>NC_137786.1:168523815-169123815 GCF_963383645.1 Muscardinus avellanarius | reverse complement strand
ATACAGAAGTATATAATGATGAAGATATTAAGTAATTGCCACTTATGTATAAAAGTCCTAAGCAAAAGCTGATGATAGTAAGCCAGGGAAGGTGACACACACAACTGTTTATACCAATACTGGAGAGGCTAAGAAAGAAGGATCATAGGTTTGACACCAGCCTCAGCAACTTAGGGAGACCCTGTATGGTGGCACAGGTCAGTAATCCTAGTATGTAGGAGGCCGAGATAGGAAGATCTGAGGTTCAAGGAGAGCCTCAGGAAGTAGTGAGACTCTCATCAACCTATTGAGACCCTGTTTCAAAATAAAAATAAAGTAGGGCTGGAGGTTTAACTTAGAAGTATGTAGTCATACATCTTAATGGGGTACAAGGCGGTAGAGGCATACATGCACATGTCACTCATTTAGCCCTTCCCCCATTTCTACCTCATTCCCTCCCCACTCCCTTCTTCTCATGTTTGACTTAGTTTTTCACTTTGATATGTTTGTGAATGTATATCATGTACACTGCATTGAGTTTTTCACTAATTTAGTCCATGGTTTCACTATTGTTTAAAAGGATGCTTCAGTTTTCCCAACCTGGTTTCTCATGTTTTAGCCTTGAACTGGAAAAGGGAAAGAAATTGGTTTTGTTCTTGTTGCTATTCTTTATCTATTTACAGAGTTTGATTTTAAAGAAAAGATAAAACACATGAGTGAAATTTTAAAAATAACCTTTGGTAATTTTTTGGTAGAGAGAGAGAGAGAGAGAGAGAGAGAGAGAGAAGAGAAGAGAAGAGAAGAGAAGAGAAGAGAAGAGAAGAGAAGAGAAGAGAAGAGAAGAGAAGAGAGAGAGACAGTATGTTGGTACTAGGGATTGAACCCAGGAGCATGCACATTCTACCTCCATGCCATATCCCCAGCCCTTTTCATTTTTAATTTTGAAACAGAATCTCTAAGTTACTGAGCATCTTGCTAAATTGCTGAAAATAGCCTCAAACCTGAAATCCTCCTCTCTTGGATTAAAGGTGTGTGCCCACCACACCTGGACATATTACGGATTTTTAAACTCAGTCCTAGCAAGGACTTATCTCAATCTTGATTATTGTCTACATTATTGTCTACCTTTGCATAAACAAATGAATGGTATCTATTTAATGAGCAAATGAGCAATGATATGAAAAGTAAGAATTGTTTATCAGCACAGAATACCCTTAAATAGTAGATATGTATTTTTATTACATAAAGGGAGTTGAATTCTATTAAACGATTCTCTCTGCCTCTACTGAGATGATCATTAGGCTTTTTCTTTAATATAAACATGTTAAATTATGTTAATTTTAAATTATGCTAATTGATTTTTAAAAGGTTAAGCAACATTATACTACTGAACTAAATCATGCTTTATATATTACTAATCTCAATTTATTATTTAGTTTTAGATTTTTACTTTTTTGTACATTATTTTTAATTCTCACTATAGCAGCTTAAGTTGGTTTTGTTATTCCCCTTTGATAAAGGAGGAACCTGAGGTTTACAGAGGTTATTAAGCAATTTTCTCAAGGTCACACAACAAGCAATGTGGCACTTGGACTTTAACCCAGATATGTCTGATTCCAAGATTTGGATTCTTTCCATTGTAGTACATATAAAATAGCATTTTTCTGGTTCTAGAAAGGTCAAAGATGAATGAAGAACAGATTCATCACCCAAGATAACCCACCATGCCCCAATTCTATTTTCCATGTGTATTTTTGTGATATGACAGTACACGTCAAACGCATCAGAAAGCAGAACGATCAAATGAAAAACACAAGGACATTACACTTCTGTGTTTCAGATCTGTCACTCACTAGCCATATGATTCTATACTCATCAGGATTCAATTTTTTCTTCTGAAAAATGAAGCTAAGACTCCCTGTTTCCAGCTTAGCATGCAAGACTGGAAGTCATCACTCTGTCCTAACAAGAAGTAAAAGCCTGAAAGGTGATTGAACAATTTGAAAATCAACCATTCTTCCTAGATCTCTCAGAAAAGTGAGGTGCTAGTTGGGTGTGGTGGTGCACACTTGTAATCCCACCATTTGGGAGGCTGAGACAGGAGGATCACGATTTGCGGCCAGCCTCAGCTACTTAGTGGGGCCCTCTGCAACTCAGTGAACCCTGTTTCAAGACAAAAAATTATTAAAATAGGGCTAAGGATGTAGCTCAGAGGTAGAATCACCCTGGGTTCAATCCCCAGTACAACAAAAAGAAAGAAAGAAAGAAATAAAGAGAGAGAGAAAGAGAGAGAGAGAAAGAGAGAGAGAGAGAGAGAGAGAGAGAGAGAGAGAGAGAGAGAGAGAGAAAGAGAAAAGGAAAGTGAGGTGGTAGGATAACACAAGACTGCAGTTGGAGAGACAAACAAGCTGATGCAGAGAAAAGCATGTGTATCTATGTCCATAGCTGCCCAATTCACCATAGCCAAACTATGGAACCAGCCAAGATGCCCATCAACAGATGAATGGATTACAAAACTGTGGGATATGTACACAATGGAGTTTTACTCAGCCATTAAAAAAACTCAATTACATCATTTTAAGGGAAATGGATGGAACTGGAGGATATTATGCTAAGTGAGAATAGTCAGTCACAAAAAATAAGAAATCAGATGCTTTCTCTAATATGTGAAAGCTAAGGAGAAATGGGTCATAGGAGGCACTCTATATGAAAAAGGAAATCCTATAGAGGAGCAAACAAGACAACCTAAAGGAGGAGAAAGGGTGGGGGGAGAAGGAAAATCTCTAAAACACACAATGTAAACATATCGAAGTCAACCACTAAGCCAAGCAAGGGAAAGAGGGACGGGGAGGGAATGGGGTGGGAATTGGATAGGGGTTGAATCAGTGATGTGTCAGTGATGTGTACATGTATGTACACACAAGTTTTTTACCCCAATATGATGTAGGAATATAATGCAACAATAAATATTTTAAAAAAGAAAAGTAATACAACAAAGCAGAAACCTGCAAGCAGAGCCTACATGACAACTGATAGATAACCAGAGCCGTCATGGACAAGCATACAAGATAAAAACAACAGGGAAACCATACACTTCCCTGAGTTTCCCTCCAGGAGCTCTCCCAGGTCCTCACAAATAATAAATTACATGAAATACCCTTGTGTTTTCTGCACAGGAAGGGAAAAGTAAACAATTTAAAATTCTCTGGAGCATATTCTATTCCAGGGACATTCTATCACTGAACTCTACCCCCAGTTCATTATTTTTATTTTTGAAATAAGGTCTTGCTAAGTTGCTGAGAGACTAAGTTACTGAGGCTGGCCTTGAACCTGCAATCCTCCTGTCTCAGACTCCCAAGTACTGGAATTATAGGCATGAGCTGCTGTGCCTGGATCATTCATTCTCTTCTTAACAAGATCTGGCCTAAAACAAAAATGTTGAACTAGAATTTAAATAATTGGCAGTTTTATTAGTGCTTAGCCCACTTGGAAGCATAGAAACTTCCAGCTTCACCAAACTCTAGTCTTTCATTTAAAGAAAGAGAAATAACAAACTGCAGCCTGCTCTAGACTTCCTCTCCTACTTAAAAAGGAAGAAAACAGATATCAGCCCCTAGGAAGCTCAAAGTTGAGGGAACTGGCTCACCAAAAGACTAAGACCAATCACAGGACTGCACAACTTCCCTGTGCCCACACTTTATCCCATCATGAAGGTCAATACAGCATATCCAGCTTTCAGGAAAAATTACAAGCCTACCAAAAAAGCTAAAAACACATTTGAGGAGACAGAAAATATCAGAACTGAACTTAGATATGGCAAGAAATGTGAAATTTTCAGGCTGGGAATTTTGTTTTAAATAGTTGTTTTGGTCCAATTAATAAATTATTTTTGTATGATTAATGTATTGTGAACTCTAATGAATATATTATACAATATGCAAGAATTGATGGATAATGAGGGGTGGAAATTCTAAAATAATCCAAAAGAAATGCTGGGGATCAAAAACAATACAGCAGAAATGATGTTTGTCTTGACTGAAGTATGACTGAAGAGAGAATCTCTTGAACTTGAAGATATGCCAAAAATTTCCAAGTAATAAAAACAGAAAAAAATACTGAAAAATACACAGAACATCTTAAGAACTTTAAGAAATCACAAAAGATATAACATAATCATAAGGGGAATCACAGAAGGAGATGAAAGAGAGAAAGAGACTGAAATAGTAATTGAAACAACAAAGACTGGGAAGTTTGAAGAACACCAAGTATGAGAAACAAACAAACAAAAAATATACCAAGTGTATCTCATATTGAAATCAGGAAAAAAATCAAAGATAACTAAAAATATTGAAAAAGGCCAAAGGCTGAAAAGATAAAGTCAGAGGTCCCTGCAGGCCAGTCTACACAGTGGTCCCTAGGAGCTTGTTACCAGAGAATACCACAATATTAATTGCTATGCATAAGCATGTAGAAAGGCCTGTTAAGCCTCACACACATGAGGTCATGTGTGTTGATGTGTTGTGTTGATGTGTTAGTTGAAATATTTACACATAAATTAATCATAAGCATAAAAGAAAATGGTCCAAGAGAGAAATTCTTACCTGTAGAGCAACAGAGATTTTTTTTAATCTCATTTAACTTTTCAGAAACCATGCAAACCAGAAGAAAGTAGAGGAAAATATTCAAAATATTGTGAAAATATTGTGAAGTGAAAAAATACAATTATTTATCCTGAAAATTATCCTTCAAAAATTAAAAATAAATGTCTTTTTTTGACAGACAAAAGTTGTGAAAAATTTTGGCCAGTGGATCAACCTTGTAAGAAATACTAAAGGATCTTTTTTTGGGTGTTTGGGGGTGGGTCTGGGGATGGAACCCAGGGGCACTTGACCTTCGAGCTACACACCCTGCCCTATTTTTTTATTCTTTATTTTGAAACAGGGTCTCACTAAGTTGCAGAGGGCCTCACTAAGTAGCTGAGGCTGTCCACCAACCACAGTCCTCCAGTCTCAGCCTCCCAAATGCTGGGATTACAAGCGCACTACCACGCCCAGCTTAAATGATCTTTTTAAGAAAAGAAAATTAATATTATCAAAAATTTATTAATGAAGAGCACTAAATAAGGCCTGAAGACAAAATAAAAACTTATTTTTCTTATTAATAATTGATATATAGATAGTAGTTTATTCAAAACATAATAGTAATAATATGATCAGTTATACGCATTTGCATATCATTGTGTAATTAATTTGATCAATTATATATGACTATGTATAAGTAAAATGAATGACAGCTTTGAAACAAAAACAAAAGAATTAGGATTGTTTTGTTATATAAATGTATGTATACTACCCATGAGCCTGTATAGTATTTTTTCAAAGTGCACCTAAATTTGTTTTATATGTATGTGTAAACTCTAGCATAACCTATAAAAAGTTTTAAAGTATAACTAATACACTAATAAAAGAAATTAGAATCATTTAAAAGGCTCAATGAAAACCACAAAAGGATCCAGATGTAGTGGCCATACCTGTAATCCCATACTTAAAAGGCTAATACAGAAGGATCACAGGTTCAAGACCAGCCTCAGCAATTTAGCAAGACCCTCAGAAATTTATTGAGACCCCCGTTTCAAAATTAAAAAATAAAAGAGAACTGGAAGTGTAGCTCAGTGATAGAATGTCCCTGGGTTCAATCCCCAGGAGCCAAAAATAATAGTAATAATATGACGATATATAGTGCCAGTAATAGTTCTACCACTATCACTAATAATAATAATAATAATAATAATAATAATAATAATAAATATTTTTTAAACAAAAAAGGAACAAAAAGAATGGAAGTCAAAAATAAGAACAAAGGAGAAGGGCAAAATATTCAGCAACAAACATGGTAGATAATTTGACTATATTAATAATCACTTTAAACATCAATGATTTAAAAACATCGATTAAAGAAAGTTCCTGGGTTGATTAAAAATAAGTCAGTCACATGTTGTTTATAAGAAACCCACTTTAAATGTAAAGATACATATGAATTAAGAGTTAAAAGAGAACATTAAATAAAGGAGATATGAAAGAACAAACTAATTCAGACAGGGCAGACTTCATAGCAAGGAAGGTTACCTGAGACAAAGTGGGTCATTACTGATAATGATTAATAATAAAGGAGTCATTCTCCAAGAAGACTTAACAATCTTTGAAATGTGTGTGCCTAACAAGAAGGTGTTAAAATCTGTAAGGGAAAGGACTGAGAGAACTTCAAGAAGACAAGTAGAAAAACCCAGTATTTTAGTTGGATAATTAAATATCCCTTTATCAAAAATGTGCAGGTCCAGCATGCAGAAAATCACTAAGGACTAGTTTAACTCAGTAGCATCTTCAGTCAACTAGCTATAACTTCATCTATAGACAGATTCTGCTACATCCAGCTACAACAGAACACGTGTTTTTTTCAAGTTCACATGGAACATTGACCAAGATAGATGCTATTCTGGACCATAAAACACCAAAACAAACTGAAAATGATAGACATAATACAAAGTCTGTTCTCAAACCAACATGGGTTTAGACTAGTAATCAGAAAGGAGGCTGGAAAAACCTCCAAATACTTAGAAATTAAGTTGCGTATTTTTAAATAAGTATTTAGAAGAAATCCCAAAAAAGAAATCCCAAGAGAAACTTTAAAGTACTTTGAACAAACAAAATTTGTGGAATGCTGAGAAAGAAATGTTTGTAACATTGAATGTATATATAAGAAAATAAGAAATTTTAAAATCAACAATCTAGGCTTTCTATTTAGAAAGCTAAGGAGAGCCAATTAAATACATGCCTTTATCTCTGCAATCTCTGCAACCACAAATGGGCCTACCATGTACTGAAACTTCCAGAATTGTGAGCAAATAAATCTTTCTTACTGTAAAAAAACACAAAGTAACCAGAAGAAAATACAAAATTAAATATTAAAATAGAAATCAATGACTGTAGGAACAAGAAATAAAGAGAAAATTGAGAAAATTAAAAGCTGGTTCTTTAATTATATAAATCAGTGAAATTGATGAGCCTCTAGTCATGTGAAGAAAAGAGAAAAAGGACATTAATTACTAAGATTATAAATTAAATAGAGAACATCACTACAGAACCCATAGACATTAAAAAAAAATGTAAGGGAATTCTATCAACAACTCTGGCTACAAATTTTATGACCTAAATGAAATTTACCAATTCCTTGAAAGACACAATCTGCCAAAGCTCACATAAAATAAAACAGGCAATCTGAATAGGTCATTTATTAAAAATTGAATCACTAATTAATCATGTGGAAGCATCAGGTCCCACTGGGTTCACGGGTAAATTATATCAAACACTTGAGGATTAAATTATATATCAGCTCTCTACAATTCCTCCTAAAATATTGAAGAAGAATATTTTCTTTCTCACTCTAGGATTATTCTAATACCAACACTCAAAAAAGACATTACAAGAACACGATAGATCATAACCTTTATAGATATAGATGTGAAAATCCTCAACAAAAATCTTGGTAAATAAAATTCAATAATGCATAAAGAAAAATTACAAACCATGACAAAATGTAATTTATTACAGGCATGAAATGCTGATTAACATTTAAAATTGAAATACAGTGGTTGTGTTACATTCAATATTCATTTTTTCCCATAAAAACTAAAATTAGAGACTTTCATGAATTTTGATCACTTTCTTTTGTTTTGGCCTTTCATTCTTTTCACACAGATGATCCAGGAGAGAGTTCTGCTTCAGAGCCTCCAGAAAGAATCATCCCTGCCTACATTTTTACCTTCAGTCCAGTGAAAATGATTTCAGACTTTGATCTCCAGAACTTTAAGAGAATACATGTGTTCTGCTTTGAGGTACTAAATTTGTTACAGTGATAAGATGTGAAAATACAAATGCCAATCTCAATATTTTGTACAGGTAGCGGGGAGAGAGCCAAGGGAAGAACTCACCAAGCACTGTGTGCATTTATGTCACTCACTATGAATTACAAACCATAATATACCAATAAAGTAATAAGAATAAAAAGGAGGAAAGGGAGGAGGAGGAGGAAGAGACACTAATATGCTTCCAATTTCAAATATGTTTCTAAGAAAAAACAAAACATAAATCTCAACAACCAAAACAAAGTAATGGATGAATGGGTCCTTAAGAGACCATACACTTTGGCTTAATCATGCAGATTTCTCAAAACAAAAGGAATGGTTCCAAATGGCAGTCAATTTCTAAGTTATGCGCAATACATTATCAAAAGACAGGAAGGAATTGCCCTGTGAAGTTAGCCTGTGATACATAAGTGATCACATTTGTTTTAGCTAAATATTCATATGAATTGTCTATATCCAGAGAAGAGCTCATATTAATTTCCTAACATTTAATGCACTTCTTTGTGTACCCTCCAGCTGTGTGTGTGTGTGGGGGGGTACTGGGGATGAAACTCAGGGACATTTTACCTCTGAACGATACTTCCAGCCCTATTTTTTATTCTTTATTTTGAAAACAGGGTCTTACCAAGTTGCGAAGGGCATTACTACGTGGCTGAGATTGTCCACAAACAGTAATCCTCCTGTCTCAGCCTCCAGAATGCTAGGATTACATGTGTGTGCCACTACGCCTGGCTCCCTCCAGGTTTTTAAATCTGCAATTAATGTTATTCTTTCATTGTAATGAAAGATACAATACATTTGGTATTTATAGCTTGGGGTTAAAATATGATTTCTGTGGTCAAATACTCAAAGCCAGTTAAATTATTTCACTATTCCTCAGTGGATTACTTGTTTTATACAAGTGCTAGCTACTTTTATAAAAGCTAGCATTTAAGGACTGCCAGGATCTGAAATGTCCCTCATCTCACTCTGGCTGTCATCTTATACCCTAATGTTTTCCAATTGGTTGCACTTATTTAAATGTACACTGCATTTCTTGCTTGTTGTTTTTGCAAATGTTGTGCTTTCTCCTTGGAAAGTTTCTCTTCACTCCATCAATTCATCCATTTTCAGACCAGAAAATCCCTACTCATTCTGTGGAGGCCAAACATAAATATCACCAACATAAGGTTTATCTGAACTGAAGATCAGTTTTCCCTCCTTCAAGATCCTAATGTACCCCACATACATTGTTGAGCCCTCATTCTCCTCTGCTTGGTGTAAAGGATTGTCACAATACTACCAGCTGAAAGTGAGGCTGAGAAGGTTGCCATCTGCCAGAGAATAAAATGTACATACTTGATTTTATAAAAAAAACTCATGCATAAATCTATTTTATCTGGCTATGTATGTTTATGATCTCATCATTCATGGTGGCTCTATTGTTCTACTTGTTGGTATCCTTGTTTGATCTCTTTCTCTGCAAAGTTTTATTCCTATCTACATTTTGTTTGAGATTTACTAACAATTCAATATATTTCTGTTAAATAGCATTAACAGCTGCCTGACTCAGTTTAACTTTTAAGCAATATTAAAGTCTCTTTGCTGTGACATTGCTTAGGAGCCATTAATAATGACAATTGCCTGTTTTTACATTGCACATAACATTCATTCATCCTTTGAAAATCATTATTTTATTTGATCCTTAGAACAGTCAGCAAAATGGGCTAGGGATTATCATTCTTTTTATACATGAATTGTCAGATATTTGCCTAAGGCAACCAACCTGTTAAAGGACAAAAATGGGTTTGAACTCTGGTCATCTGACCCAGAGTCCTGTTTATTTAGTGATAAGGCGCTTACTTTCCATTCTAAAACCCTAGCAAAGAGTTATTTTGGTTCATGCTTCTTTGATGCCAGACAGGATCTCTAGGAAAAGTGGCACTCATTATTTTTCTGAAGGCAAAACACAATGTTAACTCAGGCAACATAATAATTTTATGATTTGAATAAAAAAATTTGGCTCCTGTCAAATTCAATTTAAGTGACATGACTAAGTAAAATTTTTATGTACTGGGTAAGGGAAAAAGAGAGAGAAAATGTCCTGAGTGGATGAGCTTAAATTATCTCCCATTTGAATGAGTTCATTTCCCAGAGAGAGTCTCATCAGGCTTTTTAATTAAGAGCAAATTGTTCATCTAGAGTCAGTAATTTGCCAATGACCTCTTCTCAATACTCCCTTCTAAGGTGACAGAGATGACAATGAGACTTTCAAATTAAAAACACTAAGCTCTCAATGATAAGTGCTCTGCAATTCAGCAACTGAGTCAGGGGAAAGAAGGTAGTTTGGGGGAAAACAGTTACATTTTAATCATATTGTTCTGCTAAAATACAGGCCCAGGGATATTAAAGAGGTCCAAGTTTCATAGGGTTTAACAATGAAGATTGGAGGCATCTAGTAATATATATATATATGTACTATATATAAGTGTATATACATACACACAAATATATATAAATATATACATGAGTGTGTTTACATAAAATTATATGAGCATAAAAAATTCAAAAGATTACTTATATACAGTATCTATATACATTTAAAAGTATGTATACACACATATACAAGTATATGCATATGTGTTTACATAAAATTATTTAAGCATGAATTTTTTTCAAAATAATACTTCCTAAAGTATTAATATAATATTAATATGGCAGTAGAACGTGAGGTAGAAGGAGATAAAATGAGAAGAGGGAGGGAGGAGGAAATGAAGGGCAAAACAGAACTAAAATAGAAATAACTAATTATATAATACCTTTTACTCTTTTAAGTAAGCTTGGATTTAGTTGTGTACAAATCAATATTTTAACAGAGCAGATAGTTACAGAATGTGAGGATAGAGATTTTGGCAAAGGACTGATGAAGGCAACCTTAGTGTTGAGGAACCTAGATTCTCTTGAGGATGAAGGACAGCCACTTGGGGGAATGTTAACTAGGAAAGTGACTGGCTTGGATCGGAATGTAGGCAGATCATTCGTTCAGCAGTGTTTAGTTGAATAAGATGGAGGAGGAAGGAGCTAATGAGCTAATAAGAGATGATAGCTTTCCACACCACAGCAGTGGTAATGAAATTGACTGGAAAGACAGAGTTCTGGCAGAAAAAAAAAGTGGATACTGCTACAAACAAAAAACAATAGCTATTACAATGCAATTACTACTTCACATATTTGCTACCAGTACTAAATTATTAGTATCACTATTACTCAAGTACTACTGTTTAATCAACACCTGCTATATTCTAGGTACTGTGCTAAGAACTATATTTTTGTTTTCTTCACTAATTATTACAGTAACCCTGAAAGACACATGCACAACCACTTATTATAGTATAGAACATCAAGTACGGCATGAGAAAAAGATATTGGCAAGGAATCAAACATAAACCACAATTTGCAAAGCAAATTACACCACAACTTACAAACCAAGATATGGGGTGTAATGCATACTACCTAAACTCAGACTAATTTACTATCAAATCATGCCGATGCAAATATCCACAGAGCAGACAACAAACCGATTTTGACAGTTACTCCCACAAATTCATGCATTCCAAAGGTAGAACCTCCAACTTTTCCAGCAACTCACCTAGTTCAAAAACTCTAACCATAGCCGGGTATGGTGGCTCACACTTGTTATCCCAGCATTCGGGAGGCTGAGACTGGAGGACTGTGGTTCCCCGACAGCCTCAGCCACTTAAGGAGGCCCTCCACAACTTACTGAGACCCTGATTCAAATTAAAAAATAAAAAATAGGGCAGGGGTTGTACTCTAACATCAAATTCCCCTGGGTTCCATCCCCAGACCCGCAAAAAAAAAAAAAAAAAAAAACCCTCTAACCTTCTCCAGAACATATGTGTTAACTTTCATCATGAAACCTCCCCATGACTAACTCCAGCTGCTAACATCCTCTAAGTCCAATCACTAATCATGTGAAAACTGCAAGTCAAAATCACAATATCACCTAATACCTGTAAGGACAACTACTAACAAAAGACAAAATGATAAATGTTGGTGAGGGTATGGAGGGATTGGAACCCTTGTACACTATTGGTGGAATAGGAGAATTTTACAACTATTGTGGGAAAAAATAAAAATAGCACTACTCTACAGTCTATCAATTCCACTTCTAGGCATTCATCCAAAAATTAGATAACAGGATCTCAATATTCACACTCATGTTCATAGCAGCATTACTCATAATAGCTAAGGGGTAGAAGCAACCCAAGGGATAATTGCCAGATGACTGACATTGTGGTATATGCACACAATAAATTATTATTCAGCCTTAAGTAGGAAGAAAAGCCTGTTGCATGATAAAACTTGGATGAAACTTATTGACATACTTATAAGTGAAATAATCCAGTCACAAAAAGACAAATACTGTATGATTTCACTCATCTGAGGCATCTCTAGTAATAAGATACACAGAACCATAAAAGCAGAGGGCTGGGATGGGATGTGGCTCAGCGGTAGAGTATTTGTCTAGCACATGTGGGGCACAAGATTTAATCCTCAGTACTAAAAAAGGGAGGAAAATATAATGGTGGTTACCAGGAACTCAGTGGAGAAAGGAAATGGGATTTGCTTAATAAGTATAGAGTTTCCATTTTTCTTTTTTTATTTTTTTAATATATATTTTATTGGTTCATTGTAGTCAAACATCACAATGGATTACAAGACTTGTTAGGATATCCAAGTACACATAATCCAATCAACCTTTATCCAATCCCCATTGTATTCCCTCCCCTTCCCTCAATTCCATACTTGATTTAGTGTTGCACATTGATATATTTATTTGAGTACATCAGGTGCTTTAAAGATATTACATCTTCCCCCATCCCATCCCCTCTGATTGGTCACCTTAATTGCTCCTACATAGGGCCCCTTCTTCCACTAGATTCCCTCCTATTACCCATTTATTCCTAGTTTTGCATATTAGGGAGAGCATCCAATTTTTTTTATTTTCTGTGATATTTCTCTGTGTATGCCACTTTGCAAGTTCCGATCCCACTCTTGAAGGCCCCGGCACTGGCCTGGCCACCCGGCAGACTCTAACCCTGGCCTCACTGGCTCCAGTACCAGCCTTGCCTCATGGCAGGCTCCAATCTGAGCCTCATAGGCCCCAGCACTGGCTTTGCCTTTAGGCTAGCCACTATCTCGGCCTCTCTGACTCCAGCTACGGCCTCACCAAATGGCAGGCACCGATCTCGGCCTTGCTGACCCCAGCACCAGCCTCACCACATGGCAGGCTCCGATCCCAGCTTCCTTGGCCCCGGCACTGGCCTTGCCACACAGCAGGCTCTGATCCCAGCCTCAATGGCCCTGGCACCATCCTTGCTCCTCAGCAGGTTCTGATCCTGGCCTCGGAGGCTCCAGCACTGGTCTTGCCTCATGGCAGGCTCTAATCCTGGCCTCGCTGGCCCTGGCACCAATCTTGCCTCACAGCAGGCTTCGATCCCATCCTCACTGGCCTCGACACTGGCCTCACCCCTCGGCAGGCTCTGATCCCAGCCTCGGAGGCCACAGCACTGGCCTTGCCTCATGGCAGACTCTGATCCCAGCCTCGCTGACCCCGGCACCAGGCTTACCCCTCAGCAGGCTCTGATCCCAGCCTCACTGGCCCCTGCGCTGTCCTGGCCTAATGGCAGGTTCCAATCCCGGCCTCACTGGCCCTGGCACCAGCCTCACCGCTTGGCATGCTTTGGTCCTGTCTTCAGAGGCCCCAGCACCAGCCTTCCCTCATGATCAGCTTTGATCCCAGCCTCGCTAACCCCGGCACCAACCCCACCTCTTGGCAGGCTTTGATCCTGGCCTCGTAGGCCCCAGCATCGGCCTTGCTTCATGGCAGGCCCCGATCCCGGCCTCAATGGCCCAGCACTGGCCTCACCACTCAGCAGACTCCTATCCAAGCCTCGCTGGCTCAATTTTTCAAAATGGAAAAGTTCCAAAGAACTATTATTCTTCAGAACTCTACACCATAAATACTTTATACTATTAAACACCACACTTGATCACTTGTAATGGTAAATTTTATATTATGTTTTGTTCATTACAACTTAAAGAGAAAAATGTAAAGTATTTCAAAGCTCCCCTCCGTAACCTCCTTGTTTGGAGACATTACTGAGACTGTGGACATTACACTGTGCCATACTCAACAAATGTATAAACCCAGATCTAAATGATCAGCAGTCTTCTCTGATGGTGTCTGTGTGCATCTGCCAAGCATATACTGCATGTTACAAGCCCTCCCAAGAAATGTCAAAAACATGGGCTCTTAAACCTAGCATGACAGAGGTCTTTTGAGTTCTATAAGTGCCCCCCACTAGCTATGAAATTGGGGGAAAGGTTCCTAATCCTCATTTCTTCACCTATGACCTGAGAATAAGAGTATTTATACCTTAGGGCCACCATAGGCTTTAAATAATATAATAAATGAAAGTATTGGACACAGAACCTCTTATGTAGTAAGTGCTGTCAATAAAAGTACAACCAGAAAGACACATGTGATGGCACACACCTTTAATCTCAATACTTGGGAGGCTGAGACAGGAGGATTAAAGGATCAAGGCCAACCACAGTAGTTTAGTTAGGTCCTCAGTAACTTAATTAGACACTGTTTCAGATTAAAAAATAATGAAGATGGGGATGGAGGTATAGCTCAAAGGTAGAACATCCCTGAGTATAATCCCCAATACCAAAAAAAATTTGCAGCTAGAGATGTACCATTTTTCCCACCACTTTCTGTTTTGGATGAAGAATGGGAAGGATTCCTACTCCTCCATCTTGGTGCTTCTTCCTTGTGTATTTACTTAGCAACCATTTATTAAGCCCTTGCTGAATTATCAGGCTCTGGGCCAAGCATTAGACATGTGACACAGATGTGCTGTATCATAAAAGACTTTCTTCTCAGTAGAAGAGGCAAATGTGCCCTGAGAAGTAAATTAGAAGTGCAATTGGTGAAGTATTGGCAAGAAATGAGCACAAGGTTGTCTAATGTCCAGACTCTGAATTAAAATGCCAATGTTATTGAGCTGTTTTAAACCCCATCTACAGGAAAATTTATAATAATCATAAGAATATAGTGATAAATTTATTTACTCTGGAAGACTGAATATAATCTGGTCAAGTAAGTCAAAGACAACCTATCCTATTTGTTTCTTCTTCAGAACTCCTTTGTGCATTTAAAAATACTTTCACCTGTTTAAATCTTTTATGGGAAGGGAATTCATAAGCAGAATATGATTAGTTTGGGGGCTTTTCTTTTTTATTTTCCAAAAAGAAGAAAAAATTAATGTATTGTGTGCACAGTGCTAAAGACATGTGTGTGCATGCACATGCCTAACTTTTCCTTGTACTATCTCTGCAAAGTAAAATCTATGTTCTTGGTTTATAGATGATAGCAATGAGGCACAGAGAGATTCTACAATCTCTTTTGCCCCACAGCTGGTCATTCTGCTTGCCCTAGAATCCTATGTTCGTCCAAATTCTCCACCCTGGAAGGAACTATGACTTCTCTTCAATTGGAGATCTTAGTTTCCTAAAATTTTTTTTAGAAAGAAACCATATTCAAGACTATTTTTATTGGAGATATTTTTAAAAATTAGAAAGCTAGGATACTCAATGACCAAAGTTCTTATAACCAAAAAGGTAACCAAAGAAAGGCTATTTCAAATATTGCAGCAAGTTACGCTTCCTTTCAAGACAGTTTGAGAATTCCATGCCCATGCATCTTGAAGAGGTGGGAACTTCAAATGGGTACCCATATGATGCTGCGTTAACATTCACCACTCAGTCTATCTCCTGCTTCAATGGTGGAAAAGATTAATATATCATCCAGTTAATACAAAGTGTAATTTATTTCTGGAGTAGTATGTCTCCTTTACAGCATCAAATCTGGCAGCTCTGTGCAAGTGCTGTTCTGTCAGCTGGAATAAAGCCTTTAATGAACTTATCTGTGGAATAGCAAATGTGAAATCTGCTGCACAACCTGCAGCCCTACTGCTCAGACCCTCATCATATGCCCTACCAACTTCCACATCAGCTATAGCTAAAAAAAAATCCATCTGTGACCTAATAAACTGCAAACCAGCCACCAGAATCTGCAAAATTAGTCCAAGCTTATTCACATTTCATTCTGCAACCCTGCTGTTTTACTCAGTGAGTGTGCAGAAGACACAAGTGATTTATCCCAATAATTTTGCAAACTCTAACATGCTATTCCCCTTAACAGACAATATTCTTTAGGACTATATGATTCAGATTGCTTCTTCCAAGAAGATGAGTAGGGTCTTTTTTTGGGAAGATTTAAAGAAGTTTATTAGAAAGATAGAAATACAGAAAATAGAAATATAGCTCCATACCAGACTGGCATGGAGGGGTGACTCGAAATGAATACACCCTCTTGTGGGGTTTTAACAGGTGCCCCCGAAGGCCTTCATTTGGGAAGTCTTGAATGCTGCACAGCCCACACTTTGCCTAGCAACTAGGCTATACCAAATTTTCATTTTGCCTTGGGTCATAGATAGAAATTTCTCCATCTATCCATAATATTTCTAAGAAACAGAAAAATTAAAATGTACTGAAAAATACAACTATTCTTCCCATTGCAATCTGGGTCCACTTTTTTATGTATTCATTTTTTAACAGATCCTCCCAGTCCTCTTCTTATTCAATTACCACTAGACTTTAAGATTCACCTTTGAATCTGAGAACTTAGACCTGTGTCACTGTCTAATCTCTTATGATAGAACCTCAGGTTCATCTAAAGAATGGGTAAACCTAGCTGATTTGAATACTTTTATGGTCCAGGTATTATTTTAGATGCAAAGAATAGAAAATATCAGAGCAGAAAGAGGAAAAAATGGTATCTCATGGTGCTTACATTCTGTGAGTTGGAATAGATAATAAGCCAAATTAATGCTGACACAAAGTGATAGATGCAGAAGAGAAAGATCTAAAGCAGAAAGTGGATGGGGAGGATAACTCAATTGCCAACAGGGTCTTCATGGAAGACCACTCTTCAGAGGTGAGATCTGAAGAAAGACTCAAGTGAAGTGAAGGCTGCTAGTATCTTGTCAGGCCACAAGGAGGCATGCCTTGGTGGACCACTTAGTCATGGAGAGATGGCCCATAGAGTCAGCTGGCTCCACCACTTGCCAGTGAAAGTGGATCAACATTTATCTTTTCTGAGTCACTATACTCTCAACTGTGAAGTAGAGGCAATGGAAACAGTACCTTTCTCAAAGAATTTTTAAGCAGAATTCAGTGAAATGACATACATTTAAAAATATCTGTCACTTTGTAACATCTCAATCGATAGGATTTTCATAGATCGGTGGCCAGAAAAGTAGGAAGATAGGTAAGTAGAAAGATGAATATGATAAATTAGTTTGGCCTTAGATAAATAAGTATATGGGTAGATAGACAATACAATATGATAAATTAGGGTGGACTTAGAAGATAAAATAAGATCACAGAAGAGAAGACTAGACATGGAAGAAGAGTGTATAGCTATAGATGGGCACACAGTAAATAGGGGAACAACAAATATGTCCAAAGATATAGACAACAGGATCTAGCCTTTGTTTGGCCTCATCTCAACTGGTCACCTTTCTACTGTATCCATAATTTAGATGAATTTCTGGCATTTGTGACCTAAACCTAGCTTTAACACTACAATTTACTATGACCTTGGGAAGGTCACTTAGTGTTTATTTTATTTTCCTTATCTTTTTTCATATTTATTTATTTTAATATGATTTGTTTAATACACATTTATTGGTGATTGTAATAATGATTTGTTTTATGTAATATTGATTTATTGGTGCATTATAATTATACATTGATAGTGAGGTTTTCCTCCTTCTAGTGAGCATAATAATTATTGTTATTTAAAGGGATAAGATTTTTTTTAAAAAAAAAGCAACCTATGTAACATTTACTGAGCACCAATTTTATCTACAAACTTCATGTAGAATAATATATGAAACAGAGAAAATAACAATTATAAATGTGTGTGTGTGAGAGAGAGAGAGAGAGAAAGAGAGAGAGAGAAAGAGAGAGAGAGAGAGAGAGAGAGAGAGAGAGAGCTGATAAAAGAACATTCAGCTTTCATCTACATCACCATCCACTTTTTTATAATGTGCTAGTATTGGTGCATTATAGTTTCACATATTAATATAAGTAATTTTGACAATGACATATATGCATACCACAATTGGTGCACCGCTGCCTCCAATTTCCCCCCTTCCCAATTCAGAGTATTGAGATTGACCTTGCTATATTCATAGACAGTGAAGGGTCAAATGTTTTCTCTAATGTGCCCAAGCTTTGGAATCATTAGGATACAAGAGGGCTTCAGATAATAGAAGAGAAAGCTCAGTGGAACAAGGAAGGTGTTCTAAGGGAAGGGGAGGAGGAAGACTGAGGCTCATTAATGGGAATACTACCATTGACATATGTGAATATACCTCCAGTCCTTTTTATTTTGAAAAATGTTCTCACTAAATTGATGAGGGTCTCACTACATTACTGAGGCTGTCCTAAAACCTGCAATCCTCCTTTCTGAGCCTCCCAAGTACTAGAATTATAGGCATGTACCTCCATGCCCAAATAATTACAAATTTTTAAGAACAGAGCTGGGCCCAGTGCCATCTGTTGTAATTCTTGAGAAGCTAGGAAAGGAGAATCACAACTTTAAGGCCAGCATAGGAACTTAGCAAGACCCTGTTTTAAAATGAAAACTTGAGCTGAAACTGGAGCTCAGAGGTAGAATGTCTCTGTATTCAATCTCCACAAAGACAGACAGACACACACATGCACACACACATGAACACACACACACACACACACACACACACACACACCAAAATTACATGGTCCAAGACCTGAAAACAAAAAGTAATCAAAATAGAGCATTTGAAAATATCCTCTATATCAATTTCTAATATTCTTACAAGTATAAGAATATCTTAATTTCAGGTTTACAAAAGATAATCTCATTTGATTACAATGTAATTTCATAATCATAAATCCTTAAGATTTATGCAAGCACATTTCTTCAACCTTCATGAGATCAACAATGTAATTTATAAACTGATGAACATTTACTTCATCATTTAGGGGCAACTATTGAGAGGCTAACCCATGCATGGCACCGTATCTATATGCAGGAAACACAACTATGTTCAGGCCTTTGCTTTAGAAAAGCACAGTTTAGTGAGAAATACAGAGAAAAAGTGATAAACTGAGCAATCTGAATAGATGATACAGGTATAATATAATAGAGATGAAGATTAATTACTCCTTGAGTGAACAGAGATTTTTACAGAAAAAAATACACTCTGTGAGTTTTAAAGAATGAGTTAGTCAGGAAAATGATTTCTCAATAAATGTGTATCACATAATCAGGAAAAAGTATCAGAGTTATTATTTCAAGATGATGGGATTATAGATAATTATCTTTTTCTTTATTCTTTTTTCATTGTGTCCAAATCATATTCTATTTCTATAATGAGAAAGTAATAAAACATTAATATCACATAATGAACTCTTGTTTATGGTTAAGGTCATTAAATTTTGTCAAGCTACAGGTAATTTTTCTCCAATTCATCAAAAGTCACAGTCTGATGATCAAAAATGCCAAATATAATTTTTAGTTTCCTAGAAGAAAAACTAATACAGTTAGCATTGACTACCCTGAAACAATCATAAGTTTCAGCAAGTAACACTGTTTGAAGAATGGGCATATTTTATACACAAGTATGTATTTGTCAAAGTTCTCTGAGGCAAGGAAACAACAGAAGAATGGAGGAGGCGAAGGACAAGTCCCAGCCACTTCTGGCCCCATACTCCTTCTCTTCCTTCTTCCATGTCCATGCACTTCACACCTCTAATAGTTTCTGAATACACCATGAACCTATCACTGTTTACTTGCCCTTCCTTCACTGTTTGCCACACTTGTACTGGTGGTTCAAAATTTACCATATGATATTTCTTGTGTAGTGCATTCTATGATATAAAGTGATATGGGATGTATATGTGAATCTGTGAGTTTTCTTCCAATGTGAAAACAGAAGGGTCTTCAAAGAGGGCACTGCAGTTGGGCATGATGGCACACCTATAATCCAAGTACTTGGGAGACTGAGGCAGGGAGATTGTAGGCTCAAGGCCTGTCTCAGAAACTTAGTGAGACCCTCAACAGCTTCTATTTCAAAAGAAGTAAAGTAGGACTGGAGGTGTAACTCAGAGGTTGAATGGAGAGAGAGAGAGAGAGAGAGAGAGAGAGAGAGAGAGAGAGAGAGAGAGAGAGAGAGAAAGAAGAAGAAGAAGAAGAAGAAGAAGAAGAAGAAGAAGAAGAAGAAGAAGAAGAAGAAGAAGAAAAAAACAAGAATGACAACAGAGGAGGAGGAGGAGGAGGAGGAGGAAGAGGAGGAGGAGGAGGAGGAGGAGGAGGAGGAGGAGGAAAAAGGAGAGGAGAGTTTTAAAGTAACTCATCTAAGTCCCTCCTTGACTTACTGACCCCCTTTGAAGTATCCCCCTATAGGTCTGCTCCTCAATAATATCCTGAATATTTTGTAGTGTTCATTTTCAGATCTTTTTCTGATTCAATTGTGGGTAAGCTATACTCATCCTCTGTCCTGGCCTCATGGGTTCCTTAGATACTTGTATTCCCCTTGAAAACAGAAGCACTGGGAAGTTTTAATTCAAGATGAAAGATTCTTGGTAGTGATACTGATTCTATTATACTGGCCAGAAGCTTTGTCTGTCTAGAGAGTAATTTGGAGTAATTTTAATGCATGCCTAGTTACTTAGATTTTCCATCAAAATTGAGCACCTATAGTTATTATTCAACAAATATAAATTGTGAAGTAAAAGTGCCTTTGAGACATATTAAACATATCTTTTATTTTTAATTTTTTATTGGTGCATTATATTCATACTTCATATTGGGGTAAAAAACGTGTGTGTACATACATATACACATCACTGATTTAACCCCTACCTAATTCCCACCCCATTACCTCCCCATACCTCCTTCCCTTGCTTGGCTTAGTGGTTGACTTTGATATGTTTAAGTACATTGTATGTTTTAGATATTTTGGTTGCCATCTTCCCAGAAGTTCCTAAACAAATCATACTAAATTCTTATTGTGCATCACATTTCAAAGAGTATGTGTGCAAACACATCTGTAATCCCAGTACTTGGAACACTGAGACAAAAGGTCCACAGGTTCAAGACCAGGGTATTATAACTTATCAAGACCCTTTTTCAAAATAGAAAAAATAAAAAAAGACTTGGGGTATAGCTAAGAGGTATAATGACCTTGGTTTCAATTCTCCATATCACAAAAAATTGTAAAAACTCCTGGATATAGAACTGCCTCTGGCATAAAAGTGAATTATTCAGAGTATTCTAAGAAACTCTTCAACAAGTTTAATTCATATACACTTTTTCTATTTAATCCCACTTTCCAAAAATTTATTTTAAAAACTGAGTTAAAACATCTCCATAAGGCATGTGGAGGAATATATGAAAAATGTGAGAAACAGTCTTATTGTATTTTCTTTACTTATTGTAGTTTCCTTATTCATAATTTGATTATACAACCTTAAACCAGCCATTCTCAAAGTATCTTACCTAAAACCCATTTCACGTCTAGCCTACTTAAAATCATTTTGCAATTGGAAGGGAATTTAGCATTAAAAAACAAAGAGGAAAAGTAAAATTCAAAATACCATAAACAACATCAGTTGACAAAAACATCAATGTAAGTCAGCACAGATCATGCTATGATAGCAAACTTAAAGAGATTCCAACTGCCCCCAGGTATGCATTACCAGTCAAGTCTACAAAATTCCCACCAAACATAACAATCAGATTTCCTACTCTACCACTAAAATCACCACTACAGCAGAAAAATATGCCAACTAAAGGAGACTAAAATTAATTTTTAGTCAGACATAAAAATGAAGTCATTTGTCCATCAGAATCAAAAATTGATTTTATTTTTATTAATTTGTAGAGAGCTAAAAGCACACATCTGGCTAAAAGATTATAGCAATACTTCTAGAAACAGTAGTTTTAATGTGAAATTAATGAAAGAGATAAGGCAAAACTAAAGGAGTCAATGATAAAAGTTATATATTTTAACAAAGGCAGAATTGTCAATAAAATAGAAATATTTTAAGTATCAAACTCAATGCATCATGCATAACTGATACAAAAGTGTTCTACCACAAAGTTACATCTCCAACACAAGATAATATCTTAACTTGAATAATGGTTGTAGGGTAGGTAGTTAAACCTGGAAAAAGATAGCTTTGTGATGAAAACTAGGAAATTTGAAATTGAAATTTGTTGTTTTAGGTAAGCAATTACAATGATAAAAGATTGCTGCATTGTTATCATGAGATTAAATTGAAATAGTAGGCCATTGGGGATGAGAAGGTGAAGACAGACCACCTGTACCACCTACACACACACTGATGTCATTGAGAAGGTTGGACAGCCTGCACCAAAATGCTGATAAATCAGTATGCAATGACATCTCAGCCAACATTTGTGGGAAAAATAGCTATACTTCTACAAAATTTGACTAAAATTTAAAAGATGAACTAAGCAACCATTTCCATGATAAAAATGTCTAGCACTTCATGGATTTATATTCTGCAGCAATAATATAATTGTAACCATCATCACTAACCTATTTTAAAGATGAAAATAATAAAACTTGAGTAACTTTATTCTAAGTGACTGAATTGACAGTCAAATGCAAATCTCCTGACTCTAAATCCTACATCCTCAATCCTTATCTGAACCAAATGGACCCAGGAAATATAATGGTACACATCCAGCTCATGTAGTTCAACATCACACTCACCTGAATGGCTGATGAATAGGTCCCCACATTATGGGTGAAATTTATAAAGAAGATAGAGCAAGAATATGAAGTTCCTTCTAAATTTGATGTTCCATCATTTGAACGTCTTAACATGTCTTTTGTGATGAATAAGTTTAATAATCCTGGCCATTCTCCATGCCCTAGAAAACTGTAGGCCCAGGCACTTCCTGAGGCCCTTAATAATACAATTGGTAATATCTTAATAAAACATACTCAGAAACAGGGATGTCACAGTAACATGTAGGCCAGTAAATTTGCTGGTTATTCTTTGTCATTACATACTAGAAAGTCTGATTCTTTATAGAATTATATTCAAGAAAGAGAGAAAATTTGATCTTGGTCCATTGAAGAAAATGATTCTACACTCAGAATTAGACTCCTTACTTTGCATAAATCCTATTTTGTAAGAGTGAATTAATTATCCATAAAAAGAAATGAGGAGCTTCAGTTCTATTTTAAAGCTTGATATACCATCACCAGCGCTGGAAATTGAAAATATCAATCTTGCAACGAATGGGAAGTTGTCTTCAAGCCATAAAGAATGGTTTTAGAATGACTATCTCAAGGAGGCAAAAGAGGAAAAAAGTGAATGGAATCTCAAAGCAAACTGTCACTTACCCCATACTTTCTTGGTTTCTACTCTTATTAAAGAAAATATTAAGAATATTTTCCACCAGTACCTAGATGCTAAAGGCTTGAAGATTGTCATGTTCATTTCATTTAAAGCTTTTCATATTCAAAGTTCTATATAGATAAAAATAATAAAATCGTGGCTTTAAGTAGCAAAAATATCCTAAAGTTTTAATCGGAAATATGTATATGGTTTTGAATGTCAGTTTCTCTATTTAATAAAATTGAGTTGTTGGTTTAACCTCAGTTTTACCACCTGTAAATTGGGAATAATAATAGACATATTTTCTTGAATTATTTAACATAAAGTTAGTGGTGTATGTTCAAATTCTAAAACAATATACTAGTCCATGATTTTTAGTTATTATTCTATGTTAGTCTTTGCAGATCCCTGCTGTTTTTTAAGCTTCTAAAAGTTATCTCTGTCTCTGCCCTGGTCCAGAGCCTTGCAAAGAGTAATTAATCAATAATTATTAACATGAATATGTGATTTAGTGAATAGTCTATACTGATGGTGACTATATTTCCCCCAAGTAGATCATGAAAATACCTCTTGTATTTTCAGTTTTCTGTTCTCAAAAGTTTCCTTGTTTAGATGATTAATTATATAGCAACCTTATTCATTTTCTTCTTATTCCTTGTTGATGAACCAATTTCTCCAGCTATTATCTAGGCAGGCATTTTCTTAAAATATCTTCCAGGCATGCAAAGAAATTTTAACTAGATTGTCCCACAAACATTTTTGACAAATGCAAGCTAATTTTTAATCACTTTCTTTACAGAGAAAGCTCCATGGTAGAAGATAGAGAACTGGATTTAAATTTCAAATGGCTTATAAAGTCTCAACCTCGCAGTATACCTTCTGGAGTTCTTGGATAAGTCACCTAACTTCATTTCCTTATTTTTAGTAAAATGAGATAAACAATCCCCACCATATAATAACTAGGGAACAATTAAGTGAAATAATATAAGTTAAAATGCTTTGCCGGGCGTGGTGGCGCACGCTTGTAATCCCCGCGCTTGGGAGGCAGAGACAGGAGGATAGCGCAGGTTCAAAGCCAGCTGCGCGCTGGCTTAGGAGACCCTGTTTCCAAATAAAAATGTAAAAAGAGGTCTGGGAGTGTAGCCCGGAGGTAGAAGGGCTTCCAGAAACCCCAGTACCACCACAAAAAAATATAAAATAAAATAAAATGCTTTGAATCGCTAATGTTATGTCAGTAACTATTGCTAATTCTTGAAAATAATGAAAAAGTGAATCATTCTCTTTATACCCTTGATCAAAGTCTTTAATCTTCAGATGTATTACTGCTTTTCAACAGTTGAAAGGGGCATGAACTGAGCTATAGGTTTTAGTCAAAGAGTTTTATTATAAAGAAAAAGAATGGAAGAATAAAAAGAGAAATACACATGTAACAGATGCTGATCATTTAGCCTGGGTTTTCTTATTCTCTCATCATTTCTTGAACCTACCATCTCCATCTAGACCACTCCAGGCCCATCTGGTGATTTCTTACATTCCAGTTAAGGCTCATTCCCCTATCACCCATTCTAGAAAAAAAACTTCTCCAGGTAGATCTAGCCACCAGTGCTGCCAAGCCCTCACTGGTTGTGATGTTCCATTTCTATGCTTGTACCTGTCACAGAGAATATTTATATGTTTGCATGATTATCTCCACTACTGAGCTATGAGCCCTTTAAGCAGGGGTTTATCTTTCTATTACAACAATTAGGCTATACAATGACACATGAAAATCCAGGACACCTTGCAAATGGATCAAAGTGACAATTTGTTGGGCACATATTATAGATCAGAAAATATGTTGGTTCTTTATATGTGTTACTTCATTTAATCATCAAAACAATCTAATGACATAGATATTCTGCTACCATTTTAAGATGAAAGAAAAAATGTGACACATGGTGATGCATACCTGTAATCCCAGTGCTTGGGAGGCTGATATGAGATGATTGCAGGTTCGAGAGACTACCCTTTGAAAGTTAGTGATGTCCCTTAGCAGCTTAACAAGATCCTGTTTTAAAACAAAGTAAAATAAAATAAGGTGGGTGTTGTGGTTTAGCTTGGAGATAGAATGTCTCTAGGTTCAACCTACAATACGAAAAAATATTAAATTTAAAAAAGTAGATCTACACCCCACTCAAAGCTTGTTCATTCCACAATTTTCTTTATGGTCTAAGTTTTGAAGCTGTGCTCATAATAAGAAATTGAGTTACAGAAATGTTATAGCTATATATTTCTTTTTATTACTATAACCTAAAAATAACCATTTTAACTGAGAAAAACCCCTCTTGAGTCCGTGAGCTTGCTCAGACCTGTTGATTATCTAGAAAAGAAAACTCTCATTTATCAGATTTTTTGACACTGAAAATCTGATCATTCCAAACTGCAGTGGAGAAGCCATTCCTGAGACACTGGAGGAAATAAATGGCAGTGTAGATGCTCTATCTGAGAAATCTAAAATCTAGGCATGTCCTTTATCTATTGGAGAAGCACAGTACTTAATCAATTTGAACTAGGAATTATGGGACCAAGGCTTACCAAATAAAATAATAGTACTGATGTTACTCGAGCCAAGAATGAAGCATGGAGTAGCAAAAGATAAGGAAGACATATTCAGATAACAGGACTGTAATTGTAAGTGACTTTTAGCCTGAACAAAATTAATTTAGATTTTTTTGATAGATGGCTAAGACTAAGCCCTAAATGACATTGACTGTGAGCTACTGCTTTCTCGTACAAACTCTGGGAGAATTTCCCTGAAGTGAGTCAAAGCTACATCTATCCAAACGAGATGCATGAGATGGATAGGAAATGTGTCAAGTGATTGATCAGATGCTTGACCACAGGGTTGCTGACTATAATTTTTAAAAATTGAAAAGCAGTTTTTACAAGAAATTTGGCTTTAAACTATATCATCTCAGTAGGAAATAGGAAGGTCACAGAGAATAGATAGTCTCAGTGAGAGGCAATAGATTTATCTCTGAATTAATTTTTAAATTCCTCTGTGATGTCTCATCAGCACCACCTCTGATCATCCAATCCAACCTCTGCAGTACCATTATCATTTTAAAACACTGGGCTGCTCAAAATATTTTAGGGCTCCCACTGTCTCACAAAATGAAGTCTACCTTTCTCACAGGAAATGTTCTTTACAATGACGCCCAGATTTATATTTGCACAACTAGCTCCGTCATCCCTAAAGTATAACTCTTTCTAAAGTATCACAATTTATATGTGCTTAAAAAGTACATATGATGTTCCCTTTTCTAATTTTTTTTTGGTGATACTTATAAAGGTGGCATTTTCTCTCTAAAGTTCTACTAAGCAGGATACTGGTAGCCCTAAAGCACCCATTAAAATACACCATCTCTGCTCCCCAGTGACTAGTAGAGACCATGACATACTAAACTTTGTATATACTCTAGGGACTCATACCTATATAGAACATCCATCACATTCTCAAAGTCCTGGCAAAAGCTTGCTTAATATTACAGTTGAAAGAAGAAAGAAAATTATAAAATCAGCAGATACATGGCAAATAATAATAATGGCTTTGAAGAAATGTAAAAAAAGGGTAAGGGGATAAAAGTGATAGAAGATGGGTATTCTTCTTTTGTAGAGTCAGGAAAGATCTTAAAATGTGATATGTGGTATTTACACAAAGACATCTCATTCAAGGCATGAAGTAAGCCAGAGAATGCAAGCATATGGGTGGCATCCAAACAGAGGAGCATCTTAGGAGATTTATTCAGTGTCCTGGAGCAAGAAAACTGGGTATAGAAAATAAACCACATCCTAGGAAGAACTGAAAGTCAAAGCTGAGAAATCAATACAGAGAGTCCTGACTCTGAAGTTCAGGAACCCAAATTGATTGCTAGGATACCAATAGCTGTAGAGGGGAGGAAAGAGAAGAAGAAAAAAAAGAAAAGTGTGTACATATGTGTATATGTTAAAGAGAGAATGTATATGTGAGAGAAAAAAGAATGTGTGTGTGTGTGTGTGTGTGTGTGTGTGTGTGTGAACACATATATATGGGGTGAGGAAGAAAATGTTATACTTATATACTTAATTTAATAACATATAAATAAGCAAATGTGAGCTTAAGTTTCAGGAAAAGAAACTCAAAAGAGTATTAGGAATAACTGAGTTAGAGAGATATATAATTTGTGTGTAGTGTTGGTGATTGAACCCAGGGTCATTCTACCTCCAAGCTACAATTCCAGCCCTATTTTTTATTCTTTCTTTTGAAACAAGGTCTCACTAAGTTACAGAGCACCTCACTAAGTAGCTGAAGATAGCCAGGAACCTGCGATCCTCCTGTCTCAGCCTCCCAAGTACTAGGATTACAAGCATGTGCCACACACCCAGCTAGACAGGTATTTTAATACTTAACACCAGAGTAAAAGGAAAACATTATTTTTTTCTTTTAACCATTTTTTATTGAACATAAATAGTATACATTTAAACTATATTTGGTGCCCTCCCCCCCCCCTGTTTTCCCTCCCCCCCTCCCACCAATGGTTGTCCAGGTTAACCATGTCTTATTCATAATTTTACACATGTTCAGGTGTAGATCCTCATTAATCAAGATCAGCCTTCCTCCTCTCCTATCTTTCCATTCAAACTTAGCTAGTATTTCCCCTCTAATAGCTGGAGTCCCACTGGTATCCTTTGTGTTTCCTAGTTTGGGCATATTAGAGGAAACATACATATCTTCTCCTTCTGTGCTTGGCTGATCTCACTTAACATAATGTTCTCCAGGGCTTTCCATCTTCTTGTAAATGATATAAGTTTGTTCTTCTTTATGGCTGAATAGAATTCCATTGTGTGTATTTCCCACAGTTTTGCTATCCATTCATCTGTTGATGGTGATCTGGGTTGGTTCCATATTTTGGCTATTACAAATTGTGCTGCTATGAACATAGGTATGCATATGTTGCTGTATTTCTCTGCATTCAACCCCTTTGGAAAGATACCTAGGAGTGGTATAGCTGGATCATATGGTGGATCTATTCCCACCTTTCTTAGGAATCTCCACACAGATCTCCATAGTGGCTGAACTAGTTTGCATTCCCACCAACAGTGTAAAGGAGTTCCTTTTTCCCCACATCCTCGCCAGCATTTGTTGTTGTTTGATTTCTTTATGCTTGCTACTCTGACTGGGGTTAGATGGAATCTCAGTGTAGTTTTGATTTGCATCTTCCTGATGGCCAGTGATGAAGAACATCTTTTCATGTATCTATTAGCCCTTTGTATCTCTTCTTTTGTGAAGTGTCTATTTAGTTCATTTGCCCATTTCTTGATTGGGTTGTTTGTTTTGCTAGTGTAGAGTCTTTTGAGCTCTTTGTATACTCTGGATATTAGCCCCCTATCAGAATGGCGGCTGGTAAAGATCCTTTCCCATTCTGTAGGCTTCCTCTTTAGGTTATTGATAGTTTCCTTTGATGAGAAGAAACTTTTTAGTTTGATGTTATCTCACTTGTTCATTCTTGCTTTAATTTCCTGAGCTTTGGAGGTTTTGTTGAGAAAGTTACTGCCTGTGCCAATATGTTGTAGTGTTTAACCTATGCTCTCCTCTACTAACTTCACAGTCTCGGGTCTAATTTCTAGGTCTTTGATCCATCTTGAGTTGATTCCTGTGTTTGGTGAGATATAGGGGTTTAGATTCATCTTTTTACAAATGGTTAGCCAGTTCTCCCAGCACCACTTGTTGAAAAGGCTGTCTTTTCTCCAGCGTATGTGTCTGGCCCCTTTGTCAAAGATTAATTGACTAAAGATGTGTGGGTTTGTTTCTGTATCTTTATTCTAATCCACTGGTCAGTATATCTGTTTTTGTGCCAGTACCATGCTGTTTTTACTACTATTGCTCTATAGTATAGTTTGAAGTCTGGGATTGTAATGCCTCCTGCATGTTTCTTATTGCTGAGAATTGCTTTGGCTATTCTAGGTCTTTTCTTTCTCCATATGAAGTTCATGATTGATTTTTCTAGGTCTCTGAAGAATGTCACTGGTATTTTAATGGTAATTGCATTAAACCTATAGATCAGTTTTGGCAGAATGGCCATGTTGATGATATTTATTCTGCCTCTCCATGAGCACGGGAGATCTTTCCATCTTCCAAGGTCTTCTTCTATTTCTTTCTTTAATGTTTTATAGTTTTTGTTGTAGAAGTCTTTTACATCTTGGGTTAGGTTTATTCCTAGGTATTTTACTGGTTTTGAGGTTATAGTGAATGGAATTGTTGTTTTTGTTTCTTTCATTGTGGATTCGTTGCTGGCATAAAGAAAAGCCACTGATTTCTTTAGGTTGATTTTGTAACCTGCGACTTTGCTGAATTTGTCAATCAGCTCCAGAAGTCTTTTGGTTGAGTTCTTTGGGTCTTCCAGATAAAGGATCATGTCATCTGCGAATAAGGATAATTTCTTAAAATTTCTTTGCATAAAGAACATAAATTCATCAGAATAACCACCCACATTGGGTAGAAATGAAGAGCGGATGAAGAATAGAATAAAAAAATAAAATAAAAGGAGAATCCTCTAGCATAGACCAATGATGATTTTCACCCCATGAACCAATAAATTCGACTTGTTCAACCAAATCTGTGCACCTGAGAAAAAATAAATTAGGAAGCAGAGAGATAGGAGAAACTAGTTGTATGATAAGTGGATTGCAAGTGCTTTCCAGAAGCAAGGATATCTAGGCTGAATCTTCACAGGGAAGTGAGAATACAGGAAGAAAATTGTTCCAAACATATGAAACCTCATTCTCAAGGAAAAAGTAAAGAAAGAGACTACCAGGCTCAGGGAACTGAGCACGGTGGGCATGTATGGTAAGATTCGGTGGACTGAGGGGTGGCTATGGGTGCATGGATAGGCAGTGCATGCCTAGTGGCAAGAACAGAGTGATAGATTGGGTACAGATTGTGACACTCTTGTTTGCTCTGCTAGGAAGCCACTGCAAACCTACAGAGGGGGGAATAAGGGAGAAAATAACCCTGAGTATCTTATAAAAACCACATGAAAGAATTTCAAATCTGTCACAAACTAGCCAACTTGTCAAGACTCCAGAGCTGGAGTGGCTAGAAGCAATTAGCTAAAGTGAGGATTCTATAAAGAATGTCCCTGTCACTCTGTCTAGGGTGGCATCTGCTGTCACTAGAGACTAGCAAGTCAGCAAACATTTGATCATGAAATGATTGATGTCAGCCATCATGTGTCATAGTGACAAGCACACATCTGTCATCAGGACCATGTTGTTTAAAAGAGACTTTAATTGCCTCTGCATTACAAATAAAATGAGCTCAACATCACAGATAAATTATGGGATCACTGCTAATTTGCTGATTGTTTTATGAAGGACAAAGTTACCCCCCCCATGGGCTAGGGTGAAAAAGTTTATTTTATAGATAGAAGGTGTAGGCAGGTGTGTTTCAGTAACAAATACCAAGATTAGTGTTTTATGGCAAGATCCTCGATTCAGAAAAATGTCAGGTTGATCCATTCCATTTTCTGTCCTGTATTTAATCAGCAGTAGAAGGTATTGATGGGAGAAGAAGGCTGTCAGAAAAATACTTGTGAATGTCAATTTTAGAAGAAATAGTTTCCTTTAGGTAATCTCTTTAAATTCACTATCATAAGTACTACAATGCCTCCATACCTGCTTTTACGGGTCTGACATTTCCTCTCCTCCACTCCCCATTGTCCCTGCTTTGCTGTAATCCCTTAGCCTCCTCTTCCTCACTTGTGCTTTTCACCTGCCTCTGCAGAATACATCCTCCTGAAGCACCAGTGGAATGATTCAAGTCCCCTTCCCAGATACTCCTCTAGGCTGAACACTGCCCGCAGAATCCAGTCCTTATTCTTTTTGAGGTCATGGTACTAATTTGTTCATTCAATACATATTTATTGAGTACCTACTACATACCAGGCTCTGTTCTGGACACTTGGAGCAGATAAGTAAATGGAACCTGACAAATACAGTTGCTCTTTTTTAAATTTTTTTATCGGTGCATTGTAGTCCTACATCTTGATGGGATAAAAGATGGTGGAGACATACATGTGCACACCACCCAATTAGCCCTTACCCAATTCCTGCCCCATTCCTTCCCCCTCCCTCTTTCCCATGCTTGGCTTAGTGACTGACTTTGGTATGTTTAAGTACTTTATGTGCTTTAGAGAGTTTCCCTCTTCCCCCCTCCCATAAAAGTCACCTTCAAAGGGGTCCTGAAGTTCACAGCACAAACCATTGTTCCAACAGATCTCTAAGCAAACGCAGATGAGGTTACTGGCGGATCCTTAAACAATGACCCAGCTTTTGACTTTTTCTTACGTTTTTTATTTGTATATTCAATAAATACTTCTTTTTGATTGGAAGCCAAATAAATGATCATGGGGAAAAGAATATTTCTTTGATGTGCATGTGCATGACCCATTTATTTCCTTGGTCTCTCAGTTCCACTCTCTTTTCAGCATATATCTCTTCCTCCTCAACCATTTTTCCCCATGATCATTTATTTGGCTTCCAATCAAAAACAGCACCAGCTCTAGCCTTGTTATTTCAAGTGTCCCACCTGTAAGGATCATCCCTTCTTCCAGTGCTCTGGCTGCATCAATTCTCTGACATTATTGACACTTCCAGTAGATAATTGTTTACTATCAGTTCCCACCATCATGGCTTCACTGGACTCCTTACTCAGATTAAAAATACATTATTATTTTAATATACATTTATTGGTGCATTATAATTAAATATCACAGTAAGGTTTAAAGTGATATAAATATTCAGGCATAAATACTGGTGAGGTTCCCTCCAGAAACCTCCTTCTCCATACATGTTAGTGAAATTGAAGCGATACTTTCATATACAGACATAGCACTATTTTTAGTTAAGTATTTTATTAGTGCATTACAGTCATGTGTCTTTATGTGGTACAAGATGGTAGACGCATACATGAACACATCACTCATTTTGCCCTTCCCCAATTCCCACTCCATTCCCTCCACCTACCTCCTTCTCATATTTGGCTTAGTGATTGATATGTTTGTGAATGTACAACATGTACATTATGGAATTTCCCTCTTACCCCCACCCATACCCCTCAGCTAGGTCATCATGTTTGCTCATTTATGGTTTCTCCTTCTTCACCTACAGTTCCTCCTATGACTTCTTTTTTCACTAGCTTCTGCACATTAGAGATAGCATCCAATATTTTTCTGACTAATCTCACTTAGCATAATGTTCTCTAGTTCCATCCATTTCCCAGAAAATGTCAAAATTTTGAACCTCTTTATGGCTGAGTAAAATTGTATTGTGTACAAACCCCATAGTTTTGAAATCTATTCATCTGTTGATGATTATCTTGGCTGGTTCCATAGTTTGGCAATTGTGAATTGTGGGGCTATGAACATAGATATACATGCATTAGTTTGGTAGTTTGTTTCCCATTTTTTAATTTTTTATTGGTGAATTGTAGTCATACATCTTAATGAAGTACAAGATGGTGGAGGCATACATGCACACATCACCCAATTCCCTCCCCATTTTCTCCCCCTCCCTCCTTTTCATGTTTGGCTTAGTGATTTACTTTGATATGTTAATGTACAACATGAACATTAGAGAATTTCCCTCTTCCCCCTCCTATCTCCTCAGGTCGTCTTACTTGATCACCTATAGTATCCTCTTCTTTATCTAGAGTTCTTCTTATGACCCATTTTCTCTGTAGCCTTTGCATATTAGGGAGGCCATCTGGTTTCTTATATTTTGTGACTGACTAATCTCATTTAGCATAATGTTCTCCAGTTCCATCCATTTTCCTGTAAATGACATAATTGTGTTTTTCTTTATGGCTGAGTAAAACTCCATTGTGTACATATCCTATAATTTGTAATCCATTCATCTGTTGATGAACATCTTGGCTGGTTCCATAGTTTGGCAATTGTGAATTGTGCAGCTAGGAACATAAATACATAAGCATTAGTTTGGTAGTTTGGTTTCCATTCTTTTGGGTAGATACCCAGAAATGGTAAGGCTGGATCATATCGTAAGTTTGTTCCCATTCTTCTGAGAATACTCCATACAGTTTTCCAAAGTGGTTGGTGCTAATTTGCAGTCCCACCAAAAATGTTTTAGAGTTCACATCTTCACCACAATTTTTTGTTGTTTGTGTTTTGAATGATTGCCATTCTAGTTGGAGTTAGGTGAAATCTCAGGATAGTTTTGATTTGCATCTCTCTGATTCCTAATGATGAGCATTTTTTCATGCATTTATTGGCCATTTGAATTTTTTCTTTCATGAAGTATCTATTTAGTTCCCTTGCTCATTTTTTGATTGGGCTATTTGTTTTCTTAGTGCTGAGTTTCTTGAGTTCTTTGTATAATCTAGACATTAACCCTCTATCAGAGGTGTAGTTGGCAAAAATCTCCCATTCTGTTGGCTCTTGGTTGAGGTTTTTGATAGTTTTCTTTCCTGTACAGAAGCTCTTCAGCTTCATGCAATCCCATGTATTGATTCACCTTTTTGTTTCTTGTGCCTTCGGGGTCTTGTTGAGAAAGATTTTACCTGTGCTTGTGTGTTGCAGTGTTGAACCTATGCCCTTTTCAAGCACCTGCAAGATTTCTGGTCCGATTTCCAAGTCTTGATCCATCTTGAATTGACTCTTGTACAGTGTGAGAAAATGGAGTTTATTTCCATTTTACTTCATATTGTTAACCAGTTTTGCCAACACCATTTGTTAAAGAGCCTTTTTCCAGTGTGTTTTTTTGCCCCTTTGTCAAAAATCAATTGGCTGTAAGTGTGCAGATTTGTTTCTGCTCCATGATTTACATGTCTGTTTTTGTGCCAATACCATACTGTTCTTATTACTGTGTCTTTGTGGTATAGTTTGAAGTCAGGTATTGTGATGCCTCCTGCATGCTTTTTGTCACTAAGAACTACTTTGGCTATTCTGTTTGTAGTTGTTGTTCAAAATAAATAAGGGCTGGTTTTTCTCTGTCTATGAGAAATGACCTTGGTAATTTAATAGGTATTAAACTGAATCTATAGATCACTTTTGGATGAATGAGAATTTTGATATTAATTCTGCCTATCTAAGAACATGGAAGGTTTTTCCATCCCCTAAGGTTTTCTTTGGTTCCTTTTTTCAGTGTTGTATAATTTTCATTGTATAAGTCTTTTACCTTTTTTGATAGGTTTATTCTTAAGTATTTTCTTTTTGTGGGAGTGGAAGCATTTTCTGGATTTCTTTTTCAGTGGATTTATGGTTGAAATACAGAAAAGCTTCTGATTATTTAAGATTGATTTTTAACCAGACAATTCACTGAATTTGTTGGTCAGTTCTATAAGCCTTTTGGTTGAGTTTCTGGGTCAAGTAGAGTATTATGTCATCTGCAAATGGGAGTAGTCTTAGTTCTTATTTGTACTACTTTGATTTCCTTCTCTTTCTTTACTGCTTTAGCTAGAGTTTCAAATACTATATTGAAAAGAAGTGATGTTAATGGACATCCTTGTTTTGTTCCCATTTTTAGGAGGAATTCTTGCATTTTTCTGCATTTAATAAGATGTTGGCTGTGGGCTATTGTATATTGCCTATATGATGCTGAGGTATGTTCCTTCTATTCCAATTCTCAGCAGTGCTTTTAGCATAAATGTTTTTTGGATTTTTTTTCAAATGTTTTTTAGTGTCTATTGAAATGATCATGTGAGTTTTGTCATTGATACTCTTTATGTGATAAACTACTTGGATTGTTTTTCATATGTTGAACCAGACTTACATCCCTTTGATGAACCCTAATTGGTCATGATTTTCTTGATGTGGTATTGAATGTGTGTTGATAGTATTTTGTTTAGTAGTTTTGCCTCTAATTTCATCAACAATATAGGCCTATAGTTTTGGTATTAATGCGATTTAGCTTCTTACAATGTATTGGAAAGAGTCCTGTTTATTTCTGTTTCATGGAATAGATTGAGGAGTATCGAGATTAGCTTTTTGTGAAGGTTTTGTAAAATTCACTTGGAAACCATATGGTCCTGAGCTTTTGTTTGATCGTAGGCTCTTTATTGCTACCTCTATCTCTTTGATTTCTACTTGTCAGTTTAAATTTTCTGTCTCTTTAGTTTCAAATTAGGAAGGCTGCATGTGTCCAGAAAATTCTCAATTTTTTCCTAAGTTTTTCATTTTGTTGGAGTATAGTTTTTCAAAGTAGTTTCTGATAATCCTCTGGTTTTCTATGCTTTCGGTACTGATATCTCCTTTTTCATAACTTTTTTATTAATTTGTATTGATCCTTTTTCTCTTTTTTTGGTTAGGTTGGCTAGTGGTTTATTCAGCAGAACTCTAAAGGTTTCTAATTATGTATAAATGTATTTGATAATTTAGAACAATTCCAATTTTCTATTTTTCTTGTATTGAATTTGAGAAGTTACATTTTCCTAGAAAATTCTACATTGTATCTAAATCGATTGACATAAATTTTTCAAAAATATTATCATTCTATAAAAGTGAAAACAATTATTTTCTTTTATTTCTTTTTTTCATCGGTTGCATTATAACTTTACATCATATTGGGGTACAGAGTTGTACTCAGTCACCATCTTCCTCCATCCCCCAGAAAAAATGCTTGCATAAAACTCTTAGTGCCCTCCCCCACTGAGTCCTCTCTTCCTCACCCTCACATGCCAAGTCTTTGAGATTGAAGTTGGTGATTTTGTATACATTAATAGCATTAATCTACTATTGCATTCTTTATGACTTTCCTCCCTTCCCTAATTTCCCTCAGTATTCCTCTGGAGTCTTTGCTCATCTATCTGATATTGCCCTTATTTCCTCTCTTTTGCTTCCACATATAAAAGAGAACATATCTTCTCATTCTTTGGAACTGAATATACTTAGTATTATATTTTTGAGTTTCATACATTTTCATACAAATGGTGTGATTTTCCTCAAAAAGTGGACAACTGGACTGAAAAGACTCTTTGCCAAAAAATAAATACAAATGCCCAACAAATATATTTTTAAATGTTCATTATCTTTAATAATCAGGGAAATGCAAATTAAAACTACACTGAGAGCCAGGCATGGTGGTGCAAATTTGCAACCCAGAGGTTGAGAAGCTGAGACAAGAAAATCACAGTTCTAGGACAGCCTCAGCTACTACTTAGTGAGGCCCTTTGCAACTCACTGAGACTCTGTTTCAAAATAAAGAATAAAAAATAGGGCTGAGGTTGTTGATCAGCAGTGGAATAGAATGCCCCTGGGTTCCATCCCCAGTACTAAAAAAAAAAAATTGAGATTCCCTCTCTAGTTAGGATGGCAATTATCAAGAATACAAATAATAATAAATTCTGTCGAGAATTCAGAAAAATAGGAAGCCTATTACACTGTTGGAAGTAAGTTAGTATAGCTGCTTTGCATCAATATGAAAATTTCCTTGAAGATTGAGAATGATACTACCATGTTTAATCCTCATAACAACTTTATAATGTAGATTATTTTCTCCTCTTTTATAGATGAGAAAAATGTTTTGCAAATTCAGTTCAGAACAATGACAGCACTCCTGGACTTCTTCCTTAAGAAAATGAAATAAAAATATTATGATGGCCGGTGTGGTGGCTCACACTTATAATCCCAGTACTTGGAAGGCTGAGACAGGAGGATTGCACAGGTTCGAAGCCAGTCTCAGCTACTTAATGAGGCTCTCAGCAACTTAGTGAGACCCTGTTTCCAAATAAAAATATAAAATAGGTCTGGGTGTATAGCCTAGAGGTAGAAAGCCCCTGGGTTCCACCCCCATTACCACCAAAAAAAAAAAATTATGATCAATATTTACATATTCATGTTCTTAGTAGCACAATTTACAATGACCAAATTATGGAACCAGCTTAGGTGTCCATCAACAGATAAAAGGATCAAAAAACTTTGGTATATACACACAATGGAAATTTACTCAGCCATACAGAAGAACAAATTCTCCTTTCATATTTTATACTATTTATATATGTCTTTGCTTTCATTTTGGATTTATTGATCCTCTATACTGTAGGTTTTTTCTTGTTCCTTACATTTTGCTTATATTTATATAATTCGTCATACTCTACATTTGATGTTTATAATTTTATATACTTTAAAATAAATAGCCATTTAATTTATTTTTCAGACTTTTGCTTTGCTCTTTTTGTTTTTTAGTTTCTTAAGCTCTAAATTTTCCTCTAAGCAAGGTACTATTTACATCCTGAAATTATATTTAGAAAAACTTGGAGAGATGCATAAGGACACATGTTCAGGTTTATGCATTCACCAGAGTTCATGCAATTACATAGCGGCTCCTTCCAGAGTACTTCTAAAATAACAGATTACTCTTTGTATTTGGAATTTATGTAAAAACCATACAATATTAGTATAGCTAAAAAACACTTTTACTTGATATTTGCATAGTATAGATTTTTCCATCATTTTATTTCTAATTTTTTGCCACTCTGGAAAAAAATTTATAAAGAATTTTATAAAATTCCTAAGGAGGCTGAATAAACATATGCCTTTTTGTGTGTGTATGTGGCACTGGAGATTGAACCCAGGTGAATTCTACCTCCAAGCTATACCCCTAGCCCTATATTTTTATTTGGAAACAGGAACTCGATAGGTTGATGAGAGTCTTACTATTTGTTGAGACTGTCCAAAAACCTGTGATCCTTCTTTCTTATCCTCTCAAGTTTTGGAATTACAGGAATGTAATACCACATCCAGCCTAAGTATGTTTTTCAACCCAGTATAAAAATTTTTATTGTCTTTCTGTGTGGCAGAGGTAGGGGTAATGGGGATTGAAGCCAGGAGAATTCAACTGCAGAGATGCTCTTGCAGACTTTTTATTTATTTATTTTTACTTATTTATTTACTTAACAGAGTCTTAGGAAGTTGTCAAGGCTGGCATCAAACTTGTGATCCTCCTGTGACAGCCTCCCAAGTATTGGATTACAGGTATGAGCCACTGTGCCTGACAAAATCCTTATCTTTGAATTGGAACACTTTTGCAATTTATGTTGAAAGCACTTTTGATATAAATAGGTCTAAATTTACATTGTTTCTAAGTGATTTATATTCATACTATAGATTCCATGTTCCCATTTAGTTTTTTTTTATTTATTCAGTTTGGTTACTAATTTAATTATTTCATTTCCCTTTCACATGTTTGCAATTTTCAGTTATTTTAATGTTTACCTAAATTATAACATGAGTCTTTAATTTGTGAAATACAATGAAAATTAATATCTTTAAACTGAAAAGTCACATAAATAGATCCTTTTGTGATGACCTCTGCAGAATTCTTAGTCATAATTTTGAGATGATTAATTATATTTTTCCTATGTTGCTTCATAATAATTTAAAGTGAAAGGAAAAATAAATTATTTTAATGAATCAGGCATGAGACCATAAATTTTTACACATATTGAATTATTTAAAAGGTCCTAGCACAACCTATCCTAATATTTTTATTTTAGTGGTACTGGGGGTGGAACCCAGGGACTTTTTACCTCCGGGCTATACTCCCAGACCTATTTTTTTTATATTTTATTGGAAACAAGGTCTCACTAGGTTGCTGAGTGCTTCACTAAGAAGCTGAGGCTGTTTTCGAACCTGTGCAATCCTCCTGTCTCAGTCTCCCAAGTGCGGGGATTACAAGCATGTGCCACCATGCCCGGCCCTAATATTTTTATTTTAAATATGAAAAAATCAAAACAAAAAGAGGCTTTTGCTTACAAGAGAGCTGGAATTTTAGTCTCTGATTTTAAATACAAGCTTTTTTTTCCCAACTGCTCTATAGTTCTTGACCCAAAATAGTGGAAATGTGGCCTGAAAGGCCACAAAAATGTTCAGCATATCTAGCTCTCAGCAGCTTCCTGGAAAAAGCAAACTCCCATAGGATGAAGTAGCCTTAAATGAAAAAACCCAGCTGTTTGCATATCAGTCCTCTGCCTGTTCATTTGCATTGCCTGGTTAACACTCTAATACCCTTTAAGTAGATTTTTATATTTTATCTAGCTGTGCTAAGTGCCCTAAATTGTAGGGTTGATCCAAATTAGTCATTTTGCCCCTCTTAGGAGCAGAAGTCATAATCTATTTTCTCCTCTCAACATTTTATCTAAAGTATATTCTCTAGTCATGATCCATTTTCAGCTAATTTTTTTAATTGCTGTAGGGTCAGTGTTCAATTTCATTTTCTCCATGTAGAGATTCACTTCTTAAAGCAGTTATCTTTATTTCATGTATATTCCTTGTGCTCTGGCCAAATATAATTGTCCATCTATGCATGGGATCACTTCTAACCTTTCAACTTACTCCATTGATCCAACATGTGTGTGTATTATCCTTGTAAATTTTAAAATTCATTGAATTGTAATTTTGTTTTTATAACAAGAAAACTGAGTCAACTTGACACTCATAAAATATGGAGTATTCTTAATTTTGGTTATCTCAATTCCAAAAGTAATTCTTGACTCATCAGTCATATTTATATTTTTCTCAATCATTTGCTTTTTAAAAAATTTTATGTTTATTCTTATATCAGTGGCCCACATATTTTTGACTAATGTCATTTTGTTACATATTTAAATTGTTTCACAATTTTTACTATTCTGTCATTCCAAATAATGGTGACATTATTAAGAAATCAATTAAAGTATTAAAATCAATAAAAATGCAAATAGATATTAAGTGATTGAAATGAACCAAAACTATGCTACATGATAATCTACCACTTTATTTACCTCAGTAAAACTTTATTTTATAGATAAAGAATAGTTCACAGAGTGACACAACTTGCCCGAGATCACAACAGGAAGGTGACAGGAACAGATTACTCAGCTACCATAAAATACAATTTTTGAAAGAAAATGGAGGGCCTTCACAGCAAGAGCACATGATGTTCTTGTGATACCTGGTTAAGCGATGGTTGTTACACTGAATAATATAAGAGAAATAGACCCTCTAGAAGCCTGAAGTGATGTTACATGTCTATAATCCCAGTGCTTGGGAGGCAGAGACAGGAGAATCATAGGTTCCAGGCCAGCCTCAGCAACTTAGACCATTTTTTAAGAAAATAAGTAAAATAGTGTTTGGGGTATAGCTTAAAGGTAGAATGCTCCTAGTTCAACCCCAAGTATCATAAACATCTACACATACATACAAACCAAAAGCTCCTTAAGAGGTCTAAATAAAAAGAAATGCAATTCAGTACTTGGTAACAGTGTGGTGCACATATAAAGATACACCTATGAATAAAGATAAATAGGCATAGATAATAAGACATTAGTATAGATACACACCAATTGCCTTTCAAAGACTTTGCACAAGATCTGCTTTCCACCAGTTGTGCGGGGTAGGGGTGCATTTGACACATTTACTCATCACTTGAACAGGCTTCCCTCCTCTCTGCTCATTTTTTCAGTAGCAGTCTTAGTTAACAATCTTCATATACAGAGTAACTTCTTTGAAGTGATAAAACCTGTTTCTTCACATAAATTGACATTTTAAACAAAAAACTAACTGGCAGGAGTGGTGATAAAAATGAAGAAGTCTATGTAGTGGATAGATCTTAGGTAGAAAATTGAAATTTGAGGTAAATCAAATAGCAGGTTGCCTAATTTGGTGTCAAAAAGAAAAGGCAAGATCTGAATGGAAGTGTGTGTGTGTGTGTGTGTGTGTGTGTGTGTGTGTGTGTGTGTAGGTGTGTAGGGGGGTATCTATCAATAATGGAAAAGAAGATAATGAGCTTTATCCTTGAAAACAGAAAAGTGATAGGAAAAAATGTGGAGAGGTTACTGAGACATTCAGAAATGGAGAAAGTAAAGGTGGTTTATGAGTAAGTACATCTGACTCTGGTCCCATTTTCAAGATTAGATTAGGAACAAGCAAAATTCACACAACTAAAAGTCCTGTTACTAGAAATTTCATTCCAAGCAGTCAGCACACAGAGGGATGCCTTATCAGAAAACAGCAGGACCAGGAACTCAGATGCTTCAGCTCAGAGGAAGTCAGGTGGTGACACTGGCAGGAGAGAGATGAGATTTAAAAAAAAATCACACTGAACATGAGGGAGTTTTATTACCTGTGAAGTATTACTCAATAAAACTGATTTAAAATTAACAATAATCCAGGTATGGCAGTGCACACCTGCAATTCCAGAACTTGGGAGGCTGAGGCAGGAAGATTGCCAGTTCATTCACATCTAGCCTCAGCAACTTAACGAGGCCCTCACCAACTTGGTGAGACCATGTTTCAAAATAAAAAATAAATAAAATAGAGCTGGGGTACAGCTCAATTCCCAGTGCCACAAACACAAAATAAAATTAAAAAATCTCAAAAAGTTCCCATCTCACCCAGAAAAAGACTCTTAGTAATCTAGAAGTCCATCTTTCAAAAAAAAATTTTTTTAAGGGAGGGGTTGGGATGTGGGTTGGAGGTAGAATGTTTCTGAGTACAATCTCCATGGTGCTGCTGGTCAGATGATATGGAAGAAATATCTCAAAACAAGAGTGTAAAAGTTCAGAAAGGAACCAGCTAGTGGGCCCAGGAAAGCTTGTTGTTATTTAGAAGAGTATAAGCCTCCCTTTAGGCTTACAAACATGGAGTACAGAATCTGGGAACTCATATAGAATCTATGAAAGTGAACATTGAGAATATAAAACACCAAAGATGAACTCTGGTTTTAAAATTTAAACCTTTTGCTCTACTCCTTAAAGGTCATGGGTTTCTTAGGAATGTCATACAGGCTGGTGATCAGGGTTATGTTTTCCAAACCAGCACTAGAGAAAATACTCAAAGAGATAAATTACAAAGAAGAAATTTTTAAAAAATGTCAAAACCAGAGAAAGGATGATTTTCACGAGATGAAAAACTAAGAAAAGAAAAACAAACACTATTTCAAACAGAAATTACAGTTCAAGATGTTAGGAATTAAAGATCATCTCTCAATAATTATGCTGAATTTCAATAGCCTCAACTCCCCAATTAAAAGGCAAAGAGTGGCAAATTGATTAAAAATCATAATCCATCTATATGCTGTCTGTAAAAAGTGTACTTTACAGATAAACATACTCACAAACTAAAGGTAAAGGGCTGGAAAGAGATAATTCAGGCTAATCAAACTCAAAGACAAGAAGGAGTATCAGACAAAATAGATTTTAAGCCTAAACTTATCATAAGAGATAAAGCAGGTCAGTTTTTTACTGGTAAAAGAAATAATTCAACAAGAGCATATAGCAATAGTCCACCTATATTTATGCTCCAAACATATATGCAACCAGTTTTATAAAACGAATTCTCCATGGCATTGAGTCTCACATACATCCCAATACAATAATACTTGGAGACTTCAACACTCCTTTCACACCACTAGACCAATTTTGAAGACAAAAGATCAGTAAAGATGCCTCAGACCTAAAGAGGACCATAAACCAAATGGACCTACTGGACACATAGAGAATATTGCGTCCAACAACATCTGAATACACATTCTTTCAAGCTGCTTACAGAACCTTCTCCCAAATATATTCTGGGTCACAAAGTAGCACTAGCAAATTAAAAAATTGTGACATATCTCCCTGCATCTTTTCAGACTATAATGGAATGACATTAGAAATCAACCATAAGAAGACCCAGAGAAACCTCAAAAACACATGGACACTGAATATAACACTGCTGAATGAAAGATGGGTTATAAAAGAAATAAGGGGAAAATAAAAAATTTCAAGAAACAAGTGAAAATAAAACATAACAAATTTATGGAACACTTTAAAGGTTGTTTTAAGAACATTTAAAACATTGAATACCCACATAAAAGAAACAGAAAGTCATCAAATAAACAATCTATTGACACACATCAAAGCTCTTAAAAAGCAGAAAAAATCTAATCCCAAAGCCAGTATAAGACAAGAAATCATTAAAACCAGAGCATAAGTCGGGCATGGTGGCACACACTTGTAATCCCAGCATTTGGGAGGCTGAGACCAGAGGATTGCAGCCTCAGCTACTTGGTGAGGACCACCACAATTTAGTGAGACCCTGTTTCAAAAATAAAGAATAAAAAATAGGGCTGGGGGTATAGCTCAGAAGTAGAATGTCTCTGGGTCTTACCCCCAGTACTGCCAAAAAAAAAAAAAACAGAGCATATATCAATGAAATAGAAAACAACAAAAATAAGAACAAAAAATGAAATCCAGAAACTGGTTTCTTGAAAAAGTAAACAAGCTAGAAAGGCAATGGGTTATAGAAGAAACTCTAGATGAAGAAGGAGAAATCATAGATGAGAATATTAGGCAATCTAAGTGAGGAAGATGGGAAAGGAGAAGATTAAAAATCCCTAACAAACCTAACTAATATAACATTCACAAACATAACAAAGTAAATTACTAAGCCAAACATGAGAAGGAGGGAATGGGGAGAGAATGAGATAGAAAGTGGGGAAGAAATAAATGAGTAATATGTGCATGTACGCCTCTACCATCTTGAATTCCATTAAGATGTATGGCTACAATGCATCAATAAAAATAAAATTAAATAATAAAGTTAAGGAAAAAATTAACACATTTTATTAATTATTAACCAACCTAACCTAACCAAAATAAAGACAGAATCAACCAAAATTATTAAGAGATGAAAAGGGTGATATTACCACAGCATGGATATCCAGATGATCATCAGAAACTATTTTGAAAAACTATACTCCAACAAAATGGAAACCTAGAAGAAACTGATAAATTTACAGACACATACAACCTTCCTAAATTGAATCAAGAAGATACAGAAATTTTGAATTGAAAATTTTAAATTGACTAAGAAATCAAAGAGTTTGAAACAGTAATAAAAAGCCATTCATCAAAGAAAATCCCAGGTCCAGATGATTTCCCAGGTGAATTATAAAACCTTTTAGATGATCTAATCCCAATACTTCTCAAACTGTTCCATGAAATAGAAAGAGATGGTATCCTCCCATATACATCTATGAAGTCAGCATTACATTAATACCAACATGAAATAAAGACAGCTCAAGAAAAAAAAAACTATATATCAATATCATTGATAAACTTAGATGTGAAGTTTATAAAATAAGTTTTAACTTATTTTCATAAAATACTATCAACACCCATTCAAAACCACAGCAAGAACTGGGCATGGTGGAGCAAGCTTGTAATTCCAGCACTCGGGAGGCTGAGACAGGAAGATCACAGGTTTGCAGTCAACCTCTGATACACTGTTGGTGGAATTGCAAATTAGTGAAACCACCTTTGAAAACAGTGTGGAAGATCCTCAGAAGAATGGAAATAAACCTACCATATGACTCAGCTATATCACTCCTAAGTATCTACCCAGAAGAAAGGAAACCAAACTACTAAAGTAATGCATGCATATATATATTTATACCTGCACAATTCAAAATTGCTAAACTATGAAAACAGCTGAAATATCCATCAACAGATAAATGGATTCCATAACTATGGGATATGTACACAAGAGAATTATATTCAGCCATAAAGAAGAACAAAATTTTGTTATTTGCAGAGACATGGATGGACCTGGAGAACATTATGCTAAGTGAGATTAATCAGTCACAAAAATAGAAAGGTTGAACGTTTTACTGCATATGTGGAAGCTAGGAGAAACGTGAAACACAGGAGGTACTTCAGACAAAGGAGGAGAAACCTTAGTGAAATAATGGAGGGAAACTGAAGGAGATGAGAGGGGGGAAGAAGACCTGAATTGGGAAAAAGCTCAATGGACATGATGTACATATATAAACTTAACAAGGGCAGTCACTGTTGAGCATGGGAAAGAGGGCTCAATGAGTATTGTGTGCAGTGAGCATGTATGTTTCTATCACCTCAAACCTCATCAAAATGTATGATTACAATGTGCCAATTTTAAAAATATGTATTATGTTGCATACCATATGCCAAACGAAGATATATTTGTTGATACTGGATGGTATGTCAGGAGGGGCACATGAGAAGTGACTATTAATAAGTATGAAATTTTGGGGAAGGATAATTTAAATGTTGCAAACTGTGTTAATAGTTGCATGACCCTGTGAATATACTAAAAATCAGTAAACTATCTTTTCAATGAGTGAATGTTGTAGAATTAAACTATATCTCAATAACAAAGACTTTTTTTACAAAAATCTAACTTATGAATGCTCTATATTTTCCTGTTTGAATACCCATTTATGCTGTTTTGATAATTAAACCCCAAACACATCTTCATTCACCCAATAAGTATTTATTGAGTCTCTGCTACTTGTCAGATACCATGAAAGTCAGAGGCGATATACAGAGAATGATGAAGCTATGACCCACACTTTTTCAGTTTGCAATCTCATTAAAATAGATCTAACTAGTGATAATAAACAAATAAAATAAGTGTTCTGAGAGAAAACATGCAGGGTGCCATGCTTACCCACAGAAGTTACCATGGTAGCGACTATATTTAGAGAATATTGTCACTTACATCATGGCTTTTTGTTTTATACTCTTCTTTCTTCTCTCCTGTCTTTTTTCTTTTCTTCTTCTTCTTCTTCTTCTTCTTCTTCTTCTTCTTCTTCTTCTTCTTCTTCTTCTTCTTCTCTCTCTCCTCTCTCTCTCTCTTTCTCTTTCTCTTTCTCTTTCTCTTTCTCTTTCTCTTTCTCTGTTTTGGCAGTCTCTAAGCATACTCTAGGAACTTTTGCCACTATTATAGATTTGGTGTGTGTTTTATGTGTATACAGAAAAGACTCTGAGGCCAAATCATTTCCAGGCTGTATAAATCATTTCTGGAATCCACAAAGTCTAGGTATTTTCCTGAAAATTCCCACTGTTTAAGAAGAATTTTTTTCAAATTCTCAAAAAAAAAATGAAGCCAAAGAGATTCACTTTGTTGTACATGAGTTAGCAAGCTATTTCCTCCTGGCACTCTGCTTCAAAACACAGAACTGACTTTTTGTTACAGTGCTGAAAATACGTGTTCACAATCCCGCCATGATAAAGCAGAATCATTCACTTCAAAGAAGACTGGAAGACTAGTGGGTTCCAGAACTGAATTATTTCAGAGCAAAGGCTGTATTTAATGAAATCTCAAGTGCTTTGCAAACACTGGCATCAGGGCGCTTCTGCGTCATGCCATCCCACTCCAATCTGTGAGCATAACCACAGTGAAGTCTTGTGTTACCTCTCTAGTTTTGTCAGCCTGGGGGTCCTTCTTTGTGAAGCTTTTGAGTTGAAGTTTGGGGCATTTATTATTCTGTTTGATTTCTTTTCTTTGCTTTTTTTTTTCTTGCTTCTCAGCTGGAGAATAGAAATCAATAAAGAGACCCTCAAGAAATTAATTGCAATCTACCCAAGCTAGATTTACCCCAAAAAGAGTATGTTGTCGTTTAGACATTAAAAGGTATTAAAAGAGACAGAGGCCGGGCTTGGTTGCGCACGCTTGTAATCCCAGCATTCTGGAGGCTGAGACCAGAGGATCACGATTTGCAGCCAGCCCTAACTACTTAGTGAGGCCCTCTGCAACTCAGTGAGACCTAGTTTCAAAATAAAGAATAAAACCTAGGGCTGGTTCCATCCCCAAGCCCGCAAAAATAAAATAAAATAAAAAATAAAATAAAATAAAATAAACAGTATTATGCCAGAAAAATAGCTGGAACTGGAGTCAAAATACCTATGACTAAGCCATACCTTGAAAAAGGTCTGCTCCTCACTGGGCCTCAGTGAACATGTTTAACAATGTGCAAAAACAAAAAAAAAAATGTGCAAATATGAGGTTTAGTCACTCAAAGTTTTTTAACATTATTTCAAGCTTCTTTTTCCAGATGCAATATGATACACAAAGAATTATCAATAAGTGTTCACATCTAAAATAATAATTATAATAATAATAAATATTATTACTACTAATATTTGTGGATTAAACCAATTACTACTACTATTATTTGGTCTTGGAGATTGAACCAAAAAGGTCTGTGAGTTCAAACTCCAGACTTTTTTAAATTTTATATTTTGAAATAAGTTTTCACTAAGATGCTGGGAGTCTCACTGCATTGGTGAATCTGGCCTTGCACCTTTGATCCTCCTGTCTCAGCCTCCCAAGTACTGGGATTACGGACATGCACCACCATGCCTGCCTTCACATCTAAAATTATGCTACTGATTTACAAAGTAGACTGCAACCTGTAGACCCCAGAACTTTATTTTGGATCATCCTCTACCTTTGTCAGTACAGGTTCTTGCCTACCACTCCCTTCCACATCCTCAGTCCCATATTGTACTCATGCCATTCTTCCCACCAGATGTACCTCTTCTCCCTGTCACCTGTCTTTTCCTTATTTATACCTCAATATCCAAAATAGTAGTCTTTGATACCTCTTTTTCTTCTCAAATCACTATAGTTCTTTTCTTTCCCTAACTTTTGACAAGAATACCATTTATGCACATCTTTTTCTCAAATCACCTCCAACTCTAGCAGATCAGACTGTTACTTGGAGGAAATGGTAGAATATCAAACTGTAGAGGTCGGTTGGGATGATATCATGAAGAGCCTTGAATTCCAGGCTCTCACATGTACCGTGGAGATATTAAAATGTTTTAAGCATAAGGGTAGTATATCAGTAATTAAAGAGATTAGATACCAACCAGGAGGATTTTTTAATATTCTGGATATAAGGTGATAAAAAGAGAAATGAGGACTCTGGTTGTGGGAGTTAAGGGAGACAAAGACCAAACAGGATGGGCATGCGGCTTGTGATAACATCCTCTATGGTCCTCATCTTTCTACCCAAGCTGCTCCTGCTGGAGATAGACTGGGTTCATCACCTTCACCATCATGAAGGGCAGAAATTCCAGAGATTTCCCGAACACCTTCTTGATTCTCACTCTCTACACATCCCAACAAATCACCTCCTTTTTTGCATTATCCATTCCTCTCCAATTGTGTAGCACCACCTGGGAGTAGGCCTTCAGCATTTCCAACCTAGAACAATTCCTCCTGCCTTCCCTTCTCCAGTCTACCCCTCCAGTTCACCCTCAAACACTTTGTCAGGTGAATCCATTTGAAGTGCTACTCTTTCCCATTTCACATTCAAGCTTAAAATGTCAATAGTCATCTCTTGTATACAACACAAATTCTAGTTTAATAAAGCTTATAATATCCAACAACCCCTTTGCCAAACTTCCAAACTTTCTCTATGCCCTTCTATATTTTGGTTGTCCCACCCTGAGCTTCTCACAGTTCTGTAAGGTTGAAGATGTCCATTCTTTTGCTCATGATATCTGTTCCTCTTATTTCTGGCTTTGTTGCCATAAAAAGTACCCTTATCCTTCAAGTATTCAAGGAAACATTCATCCTTGCTTAGAAACATTCTGTGGCCCTTCTTAGTGCTCTCAGAATTCCATTATGATTCCTTCTGACTTGATAAAAAAAACAAAAAGTTATAATTATCTCCACTTTGCTCTATTTGATCCAAAGTTCCTTGAAGACAAAGGCTACAATTTTTATCCTTTTAGCACCTATCACAAATTCAAGACACAGAGATGACACATCATAAATGTTAACTGAGTCAACTAATTAGTGACTGTGCAAAATGGCAATCCCAAAATGGAAAGGGAGAAAATAAGCCAAATGTATTCATACACTGACTGTGTCATCCTTAGAGAAAAGGAGAAGTGTAAAATGCCATGTTCCTGAAGTGCCCCTCTCCATTTCCAAGAACCTATCCAAGTTAAGAAAACAGCAATAATGAGTCTGGATATAATATCTAAATATATATTGCCTCAAATGACACAGGATTTTTCCCGGCAATTGGGGCGACTTAGTGTTATCTGTAGAAAGCTGCGTTGCTGCATGTATGCTAAGTTCCTTTAGATACTGGTTTTATAAGAGAACAAGGAAAGCTAAGTTGATGCTGCTTCTATAAATTGACCTACAAGACCGCTTATGACTGATAACCTATGTGGAGCACAATACTGTGGGGAGGATGAGTGCTTATCCAGCCAACAGTCACTGGACAAAGCATCATGAGGGAATCAGAGGGTCTATTTTCTGGTAAACTTTAGAATCATCATGATAAATGGAGGTGCTATTTGTCCATCTCTCCATCTCTGGACCCTCCCTATAACTTCATTTTTCAATAAACTTTATGTGTCCTCCTATCTTTGGGTGTCTTCTCTCATGTCTTGGCAACCTATCCCACTGTCCTAGCACAACTAGGACAGTAAACTGACCCAGGTACAGGTTCATGGCTGAGTCAGGATTGGGCCTAATCAAGGGTTAGGACTCTTTATAAGCTCAGTAATCATTTGTAATAGCCAAATTATGAAATCAACCTAGGTATCTATCAACTGATAAATTATAAAATTCTGGAATATACTTCCAATGGAATCCTACTCAGAAATAAAGAAAAATAAAATTATGTCATTTGTAGAAAAATAGATGGACCTGAAGAACATTATGTTAAATAAGATTAGCCAGTCACAGAAAGTGTAAGATCATAGGCTTTCTCTCATGTGTGGAAGTGAGAAAATAATCAGGGTTTAAGAGGAATTTTAAATAATGGAGAAGAGACCCCAATGGGGCTGAGGAGTTATGGTCTAGGAGAGGGTGGGGGTGGGAGAGGGAAAATTAGTGAAAGAAACACTTCCATTTAAATAATGTACATATGTGAGAATATCAATGCTAATTTCAGTAGTGTGAGTTTCTAAGTTCTATAATTTTTAAATAGAGAAGATAATTATCACCACCTTACAATACTGGCATAAAGTATTAACAATATTAGGTATACAACGTACCTAGTATAGTGGCTGATCCAAATACTAATGCAAAGTAGAATAATCATGACTATCACATAAAAGTTTTAGGCTCAGTAAATACTTTGGCCGTGTTTGTTCCTAAGGGACATGGACAGCAATAGGAGACCTAGCTCCTAAATGAACAGATTCTACAGTGGATATGATCTCTGCCTCAGTGCCCATAAGAGATCTTTCCTGATTGGTAGAGGACCAGTATACAGGATGTAAGACAAAGAGAGATAATGGCAGATTTCAAAAACTAAATGCTGCACTCACTGCCCTATTCCCAATTATAGAGCAATGACTGATAGCTGCCTTAAATGCATGGCTGCCTTTAATCTTCCCCACAACCATAAGAAGTAGATAGGATTATCCCTTTTTCACAGAAGAGGAAAGAACGTTCAAAGAAGTTATGTGCCCAGTCACACAGAAATGGCAAAAGAAGTGTTTGAAGTTAGTCTATTTTCCCCTAGACGCACAGTCTTCCTATCCTTGCTCCTTTTGCGCTGATGTTTGTGATTTGTGAAACTCAGAGCACTATTGTGCACATGATGTCCATTAAACCTGTTAAATTGCCAATTAAATAACCAAAGGAATTGACACTGAAGACATGCAAGCATCTTACTTGAGGACACAAAGCAAGTAAACAGCACCCCAGGAACCCAACTTCCTGTCTTCTGCCTCATAGCCATCATGCTTTCTACAAGGGAGGACCCATCCATCTGGCCCTTTCTTATGGGTGCAAAAATAATGAGAAAACTACTTCTCAAACTTTGTGTTATAATTTTTATAAAATGTTCTCTTGATAATGTAGTAACAGAAGCTCTCCTCTATGAGGAATAGAGTATTAAAAATCATGTGTAAATTTTTTGCAACTATCTCTTAGTATTAAGAAAATCTAAGCAATATCTGAAATGCCTTGAAGTATTTGTCAAAGACATCACCTAGAATTGGCTGAATCTGCTCAGAGGTCATGCAGCTGTGTTTTAAAATGAATTTTCATTTACTTATAAGATGGAAGTTTGTTAAAAACTAAATTTAGCCGGGTGTGGTGGCACATGCTTGTAATCTCCATGCTTGGGAGGCGGAGACAGGAGGATCCGGCAGGTTCGAAGCCAGTGCTCTGGCGTAAGAGACCCTGTTTCCAAATCAAAAGTATAAAATAGGGCTGAGAGTGTAGCCCAGAGGTAGAAGGGCTTCCAGGAACCCTAGTACCACCAAAAAAAAAAAAACTTAAATTTAGTGAAAATATAAATACATGTCAAATGCAGTTTTAGTGAACTGCCTCCTACTAAGTGAATATTTTATTTTTGTGGTACTGGGTATGGAATCCAGGAGCATTTAACATGGTGCCACACTCCCAGCCCTTTTATTTCTTGAAGAGTTTCAATAGTTTGCTGAGAATCCAGTGAAGTTGCTGAAGCTGGACTTGAACCTGTGATGCTTTAGTCTAAGCCTCTTGAGTACTTGAATTAAGGCTTGCACCATCATGCCTAACACTAAGTGAATATTTTATTTTTGTGGTACTGGGTATGGAATCCAGGAGCATTTAACATGGTGCCACACTCCCAGCGCTTTTATCCTGTGATCCTTTTGTCTAAGCCTCCTGAATACTGGAATTAAGGCTTGCACCATCATGCCTAACACTAAGTAAATTTATTAAAATATAATATTGAAAAACAGTATTAATTCCATCCATTTGAAAGTTGATCATTTCTTGAACTTCCTATTTCATGGGCAGTAGGATATAGAGGTGAATAATTATGGCTATATCTTCAGAGCTCCTGAGAGAAATTTACCTAAAAATAAGTAAGTGTAGTAAATTATGTGGTTTATCTGCCTCTATCATGCAAGAACAAGTACTTAGTGTATGTTATGAGAAGTTTTGTGTAAAGATACAAAGAGAAGTTAGAAAATAAGTAGCACTAGAGCTGAATCTTGGAAAGGAGAGAAGTATTATGAAGTTAACAGGAACTATCAGTGGCAGTGAGTGGGTCAGAGAGAAGTATAGCAAAAAGTGCCATGGAACTGTAGTTGAGGGCACCAATGGAAGCAAGAAAGACTTGATATGAGGCTCTCCTGAGGATGACATCAGCAGCAGAGAAGATGGACAGAGAAGATGTGTGTGTGTGAGATGACAAGGATGTGGGATTTGAGGCTTGGCTTCAAGTGAAGAAAAAAGACAGAAACTTTCATGCTCTGGTGGCTCCAGGATGTCAACAACTGATGTAAAGAATAAAGGAAGAGTATATCAGTGGGAAAGGACATCAAGTTTTCTCTGTGGTGATGGGCAAGAATCTATACGACATCTACCTACAGAAGGAAAGCAAGTCAGGAGCTGGGTAAGTGAGACGAGACAGGAGAAGGTCCACACTGGAGGTATAAAGTAAGGATCCATCATATTTGGATGGCTGCTAAAATCACACGAATGGAAGACTGCTCAGAGAGAGAGAGCTAGAGAAAAGAGAGAGAGGTGAGAATAGAGTGCTAAGCACAACATTTAAGATAAAGGAAGGGCCAGAAAGATGAAAAGAAAAGCCAGGTATGGTGGCATACATATGGAATACCAGTACTTGGGAGGCCTAAATAAGAGGATCACAACTGAATGAGGACCTCACCTACTTAGTGTAAACCTGTTTAAAACAAAAAGTAAAATAGAGCTAGGTGTGTAGTTCAGAGGTATAATTCCCCTGGGTTCAATTCCCAGTATCAGAAGAGGAAAGAAAAGAAAAGAGAAATCCTAACAAAATAAGAAAAGGCCATGTTGGTAAAATAAAACAAAAAAAATACAAAAATACAAGATAAAAATAAAAGTTTCAAGAATAAAGAGGAGCAAGCCGGGTGTGGTGGCACACACTTGTAATCCCAGCATTTGGGAGGCTGAGATCAGAGGATCATGGTTCGCAGACAGCCTCAGCTACTTAGTGAGGCCCTCTGCAACTCAGTGAGACCCAGTTTCAAAATAAAGAATAAAAAATAGGGCAGTGGGTGTAGCTTGGAGGTCAAATGCCCCTGGGTTCTATCCCCAGACCTGCAAAAAAAAAAAAAAAAAAAAGAAGGAGGAGCAGTAGGCAGTCACGGTTTCTACAGTGCTGGTCTGGGGATGAAACCCAGGGGCATTCAACCTCCAAGCTATAACCCCTGCCCTGTTTTTTATTCTTTATTTTGAAACCGGGCCTCACTAAGTAGCTGAGGCTATCTGAGAACCATCATCCTCCAGTCTCAGCCTTCCGAATGCTGGGATTACAAGCGTGCACCTCTACGCCCAGCAAAGAAACAGTCTTCTACAGAAAAAAAAAATTTAAATTGTTTAATATTTGCATACATGGTAGTGCACATCTATAATCTTAGTACTTGGGAGGTGGAGACAGGAAGATCACAAGTTTGAGGCCAGCCTCAGCAATTTAGTTAGACCATGTTAAATTTTAAAAGTTGGGGGTGTATCTCAGAGATATAATGTCTCGGTGTTCAATTCCTTGAACCAAAAATAATTGATGAGGCCGGGCAATAATCCCAGCAATTGGGAGGCAGAGAATGGAGGATAATGGCTCACGGACAGCCTCAGATATTTAGTGAAGCCATTGCAACTCAGTGCAACCCTGTTTCAAAATAAAGAATAAAAAATAGGGCTGTGGGTGTAGCTCAGAGGTAGAATACCCCTGAGTTACATCCCTAGTACTGCAAAAGAAAATAAAAATTGATGACATACCTTGAACTCCTATTGGATATGAGGGTTAGGAAAACAAGCAGTCAAGGTTGACCACATCAAACTTTCTAGCCATGTGGCACTACTCACCCAATAAGGAATACAGAAGCAGATTTAGTAACAAACAAAAATGAGTTGCATTTTGGAGGTATTTTGTCTTAAGTTCCTATGATTCCTCCAGAGTATATTCTATAGAAATTAAAAGTAAAAAGTGATCACTCATGTTGCAAAAAGTAAGTAGTTGAAGAGATGTACCCTTGGTCTAAAGTAAATAAAGATTTGAAGTTGCAGAGGAGAAATGACTGGAAGAAAAAGACAAAGAAAACTGCAACCTCAAAGAGGGAATAAAGAGAGAAAGAGATAAGAATTATTGTAATTTAACATTTCAGTAGTTGAAGCAGGACCTGAAATAATGACGTATAAATCCAGATATAAAATATCTGGAATAAAGGAGACCCATTGGGTTCCATGAGGTTAGAACAATTTGAAGATAAGATGATCATCCAGTTGGATATGAATGTTATTTAGGATAATAACAAGAGTTGGAAGAGAAGTGAAAACAATTGTCATGAGCAAAAGTGCTTGATAAATATGGGGTAATACCCAGAATTTCAGAAGATGGATGGAAGACACATAGGAAATAACTGATATCATTCACCTCAGATATAAAAGTGTTTTGTAAAGCTTGGGAAGTAAAAGCAATGATTTGTGTATCCCAATAGTAAAAAATGAGTATTATTGTCAGAAACCCCAGGACGTTCAGGCACATAGAGAGAAAACAGCCTCTGCTAAAGGGAATTGTTGAAGACATTTGTACCCATGATGAAAAGCCAGAGTTCAATACACATTTGAAAATAAAGATAGCATGGAAAGGAAAGGTAGATACAATCAGAGGAAAGCCGGCACCGAGCAGAGTGAGGATAGTGGTATATTTTGTAGTAAACAGAAGATAGAGGCTCTTCCCTTTCACTCACATGTCTATGATAATGAGGATGAAAATCATTTTATAAGTTATTGTCATTGAGCTTCAGGATAGACAGGAGCTTTCAAAAGCCCAATGGTCTGAATCATGAGCTTACAGGAATCGGTTACTGTGCATTGCTTTAAATGCTCTTAAGAAGAATCTAAGGTGACAAAGACCACACATTTTCTGGTCCTTGCCTTTGACATACCCACGGTATAGAAGAAAATATTATCTGAGAAGCAATCGCCTGCTTACCCAGAGTAATGATGTAATTGTTCTGATAAATTTATAATTCCTATCCTGGTCTGATTTCTGCTGCCCTTCGAAAGTGCTTGGAAATGTTCTCCAGTGCCACATGTGCAGCCCTCTTTTTTAATTTTTATTGGTGCATTGTAGTCATACAATTGGTAGAGGCATACATACACACATCACTCATTTAACCCTTCCCCAATCCCCACCCCATTCCCTCTCTCTTCCTCCTTTTCATGTTTGGCTTATTGATTGACTTTGATATGTTTGTGGATGTACATCATGTACATTAGAAAATTTCCTTCTTCCTCCATCCCATACCCCTCTTTAGTTTTCCTTATTTGCTCATCTATGGTTTCTCCTTCCTTGTCTAGAGTTCCTCCTATGACTCCTTTTCTCTCTAGTTTCTGAATATTAGAAAGAGCATCTGATTTTTTTTTACTTTTTGTGACTGACTAATCTCACTTAGCATAATATTCTCCAGTTCCATCCATCCCCTATAAATGAGATAATTCTGTTCTTCTATTTATTATAACCTTCTTTTTAAAGGCAGTTGTTTATGTGAATACTACCTCTCTTGAATATCAAAGCAGGAAGCAAGGTAGATGAAATAGTAAGTGGCAGAGACCTGGTAATAAAACACAATTGCTTGCACACCAGAAGACATTCACCATCTCGGGTCTGAACACAGAATGACCACAGTGATTGGTAGAATACAGATGAACATGATGACCAGGTACAAAAGCCTTTGATGACTTGGACTTCAAGGACTTCTACTCTCCTCCCTTGGAAACCAGAATGGCATCCATTGAGGGCTACTTTCATGGAGGAAGAGAGGGATTCATGGCAATTATGGAAAGTTCAGAGGCTCATATTCCTTGCTGGGAAATGAAAACTATTAAAAAGTGTTTTGCAGAGCTCTTTTGAGGATTATCTATATGAGATAATATGAATAAAAACCCTTAGCATGATGCTAGATACATGGTAGATGACTGACTCTGATAGTGTGGACATTTATTTTTATATGCACTCTCTATACTTAATTTTAATCTTACAGATGGCAAATGACTTTAGATGGTTCTTGTGGAGCCTGATATTGAAATAATCATTGCCCATTTGGTTGTCTTTTAACCAATCTCATTTAATCTTTATATCTGTATATAATTAATTCTGTACCTTTAGTTTTCTCTAGATAAGAATTTTATCATTCATTTCAAAAATTAGCATATAAATGCTAACATATATAACACAACCCATACATATATACTAAATTATGTGCACATATCATGGTAGGACATTAATTTTCCCTCTATTACCCTAAACTCATTCTGCTCCATATTTTCAATTTGCTTTGTTGGATTTTTAAGGCAGTTTCTTGTGTATCATCATCATTCTAGAATGTAAAAATTTTAAAAACTTTATTTTTTACACTGTTATTGGTACATTAGAGTTTCAAATCATAATGTAGTTCATAGTAATGATGACATACATGCACACAGCAATTAGAGGGCTTTTCCCCAGCTCCCAGAACTTGGGAGGCTGAGACAGGAAAATTACAGTTTCACAGCCAGGCTCAGAAACTTAGCAAGGCCCTCAACAATTTAGCAAGACCTCCGCAACTTAGTGAGACCCTGTTTCCAAATAAAAATAAAATAAATACAGCTGGGAGTGTAGCCATAGAGATAGAACACCCCTTGGTTAGATACTCAGTACTGCAAAACAATTCTACTAAAAAAAATCTTTTTTTAAATTAGAATAAAATTTGCCTCAGGAGAGGTTTTATGAAGATTCAAAGGTCTCATGTAACTGCCTAATTTATGCTTATCATAATTTTGGAGCTGAGCTTATTATGAAATAATTTATCTCTTGACATAAAAGCAGCATAGGCCAGAAGGAAGAGATTGAATTTTGATCTCTGAAAAACAAGAGTTTAAATTGTGGTTCTTCTTTATCAGTTATATAAACATGCATGGTCAAATTATGGAACTTCTCTAAGCTATAATCCTTTCTTATAATAAATAGGAAAATTGTATTGACTTCACAGGTTCATTGTAGAAATAAACTTAGTAAAGACCTGAAAAGTGAATGACACATTATAGCTGCTCAATAAAATTAAAAATAATTTGACTATATAGTTTTCTAATTGCATACTTTTCAGACATTTTGAACTTTTTTGTATATGGTACTAGAAATTGAACTCGGAAATATTCTACCTTTGAGCTAAATCCCCAGCTCTATTCTATAAGTTATTTGAAAATGAGATTTTTCTATGTTGATGAGAGTCACAGTACTTAATGAGACTGTCCTGAAACCTGCAAACTGTATGTCTCAGCCTCCCAAGTACTGGGAATACAGGTGTGCACCACCACATTTTGGCTGACATTTTGAATATTTTAATTTTCCATTTGAACCCCATACCTCATCAGTCAATCTTTTTGTGATTAGGAAAAACGCATTTCTGAGTATTCCTCTCCTTAATATGAGAAAAGTGACAACTTTGTAGAAGTTCATATTGGTTTGAGGACTTAAATCTCTCAAAAATAGTGAGAGAAGGCTTTATTTTTCTTCCTTCCTTACTCCTATTAGTCAGTACCAATAACATATCTGTACAGTAATTTTCACTTCTTCAAAGAACTTTAAGATTTTTCATCTTGCAATATTTGTATAATATTTTCTCAGTTTAAAGTAGGACATATAGTATCATTTCTACTCTAGGAATGAGAGGTCCAAGAATAAAAAATGAATTTATCAGGGACAAACAGTGGCAAAGCTTGATCTAAACTTGGTCTTCTCAACTCCAAGAGTCCATCTTCTCTTCACACAAGCGGCTAGAGTGGCAGAGTCATTACATCACAACTGCCTCTAGTGTCAGTTAGTTGTATTTTGGGGGTGCCACCTTTCCCTTTGGGACACTGCAAAAGTCAACAATATAATACATTTCCACAAAAAAATTCTAAAGTCATAGAATGCTAAAAATAAAAGATCCTATTTTTTAAAAATCTAGTTTAGTCTTAGGTCAAGAAATAATGTCCAGGAAAACTTAAGAGACTTGTTCAAGATTATATATAAAGGCAAACCAGAGCCAACCCTGGTTATCTGACTTCTGATTCATTGTTTCTTTCCATCTTATATCATCTTACATTAGTCTTCCAGACAAAGGCAATAAAAACATTGAATTTCTTCTGACTTGTTATTTGTATTAAATTCTATATTATTTGTTTACTCAAGATTCTTGAGATAATTTTATCTCCCATTAGCTTAAATCAATAAATTACTAGGAGAATCAGAGTTTTCACTTAAATTCATTTATCATCCCCTTTAAATATTATTTAACATATAAAGAAGCAATATTATTTCTTCAAATTTATCATGTCTACGCCATAAACCCAGATTTAAGTAAATGCCCTATTTATTTGGAAAGAAAAACATCCTGTCATTCTTGAGCTTTAAAATTATTTGCTTAAAGAAAATTTTGCTTTAGAAGTGAAAACTTGAGCATTGGCCTTGATTCTATAAAAATATATTTCCACTATTCTGCCATACAAATATATTAATGAGACACATTTGACACTACCATGATACAAGATTTTAACTAGAAACTATTAATACATCAGAATCTGATGCAGCATTCCCAGCTTAATAGTTATTTTCCTTTCTTATCACCTTCCTTTCAAAGAAGTAGAACATTAACTAAGGCATGAACATCTATTCTCTTTTACCTGCTTTTTTTGAAACACTAGTTCATAGAATTGTACTTTATTGTAAAAACAACTATTTTCTTGTGCTAGTAGAAAGCTTCTGGGACCTGACATCTACCATGTCTCTTCTTTTTGGACTATTGAAACTTCAGAATTGGCTTTAATTCACACTAAAATAAAACTAAATAAAATAAAAACTAAAGTGTATTATTTGACTGATCTGTAGAATATATAAAAAAAATATGTGGGGGTTTAAGCCAGATTAACTGAGGGTTAACCCCAAATTTTTTTATATATAAATTTAATGATCTTGGATAAGCCTTAACTTCTACATTTTCAGATTGTGGGAAATAAAAACTACCTTACAGAGAAGTTGTAATTATTAAAAATTATAAGATGTAGAAAAAATATAATATGATATTTATTTTTTTATTTTTTTTATTGGTGCATTATATTCATACAACTTATTGGGGTAAAAAACTTGTGTGTACAAACATGTACTCATCGCTGATTTAACCCCTACCCAAATCCCACCCCATTCCCTCCCCGTCCCTCCCTCCCTTGCTTGGCTCAGTGATTGACTTCGATATGTTTAAGTACATTGTGAGCTTTAGAGATTTTCCTCTTCCCCCCTCATTTCTCCTCCTTTAGGTTGACTTGTTTGTTCCTCTTTTCTCCCTAACTCTCACATATTAGGGAAAGCATCTGATTTCTTATTTTTTGTGCCTGACTAATCTCACTTAGCATAATGTCCTCCAGTTCCATCCATTTCCCTGAAAATGATGTAATTGAGTTTTTTTTAATGGCTGAGTAAAATTCCATATCCCACAGTTTTGTAATCCATTCCTCTGTTGATGGACATCTTGGCTGGTTCCATAGTTTGGCTATGGTGAATTGTGCAGCTATGAACATAGATACACATGCATTAGTTTGGTAGTTTGGTTTCTTTTCTTTTGGGTAGATACCCAACAGTGGTATTGCTGGATCAAATGGTAGATTTGTTCCCATACTTCTGAGGATTCTCCATACTGTTTTCCAAAGTGGTTGCACTAATTTGCAATCCCACCAACAATGTCTTAGAGTTCCCACTTCTCCACATCCTCGCCAGCATCTGATGTTGTTTGTGTTTTGAATGATGGCCATTCTAGTTGGAGTTAGGTGAAATCTCAGGGTAGTTTTGATTTGCATCTCTCTGATTGCCAGTGATGTTGAGCATTTTTTCATGCATTTATTGGCCATTTGAATTTCTTCTTTTGTGAAGTGTCTATTTAGTTCATTGGCCCATTTTGTTATTGGATGCTTTGTTTTCTTAGTGTTGAGTTTCTTGAGTTCTCTGTATATTCTAGATATTAGTCCTCTATCAGTGGTGTAGGTGGCAAAAATCTTCTCCCATTCTGTTGGCTCTCGACTGAGATTCTTGATAGTTTCCTTTGCTGAACAGAAGCTCTTCAGTTTCATGCAATCCCATGTATTGATTCTCCTTTTAATTTGTTGTGCCTTTGGGGTCTTGTTGAGGAAATGTTTGTCTGTGCCTATGTGTTGTAGTGTTGGACCTATGCCCTCTTCAAGGAGCTTCAAAGACTCTGGTTTAATTTCCAAGTCTTTGATCCATCGTGAGTTGACTTTTGTACAGGGAGAAAAAGTGGGATTAACATCCAATTTTCTGCATATGGTTAACCAGTTTTGCCAACACCATTTGTTGAAGAGGACATCTTTTTTCCAGTGTATGTTTTTGGCCTCTTTGTCAAAAATCAATTGGCTGAAAGTGTGTGGACTTGTTTCTGGGTCTTCTATTCTGCTCCATTGGTCTATATATCTGTTCTTTTGCCAGTACCATGCTGTTTTTATTACAATGGCTTTGTAGTATAGTTTAAAGTCAGGTATTGTGATTCCTCCTGCGTGGTTTTTGTTGCTGAGAACTACCTTGGCTATTCTGGGCTTTTTGTTATTCCAGATAAATTTAAGGACTGATTTTTCTATGTCTGTGAGGAATGATCTTGGTAGTTCAATGGGCATTGCATTAAATCTGTAGATCACTTTTGGGAGGATGGCCATTTTAATGATATTTATTCTGCCAATCCATGAACATGGAAGGTCTTTCCATCTTCTAAGATCTTCTTCGATTTCTTTTTTCAGTGTTTTATAATTTTCTTTGTAGAGATCTTTTACTTCCTTGGTCAAGTTTATTCCTAGGTATTTTATTTTTTTGTGGGAGATCCTGAGTGGAAGTGTTTTCTGAATTTCTTTTTCAGTGGATTTATGGTTGGTGTACAGGAAAGCTTCTGATTTTTTAAGATTGATTTTGTATCCAGATACCTTGCTGAATTTGTTGATCAGTTCTATAAGCCTTTTGGTTGAGTTTGTTGGGTTTTCTAAATATAGTATCATGTCATCTGCAAATAGTGAAAGCTTAAGTTCTTCTTTTCCTATTTGTACTCCTTTGATTTCCTTTTCTTGCCTTATTGCTCTGGCTAGAGTCTCTAGTACTATATTGAAGAGAAGTGGTGATAGTGGACATCCTTGTCTCGTTCCAGTTTTTAGGGGGAATTCTTGAAGTTTTTCCCCATTTAATATGATGTTGGCAGTGGGCTTATTGTAGATTGCCTTAATAATGTTGAGATATGTTCCTTCTATTCCAATTCTCTGCAGTGTTTTTATCATAAATGGATGTTGAATTTTATCAAATGCTTTTTCAGCATCTATTGAGATGATCATGTGGTTTTTGTCTTTGAGTCTGTTTATATGATGAATTACATGGATTGATTTTCATATATTGAACCAGCCTTGCATCCCTGGGATGAACCCTACCTGGCATTGGTGAATGATTTTCTTGATGTGGTTTTGAATGTGTGTTGCTAGTATTTTGTTTAATAGTTTTGCATCCAAGTTCATCAGAGATATAGGCCTGTAGTTTTCCTTCCTTGAACTGTCTTTATTCTGTTTGGGTATTAGTGTGATGTTGGCTTCACAGAATGTATTTGGGACAGTCCCAGTTTTTTCTATTTCCCAAAATAGTTTGAGTAGTATTGGGATTAGTTCTCCTATAAAGGTTTTATAGAATTCACTTGGGAAACCATCTGGTCCTGGGCTTTTCTTTGATGGTAAGCTCTCTATTGCTATTTCAATCTCTTTGATTGTTATTGGTTGGTTTAAGCGTTCTGTATCTTCTTGACTCAGTTTAGGAAGGTTGTATTTATCTAGGAAGTTGTCGATTTCCTCCAGATTTTCCATTTTGTTGGAGTATAGTTTTTCAAAGTAGTTTCTGATAATCCTCTGGATTTCTACGCTGTCAGTAGTAATGTCTCCTTTTTCATCCCTTATCTTCATAATTTGGGTTGATTCTCTCTTTTTTTTAGTTAGGTTGGCTAGTGGTTTATCAATCTTGTTAATTTTTTCAAGAAACCAGCTTTTGGTTTTGTTGATTTTCTGTATTTTTTTTATTCTCTATTTCATTAATTTCTGCTCTAATTTTAATAATTTCCCATCTTCTGCTGGCTTTGGGGTTCAATTGTTCCTGCTTTTCAAGGGCTTTGAGGTGTGTCATAAGGCTATTTATTTGAAGATTTTCTGTTTTTCTTATGTGAGCACTCAGTGCTATAAATTTTCCTCTTAATACTGCCTTCAAAGTGTCCCAGAGGTTTTGATATGTTGTTTCTTTATTTTCATTTGTTTCTAGAAATTTCTTGATTTCACCTCTTACATCTTCTATGACCCATTCTTCATTCAGAAGTGTGGTGTTCAGTCTCCACATGTTTATGTTGTTTCTCTGGGTCTTCTTATAGTTGATTTTTAGTTTCATTCCATTATGGTCTGAAATGACACAGGGAAGTATGTAACATTTTTTAAATTTGCTAGTGCTCATTTTGTGTCCCAGGATGTGATCTATTTTGGAGAAGGTTCTGTGGGCAGCTGAGAAAAATGTAAACTCTGCTGTAGTTGGGTGAAATATTCTATATGTGTCCAACAGGTCCATTTGGTTAATGGTGTTCTTTAGTTCTGGGACATCTTTACTGACCCTTTGTCTGGAAGATCGGTCTAGTGTTGTGAGAGGTGTGTTGAAGTCTCCCAGTATTATTGTGTTGGGATTTATGTGTGGCTTCATGTCACAAAGAGTTTGATTTATGAAAGTAGCTGCCCCTATGTTTGGGGCATAGATGTTGATTATTGTTATTTCCTCTTGCTGGACTATTCCTTTTACCAGTAAAATGTGACCTTCTTTGTCTCTTCTAATAAGTTTGGGTTTGAAGTCTAACTTGTCTGATATCATAGTTGCTACTCCTGCTTGTCTTCGAGTACCATTAGCATGGATTACCTTGCTCCAGCCCTTTACCTTGAGTTTGTTCCTATCTTTACTTGTAAGGTGTGTTTTTTGTAAGCAGCAGATGGATGGATTCTGGCTTTTAATCCATTTTGCCACTTTATGTCTTTTTATTGGGGAGTTGAGGCCGTTTACATTCAATGCGATTATAGAGAGATAATTTTTAATTCTCAACATGTTAAGATCTTATTTCTGTTTGAGATACTGTTTATTCTTCTTTGCTTAGTTGTCTGATGGATGGGAATTCTTGTTTCTTTGGTTGCGGCGTGTATTACCCATTTCCTCTTTGCAGTTAATCTCCTTGAGTATTTTCTCTAGCGCTGGTTTTGAAGACATAAATTCCTTCAGTTGCTGTTTGTCATGGAAGCTTCTTATTTCCCCATCTAATTTGATAGATAGTTTTAATGGGTAGGACATTTTTGGCTGGAAGTTGTTTTCTTTCAGAGTTTGGAATATGTTACTTCAAGCCCTTCTGGTTTCATAACTTGGTTTGGGAAGTCTGGAGTGATTCTAATTGGTTTGCCTCTGTATGTCACGTGGCCTTTTGTTTTTGTTGCCTTTAAGATTCTCTCCTTGGCTTCCACATTAGTCATTTTGACAATTATGTGGCGTGGGGATCCTCTTCTCTGATCCTGTCTAAAGGGAGTTCTATAAGTTTCCTGGACCTGTGTATCGAACTCTTGCTCTATGTTTGGAAAATTTTCTGCTATTACTTCCTTGAAGAGATTGTTGATCCCTTTGGTTTTACCTTCTTTTCCTTCCTCTATTCCAATTATTCTTAGGTTAGCTCTCTTGAAATGGGCCCATATTTCTTCAATGTCAGATTCCTGCTGTCGGGTTTTTTTTTCTAAATTAGAAACTATGCGTTCATTTTTAGAATGATCATCTTCAAGAAGCAAGATTCTATTCTCCATGTGGTCTAATCTGTTGTTTATACTTTGAATTGAGGCCTTTACTTCATTAATTGCATCCTTTATCTCTTTTTGACTCTCTCTACATTCTTTTCGAAAGTCCTCTATTATTTCTAAAGTTATTTTCCTAATTTGATCTTCTAGAGATCTTTGGATTTCTGTGTTATCAGATTCTGATGTTGTGGGGTTGTTGGCATTCACTGCTCCATTGTTATTTCTCTTTCCCATGATTTTGGAAGTTTGTGCCTTCTCTTGGCTCTTCCCTGAGTCACTACGAGTTCACTTAAGATGCTCTGGATCTCGAGTCTGTGGTATCTCAGTCACCACTACTCCTTTACTGGGTTGTATCACAAAGTCTCAGACCCAGGGAGTCAATCAAGGCTGCTTAGACCGTGGGGGGTGCCAAGTTGGGCGTTCTCCAGTGGGAAGTTGTGACTATGGTATGATATCTCTGCCACTGCCACTCCCCCACTGGGCTGCACTGCTAAAACCTCTGACCCAGGGAGACTATCTGCGCAAGTCCCTGGGAGTACGGTACTGGGATTTCTCCCCTAGGGGCCGCAATTTGACTCACGGTTGTTGAGTGCGCTGATGGAGCTGTAGTGAACTCGGTGGATTCGCTGCTGCCGCCACTGGCAATATGGCACCACTGCCACGCCCTCGGCTGTGATGTGGTGTATTTCTTCTCTGGTTTTGAACTCCGCTCTGAGTACTTGCCAGTTGTGCTGTGCCCGGTCCTTGGGAGCTTTAGATGTTCCCTGCACCAACAAAACTGCTGACTGCCGCCCGGCTGTTCAGCACCTGCTCACCTTGGCTCGCTGTCCACCCCTCCTCTCAGGTGCCTGGTGGCTGGTTGAGTGGGTTGGTCTAGGGCCGTCTGGTGAACTCGCCGCTGCCGCCAGCAGTAAGAAGCTGCTTCTGCATCCTAGACCGCAAGGCCAGAGTACCTCCTCTCTGGATTTGAGCTCTGTTTTGAGTCTCCCTCCTCTCTGGAGCCTGGTGCTGCTAGGGGAGATGTAGGCCGCGCCGCTCCACCACGGCTCTGGCTGCTCCGCACCACAGCTCTGGCCGCTCCGGCTGCTCCGGCCGCTCTGCACCATAGCTCTGGCTGCTCTGCACCGCGGGTCTGGCCACTCCGGCCATTCCACAACTCGGCTCTGGCTGCTCCGGCTGCTCTGGCCGCTCTGCTCGGCTGCTCTGGCCGCTCCACTCAGCTCAATATGATATTTAATATGCATTCATGGTATATATTCAAGGAATCTTGAAATACAATAATGTTAATAAAATACCAGTGTGCTAAGGAAAATATTCACTAAATTGAAAACATTGGAGTTTTACTACCATGACAGTGTTTATTGCCTTTGTCTAAACTAGGAACAAACCATTCAACAAATGGAATGATTGGGTGATTTGTCCTTATTCTTTAATCATTAATTCAGTAATGACTTAATGACAGCCTACTATGGGCCAGACTCTTTGTAAGACACAGAAGAAACAACAGTAATACATTGTTCTTACAAAGCCTATAAGTGTATTAAAAGAAACAATTTTAAAAATAGAACAAAATGAGTGAAGGGACCTATCTGGGATTCTGTCAAAAAGAAGCTCCGCGGCAAGGATTTGGGTAGACATAATTTATTTAGTAGATGGTCCCAGAAAACTAGGAAAGGAAGTGGAGGAGTGAGAAAATCCAATAAGGAATTTCTTAATGAGTGAGTTAGCACATAGATAATGAGGTATAAATTCCACTATAGATCTTCAGAAAGACAGTGTAGGAAACACCTCAGAATTGTTCCACAAAGAGGTAGGAATGTTGAGATATATATCTGCTGAATTTGCTTCTAATTGACTGAGTGTTGCTTCTCAGGGAACTACAACTTATTTTAATTTGTGTTTTATATTAGCATATTAAAATTGTATGTATTTATCATGAACAACATTATGTTTTAAAGTATATAAACATGTCAGGCATTGTGGTGCACACTTGTAATCCCAGAGCTTGGGAGGCGGAGACAGGAGGATCACGCAGGTTCAAAGCCAGCCTCTCTGTTTCCAAATAAAAAATATATAAAATAGGTCTGGGAATGTAGCCCAAAGGTAGAACGGTTTCCAGGAATCCCGGTACCACCAAAAAATAAAAAATAAAGTATATAAACATATATATTATAAACTTATTTATAGAAAATGTATACATGTGTGTATATACACTATGTTTGTATATATAGATATGTATTATATAGTAGCTAATTAACATATGCCTTATCTCACATATTTGCATTGAAAGTGTTTTACATCCACTCCGTTAGCATTTTTAAAGAATAAAATACATTCTTATCTATAGTCTCATGCTGCAGATCCCTAACTTATTCTCTTACCCAAGTATATTTTTTTTCTTTGACCAGTATCTACCCAGTGGCCCCAAGCACAGCAATCCCTGGTAGCCAAGCATTTTAACATTTGAGTGAGATCACTAGTATTTGTCTTTCTGTGCCTAGCTTTCTTGTAAACATAATGTCCTTCAGGTTCATCCATGATCACTAAGCTGGAAACAGTGGAGTCATACTACTATGACAGTGTTTGTAACAATGTCACAAAAGATAGGACTGACTATTTTGTGGCTGAATAGTATTTATTCTGTATTTCTACCACATTTTCTCTTGGCAATGTCTCCAAAAGCCCAGGCAACAAAAGCAAAGATGACAAATAGAATTACATCAAATGTAAAAGCTTCTGAGAAGCAAAGAAAACAATCAACGGAGTGAAGAGACAACCTGCACAATGGAACAAAATATTTGCAAACTATATACATCTAATAAAGTGTTAACATATAAAATGCCCAAAGAATTCAGGACATTAGTTCTTGTCATTCTAGCTCATTCCACTCATAAGACAACCAAAATATTGTGGCCTGAGAAAGCCTTCCTATAGGGAGAAGCAGATGTTTGAGGTAGTAAACTGTCTGCATGTTCAGGAAACTGTACGCCAGGGCTGCAGAGGGTTTCTTTAAAAGCTGAAAAGATATGGGTAGGACCTTGCAGGTTTTGTATAGATGAGCTGTAATTTTAGATAAAGCGTTCCACAAAGCACATTCTCAGCAGTAAAAGTATAATAAGAGATGTGAACAAGGTAAGGAAGTGAATCATTTAAAGATCCAGGCAAAGAGGAACCCCATTAAAAGGCCTCGAAGAAGAAAAGGCTTGATCAAGTCCAGAGAAACTTGGGTGGTGGAGTGAAATAAGCAAGGAGAGAGGAGCATGAGTTAGATGTCAGAGATAATCTGGAAAAGCCTGAACATGCAGGGCTCTGTAAGCCCTTTTAAGGAGTATGCATTTTATTCTATAGGAGATGAAAATGTATTGGAAGTGTGTTGAGCAGAAAAGTAATGTGAACCAATTTACACTGTAAAGGTAAATTCTACAAGAGTGTAAGGAAAAAGACCATTTAGGAGATTAATTCAATATTCCAGAAGGTGAAAGTTAGTAGCAGCAGAAATGATAAAAAGGGAACAGATTTGCAATATATTTCATATAATACAACACTGATATAGGAACTTCTCAATACAAGAGTCAATGATGTATCCTGTGATATCAAAATCATAAATTTCATTTTTAAAAGATAATCATAGAGCTCAACTCCAAAAGAAGTGTTCTTTTTTTTTTTGTCTTTGAGAAACCAAAGTATCTCTTGTTTTTAATGGAAGTCTTATAACTGCAGATATTAATCCACGTTGGAAACAAGAAAGTTTTAAAAAGGAAAGAAATACAAAATAGTAATTTTTAATAAATATCTTATTTTTAAATAAGGAGTTTTATAAAATGACTTTATATATTTCAAATTTTTCTTTTTAAACAATTATTTCAAGCTGGGCATGGTGGTAAATGCTTGTAATCCTAGCATTCTGGAGGCAGAGACCAGAGGATAATGGTTCACGGAAAGCCTCGGCTACTTAGCGAGGCCCTTCACAACTCAGTAAGACCCTGCTTCAAAAAATAAAAAGACTAGCAGGTGGGGGGCAGGTGGCCCTGCCGCGCCTCAGAAGGCCCGGGGTCAGGCAGGTGGCCGGTGGCCCAGCCCGCGTCCCAGAAGTCCTGGTGCCAGGTGGAAGGCCAAGCCCGCATCCTGGGAGGCCTGGTACCAAGCAGGAGGCCGAGCTTTGCTTCCTGAGGAACTCAGCACTACTGTGCTGCACAGGGGCCTTGTGCGCTTAGGACAGCAGATCCTGCTCTGCGCTGTGAGACTGTGGGACTCTGCTCTTGGAAGGGAGAAAAAATTCATTGCTGCCAAGTGCCTGATCCCACAACCACTTCAAACCACACATACTATCTTCTCTTATTTAAAAAAGAAAAGAAAAGAAAAAAGAAAAAATATTGGAGAGGGGTCAAGATGGCAGCGGCAGCAGCCAGGATTCTGGAGATGCAGACAAAATATATCCAACTGACCTGGAACTTTTGGAAAACTCCCCACAAAGGGGGAATGCTTCTTCCTTACATGCTTAAAAATTCTGGACATCATCTGTAAGGAGGGAGCTCAGTGGTGAACTAGGAGGAAAAGCGGTGGCGGCAGCAGTGGCTACAGTGGCAGTGGAGGCTAGTATTTGGGAGAGGCAGAGATCTGATCCAATCCACCCTGATCTTCTGAAGAAATTGCCCCAAAGTTGTAATGCTACCATCGCACATGCTCAGGAATACTGGACAACATGCAGTGTGGGAAAGGAGTTTGAGAAAGAATTGAGATGGTGGAGGCAGCGGCAATGGCAGCAGCCAGTATTAAGGAGAGGCAGAGATCTGAAGCAACACACCTGAATCTTTTGAAGAAATAGCCCCAGATGTAGAATGCTACAACCACACTCGCTCGGGAATTTGGGACAACATGCTGTGTGAAGAGGGTGCTCAGAAGAGAACCGAGATGGCTGTGACAACGGCAGTGGTGGTTAGCATTTGGTAGAGGCAGAGATTCAATCCAATCCACATCATAATTTGAAAGAAATATCCTCAAAGGTATACCACTAATTCCCCACATGCTCAGGAATTCTGGAAAACAAACTGTGGGAAAGGTGGTCGAGAACCAAGATGGCAGTGGCAGCAGCGGTGGTGGTGGTGACCAGAGTTTGGAGGGGCAGTCAGATTCAGTCCAGTCCACCGTGAACTTCTGAGGACATCTCACCAAAAGTAGACTGCTCCTCCCACACATGATCTGAATTTCTGGACAACATGCTAAGTGATTATAGGGTTTGGGGGGTTTCAGAGGGAGCCCTGCATGATCAGGGTGGGCCGCCACACTGCGGGTTCTGGGAGTCATCAGCCCTCAAGGCCACCACGCTCCTCTTCGCAGATTGGGAGGACAGGGTACGTATGGAGGAGCAGAGCCTGCTCTTCGGAGTGAAGCTATGGACCTCTACCTTTGGAGGGAGGACAAAATTTTATTGTCACTGGGTATCTGGGGTCCCAGCTTTCGCAAGAGACATGTACTGCTCCCTCATATATTAAAAAAAAAAAATTCGAAGAACGCCGGGCATGGTGGCACACGATTGTAATCCCCGCACTTGGGAGGCAGAGACAGGAGGATCGCACAGGCTCAAGGCCAGCCTTACTGGCTTGAGAAACCCTGTTTCCAAATAAAAATATACATATTTTTTATAAAGTGGGTCCCCGGGAGTAAAACCCAGAGGTGGAAGGGTTTCCAGGAATCCCAGTACCACCAAAAAAAAAAAGGGTGGGAGGAGGGAACATCTGTAGAAGACCTGCTCATAGTGGCAGAGAACAGAGCACAGAAAGACAGCAAGGCCGGAGGTGGGGCCTTGAAGGCCAGGATAGGAGCCTGCTAGGCAGCTAGGCCAGTGCTGGGGCCAGTGAGGCCAGGATTGAAGCCTACCATTAGGCAAGGCCTGTGTTGGGGCCTTTGAGGCCAGGATCAAAGCCTGCCGAGGGGTGAGGCCAGTGTCAGGGCCAGCGAAGTGGATTGGAGCCTGCCATGAGGCAAGGCCGGTGCTGGGACCTCCGAGGCCAGGACTGAAGACTGTCTAGGGGTGAGGCCCGTGTCGGGGCCAGCAAGGCCAGGATCAGAGCCTGCCGTGAGGCAGGACTGTTGCTGGGGCCTCGGAGGAAGAGATCGGAGCCTGCCAAGGGGTGATGTTGGTGCTGGGGCCAGGGAAGCTGGGATTGGAGTCTGCCATGAGGCAAGGCTGGTGCCTGGGCTCGGAGGCTGGGATCAGAGCCTGCTGAGGTGGAAGGCCAGTGCTGGGGCCTCGGAGGCCAAGATGGGAGCCTGCCACGCAGCGAGGATGGTACTGGGGTCAGCAAGTCAAGGATTGGTGAAGCAAGGCAGGGATTGGTGCCTGCCATTTGGTAGGCCATAGCTGGAGCCAGTGAGGCTGAGATAGGAGATAGCCTAAAGACAAGGCCAGGGCTGGGGCCCCCGAGGCTGGGATCGGTCCCTGCTACAAGATGAGGCCAGTACTAGAGCCAGTGAGGCCAGGATCAGAGTCTACCGGGTTGGCAGGCTGGTGCCGGGGCCTTCAAGAGTGGGATCAGAACTTGCAAAGTGGCATAGACAAAGAATTATCACAGAAAATGAAAAAAATCGGATGCTCTCCCTAATATGCAAAACTAGGAAGAAATGGGTAATAGGAGGGAATCTAATGGAAGAAGGGGCCCTATGGAGGAGCAATTAAGGTGACCAATCAGAGGGGATGGGATGGGGGAAGATGGAATCTCTTTAAAGCACATGATGTACGTCAATACATATGTCAATATTAGACACTAAATCAAGCATGGAATTGAGGGAGGAGGAGGGAGTGGGATGGGGACTGGATAAAGGTTGATTGGATGGTGTGTACTTGGATATCCTAACAAGTCTTGTATTCCATTGTGATGTTTGACTACAATGCACCAATAAAATATGTTTAAAAATAATAAAAAATTAAAACAAATAAAAACACTAAAAATTAGGGCTGGGAGTATAGCTCAGAGGTAGAATACCCCTGGGTTCCACTCCCAGTACTGCCAGAAAAAAATGATAATATGTCCTTTCTCCATTTGAATAACAATTAGGCAGCCATCTCTCCAGATCAATGATAAAGAAGAAACATCACCTTATACCTAAAGCATCCAAACAGATAAAGAAAACATTCATCCCTCTTAGAATCCAATGGAGAAATAAGCATGTAAGTGTCCTCCTGGGGAAGAGATGAGCAGTTTATCACTGACATTTATTAGAATTTAATTAATTCTAATAATAATGATAATAAAAAGCAGACCACTTTTAACTAGTTTTAGTATTATTTGTATAGTCTTACAAAGCTCATCTTTATTACCTTATCAGGGCTGAATGGTTCCCATCAATCCTCCTTGGTAGACACTGTTGACACTCAGAAGTGAAATGAGTATAATGAGATTGTCACATTAGCAAACCTTTATTAAATGCCAACTAAGGAGCCAGAATCTCTGGGTGTGTCACAATTTTATATACAGTAATGTACTATCTGATTCCTATAGTAGCATTACTTAGTAGAGTCTGTCATTATTTCCATTTTACAAATGACAAATCTAAGATAAGGAAGGTTTAAGAAACTTGCTCAAGGTCACACAATTGCCAAATGACAGGACCAGGGTTTCAAACATGGGTTTAATTCCCAAACACTAGCTGTGGACCGTCAACTTGGATGGAAACTACATGTTTTGATTTTTTTATACAGTAATCAGTACATTGCAAGTATACATCATAGTGAGGGTCAAAGTGAAAGAATCATACAGAAACATTGCTCTTAGAATATGTTTTTACACATCCTGCCCTACTCCCCCTCTCCACTCCTCACACATGGTAGTGAAATTGACAGTGATACCTTCATAGATGGACAAAATGTTATTCAAACTGTTTCCTTTACTCCTTCCCAATTTTCTCCCCCAAACCACTTCTACTACTCTACTGGTTTATTTCCTCATTTATCCAAAGTCCCTTACGTTTCTTATTTTCTCTCTACACATGATCTTGACTTTCTGAAATTGGCTGATTTCACTTAGCATAATATTCTCTAGTTCCATCTTTCTTCTTGAAATGACAGCAATTATAGATTGAAAATTTACAGTTTCGATACACCATGAGGAAGCTCAATGGTAAAATTCATTCTCATGTTGCAGAGTCATAAAGGTAATCACATGTGCAGGGGGCCTGGTAAGTGAGGCAATGGTGATTCACTCATGAGAGACCATGGTCTCACCTTGTATAACCATCTCAAGGACAAGAGGGCCAGCCCCACTCATTGTGTCTAATGAGTATGCAGAAACACCAAATTTTGCTTCTTTGAAAAATGAAGTAGGGGGTTTAAGGACTTCCAAAGAAGACACCTTATGTTATTCACAAAAATAAAGAGGAATTAAAAGTTTACCAGAAAATGGAAGTTTTGAATAGGTTAAAATGTGTGCCATGCTGCTAGTAGTGTTTACATCTATGGTATAAAGAATTAAATTCAGCCCTCAAAAATTAAGAGATGTGAAGTAAGTTATGTAAGGTTAGAAACCTGTTACATTGCAAAGCTAATATGTACTGTGCTATGTTGGTGGCACTGTTCAAAATAAATGAGGACAGGGATAAAACTGATGCATGGGCTTTTTTCTTCTGCACAAGAGAGAAGCATCTTCTGTTCCTTCACCAGACCACTGTATGCCATATTAATGTAGCTTCCTCTCCACAAGTAGGTTAATATAGTCTTTCAAAGTCCCAGAAATCACCAATGGTTACTGTATGTAAACAAAATAAGCAGTTGAATATTTTGAAAACTTAGACTTCTTTCTATGTCATTAGGATGTAAAAACAGAGGCAGATTGGAGCCTTGAGGGGGTTCTGGTTTTCTCACACCTCCACACTTTCCATAGAGTGGATGAGTGTAGCTGACATCGGTTTTATTCACATGCCAAACTAACTCCTTGGCCTTTGCTTCTACTGTGCAGCCAGACCCAGCATCGATGAATCCTGAACCCAAACTCCCTGCCTAAACTTCACCAAATGTTTACACCAGGGAAACAGTTACTTAGCCAGCTAATGACAAAGCCCTACTTTTCTTCCCAATATACTATTGTCCCCTGTGCATATAGGTCTCATGGGAGTCCCACAGGTAAACAATTGGCAGGACAAGATTCATGACATAATTCCATCAACATCCACCCCAAAGCATCGCCTAAGTGACAGGCTGGTTTCTGAGTCACTACCAAATGCCATATGTTACTTAGTGATAATGACTGTTATGATAATTCCAATGGAAACAATAAAAATTATGTGGTGAGGCAACCGTGTTATTGCTCATACACCTGGAATGTAATGCTCATCATCCCAGTGGAGACAAGAGAGATTAGTTTTTCCTCTGCTCCAATGCTCTTATGGTGATGTTTTTATCTCCTGGATAAAAGGACTCCCTGTCATTTTAATAATAGAGATTTATAGGTTTTAAGATTTCTGAGCCAGCTATAGTGTTACAAGCCTATAGTCTCAGCTACTCAGGAGGCTGAGGCAGGAGGATCACAAGTTTCAGTATAGCTTGGGCAAATTAGCAAAGCCCTATCTCAAAATGTAAAAAAGAAAGGCTGGAGACATAGCTCAGTGGTAGAGATACCCTGAGTTCAATTTTCAATACTGCTATCAAATAAAAAAGAGCCAGGAGTGGTGGTGCACACTTGTAATTCAAGAAATTGGGAGGCTGAGAAAGGAACTGCTGTTCGCAGGCAACCTCAGCTACTTAGTGAGGCTCTTTGCAACTCAGTGAGAATTTTTTTCAAAATCAAAGAATGAAAAATAGGACTAGGATTGTAGCTCAGAGGTAGACTGTCCCTGCATTCCATCCCCAGTACCACAGAAAATAGAGTTCTGGGCATGGAGACATGTGTGTGTTATTCCATTACTTGAGAGGGTGAGACAAGTGACTCAAAGGGTTCAGAAAAGCCTCAGCAATTTAGTATATCCTTCAGCAACTTAGTATGATTTTTTTAAATAAAAATAAAATAGAGGTAGGGGTGTAGCTTAGAAGTAAAATACCCCAAAGTTAACTCCTAGTACCATATATACACACATACACACTCATGCACATGTGTGCACACATGCACAAAAGAGTTCTGAAGGACCAAAGAATGATAATTCTGGGCCTTTTAATGTCATCTGTTGGGCAGTATAAAGGCACTAGATGGCAAGCTGCTGAGAATACAAAGTTTATAACATGAGGGGGGCTCTCTGTATACTCTCACGTAGTATATTATATATTTGGTTATATACTTGGGCTCCACATTTAAGCCTCTGAGTTCAAATCTGTTCTTGATCACCTGCCAGCTGTAAGACCTACAACAGACAGCTGATTGGCTGAGTCATCTCACCTTTCTAAGTCTCCTTCTTCAATTAGAAATGGGTGTGGTACAAACTACCTTACAAGATTGTCATGAAGAGTAGGTGCTCAAAAATATTAGTTTGTTATCATAACAGCCTTGTTCTAGGTTATAGGAACACACTCATTTCCCTTAGTTCTTAATTGTATAAAAACTGTAAATAGCCAAAAAGTCAATCTATTGGGTTGATGGAAAACTGGGACTAGAAAAACATTTCTGTTCCTAGAATACAATTTTGATCTGCCTTGGGTGAAACAAATGAATTCCTCATGGATCTAGCCACTTGTCTCAGTGTCTCCAGCTCACCTGGAGAACTGTATTAGGATCTGATAAAATTGATACAAAATAATATAACCACTAAACATTCCCTTGTATTTGTCCTCCAGATGGCACCTCATGGCCCTAATAGGCAGGTTGGGGATCTCTGGCACTTGGCATCTTGAATTACCAACTACCAACATAATCTTTTCATTTATACCACATTATAAGACATTCTGAGTCCCCTTTAACAGGGAAATATGATACTCAGAAAAGTTACAAATTGCTGGAAGTCATCACTTCCTCAAGAAGTTGAGATTCAAAACCAATTCTTCACTCTACAGACCCAAGAGTCTTTTCATGATTGCTCATCTGCACAGGCTCACATCAGTGAGGCTGATGCAATGGCCACTGTTCAGGTCATTTTCAGTAAAAGCAATTCTATTGTCCCCTCAAAGCTACTCTAATTCAGCATGCTAGTTTTTAATGACCATAAACAACTCTGACACCCCCCCAAAAAAAAGCTGAAGTGTTTTATAATAAAAACAAGGCAGTTTTTAATACCAATGAGCTAAAATGTAAAAACAGCCTTTTGCTCAAATATTTACATCTAAACTGGTTCTAGAGTCTATTTATGATCCAAATCAGAACAGCAGGGCTCAGCGACAGGAGCCACATAATTGGCCTCCTGTTCCCTTTTTATAGGTTTTCACTTCCCCATTATCCAGCCAGAATCTGTTTCTCCTCCTCCCCAGAGAAGAAGTGAATGATGAGCATTTCAACAAGGACCTTTCATATTTTTGCTGATTCTCTAGGCATTTTCTGCTACTTTTAAAGGTTATGCAACATTAGACTCAGTAGCCCTATAGGTCAAAAGAATGGGATGTTTGCTCAAAAGTGGATCTGATTTATCAGGCAACTAGGCATCAGTGGAATTATACAATTCTGAAAATGCCCTTAGGTACAACCTGAATGTTTTTAGAAGACACCAGCATTTTATTTTGTAATCCTTTCCTAACTCTTCTCTCTAAAAAGCCAGATACTTGACATCTGCTTTATAAGCCTCACTGACAACCTGGTCAGAGGGGCCATCTTCCTTCTGGGAATAGAATCTTCCTGCTTATGAGTTCTACCAAAACCCAGGTCTCCTAGAGTTTACCTGCATATTGTAGGCACCTAATAAATATATATTTAGAAACAGATACGAAAGCAAATATAATGTAAAACCATAAAATTGGTGTGTATATATCTGACATGTTTGCTAAAAATGTTTAAATAACTAGGCTTCAAGCTCTGACCTCCTACTTATCGAGGTGTTAAAACTTCACAAGTTTTTATACTGTTTCATTCATTCACTCACTATTTCTGCAAACATATATTAAGTATGTGAGGTGTTTTATTGTTATTTGATTGTGTTCGTTAAGACAGAGACTTGCTAATTTGCCCAGGTTGACCTCTAACACTTTGTTTCCAGTGATCCTCCTGCCTCAATCTCCTGTGTAGTTGGGACTATAAGCACTCTTTGCTACACCCTGACAGGTATACAAATTTCAACAGGCCCTATGGCAAGAACACAAAGATATAGAAAATAAAAGGACAAAGTTCGGACTTTTACATTTACAACTCATGGACTATGGGAGGTAAGGAGCACAAATGGTGAAATAAGAGATACAAATACAAACAGCAATGTGGTAAATGCTATATACAATGACCTGAAAAATGTTGCAGGATTTTTTAAAGGCATCTGCTACTCCTTGGGGAGGCCAAAGAATCTTCACAGAGAAAGTGGGGCTGGGCCCAGCAAGTTACAGAAAGATGATGCTTAAGATCAAGGAGGAAGAGTCACTGACTGGGCTGCAAGAAACTCAGAGGAGACTGGCCTTCGAGTCAGAGAGGGGCTTGGAAACAGACCTTGGGAATGAAAGAACAACTGGTGAGGACTGTGCCATCGAGCCCAGAGGTGGTAAGGAGATGTGCTGCAGTTGAGGATAGAGGTGGAAAGGGCTCTGGAGCCCAGGATTACAGCAGCAGGTTAGTGTTTCTTCAAGAGCCCACCTGTGAAACTGTCACATCCAAGACTACATCATGACCCACAAGAAGGCACTGATATCCTTTACCTGAGGATTGTACATACAATAAGAAAAAGACAGTGGAAACTGGGCAAAAGGCCTTGGAACCTCTGTCCAGAATCTCTGTGGCACAGTTCAGAAAGAGGAAACTCTTTCTTTGGAGTCCCAAGAATTTTTTTTGTGCCCTCCTTCCTCCCCAGTGTGGCTCTGCTCCTCCCCAGAACTCTCAAGGTCATGTACCATTGCGTGCCTTCCACTGAGGGCTTCTGCCACTCGTTGTCACCAAGCATTTACAAATACTAATATTGGGAATGCTGGAGTAATAAAATAGTCTCAGACTTTAAAAGAGAGAGAGACATTAAAAACCTATTTGAATGCAATGCAATAGACAGATATAAAAAAATGAAATGTAGCTGAGACCAAGGAACAGAGGTTTGTCCTCCTCTTTCCTAGAAGGTGTCATTTGATGAGACTTGAAGTATGGGCAGAACTTTAACAGGAAGCAATGGTAGAAAAGAGCAAGGATTTTAGTGATTCTGAAACATTATATGGGAGAAACAAGCTTAAACTAGGTGAGATTCACCATGTAGGAAAAAACCAAATCACAAAGAGGGCCTTATTGTCTATGCCGAGAGGTGCAGATATAATTCTAAAGGAAAGAATAAAAGCTTCTAACCTGCATCCTACCTCATTCTACCCCACTTCTAAGTTTCAGTTTATAAAATGATAAAGTCATGTTTGTTATACCCATGTTTCACCCAAAGCACCTAGCTTTGATTCTTTCTCTTTCCCTTCACTACTCTTCCTCCTTTCCTCCTCCTCCTCCTTTTTATTCTCTCTCTCTCTTATTTCCAAATACTGTGGAGGCACTAGTACATACCTAATACATCAACACAAACATACAAACCAGTCATATTTAAATATGTTCTCAATATTTTATAAAACAGAAACATTAAGTTAGATTCGATTTTCATAATTCTGAATCCTGCTTTGTAATTCAGCTCAACCATCATCTTCTCATTAAGTTGACCCATAATATCCAAAACAACACCTCCTGATACTCAAGTATCTCTCTGTTTAGGATCTTAACCATTGTCTTCATAGCACTGGGTTGTATCTGACATTATTTGGTTTATTTGCTTTCTTCCTTCCACACTTTCTGTCTCTGCACACTAGAAAAGTGACCACATAGGTTAACTATTACAGAATCTAAAAACGTTCTTGGCATTGAGTAAGGAGTACTCAATGAACATTTACTTATTAGTTAAAAGTTCAAGCATATCTTCATTCTACAGGGACATTCCCAGTGAAGGAAACCCATTGGCAGGTATTCAAAAATATCAAATTATTTATTTTATTTGCAGGAAAATTACTTCTACTGAATTTTCCAAGTTAGAGATGAGGACAGCTTCTGCTTCCTCAACTTCTGTTGCAGTTTAAACTAAGGATTGACTGAGGAGAAATGCATATTTTTCCCTTTGCTGAAACCACCAGAGCACTAAATTTTCACAAGATACAATATTCAGTCATTCTTTAGCTTCAGAAATGATGAATCTCTATTATGTAAACACCTCTGGGACAAACAGAGAACAAGGATGAGTAAAAAAAAGAAAATAAAGAACAACATGTGACAAAGGAACAAACAATATGTGAAAAGTCCTCATTAAGTTAGGTAGACGAGAGTTTCTCAAACTTAAATTGTGTATATGAACCACCTAGGGCTCATGTTATGAGGTATACTCTGGCCCAGTAAAGTATAAGTTTGGGGCCTTATATTCTGTATGTCTAATAAGCTCCAAGTGATGCTAACACAACTTGCCTGAGGATCATACTTTGAGTAGGAAAGTTTTGAAAAATCCAATAAGGTATAGAAACATTTCATAAGCTATTAAATGTTATCAAAAAGCTCATTCCTTTTACATATTTTAGTCAGCAAGGTTTTATAAGTTGATGGCTATAGTTTTTGGTTTTCTACCTTTCATTTCTTTCAGCTATTTCTTCTGTTACTTTTTGGCTTACAAAATTCAAAGTTAGCATAAATGTTCATTCCATTTTCTTCTAGATTTTTGCAACCTTAAAGGAAATATTTAACTCTTTGAGTCCTCTAAAAATATCTTTTTTGGTGTATAATAGGTATAAATTCAACTTAATATATATTGTGCTAATATTCAACTCCTCCATAATAAATTTAAATATTCATTTACTTTTTCATTATCATAATACTTTTTTGTTAAATTTGGGGGGTGGGTACTTGGGATTGAACCCATGAGCATTTTATCTCCAAGGTACACTCAGTCCTTTTATTTTTTTAATTCTAAAACAAGATTTCATCAAGTTACTAAGGACCTTAATAAGTTGCAGAGCTGACCTCAAATCTACCATCCTCCTGTAGTGGAATTAGAGGAATGCACCACCACACCTGGCTACTCTTTCACAAATGTTTACTAAACTAGTTTAAATCTATTTCTGAATTTATCAGATTTAATTTTTATGAAACATTACTATATTTATGGTCATTAGGATTCCTGAAACAGGTCATATCTTTATTTCTATTCATGTCTTCCTTTGTTTTTTCACACTATGCTACATAAACTTTCTATGAAAAAAATTTATTGTGTCACCGGGTGTGTTGGTGCACACTTGTAATCCCCGCGCTTGAGAGGCAGAGACAGGAGGATCGCGCAGGTTCGAAGCCAGCCGCGGGCACTGGCTTAGGAGACCCTGTTTCCAAATAAAAATGTAAAAATAGGTCTGGGAGCATAGCCCGGAGGTAGAAGGGCTTCCAGGAACTATATATATATATATATATATATTGTGTCTAAGGGAAAAATATAAAGTATGAATCTTGAAGCACAATGAGGAAGATTGGTATCATAAAGTACATTTTTTCAGTAATTTCTAAGCTCTATATTAATAAGATATAGCTAAGAATGCAATTGGTGTTTTTTATTTTTTTTTTTTTTGGTCAGTGTTATTGTATATCCTGCATCTCCTATTTTATTGCTTTCGATGATTGTGGCTGAATATTTCGTGTACAAGCAACATATCTGCAAAATTGAACCATACATTTCCTAAAGTCACTTCTTTTAATCATTGAAAACACTTCACTGACTGTCACGTGTAAGCTGGACACCCTGGAAACACTCTATGTTCTGGTAGACACAAAGATTCAGGAGCCAAGTACTGTCTTCCCTATATCTTCCCACCCAGTGGGTGGCTAAAGCAAGATGCAAACCCAAAGACATCTGATTTCAAGATTCCAGGTTGTCTACTATGCTGTCTCTCAAGACACAGCAATTGCAGCTCTGCTTGTAAAAAGCATGAGTGTACCACTCTACAATTCACAAGCACTTTGATATCTTACAACTAGGCTGATGTTTAGTAACTAATCGCACGGCATATGACCTTTGATATTGATGGTGCCACCTCTATCCCTCCTGAAAACATCTGAAATGTCAGGAATCAAACTATAAATTGGCCTCAAGAAAAACTTAATTTAAAAGTTCAGAAATCATAAATTACAATGATCAAGTTGGTAGTGTCATAGAAATCTCCAAATTCCCCATACTGCTTAAAACTTCCCCTGGTAGTTGCTCTTCACTTCACCCTGAAAGTAAAATACAGAGGCAGCCACTGGGGGGACATTGTCCCTGAGCCTCAATTTTAAGCACCAACTTGATTCTTCCTCCTGAGGGTCTCCCTGATTGTAGTGCTGTCTGCACACATGGTTCCTTGGGTCATTTCAGGATATGCTGCTCTCCCTTATATTCTCCTTCAGAAAGAAACAAAGAAGATTTGCAATGGTCTTCCCTTCTGGATGCCACCCAGTAGTTCTTAGCTTATTTTCATCTTCCTCCATCACAGCTATTCCCCTTCTCTAGATAGTCACCTTGTTTTTCTTTTGGTGTGGCTTTCCTTAATAAAATTTCCAGTCTTGCCATGCACAGTTCAGTATTGCAGCCATGTTAAACCACACCTAGCTCAGGAAAATCCTCTGAGGTGGCCGGTATGGGGATTGCTTTCAATTTATCTTTTCATTAAGCAACAGAACAAGAATGCAATCCTAGTAATTTTTGTTTTGTTTTGTTTTGTTGATACTGAGAATTGAACCCAGTGACATTCTACCTTGGAGCTAGTCTCTTTCTCCATTTTATTTTCTTTTATTTTAAAACAAGGTCTTGCTAACTTGCTGAAGGTCTCAGTAACTTGCTAAGGCTAGTCTTGAGCCTGCTATCCTCCTAATCTCAGCCTCCCAAGGACTAAGATTATGAGCATGTCCTGCCATGCCCGGCTCAATCCTAGGTTTTCAGATGGGATCGTGTGCATTCAGGATGGTATGGCCATAGACATCAATCCTATGTTTTCTAACCCCATATTGTTTAGCCAACCATTATATATCAGCAACAACCTGATATATAATAGTGACACAAGCAGCCATAAAGACTGCTTACTCTGTGCTTAACCCTAGCATGTGATGCAGTCATCTGCTGGTTCATTGAATCCTCAAGAAAATTCTTTTTTCATGGAATAAATTAATAATGATGCATCTACATTTTACATCTGAGGAAATTGAGGTTTATAGATATTATGCTCAAACTGAAGTTGCATGATTAGGAACTGTTGGAGCTGAGATCTAAGTTATTAGTGATTACTTCATGAAGTTAATCTAGCTGTTGGTTTCATTTGTAATGTTATGCTAACAGGATACGCTGCCCAGAGCTACCATGACTCATATAATACCTGTCTTCCATGTTCACCTGCCATTTTATTAAACTCTAACTGCCTTATAAAACCATAGTTACTTCTTCATGCATCATTTTTTCTTAAGTAATATTTGAACTTCGAAATTTTCTTTTTGTCATGATACACAAAAGTCATCTGCAATATCTCAGCCCAGCAAAATGTTAAAAAGAGGAATGAACCTAGTACTTCTCGAATGTTGACCTTGCATCAACTACTTTATATGGGTCATAAAGTAGACACAATAATTCTACAAAATAATTGTCCAAAACTCATTTTACAAATGAAAAAACAGTTTAAGTAACTCACCTAGAATCACACAACTTCTAAATGACAAAAAGGAATTCAGATTCAGATTTTCCTGCCATCAAAGTAAGAAAAGCTCTTTCCACCACACTGCATCTGAATCTAATGGAGAAATGTAGTGTAGAGAGCTGAAATTCCTTTCAAGCAACGTTTCAAAAAACTAGCAGTCTTTTTCATTTCATCAAGTTTTTACCTTCTACTTTTAGGACCACTTAGAAATTCTTCTCTGTAAAGCAGAGGTATTTTTAATAATAATACTCCTCATAATCATAATAAAGCCAAATACATAAAACTCCAAAGTATCAGAAAGTAGACATCACAATTCATCTTCTCTGTGAGACTATTTGTTACCATGTACTGAGAAAATAATCTTTGTTTGGTATAATGCTGGGGGGCAAACTAATAAGATTTAAAAGTTAATTTCCCCTTATAAATAATACATTGACAAGCTTAAAACACACAAGTTTTTGCCTCCAGATGTCATCTTTGGGCTACTGTCGCCATCTATCGGGTTCTGTGCTGCCTGCAGCTGTGACCAGAATTGGGAACAACATTCAGTCCCAGCACACCCCAGCCTGCATAATTGTGGCTCTCTGGACCAAGGAGGAATAAAGCTTAATGCCACACCAGATGTCCTTTAAAAAGATTCATTTCAAAAGACTGTTCTTGTTTTTCCTCAAAAAGAATGACTTGTTCCTAACAGAGTGTCCAGAAGGCAGGGAGATCTCCCCACAGAGGACAAGTAGAGTGGAGATATGTTTCAACCATGAAAATATGGATGGGAAAAACAAGAGCCAGAAAGAAAGGCTTTGGCCAAGATCGTCTACAAAATTATTAAGAAAGAAAGTGTAGCATTCTGCAATACAGCTAATACACTCTCAGTAAATCCTGATTGAAAACCTGTTATCCCACTGGCTGTATGTGAGGCATTTCTGTATGTCTGCAGGGCTTTCAACCCACACCCTGTGCTGTGTGAGCCCCCTGAGGTTTTTATGCAAAACACATTTCAAGCCATTTTTCCCCCTTTGTGGCAGTTTTTATCAACATTCTAATACACGAAGGACTAAGAACCACTGACATCGGTACCTCCAAAGGCAAAAGCACGGAGGCAAAGGCCATGGATTTGGGCATGCTATAGGCTCAAAATGAATATGTTTCCCACCACTCTTGCACTACATGAATGACCTTGAACTTGTGCCCCCCCCCCGACTTATATAAATTCTTAGATTCTCCTTGTTAGAGATTAAAAGAAACCACACCTGGGGAAAGAGAACTGATTTACCAAGAGATGCTGAAGCCAATGTTCTAACCATGAGTACTGTCCCAAGGTCAAAAGTTTCACCCAAAGAGATTCATCCTCAGCACTGAAGGGCAGCTCTATAAACAGGGCCAGATTCTATGCAATGACGCAGGTCTCCATGTTCAGAAGAGCCCCACTTGAGGTTTAATGCTCTTCAGCCACCATCTTAAAATTCTTTATACTTTTATCTTTGAACTGGCATTTCATAAGTGAAGTTTGATGAGACAAGAGAGCACAGGGTTAGGGGAAGCAGCTTGGCACCTCAGCTCACACACCTTTCTACCTCCTAAACAGTTTTTCACCCCACACCATCCCCATTCCTTCCTTCCCTGCCTCAGCTTGCAGCTGATCTCCCTTCAAGGCAACCACATGGTATATCTTCTCCCTTAGCCTTTTGCAAGGACTTGGGGAAGTCCACACAGGGAGATAGTGCCTGAAAATGTGGAAGGTGACAGCCATCCCTGCCTTGGGCCAGCAGTAGCATAGTGAGCCTGATGGGCAATTCGGAGGGGGCTCTTTCTCAACCACCCCCCAATCTGTAACAGATACTTCGCTGTGTGGAGCTTGCAAACCCTGGGGCATTGCCCTTTCTTGGGGATTAGGGCCAAGAAACCAGAGGCAGAGGCAATTGACTACTCTGTCCTGCCCTCAGATTTTTATTTTGTATGGGCTTCCCAAATTATGTAGCTGGTGCTGTACTTAAAGGAATATATCTTTTTTTAATATTGAGAAAGAAATTCTAATAAGCCGCTGAGCTAAAATATGCTTTAAAATTCTTCCGGTTAAATCCTCTGTCTGCTGGCACCAGCACTCTGGCCTCATGTTCATACATCATCAATTATTTGGGGATGAAAGTGCAAATAAATAAAAACTCAATTGTGTCAAAAAGAGGCTATATATATAACATATCGCTAAAGATGTCCTATCATATGGAACCATATGGTATTTCTATTTTAAAAAATTGAGGGTAGCGAAATGGGCCAATTGGGATAATGTTCCCCCTCCCCCCCCACACACACACACACACTGTCTCTCCTATACTAAAGCTCTGTTGCTCTCTGTTGCTCTGTTCTGGTAGTTAGCACTAACAGGGAAGTCTGTTGGGGATTAGTTCATTTTATAGAGTAAAGAGCTAAAAAGCTTTCCTTTCTTTTCTTTAAGAAATAGGCTATATTTTCTGGTCTCAGCAAGAGTGCTCAACACAGGGTTGTTGTTTTTTTTCTTTTTTTTTAGGAAAAAGCATGCATCCTTTCATATCTCAGAAGAACTCAGACTCATCCACTTTCTCTCTTCTTTTTTTCTTTCCCTCAATGCACACTTGTATGGATTTGTTCAGGCAAAATTAGAAGGAAGGGAAAAAGGAAGGGAAAATGTTTTGAAGGCCCTGTCTTCCCAGTTCTCAAGCCAGTCTTCTCTACCTCTACTCTGCATCCATACTACTATCTAAGTGGTCATTTTAAAGACAAGCAAAATCTCACTCCTGTAATTATAAAACTAGCAGGTCTATAATGCTTAAATAAAGCGTTACTGAACCCATACTGCCACTGGGTTTGGAGGTCCTGTAAAAATTTACTATAAAGCAAGCAGACTACAGAAGACTATTAACTGCGTGCACACACACACACACACACACACACACACACACACACACACGCACTGCATAGGAGCTAGCCAAGGTCACAGTCCAAACCTAATTAAAAGAAAAAATGCTTTCACAAAAATGTCATTAGCAATCTGCCCAATTTTGTACGCCCCAAAATCTATTAAACAAGAGGGTCAAGAAGAGAGACTCCTGACTCTACCCTTTCAATATCAAAAAATCTTTAACACTTTGGCTTTATGTTTGAAGGAGACAGTAAACTTTAAAGTGAATACTTTGGTAGAACCTGGTCCCTTGGTAGGAATACTAGAGCTAACATGTCAATACAGAAATTGGGGGGGGGGGGCAGTGCTGGAGAAAAGGCAAAGAAAAGCTTCTGTGGTAGAGGGCTAGCCAGTGAGTTCTCCAGCCTGTGGTAGGGCACAGAGAGGGTGAGAGGAGGAGAGGACTGTAAAGTATCCGCAGCAATCACAGCGTGGGAGGATGCCCCATGGGAAATCTCTTTACCAGGTCCATTATAACAGTCAGCACACTCATTTATTCCCAGTTACCTTTCTCCCCTCCTAGACTATAAATTCCTCAACACCACTGAGGACCTGTTCACTCTTTCAGCCCTGATGCCCATGGTACATGTAAACTCTCCACCCTCTGCCCTAAGTGTGAGATGGAAAGAGCTTGAGAACACAAATCTCTACTGGAGACCTGGGCCACTGACTTCCTCAGGGTTGCTTCTCCCTAGAGAATCAAGACCATATTATGTGCTCTACTAGAGCACTACTAGAACAGAGCCAGGTCATGAACACTACTTCATACATGTTAGCCCTCCTCCCCACTCTCACAAGGGAATCAGCCAGCAGGTGGGAGCAACATCACCTTCTTTTTACTAGGACCATAACCCAAAATGACCAAGCTCTAGCACCCTCTGACCAGGAGTGAAAGGAGTGTGTGACCTGTGGACAGAACTCAGTAGCTTCACCCAGTTCTGCAGCCACAGTGCTGTGTGCAATCTATCATGGGAGCCCTGATTACAAGCTGGCATATTTCATAGTCAGTCATTCCCCAGTAGCCTCTCTTCACCTGGGACAGCCTGCTCTGAAGAATAGGATGAATGGGCCTTCGGTGTATAGCTCCCTCTTTCCCATGATTTCTGCCGGAAATACCAATATAGACCAACTGTCCAATTTTCCATGATCCACACCACAACTGGGAAACATTAGAGCTGCCATCTGTCACCTTTTTTCTGTCAGATTTCTTGCAAGGCAAAGGAAACTGATTGTGTTTTTACATATAAATTACACTGATACTGGTAATAAAACACCTGACTGAGTTGTGGGACTTAATAAACGCAGCCTGTTCTGGATAACCATGTCACATAAGATGGAGTGGCAGTCATCTATCAGGCATGGCAGAGCCTGCCTGCCTATTGCCCAACTTGCAGCAGATCTCAGTGGCCCCAGTATCTGCTTGTCTTTCTATCCTACACATTTGTCTTTGGAGAATGAATGTCCTGGGGATGACAAACCTTGCAGAAAGCCTATCTTTGCAGACACCAATGGTGGTAGAAAGAGTATCTACTTTTATTTTTGTAGAAATTTAACCCAGGGGAATTCTAACTCTGAATTATACCTGGAGCCTGCCTTTATTATTTATTTGTTTGTTTGTTTGTTTAGAAACAGGCCTTTGTAAGCTGTTGAGGGTCTCACTAAGTTGTGCAGGCTGGTCTTGAACCTGTGATAGTTCTTTCTCAGCCTGCTAAGTGCAAGAGCACCCACTTTGGAGGCTGGAGGTCTTGGGGAAGGATCCCTACTCTGATTCTAAATTCTAGTAAAGTACACTTAGTCATTTCATTGGTTCTCTCTAAGCCTCAGTTTCTGCAACATGTGACATAAGTTTTGAAGTTTCTTGTACAATTAAAAATGAGGCATACTAAGTGTCTGGCTTGCTATCAACCATCCACAAATAGCAGCGGAACCTGAGAAGTTGTTTGTACAAATAGACCTTCTCTATCCTCCACATAAAAGAACCATATCATTATTGGTGTTATTTTTTCAATAATTATAGTGGATTATATGGGAGTAGGAGGGTTTTTCCAGGATGAGTTATGAGGGTTTAGAATTAAAAGGTAATATCCACACTGTTGAATAAAATTCCCTTTATCTCATTCAAGTTACCTTATCTAAAAGTGGAAATAAAGAAAATGTGGGTTTTAATAGTAGAACCAAACCTCATATAGATAAGAATACTACTAAAGCCCAGAAGATCCTTCAAAGTTCAACAGAGCCCTAGCTATCATGGTTTCCTGTCACATTGTCAGTGGATAGTTCCTTTGACGCCAGTGCACTGTCGCTCCTGATTCAATATCCCCTTATCTGCATCTTCTGTTCCTGCTGTTGTACTGGACACTGTTACGATGTCCCACTTCTGATTTCTCAAGGTTTCTGCTTCCTCTTATTCACAGATCTCAGGCTTCATGACTTCCACAATTTCAAGCCTGCCTTTCTGTCTCATAATATGTATTCATGGTGGAAATTAGTCTTTACACCAGGTCACCACAAAGGATGTTGGACAGCCTCAATTCAGACAGCTACCCCTTATCCAATTCATCATGGCCAGGACCTCAGAACCAAAAGTCTACCTATGCATGAGAACTCCTTAGGGCTGCCTCCATGCATAGCATGCTGCAGGCTTGGCAGGCAGTCAACACAACAGATTCTTCTCCAAAGCATCTCTTTCTTCAGGCATTTTCATTCCAGAGAGGGCTTGTTACACAAAACAGAGAATTGATTACTGCACCAAAAATGGTCCTTATTATACAGGATTGCTCGTTTCAGAAATTTCAGAGTAATCAAAAGAACAAAACACCATACCTAAACCATGTCCTTTGAAGTAGAGAGCTTTTGTATCATAGAAGATTATATTTATTTCCAAATGCAACAAAGTTAATAACAGGATTTGTTTTGAAGGTTTGAATAGAATGCTTATAATGTTCACAGGGTAACTGGGAAATTTTCAAGACACCCTCTGAAATAACAGTTGTGCCATGAAAGCAAAGCTAGGCATCTGCTTTTGCTCAGATACTTGATCCTGTATTTGGTAGCTGCTCAATTTAATCAGTACTTATGGATCATATACTAACAAAAAGCAACTGCTTGCTGATTGTTTTAATACCCATGGATGATGCGGGGCAGTTTCAAAATAGCTTTGTTGAATGCCAGGTGGTGAGCCCTATGAAAATAAGTAAAACAATTGCATTTCATGCCTGAAATTCACACCTCTAATCGTGATGTTCCACTGTTTTATTTCTTGGCAACATACCCTTAACGCATCCCCTTGTAGCATTAAAGACTAACATTTCAATGAAGCAATTCTCTTTGCTTATAATCTGGATGAATTTCCGCTTTATTCTGTCAAGAAAGAGATGGGGGGGGCCTGGCTATAACAAGAGTCTCTTTTTTAATGTTTGGGAGAAACCTATTTCACTCTATGGAAATTTAAGACAATTTACATGACTTACTAAATGATGAAAAGAAAGCACATTGTTTTATGAGTGATCACAAGGTCAGAGGACTCAAGGGTGATATAAAAGCAGAAACAATCTCACATATGAAATGCTACTGTGGGCAGTTGCCCAGATGTCATTCTTGCAAAGGAATCAGTCCAATAATTTTATCTCTCACACCGGCTGGACCAACTGTATCTGAGAAGCCCCAGTGTGGAATTTTCATAATGTATAATTCATTGAGTAAAAATTGTCATTATTTTAAGCAACATTTAGTGAAGAGGTTTAGTATATACCTACATGATCCATCAAGCAAAAAAAATACTGTTTTGCTTAGAAAAATATATTGAAATGCTCTATATAAGGGGCTATCTCCTTTAGGAGGAGAGGATCTTCATTTCTTTTTTCTCATAGCAAGAGCAAAGTAGGTGGTCTATGAATGTTTGTAGAATTAAACAGAATGAGATATACTCAACTTAGATATCTCATATGAGGAGTTGCTGATAATGTTTTGAAGAAAGGGTAGGGTATTTAAGAATGACTTCCTAAAAAGGAGATCATATAGAAGAGCAAATAAGATAACATAACTGAGGGGATGGGAGAGGGGAAGAAGGAAACTCTCTAAATCACACAATGTACTTAAACATATCAAAGTCAACCACTAAGCCAAGTATGGGAAGGAGGGGTGGGAAAGGTGGGGTGGGTATTGGGTAGGGGCTAACTAGGTGATGTGTACATATATATCTACACAAGCTTTTTACCCCACTATGACATATGAATATTATGCACCAATAAAATTTTTTAAAAAGAATGACGTCCTAGGTTGCATGTACAATTTAGTATCGTGAATGTAAGTAAGTATTCATGTCAGAAAGACTATATAGTAAGTAGGTCTGATATCATCAGTATAACTAAGCCTATTTGGGGTCATCCCAAAGCATCTCTCTACTCATTTGTTGCTAATTTTTCTTTTTTTTAATTTATTTTTATTTTTTTATTGGTACAATGTATTCATACATCATAATGGGATAAAAAAAAACTTGTGTAGACATAAGTGCACACATTGCCCAGTTAGCCCCTACCCCACACCATTCCCTCCCCCTCCCTCCTTCCCATGCTTGGCTTAGTGGTTGACATCTAATATTATAGAAATTTATCCAAAATTAACAATGATTATCTCACATAACAGATTCATTTGTCTGATATCAAACTTTTTCCAGAAAAAAAATCTATCCTAACATGAAATATGAACTCTAAATACCCAAAACAGTCTCAAAAAAGAACAAAGCCAGAAGATGTACATTTCTGATTTCAAACCTTATAAAGCTACATTAATTTAAACAGTGTAGTACTGCTATAAAAGCAGATATAAAAACCAGTGGAGCAAAATAAAAAGCCTAGAAATAAATTCTTCCATACATGGTCAAGTTATTTTTGGCAAGGTTTCCAAAAACATTTGGTGAAGGAAATAATGATCCTTTTACTAAATATTGTTGAAAAATAATAATTACATGAAAAGGAATAAAGTTGGACCCTTACCTAACACCATATACAAATAGTAACTCAAAATAGATAAATGATCTAAATGTAAATCTTAAGACTATAAACTTTTAGAAGAAAACCTGGGTCATAACACTTCACAGCATTGAAATTGGCAGTGATTTCTTGGATATGATTTCAAAGGCACAGGCAACAACAGAATAAACAAACTTCCTAAAAAATAAAAAAAAATATTGTACATCCAAAGACAATGTAAACAGAGTTAAAAGTTACTGATAGAATGGGGTAAAATATCTCCAAATGCTATATCTGAAGGTATATTAATATTCCAAATAGAAATCCTAAAAATTAGCAACAATAAAAGCAAACAATACAATTTAGAAATAGGTAAAAGACTAAAATAAATAATGAATCTCCAAAGATTTTAACCAATAAACACATGAATATATTCTTCTTTGCTTAGTTGTCTGCTGAATGGAAAATCTTGTTTCTCTGGTTCTGGTGTGTATTACCTACTTCTTTGTAGTTAATCTCTTTGAGTATTTTCTCTGGTGCTGGTTTTGAAGACATAAATTACTTCAGTTTCTGTTTGTCATGGAAGCTTCTTATTTCCCCATATAATTTGATAGATAGTTTTAATGGGTAGGACATTTTTGGCTGGAGGTTGTTTTCTTTCAGAGTTTGGAATATGTTACTCCAAACCTTTCTGGCTTTCATGACTTGGTTTGGGAAGTCTGGAGTGATTCTAATTGGTTTGCCTCTGAATGTCACTTGGCCTTTTGTTTTTGTTACCTTTAAGATTCTCTGCTTGGCTTTCACATTGATTATTTTGACAATTATGTGGCATGAGGAACCTCTTCTCTGACCCTGTCTAAAGGGAGTTCTATAAGTTTCCTGGACCTGTGTGTCGATCTCTTGCTCTATGTTTGGAAAATTTTCTGCTATTACTTCCTTGAAGAGATTGTTGATCCCTTTGGTTTCACCTTCTTTTCCCTCCTCTATTCCAGTTATTCTTAGGTTAGCTCTCTTAAAATGGGCCCATATTTCTTCAATGTCAGACTCCTGCTGTCGGATTTTTTTTTCTAAGTTATAAATTATATGTTCATTTTTGGAGTGATCCTCTTCTAGGAGCGAGATTCTATTCTCCATGTGGTCTAATTGATTGTTTATACTTTGAATTGAGGCCTTTACCTCAATGATTACATCCTTTATGTCTTTTAGACACCCTCTAAATTCTTTTAGAAGGTCCCGTATTATTTCGACAATTATATTCTTGATTTGATCTTCTGGAGATCTCTGAGTGTCTGTGTTATCAGGTTCTGGTAATATAGGGTTGTAGGCATTCATTGCTCTATTATTGTTCCTCTTTCTCATGATTTCAGAAGTTTGTGCCTTCCCTGGATCACTACAACTTCACTTAGGGTGCTCTATCTCTCAAGTCTGTGGTAATCTCTGCCACCACTACTCCTTCACTAGGTTGGACTGCAAGATCTCAGACCCAGGGAGATTATCAAAGTCCCTGGGCATGCAGTACAGGGATTTCTTCTTTAGGGGCCTCAATTTCACTCACTGTTATTGTGCATGTTGATCAGGAGCTGTCGAGGGCGCGGTGAACTCACTGTCACTGCTGGCAGTATGGCGCCACTGCCACTCCCTCGGCTATGAGACTGGAGCTGCTGGCAATATGGCACCGCTACCATGGCCTCGGCTGTGAGGCTGGAGTATTTTTTTCTGCTTTTGAGCTCTGTTCTGAGTCCCTGAAAGGTGTGATGAGCTTGACCACTGGGAGTTTTAGGCATTCTTTGCACTGAAAGAACTGCTGAATTACACCCGAATGATCCGCAGCTGTTCACTTCAGCTCCTTGTGTACCGTTCCTCTCTGGATCCTGGTGCTGTGAGGGAAGATGGTGCCAGCGAGGCCCTGCTGCTGCATTGCGGGCTTGATTTCTGGTCTCTGGTTGTTCTTCTTGTCTTTTTTTCTCTGTCCCTTGTGTTTACATTTTTTTATTTCTCTGCTGATAGCATTTTCTCACTATGAAAAGCACTGATTTTGTGGCAATAGAGAACGAGTTTTTTCTAATTTTTTCTTATTACAGGCTTCCTGCTCTATACCAGAATTGCCCCAGATTTTCTTAAAATTTCTGTTCTTGGCACTACTAAGAAGGATTGTCTGTCACCCTAGCATGTGCCTTAGGTACCCACCTTGTGCCAGCTCTTTGCCAGTTTCACCATTTCAGGAGGCTGTGTCATTAACCATCACATAATCATTCTGCTCACAGGTGATAAGGAAAAATTTATATAAAATTGAAGTTTATATAAATTTGAAAGAAAGTGAACCAGGTTCTCTCTTTGGATCTATATAAACTCCAAATCACAAGGATTAGTAAATATTTTCTTGAGAAGATACCAATCAAATCATTTTGTGTTTGATTTTCTTGACTAAGTACCTAAGTTTTAGCTCCACTCTCAAGAAATGGAATCTTAAAACTATAAGCAATGCAATATGGGCAGGTATTACACACTTAGAAGGACCATGACCTCCAGGATTCATAAGCAAATGAAAAATTTGACTTTTCATTAAAGATTAATGATTAAATGTGCCCTTTCCTGTTACAAATTAAAGTCTTCACTGTATATGTACATCATTTTAATGTTACTTAGACTGATTCTGTCAATTAACCAAATGGTAATTAATATAAATCATATGACCACACATTGCCTTGGTTATACAAAGTATCCCAAGTCCATCACAGTAGTTGAAACATAGCAAACTATTAGTAAAATCTGAAGGAAGCGAGAAAAAGAGAAGAAAGAAAATCATGCAAAAGGAACTTTAGTCAAATGAAGAAAGAAAATAGTAAAATAGTTGAAGCAAATTTGGAGAAAGAGGCTGCGAGAGGGTAAATGAGGAAAGGAAGAGTTCAAATAAGGTTATGTCCATACAAAGTTTCACTTCCAAGCTCACTAACATGTATGAAAAGAAAGAAAAGAGGGAGGGAGACAGGTATAGAAAGGAAAATACACCAAGTGATTGCATATGCATGTTCATATCACTTTGAATCTCATTATGATCCATAATTACATGGTACCAATAAAAAGAACTGAGAATGTGGCTCAGTGGGAGGAAAAATAGTCAGGCAAACATAAATGAAGTTATGATTGAATGAGTGTCTTTGAGAGAGTTAGATGCAGCCCATAAGTTGCAAAGCTAGTAGTTAGTTCAGGGAGATTCAGCACTTTAAAATTGTAACACAACAAGAGAACAGGGGGATCATTATTCCCACTATAGCCCTACAAAAAGGTTCAAGTCAAAAATTTTGTCTTTTCTACTATGAGTAGATCCATTATCTAGTCCAAATCCCTAAGACGCTGAGAATAGATATTAAGTCTACTAATTTTCCTGCACCTAATATTTATGCTCTTCCTCCAAACTTTTGCAAATTAGTCAGCTGAGTGTACAGGAAGAGCTGAATTGTTACACGACTCCATAGCCAGAAGAAGGCAGAAGAACAGTCTGACAATGAGCATGAGGAGGTAATTCAGACTTGACAATTCCCAACTCCAGATGTGTCTCAGATTAGGACATTTCTAATTTATGCATAATTTTGAGATAACTTTCCTATAAGGGAACAGGAAATAAGAAAAAATAATATTGATTAAGCCCTCTTATAGCCCAAGCTATGTTCCTAATCTTTATAATTAGTCCTTAAATCTTGTTATGAGGACAAATTTAGTTCTCTTAGTAAGCCATGTCATCCTAACTTCACAGATGAGAAGGCAGAGTCAGTGAAAACAAGCCATTTGCTTAGGATCACACAGCTACTAAAAGAAAGGAAGTTCTGCCAGGCATGATACTCTATCCCTGTCATCACAGTACTTGAGAGGCTGAGACAAGAAGATCACAGGTTCACAGCCAGCCTCAGCAACTTAACAAGCCCCTCTGCAATTTGGTGAAATGCTCTTTCAAAATTTAAAAGTAAAATAGGACTGGGAGTGCAGAATGCCCCTGGGCTCAATCCCCAGTAAAAATAAAAATAAAAATAAATAAAAAAGAAGGCCTGACTTCCCCCCAGCTTTATCCCTTGTGTAGTCATACAAGTTAGAATTGGTTTGTATTATTAAGTTCTGAGCTCACAGAAAAGTCCAGAGGTTTAGAGCTTTACATAGTGATAACTGGGAGTAGAAACCTAAAGAAAGAGACTATTAAATATACCCACTGTCTCTGCTCTCATCACAATGCAAGCAGCATAACTGTCTGGCACTCCAAATTACACGAGGCGCGGAGGAGCACTCAAGTACACTGGAGGGTCCTTGTACACATTTGGGTAATTAGAACTGGGATTCTTCTAACCACTCATTGACCAAAGCAATTCCTCTCACAGAAGCTTCTGCGCACTTTTTTTTTTTTTTTTTTTTTTTTTTTTTAGTCTGCATGACATCCATTTCCCAGGGCAAGAGTTCCACCTGGAGGAGGATTAGAGGGCCCAGAACAACGTGCACAGAATTGTAAAGGAGAAGAACTGTCCACACACTTACAGAATAACAACACAAGAAAAAATGCATGAATATAAAATTATTATATGAGTTTTCAGTATCAGTTGAGTACTTACTAAGCTACATCAACTGTGTTAAATGCAAACTGTGTAACATCATTTCACTTAAGCCTCAATAAGTATTTAGAGAAATGTTATTATCAATCCCATTTTAGAGAAAAGATAACAGATTTCAAAATCCAGTTGCTTTTCTGAATTTGGTCAGCTATTAAATATTAAATAGGGAATTAAAACTTGGGTTTCCATAAACACATTTGAGACTGTCATTACTATTGTATATTGCATCTCTAAGCAACAGAAATACCAAAAAATTGATGAAAGAACCCCAAACCAATCTATTATCTTTTGCCTATAACCCTAATCTTAAAAATACTCACCAGTCTGCATGTTTTTTACCCCACCGAGCTACTGTGCTCTTTCCCTAAAAAACAATTACATTGTCACAAGGAATCTGACTTAAGTCTATTCACATTTATGTGTGAATAAAGTTTAATCAATAAGACCTAAGTTTTAATTATTTATTTATTCAAATTGATTAAGCTTAACAAATAAGACTTAGGCAAAAAATTCATTATTTTTTAACCATGCAATTAATTATTTACACCTAAATTAAGATAAACAAAGCTTAGTATATCAATCCTTATTAGAACACCCCAGCCAAATCTGGGCTAGCACTGAGTTCTCCTTCCTTCTCTCTGCCTCAGAATTCAGTACTTTCTTCCTTTTCCAGTCCACCCTCATCCATCCCATCTTCAGCAGTCTCCTTCCCCAAGCAGAAGGCCAAAACAGAACATAATCTCCCTAGCAGTCCCAATTTTTACAGTTGTTGAAAACAACCCCAGAAATGTGTTATGTTTTCAGGATTTTCTCATGGAGTACAACAGGCAAGTAAACAGAGGATAAGTATTCTTCAAGATGGCAACAGTGATGGTTTCCACACCCTTGTTAAATTGTAACCTTGGTGCTCTTTACAATAAGTGATGGAGTCTATCTATGTCTACTTCTTGATATAGCTTACCTGCCAAGAAAGAATGGTGGAAATTATATTTTGTGACTTCTCATTTTAAAATGGCATAACTTTTCTTTTTGCCTTCTTGGGATACATGCTGTTTCATGTTCCAGCCACCATGCTGTGAATAATCTCAAACCATCTCAAGGGGGGAAAATCATACTGGAGAAGCCACAGGTAGATATTCTAGTCAACAGATCAGCTAGATTTGGGCCTTCTATTTTTTTTTTTTTTAATGCGGGCCTGGGGATGGAACCCAGGGGCCATTTGACCTCCGAGCTACACCCCCTGCCCTGTTTTTTATTCTTTATTTTGAAACCGGGTCTCACTGAGTTGTAGAGGGCCTCACTAAGTAGCTGAGGCTGTCCGCAAACCACGATCCTCCAGGTCTCAGCCTCCCACGTGCTGGGATTACAAGCGTGCGCCACCACGCCTGGATGGGCCTTCTATTCTTGATGCTCCCATAATGTTTTATCAAGCTACCATAATACCTAGTATCTTGTTACCTCTTTCCTGTCTCCTAGTATGATTGAGTTATTTAAAGTAATCAGTTAGGGATTCCAACTCAGTAGCTGATACATAGTAGCACATTAAAACTATGCTTGATTATTCAACAAAAATATATAATTGTGTAAAATGTGTTTGTTTATGGAATAACTAAAGAAAATATTAATTCTTACTGGTTAGATCAAGGATTGCTCCTTGAAAAATGGAACATCTGAACTGAATAGTGAAAAATCAGTTTGAGTGAACATTCTCTAAGTAGGGAATTCTGTTTGAGTAAAGACTCAAGAGATAGCAGAGTGATAGACATTTATGAGTCAGCAAAATATATAGAGTAGTAGCAGCAGAGATCTTAAGAGAAATGGCAAAACTAGGTGTGGTTGTGTGTGCCTATAATCCCAGCACTTGAGAAGTTGAACAAGAAATTCATGGGTTCAAGACCAGCCTTAGCAACTTAGCAAGACTCTGTTTCAAAACAGAATGGGCTGAAGTTATAGCTCATAATGCTCCTGAGTTCATTCCCTAGTATCCAAAATGAAAGGGGGAGGGAGGGAGGGAGGGAGGGAGGGAGGAGAGAGAGAGAGAGAGAGAGAGAGAGAGAGAGAGAGAGAGAGAGAGAAGTTTAACATAAGGTGTGAAAATCGTGTAGTGATTTAAATGAGTCCTTGGAATTTTGAAATTTTGACTTCATTTGCAGGCCACCATGAAATACAAAGAGATTCTAAGAAAAGGAGTGTTGATAGCATTCTTTTTCCAAGCCACACCTTCACATTTTAAATCACTGTGTATAACATAGTGTTGATCTAATTAGTTATATCTTACATAATGTTTAGACATACTGCATCCATACCTAACATTCAATGACATTAGTATTCCTGATGAAACTCTTGGGTGGAGCGAGTGCTAAACCTGTGTCCTTTTCTGATGACCAGGTGTGTATTGAGGTAAATGGCACAACTATGACAAGTTTCCCTGTCCCGATGCAATGGAGCTCCAGAAGGGATCGCCAGTCAGGCCTCTCATTGCTCTCTCAGAAAAACTAATGGGATGAAAGGATCACTATCCAGAGAAAAATCCTAGAATTATTAACTCCAGTGGCACCTCAGATGGAGCTTTGCAAGGAATCTTCACCAGATCATCTGAGGCTGATGTTTCTTTCTCAAGCACACGTCAAAACCAGTTTCCTTTACTTGTGGCTCTAAAGGAAAAGTTGGTGTTTAAAATAATTTTTAAATAATAGATCAGAATAGCTTCTAAAAATAGATTCCTCTACTAAGTCAATTCAGGTGCAATTTATCAAACATACATAGTCCATACCCAGGTGCCTGCCCTTTTATAAACATTATTTCATTTAATCCTGTCATCAAATTTATGCAAAATAGGCCATTATATTAACTATTCCAGAGATTGTGAAGCCAAAGTTCAAGGACATTTAGTGATCAGGCCAAGATCCCACAGTCAGTAATAGCTAGTTTCAAAATCAGACTATAATCTTTTCTTTCTCCAATACCTAAATCTAGCCTTTATATGACAGAAGCTGCTATTAGAAGTACAAATGGGAATCAATGTTCTCCTTACTTTTTTGAGAGCCTCACAAACTATGTGGGAAATGATATATACATACAGTAGAAAAAATTAAGAATCAAATGGAATTAAATACCAAATGGAAATACAGTAGAAACATAAAAAAGGCAATAACTGTATCACAGGAATCTGGGAGGGCCTCAAAGGATCAATACCTGCCATGGATTTTCATGAGTGACAGAATTTTGGTTGATGATAAACAAAAAACCGAAAGAATTCTAGCTATGAATGGGATGTCAAGACAGATTTGAGGCCAACTAAAATCTCAAAATCAATACTAGATATTGGAATTATCAGATAAATAAAAGGAATATTGGACTAAAATGAAGGAAAAGAACCATTAGCATGGGAGACAAAATAAAAGAAAATGTATCAATTTATGAAAAGGTTGAAAGAGAACAGCATAACTAAATTTCCTTTATCATAGAGATACAAAAATCCTTTAATGTAATTAAATAAGAAAATAAAATACTAATATATGTATATAATAGCCAGGCATGGTGGCGCATTCTTGTAATTCCAGCATTTGGGAGGCTGAGACTGGAGGATCTCAGTTCATGGACAGCCTCAGCTACTTAGTGAGACCCTTTACAACTCAGTGAGAGAGACATGGCTTCAAAATAAAGAATAAAAATAGGGCTGGGGGTGTAGCTTGGAAGTAGAATGTCCCTGGGTTCTATTACCAGTACCGCAAAACAACTATATATATATATATATATATATATATATATATATATATATATATATATTTAAAAACAATATATATATTGTTATTGTTATTTATATATATTTATATTTATTTATATTTTATTCAAAATTCAATATTTTATTAAACTCCCCAGTAAACTTGCCAAATATTTAAAATTTTCCTTTAGCCTATAAATAATATCTGCCAAAAACTAACATACAAAACCCCACACATGCTTACCCACCAGAAAACTCCACAACAAACATACTGATTTATAAATGTTAAAGTGAATTAAAATTAAATTAGAGATTAGAATTAAAGTAGAGATCAGGTCTGAAGATTCCTTGAGCAGACAATGCCAATTAAGCCTCATAAATAACCTTAACCTCGCTTAAATTTCAAATGTAAGCAAAACAATCTGGGCCATTGTAAATCACTGTGATAGAGAAAAACAGAATTTAATCTCATCCAACCAGAAGTATTCAACAAATTTATAGTTACATAACTATAGACTTTACAATAGGAAAAAGTAAATAAGGTAACTATATAATTACAACCAGCCAAATATTTTATTTGCTTTACTTTTGTGTTGGTCCCATGAAAGCCTTCCCTTTATATTTCCTCAGTTGAACTCTCAAACCATTTCTGATTTGGAAATACCTGATCTATAAATTGTTATTTGCTCAAATAAGACCCATAAAATTATATTGTGCCTCAGTTTACTTTTTAACAATGTTAAAATATTAAGTGAATCTCTTTTTAAAATCAAAGGTACTACCAGAATGCCCATTATTGATGCTTCTGTTTTATGTTGAATTGGATATACTAACCAGCATAATAAGACATGCCTACTTAGAAACCCAAAAGAATCTTCAAGCAGATTGGCAGAACAAATATTCTACTAATTCTAGAAAATAGAACTATGTTAAGCTCTTTTAATTAAAATCAATATAGTAAAGTCATTTTTCTCCAAAATTAAAATGTCAAATTTCAATCAAATTTCAGCAGGTTTTTCATGTAACTTAACAATCTATTTCAAAATTGTATTTGGAAAAGCAAAGACAGAGAATAATTATCCAAGAATGTGATGTGGAAACATATATAACTGAATTAACATTGCAGATAGGGGTAGAAAGTGCAGGAAAGAATTCCTTAAGTAAGACATATGAACTACAAATCTTATAAGACAGTGCTAATAAACTTGATTACATTATAATTTAAAACTTCTTCATCAAAAGATTTTATGAAGAAGAGTTCAGGGAAGATGGCGGTGTCCACAGTCAGAGTGGCAACCACAGCCGCAGCAACAATAGCTGACAGCAGCCAAATAGGACAGGTATTACTCCAAGAAACCCCAAACATCAGATTTTGGGTTAATATCTGATTGAGATAGTATACAGAGACATTTATAGCCATGACTTCCTAACTAAACTATAAAAAAGAAGAGATGGACCCAGATGGCAGAGACAGTGGTGGCCAGTATTCAGGAGAGGTAAATAAAACCAATCCAACCCACCTTGAACTTTTGGAGAAGTCTCTCCAAAAAAGACTGCTCCTGCCCCACATGCTCAGGAATTCTGGACAACATACTACATAAGAAAAATGCTCAGGAGGAGGCCAAGATGGCAGCAGCAGCAATAGCCAGTATCAGGGAGAGGCAGGTAAATTCATTCTAATCTACCCTGGACTTTTGAGGAAATCTCCCCAAAAGTAGATTGCACCTACCCCACATGCTCAGGAACTCTAGACAACATACTATGTAAGAAAGATGCTCGGGGCACATCAGATGGAGCCCTACATAGTTGGATCAGCCAGCACCATGTATCCTGGGAGCCAAGGGCACTCCTGGCCTCCGCATTCCTCTGCGTAGCACTGGGGCTGGGTGTGCTCGGAGCCGCAGAACCCGCTCTCCGTGGTGAAGCTGTGGGCCTCCTTTCTTAGCAGGGTGATAAAACACATTGCTACTAATGACAATAGTTGGCAGCGTCTTCGCAGCACTAGGACTGGGTGCTCTCTGAGCAGCAGAACCTGCTCTCTATGGTAAAGCTGTAGGCCTCCACACTTGGTGGGGAGATAAAACACATTGCTACTAAGTACTTGGGCCCACAACTCCTGCAAAAGACATGTACTAGCCAGGCATGGTGGCGCACGCTTGTAATCCCCGCACTTGGGAGGCAGAGACAGGAGGATCGCACAGGTTCAAAGCCAGCCGCGCGCGCTGGCTTAGGAGACCCTGTTTCCAAATGAAAAAACCTAAAAATAGGTCTGGGAGTGTAGCCCAGAGGTAGAAGGGCTTCCAGGAACCCCAGTACCACCAAAAAAAAAAAAAAAAAAAGACACGTACTGTTTTCTTTTATTAAAAAATATTGAAGAGGGAGGAAGATGGTGGCAGATGCAATTGCGGCTGCAGCAGTGGCCACGACCCCAGAGGTGATGGTTAGAAGCAGCAGAATAGGATATGAATCCCCTTGAGAAACCCTGGACAATAGATTTTGATTTAATAGCTGAATGGGACAACACAAAAAAACATTTCCAGTCATCACATCCTATCTGAAATATAGGGGAGAGAGTGGAAAATGGTGGAATTAGAGGCAAGACTGCAGTGTGGCACCTGCCACTGCAAGAAAAGTGATTTTTGGAGGGATATTCCAGAAGAGATCAGAAAGCAGACTGCTCCTGCCACATATACACAAGAATATTTAACAACAACATGCTCTAGGAGAGACCAAGAAGGTGGCAGCGGCCAGTATTCAGGAGAGGCAGACATATCCAATCAAATCCACCCTGAATTTTTAAATAAATCTCTCCAAAAGTAGACTATTCCTGCCCCACGTGCTCAGGAACTCTGAACAGCATACTATGTAAGAAAATGTTTTGCAGAGACGGTCCAAAATGGTGGTAGTGGCAGTGGCCAGTTTTTGGGAGAGGCAGAAAGATCCAATCCAATCCACCTTGAATTTTTGAAAATATCCACCAAAAGTAGACTACTCTTGCCGCACATTTTCAGAAATTCTGGACAACATATTCTGTAAGAAAAATGTCTGGGGCAAGTCGGAAGGTGCCCAGCCCATATTGGAGGTCCCGGAAGACCTCAGTTCATGGCCACAGTGCTCCTCTGTGCTGCACTGGGGGTCTGGGTGTGCTTGGAGCAGCGGATTCCATTCTCCATTGTGAGGCTGTGAGCCTCCACTTTTAGTGGGGAGATAAAACCCATTGGGCTCTCAGCTTCTTCAAATGACACATGTTGTTTTCTCCTACTAATATAGATAGATGATAGATAGATAGATAGATAGATAGATAGATAGATAGATAGATGATAGAAAAATAGAAACCTTTGTGAATGTCATGCTCACAGTGACAGTAACCAGAACCTGCCGGGCAGCGAGGCCGAGTCTAGAGTCAGCAAGGCTGGGCCTGGAGTCTGCTGGGCAGCAAAGCCAGGTCTGGAGCCAGCGGGCCAGTCTGGAGCCTACTGCGGGGCAAGGACGGGCCTAGAGCCAGTGGTCCAGGGCCAGGAGCCTGCTGTGGAGCGAGGCCAGGTCTGGAGCCAGTGATGCCTGGCCCAGAGCCTGTTGCACGGCAGGCCTGGAACTAGAACCTGTTTCACAGCAAAGGGCTAGGTTTCTTCAACCGTGTGGCCAGGAAGCAATAGAAGCTGCCACTGCCTCACCTAATCTCTCAGCAGATTTCCAGACCCATGTGACCTCTATTTAAAGAAGAAAAATTGGTTGTGAGTGGATCATCCTGTCAAAGTCACTCACCTTCTGGCTTTCTGGTTTTCAGTCATTGGGAATAAGTGTAGAGAAATAGAAGCTCTAATACACTGTTGGTGGGATGGCAAGTTGGTGCAACCACTTTGGAAACAGTATAGAAGATCCTCAGAAGAAGGAAAACAAGCTTACCATATGATTCAGCAATACCACTTTTGGGTATCTAACAAAAAGAATGAAAACCAAAATATTAAACTAATACATGAACAACCACGTTCATAGCTGCACAGTTCATCTTTGCCAAACTGAAATCAGCAAGGTTGTCCTTCAATGAATGAGTGGATTTCAAAACTACGAGATATGTACACAATGGAATTTTGCTCAGTCATAAGGGAGAACAAAATTATGGCATTTACAGCGAGATGCTTTTCTTAATGTGCAAAATATTAGGAAGGAATGGGTAACAGGAGGAACTCTAGATGAAGAAGGGACCCTATAGAGGAGCAATGAAGGTGACATATCTGAGGGGATAAGAGGGAGAATAAGGGAAACTCTTTAAAGCACAGGATGTACTTAAGCATATCAAAGTCAATCAGGAAGCCAAGCATGGGTAGGAGGGAGGGGGAGGGAAGGGGTTAGAGATTGGGTAGGAGCTGATTGGGTGATGTGTGCATGTATATCTCCACAAGTATTTTTTCCCATTGAGATATATGACTACAGTGCACCAATAAAAATTTGTTAATAAAAAAAGATTTTATGAAGATAAAAAATTATTGGTTAAAATAAAAATATTGGTTTAAAACAGTATTTAAAATATATTAGGTTGGCTTAACCATATAAAACTAACATTTGATAGGTAAAAAATAAAATATTTAGTTTAATCTGATATAAATAATTTCTATGAATTATTAAGAAAAAGTTAGGCAGTACTATAAAAAATTAATAAGCCAGCATTTCATAGAAGTGGAAACTGCTAGCCAATCACAGCCATGCCAAGAAAGCCAAGGTAGTCCAAGCATCGCTGGAGATACAAATAAAAGGGACCTTTCATTCAGTGCTCTGTTTCCACCTTGAAACCAACCCTCTCAATTCCATCCCTTCCCAGGACAATAGTAAAAACAGAAAATGTTGTTGGCCATTATGCTGGAGAGCTAGATTCCTGAAACCCCGACAATGTTCAGATTTATTCAGAAATAATAAGAACAATAAAAACAAAGTTGTTGAAATCTATTTTAAGACAGGAAGCCCATCCCTTAGGACAGTGATTCTTAAACTTTACAATGAAACGGAATCACCTGGAGAATGTCATATATTACAAGGTTCTATGTTAGGGTTTGGGTTTAAAATGTCCCCCAGAGAAGCTCATGCGTTAGACTGTGCAGTCAGGTTTAGAACTGGGGCATGGCTGTAGGAGGTGGATCACTGGAATCATGGCCTTGGGGACCATAACTGTCTCTGGCTCCCTCCACCACCCCGCTCTGCTTCCTGGACCCCCTGAAGTGAGAGCAGCTTTTACTCCTGTGTCACACCCTAAAGCCCTGACAATGATCTGTTTCTGCCTTGGAGGTAATAAACTATGGACTAACCTCTGAAACTGTAAGTCCTAAGTAAACATTTATTTGTTTCACTAAGTTCAGCTTCTCAGGTATTTTGGTCACAAAGATTTAAAAACAAAAATCTGTCTAGAATACTCCACCATCAGAATTTCTGGTACAGCAAGTCTGGTGGGATATAAGAATTCTAACAAGCACCTAGGTAATGATGTGTGTGTGTGTGTGTGTGTGTGTGTGTGTGTGTGTGTGTGTGTGTGTGTTGAGCTCTAGGTTAACATCACATATATCCCTTCAACTCTATAAAAACCTAAAGGAATCCAAAATCTCATGTGAGTTTACAATATTTACTAGCATAAATAACTCTCTTCTTTATCAACTCTTTAAAGCAAGGGGAAAATATAACACCAAGCCTAAAAATGCAGAAAAAAAAAACAGACTTACAATAAAGTACAAAACAGGAATTGCTATTGAGTATGAATACTCTAGTCCTTAATAGGAGTTCAGATACAGATGTTAAGGTAATTAGCCAACTACACTGCACACTCTCTAAGCTCTAACACATTGTTCATTGTACTCACACAGATGAATTCCAGATTAGAGGAGGAGTGGAGACCCACACTGAAAACTTCTAGATTTAACAATAATCTATGTTTGTTCATATTTTTCCTCCAGTGACCTAATCAACTTTGGTGCTTGAGCTTTGGATTTGGGATGATCTGTGGTCAGAATAGCAGCCTATTCATATCATTAGGATGGACAGGATTTTTTTCTGACATCCAGAAGGATATTAGTCTGTTGTCTACAGTTCTCATGGCTTTGTTCTTTCTCTTAACTGAAGGAAGCATCCTGAAAGTCAGCCAACATCTCTTGAAAGTCAGCCAACAACTTTTGAGAAAGAGCTACTTGGCAATTAAATCACAATCCTTCAAACGCATAAATTGGTCACCTCAGTTTCACACTTTAATATTTTTATGAACTATTTTGAGAAATATAACAGTTTCTCTTTCCTCTCATGGCATTGCCTGGCAAGTGTTAGTCATTCTTCAGGAAACACAATATTTCTCATCTTAATGCTGCATCATAATGCAGCATTTTTGATTAATAGTTAGAATACCAAACTTAAGCTAAAATTCAACCCCTCAGTAATGATTTTGATACAAATAATTCAAAAGTGTTAACAATAGTGTGATTAAATAATCTTCACCTCTGGACAAGTTCATATGTCTTCATGTAATGTAATAGTCCAGTAAATAACTTTTCTGCTTAGCAACTGACAGACTTGTTTATCTTAATTTTTAGAAGCATCTCAACCATAGAAATATTAATGTATAAGGGGAAGTACCTCAGCATCAAGAGAAAAATACCATAATAATATGGCTGCAATTTATAGATCATTTAATACACAAAAGATGATTTATAACTCTATAATATAGATATTAAACCTTTATTACAGATGATAAAATTAATGTCCAGAAAGGTTGAGGAATTTTTCTAAGATCAACAAATAAATAACAGAGTTTAGAAACTGAATTTGATTTGGGAAAAGAGTGAGATTCTCTTTACACTACACCTGTTTTCTAATCTGAGACTGCAGGCTCAGAGTGTGAGCTTGGGAATGTTGGTTTTGTCCAGGTGGGCAGGTCTATTCTTTATTTTCAGTCAAGAAAAAGTCAATATAGCAGGGTTTAAAATACACTAGATCTCATCCCGCTGGTAACAGGGTGCCTGTACTTTCAGGCGCATTTGCCATCATCCAAGAGTTTCATTTTACCAACTCAAAAAGTTGACTATTTAAAACATAAGGTAATGAAAAAGTATGTTTTCAGTCTTTTCTATGCTGTGTATCTGTGTGGATTTATAATAACTTTGACCCATCTAATGTAGCGTTCAAATTGCCTTTCAAAATATGAATATGATACTCAAATTAACTTTCAGAATTCAGTGTTTAAGAACAGGTAAGTACCATCCTTTGAATGCTAGTCTCAAAATGCCTGACCAAGTAAAAATAAAATAAAGGAACTCATAAAAATAATAGCTAGGTAATTTGCTCAAGGTCATATAATTGGAAAGTAGAGGATCACAAATGAGGTCTGTCTGACTAGGAGCCATCAGCTTTCAAAGAGACAACTGCCTTTTTGTGTCTACTTAAATCAATCGTGTTTATGAACATAGATATTAAAACCTAAATATAATTGTGGCCAGTGGAATTTAGAGTACATTAGAATAAAGGATGCAACAATGCTTTAAAATCAGAAAAATTATTAATGATTAAAGTAATTACATTACCTGATTAAAAGAAATGTGCCAGTACAAGAGATGCCAAAGTTTTTATAAAATTTAATACCATCCACAGCAACCACCTAAATGTTCTACCATAGGAAAAAATGTTATAAGTTATTACTATCTACCTAGCAGGTAGCAGGGAATCATTAGAAATCACCTTTATGGAAACTATATAATAACCCACAAAGTGCTCATGGTATTATTTTTATTAGAAAAATCACTGTATAAAATGCTGCATAAAAGTGTAATTAGACAAGAGAAAAGCACAGGAGATTGTAAAGCACAAAAATCAAAATGCTAGATGTGATATGACAATATGTGAGCATTATGAAGTTTTTTCCTTCAAGTTTTTTTATTCCAATATTTTAAAATGAAAATAGAAACAAATGGCTTTTCATCAAAACATAAAAATGCATTGAAGCCACTTTGATCTTTCTTCTGACTACTCATACTCATTTTCTTCTTTATCCTCAGGGAAATTTAGTATATCAAGAATCCATGTTTCCTAAGAATTTCAAATACTCTACTGTACATTACTTGTTTTTACCTTCTGAAGGAACCCTGCATGATGTGGAGGTAAAGGTTATACGTAATGAGGTTTTTTAGTTTTCTTTTCTTTTCTTTTGCTTTACTGGCGATTGAATCCAAAGGCATTTTACCTCTGAACTACACCCACAGCCATTTTTTTAATTTTTTGTTTTGAAACAGGATCTGGCTAAGTTGCTGAGACTGGCCTCAAATCTGTGATCCTCCTCTTGTCTCATCTTCCCAAGTACTGGGATTACGGGCTTGCAGCACCATGCCCATCTCATACAGTTTTTAATAGTAATCCCACGGAGGAGGGCAGTGTATTTGCTGTCACACATAATCCATCTGGAAACAAAATTATACTCAGGATATAGGATTTGACAACTTATCCTTGGTTGGGACAAGCTTTTTAGTCCAAAGATACTGAATTAATTTTTTTTTTCATTTCATAGCTCAAGCCTTTCCTGGACTCAGGACTCTTAAGAATACAAGCCAACCTGATCTATGTTTTCACATGTTTCCTGCAGCCTTCCTTTTCTCTTTCAGATATTAGAAGGAAATTTTCTTCTGTTTTCCCCACTACTTTTATTTTTTTTATTATTATTATTATTATTTTTGGGTGGTACTGGGGTTCCTGGAAGCCCTTCTACCTCCGGACTACACTCCCAGACCTATTTTTACATTTTTATATTTGGAAACAGGGTCTCCTAAGCCAGTGCGCGCAGCTGGCTTCGAACCTGCGCGATCCTCCTGTCTCTGCCTCCCAAGCGCGGGGATTACAAGCGTGCGCCACCACGCCCGGCTCCCCACTACTTTTAGAAATGTGTTTTAAACCTAAAACAAGAGGGGTAACTCATGGATCATCTATTCGTGCTACCATCCAAAAAAAAGTCCCATTGACCTATTTCTGTGGCTGGCAAGGACTCCAAGGGCCAACTATAACCTTTATCTCTCCTCCCACTTCCTTCCAGCCTTCTTCTGTCTAGTCTCATCCAGTTCCTTTGCTCTTGCTAAAATTTTTAGCCATAATCTTGACAGAGAACCAGAGACCAGCCCTCAGAGATAGCACTATACTTGGAAATTATAGGAATTTTTTTTTATTAGAGAAACAGAGGTTTGGGCCACTTCCTACCTGTGTGACCCTGGGCTAGCTGTGTATCCTCTCATGATGGCATCAAGATCACAGGTTGTCATAAGAACTACAGAAGATCTACAGGAGACTAGCAAATATTGAAAATGAAAATTACAGACACCCCATAGTAAAGTATAATCTAAACAAATAATCATATATGAAAGAACTAAAATGAAAAAGTAACCAGATAGAAAGGAATGCATAAAAAATAATTTGCCATTAGATTTGGGTTCTAAATCCTCTCCTCCAATAACTTGCTATGTGACTTTGGGGCAAATTTTTTTCCTCATTGAGTACCAGTTTTCTTGTGAGCAATCAGATTACAGGATCTCTTGGACTTCTTCCTGCCTAACGCTTTTTTTTTTTTTTTTTTTTTTGGCTTTCTTTCTTTTCTAATCATACCAAATGCGTGACTTTCAACTCTGTTCACTTCCTTGAGAAAAGTCCTCAGCTCTTTTTATCTGATGTCTCTCAACAGCTGTCACCTCCTACACAGAGCTACAGAGGGAACTTGTCATAGCCTGGAGCAAGCATGGGTATTTGGCAGTCAAGATGCAGAGCTGACTGAACAGGGCAAATACTCTAACCTCCCCACCTTGAACAGGGCAGCAGAGCACCGTGTTTGATCAGGCAGGGCTTTTTTCAGCCCCTCCATCTGGAACCCCCTCTGTGTTCAACCAGTCACTCACATTCTTGTTACAACTTCCCCACAAGCCAGCAGCAAATTGGAGCCAAAGGGTCTGAGTGCTCTGTGCACATGGGAGCCTACGCTGCCTAGCAATCCCCAGCCGACCTGCCACAGTTCATCTAAAGCAATAAATGTACCTCACTGATGCTCAGTTGGGAAGCTGTAGCCACTACTTAATCTGAGAAGGAGGAGGGATATCCCTGCTCAGTGAAGCAGAAGCTATTTCCACAAATGCCTCAAAAGGCTCTTTCTGGAGGAAGGTGCCTGCCAGAAAGAGCCCAGAGGCACAACCTCAGGGTCAGGATAAGGGCAGGGCACTGACAGAGTGCACTACATAAAGAGAAACGTGGGCTCAAACTCTGCTTTGTCTTCATTCTGAGCCCTTCTGACCACAATCACGCTTGCTCCCAATAGTGATTTGGGGGAAATGCTGGACAATTACATATTGATTTCACTATTTATTAATTTAAAAAAATAATACACATATTATTCCAACACACATCCCAATTTCCAGTCTAGGGGTTGAACCCAGAGCCTTGCACATGCTAGGCAAGCATTCTGCCACTAAGCTATATTCACAGCCAACCCCAAATTCCCTTCTATTTACCATACTATGTGGTTTTCTGAAATGTCTCACATACTATGTGGCTTTCTGAAATGTCTAGGTGATGTTGCATGAGGGGTACTTGATATTATCCTTGCCATCAAACATTCCCCAAACATTCCCTCCTGGAGCACTTATGAGTTCACAATTAGAATTTAGAAATATGTCCTTCAAGGTGAAGTTCTGCATCTCAATGGGCCTCTGTTGAGATGCCAGGCTGCTTGTTGACATTTCCTGAGTATGTACATTATGCGTAGGAAGATGGAGACAGGAATGAGATGTGCTCAAGGAATTCACAGGCCCTGAAGGAATGCCTTATGTTTGCACAGCTGCAACCATCACCAACACTCTTATGGGTTAGCTCACTTTGATTCTGAAAGTAGCCATATGCAGAGCTAGGCAAGGAACACTATCCTCATTTCACAGCTGAAAAAATACTGAGCCTGACAAAAGTTACACTGTAAGGAGCAGAAGAGCAGGAGGAGCCCTCCATTGTCCTTCCCATCTTGAAGAATGTCTTATCTCTATAATTTTGTAGTACAGTTAATACCTCAGAATTTCTTATTTATCTCTTGACAATAACACCTAATTTGTTCTTGAAGAGCAGCAGTTTCCCCTTATACACAATTTGAGTGGGTTAAAGGGCTTACTGGAAAAGGGGCACTTCCACCGCCATAGCTTTGGTCCCCTGACCCCAGCTGCCAGATCAGATATGTGTTCACAAAAGAGAAAATTTATTTATTTATTTATTTATTTATTTATTTATTTATTTACTTATTTATTTATTTATTTTGGTGGTACTGGGGTTCCTGTAAGCCCTTCTACCTCCGGGCTACACTCCCAGATCTATTTATATTTTTTATTTAGAAACAGGGTCTCCTAAGCCAGCGCGCGGCTGGCTTCGAACCTGCGCGATCCTCCTGTCTCTGCCCCCCAAGTGCGGGGATTACAAGCGTGCGCCACCACGCACGGCCACAAAAGAGAAAATGAACAAGAAGAACCAACCAATATTTTTTTAAATGATTATGGATTCTAGATTGGAGTGGGTAGTTCTTTATTGTTGAGATAGTAAATACTAAGACCTACGTATGAAAATTTTAATCTTCTAAAAATATCCTCACAATTACAGGGAAAGAATAAGACAAGGAATGAAGACAACAGAAAGGACAACATGGGTAAAGGAATAAGTGATGAAAGGAGGAAAATATTAAGGAATAATTTGAAGGGAAAAGAAAAAAGAGAGAGGGAAGAAAGAAGAAGGAAGAAGAGTATGGTACAGTGGGAGGAAAGAAGAAAGGGAGAGGAGAGGGAATTATTGATACCTCTAATCTAGTCAAGGTCGAAGGAAATACTAACCACCTAAGACTTCTTAGTTATGTAAAATATTGCATTCTCTTGGTTTTTTGTTGGTTTGGTTTGGTTTGGTTGTTTGGGATGTTTTTGGTTTTGTTTTTGCAGTACTAGGACTGGAACCCAGGGTCATTCTATTTCTGAGCTACACCCCCAGCCCTATTTTTTATTCTTTAGTTTGAAACAGGGTCTCACTGAGCTGCAAAGGGCCTCACTAAGTAGCTGAAGCTGTCCATGAACCATGCCCAGCACATTCTCTTGTGTTTGTTTGTTTGTTTGTTTGTTTGTGGGGGGGTACTGGGGTTCCTGGAAACCCTTCTACCTCCAGGCTACACTCCCAGACCTATTTTATACTTTTTTATTTGGAAACAGGGTCTCTTAAACCAGTGTGGCTGGCTTCGAACCTGAGCGATCTTCCTGTCTCTGCCTCCCAAGCATTGGGATTACAAGCATGTACCACCATGAGGCTCTCTTATTTTTAAAACAAGTTATATTCAGTTCCCATCCATTTCAACCAAAGGAGTTTTACAAATATTAGTTTATGCAACTTTCATGTTGCTTAGATAGATGATAGACAGATGAATTCATCTATAGATATATCATCAATATAGTAAAAGATTTCTTTGAACTACATCTGAGAAACTAATGACCCAATACTATGATAGAAAGCATTAGATGTGGTTTACAGAGACATGTCTACAAACAGAGAATTTGGTATAAGAGACAATACAATCACTCCCAGCTCGAATGCACTGAAAGTATCTGAACCACTCTAAGAGACCATGTCTTTTGCAAAAAAAGGTCACCTATTTGCCTTTCTTACACACTAGGTATAAGAATAACTAGGGAAAAAAAGAGAAAGATGATACAAGATCTTAACAATTCTGTACAGATATCAGAGTTTCATTACTGAGGCCACAGACCCTGCAGAACTACTAACCCTTTGATGATGTGTGTGCGCAGGTACATGCATGTGAGCACAAATGTGCACTATGTGGATGTGAACAAGAAATAAAATAGCACTTCAGTGACTGTTATCTCTTCTTGCTCTTTAGTTCTGCTAGAAGAAGAACATTAAGGTGTTTGTTGGCTTGTGCTGTACTTCCTGGGTGATTTCCCCCAGCAAGCATCACATCAGAAAACTATAATACACTTTGACAGACTCTGAGTCAAAGCTGTCTAGATGGCTCAATGCATAACTCAGTTCTATATGTAATTTTCATCTCCAAATGCAAATGCTCCTGACAGTGTGTCCTAGTGGCTTTTAAAGGTTTTGCAAAATGCATGAGATCTGTTACACTCTGGCTCTTTGAAATCCAGGTAACTAAAATCAGTAACCAGGCATTCATCCTCTCTCCCTCAAGCCCATAGCCCATCAATCTGTAAGCCCTACCATTCCCTCTTCCTCCCTCTTGTCCCATCAATTTTGCCATTTCCTGAACTAACCTCTCAGTGCCAACACCAGAGTGATTTTTTTCCTAAAACAAATTTCTGACTAACCAGGCATCTTGACACAACCTTGTAATTCGATTATTGGGAGGCTAAAACAGAAGATCTCAGGTTCTTCAAGGCCAGCCTTGGCAACTTAGCAAGAACTTCAGCAACTTAGTAAGACCCTGTTTCTAAATAAAAATAAAAAGGGCTAGGGTTGTAGTTCAGAAGTAGATGCCCCTGGGTATTCAATACTCAGTACAACAAACAAAAAAAAAAATATGGGCATGATACACCCCAGCTAAAAACTCTTCAATAATTCCTTATAACTTACAAATAAAGAATCAATCCCTAGTAGGGTGTGGTGGCACAACCTTGAAATCTCAGTACTTGGGAGGCTGAGACAGGAAGATCGCAGGTTCGTGGCCAGCCTCAACCACTTGTGAGACCCCCTGCACTTAATGAGACTCTGTTTCAAAATAAAGAATAAAATAGGGCTGGAGACAGAATGACCCTAGGTTCAATCCCCAGTAACACAAAATAAAAGAATCAATTTCTTAGTATGTAATTTAGAGTTTGCCCCCAACTTTATCTCTTTAGCCTTGTTCTTGCTTCTTTCATGTCTTATTTTCAAGTCTTATTTACTATTCACATCAAAATATTACTGACCACTTCCCAAACTGCCAAGTTCTCTCGCATTTCTATACCTTTGCACTTGCTATTTTTTCAGCCTAGAATTTTTTACACCCCTTTCAACCACACTTTCTTTGTTGGGAAGTTTTTAAATTATCCAGTGAGAATTATCTCAATCATCAGGTTTCACACGAAGCTCTTTGTCAAGCCGTTTGGACACTCAGCTCTCTACAATTGCCACAGCTAACACATACAGAATGCTTGCCATTTTCCAGGTACAGACGTCTATTATTTTTTCCTACTTTACAGCTTGGAAACATTGTTTAATTACCCAGAATCACAGAATCAATTAGTGGTAAAACTAGGATGAGAATCCAGACTGTCAGGTTCCAGAGCTAACTGTTCATGGCACCCATCAGACCACACTGCACAACCGCTATATTTCTAGTGCAGTACTCATCACACTGTGCTTTAATTAGTTACTATTATGGATGATAGAAAGAGCCTCCATCTGACTATGAATCCTTAACCTTAAGATGTATCTTCATTTAGTTCATCACCAAGTTAGTGAGAGTAGAACCCAAAAGTAACAAATGCAATACCAAGTAGTAAAGATGGTGCTAGGAGCATGGGCATGAGCAGAAGATGTTATGAAGACGTGAGGAAAGTAGATCTAAAATGAGCAGAAAGGCAACAGGTGTGTTGGCACATGCCTATAATCCAGTACTTGGGAGGCTGATACAGTAGGATCGTAGGTTTGAGGCCAGCCTCAGCAACTTAACAAAATCCTCAGCAATTTAGTGTCTAAAACTAATAATAATAATAATAATAATAATAATAATAATAATAATAATATACCTCTGAGGTGTAACTCACAGGTAGAATGTCCAAGAGTTCAATTTTTAGTATCACAAAAAGAAGAGAAAAAAAATTCAGGGAAAAGGAAAAGTAGAGGCAAGGAATCTGAGAAGCTGTAGAAATTTCAGAAGTCCTTTCCTGAATTTGCCCTGAAGTTAGGCTGTTCACCCTTTGTTCCTGGAAATGGCAGCCACAACCCCCCTGGAAGAAAAGAAAGCTCTGTGAAATGCACAGGCAAAGAAGGAAGTCTGTTCTCAGAGCTGTGCCCAGCACACACTGTGCTTAGCAGTGTGTCTTTTCCAGTTGTATAACTGTGCACACAGCACTTTACTTTCCTGAGTCTGTCCCCCATCTAGCAGGGATAGTATTGCATGATTTATATTTGAGAATCAATATTTAAAACCCAAGCTAGGAGGGAAGTCAATTCCTGGTACAGAAGAGATGCTTGACAGGGCTGGTTCAGTGAAAAGTTTATGTATCTAATGATTCATTCATTCATTCATTCAAAATATGCATTGAGTAATTTCAATTTTCAGGGGTTGTGCTAAGTTCCAAGCACCTATCAGAGGAAGACCTTGGTGTACCTTAAAATATGAAAAGAAATTTAGGAAAAAATTAACATTAAAGTGTGCTGCTTTTCCAGAAGTAGTTCAATATAACTGGGGCACACCACATGGGCATGGGCAGGGGATTGTCATGCATGAGACTGACAGGGCTGGCAGGAACTGAATTTCTAGCACCGGTAAACCTAGCTGAAGAACTTGGGGTTTGGGAGGTTTTGGGGGTTTGCTTGTTTGTTTGTTTATTGCAGTACTGGGGATGGAACCCAGAGGCGTTGTACCTCCAAGCTCCACCCCCAATCCTATTTCTTTAGTCTTTTTATTTTTTGAAACAGGGTCTCACTGAGTTGCAAAGGGTCTCAATAAGCAGCTGAGGCTGTCCAGGAAGCAAAATTCTACAGTCTCTGCTTCCCAAATGCTGGAATTACAAGCGTGCACCACCAGGCCCCGCAGAAACTTGGGTTTTAATATGAGGTCAATGGGGAATCCCTGGGCATTGTCAGTGAAGGAAGAAGCATCATCCATTTTCACCACAGCTAAAAGGAAACCTTAGGTCTTCTTTAATAAAATAGTATCCAGATTATTTGAGCTTGTTTCCAAAGAAAGAATTTTCAGAAAGATGGGAAAAATTATAAAATGCCTCTCTTATCTTCATCTACCCAATCAATCTTATCTTCTCAATCTCTCTTTCTCCCTCTCTCTCTCCCTCTTCTCTCTCTCTCTCTCTCTCTCTCTCTCTCTCTCTCTCTCTCTCTCTCTCTCTCTCTTTCTCTCTCTCACACACACACACACACACACAGACACACACCACACACATGGTAACTATTAGCCTCTCCTTGTCTCATAGGATACTGTTTCCTTTTAATGTGCCAACCTAACCAAGACACTAAAGCACCATTTTACTAACAATGGCTGATAATAAAATAAAAGTGAATATCTATTCAGCATACCATAAAACAAGGCTGTCTAGCTCCAAAGTTCCTCTTCTGGGGTAAATGGTCCAAGGTCCCATCTTGAACCCGCTGTTCTTCTCTATCTTTGCTCAAACTCTTCCCAGGCCTGTGACTTTAAGGTAGACTACATGCAGATGACTCCAAATCCATATTTTTGCCCCAAATTTCTCCTTAGAACTCGAGATTTGTGCATCCAGCCTACTACCAGATCTCAGTTGACTACCTGACACCTTCAATTACCTGTTTAATAAATACCTCAAAGTAAACATGGCTAAATTAAAATGCTCCATTCTCCTCATTTTCTAAAATGTCTCACCCTCACTGCCACCATCTTCCCCATCTCTATAAACAGCATTAATTATTAACAGATATTTTTCTTATTTATGACCTATTTCCCCAATGAGACATAAACCAAATGAGTTCAGGGTGCTTACTTCTTGAATCTTCACTCTGCTCACTCAGCATCAGAACTGTGTCTGGCACACAGAAGAGGCTGATACTTAATCCTCAAATGAATGCGCAAATCTTCACATTAGGCTTCAGTAGAAGATTCTTCCCGAGGACTTCCGGGAAGATGGTGACCGAGAAAAGCGGGGCTTAAGAGCCCCGCTAACAACCAATCTCCATTACCACAAAATCAGCGCCTTTCATAGCCAGAAAACACCATCAGCAGAGAAACAAAAAAATCACCAGATTCCAGAGAGAAAGCGGACTGAAAACAGAGCTCAGAGCCACAGAGGATATACACTGGCCTCAACCCGAGGACGCAGCAGCAACGCCATACTGCCGGCGGCAGCGGCGAGTTCATTGGACGGCTACAGCAAGCCAAGGTGAGCAGCTGCGGAACAGCCAGGTGGGATCTTTCGGCGCAGGAAGCATCTAAAGCTCCCAGTGGCTGAGCTCAGCACACGCTGCAGGGATTCAGAGTGGAAATCAAAATCAGAGAAGAAAAAATACGCCAGCCTCACAGCCGAGGGCGTGGCAGCGGCACCATATTGCCACCTGCGGCAGCAGCAGTGAATTCACCGAGTCCAATACAGCTACATCTGCAAACTCAAGAACAGTCAGTCAAATTGCGGGCAACAGAGGAGAAATCCCAGTACCATACTCCCTGGGACTTGACCCAGTGGGAGAGTGGTGGTGGCAGAGATATCACACCATAGGAGAACGTGCAACCTGGTACCCCCCATAGTCTAAAGCAGCCTCTATCGACTCCCTGGGTCGGAGACTCTGTGATACAACCCAGTAAAGGAGTAGTGGGGTCTGAGATACTACAGACTCGAGATCCAGAGCACCTTAAGTGAAGACATAGTGACCCAAGGGAAGAATCCAGAGAAGGCACAAACTTCCGAAATCATGGGAAAGAGGAATAACACTGGAGCAATGAATGAATGCCCACAACCCCACAACATCAGAACCTGATAAAACAGAAAATCAGAGATTTCCGGAAGATCAAATCAGGAAAATAACTGTAGAAATAATAGAGGTGCTTTGAAAAGAATTCAGAGAGAGCCAAAAAGAGATAAAGGATGCAATTAATGAAGTAAAGGCCTCAATTCAAAGCATGAACAACCGATTAGACCACATGGAGAACAGAATCTCGCTCTTAGAAGATGATCATTCCAAAAATTGAACGCATAGTTTCTAATCTAGAAAAAAATATCCGACAGCAGGAATCTGACATTGAAGAAATATGGGCCCATTTTAAGAGAGCTAACCTAAGAATAATTGAAATACAGGAGGGAAAAGAAAGTGAAACCAAAGGGATCAACAATCTCTTCAAGGAAGTAATAGCAGAAAATTTTCCAATATAGAGCAAGAGGTTGATACACAGATCCAGGAAACTTATAGAACTCCCTTTAGAAAGGATCGGAGAAGAGGATCCCCACGCCACATAATTGTCAAAATGACCAATGTGGAAGCCAAGCAGAGAATCTTAAAGGCAACAAAAGCAAAGGGCCAAGTGACATTCAGAGGCAAACCAATTAGAATCACTCCAGACTTCCCAAACCAAGTCATGAGAGCCAGAAGGGCTTGGAGTAACATATTCCCAATTCTGAAAGAAAACAACTTCCAGCCAAAAATTTCCCACCCAGCAAAACTTTCTATCAAATTAGATGGAAAAATAAGAAGCTTCCATGACAAACAGAAACTGAAGGAATTTATGTCTTCAAAACCAGCACTAGAGAAAATACTCAAAGAGATTAACTACAAAGAAGAAATAGGTAACACATCAGAACTAGAGAAACAAGATTTTCCATCCAACAGACAACTAAGATTGGTTATCTGTGGAGATTCATTATTTATGTTAGTCTTTTACCTATCTCTAAAGGGTATTGTTTGCCTTTATTGTTAATTTTTAGGATTTCTAGTTGGAATATTAATATACCTTCAGATATAGCATTTGGAAATATTTTATCCCATTCTATTAGTAACTGTTAACTCTGTTTACATTGTCTTTGGATATACAATATTTTTTTATTTTTTAGGAAGTTTGTATACTCTTCTGTTGCCTGTGCCATTGAAATCATAACCAAGAAATCACTGCCAATTTCAATGTTGTGAGGTTTTATGACCCAGATTTTCTTCTAAAAGTTTATAGTCTTAAGATTTATATTTGACAAAAGCCGGGGCCTGGGTCGCGGGACCCTGGGCCCCGGGCCGAACTGCGCGTAGCACGCCAGACCCCTGGAGAAACCAGGCCCAGTAAGACGCTGGGTTCTGGGCAGGGGTCGCGGGCGGGGCACGCCAGATGGGGCCCAGGTCACGGGACTCTGGGCCCCGGCCGAACTGCGCGTAGCACGCCAGACCCCTGGAGAAACCAGACCCAGTAAGACACTGGGTTCTGGGCGGGGGTCGAGCACAGGGCACGCCAGCTGGGGCCCGGGTCTCGGGACTCTGGGCCCCACGCAGAACTGCGAGTAGCATGCCAGACCCCTGGAGAAACCAGGCCCAGTAAGACGCTGGGTTCTGGGCAGGGGTCGCGCGCAGCACACAAAAGGCGGGGCCCGGGTCGCGGGACCCTGGGCCCGGGCCGAACTGCGCATAGCACGCCAGACCCCTGGAGAAACCAGACCCAGTAAGATGCTGGGTTCTGGGCGGGGGTCGCGGGCGGGGCACGCCAGATGGGGCCCAGCTCGCGGAACTCTGGGCCCCAGGCAGAACTGCTAGTAGCATGCCAGACCCCTGGAGAAACCAGGCCCAGTAAGACGCTGGGTTCTGGGCAGGGGTCGCGCGCGGCGCACAAAAGCCGGGGCCCGGGTCGCGGGACCCTGGGCCCGGGCCGAACTGCGCATAGCACACCAGACCCCTGGAGAAACCAGGCCCAGTAAGATGCTGGGTTCTGGGCGGGGGTCGCGGGCGGGGCACGCCAGATGGGGCCCGGGCCCGGGACTCTGGGCCCCAGGCCGAACTGCGAGTAGCACGCCAGACCCCTGGAAAAACCGGGCCCAGAACAGAAAAAGATAAAGAAAAATATCGGAGAGGTGGTAAGAAAGCCGTTATGGATGCCAGGACACTGGAGATGCAGACAAAACTTATCTAAATGCACTGGAACTTATGGAAAAATTCGCCGTGAAAGAGGACTGCTATTTCTCTATATTGTTAAGAATCTCACATCACATATAAGGAGAGAGTTTAGCGGAGACCAAGGAGAAATGCGGTGTTGAAAGAGTTCTTCGCGATGGTGGTGGAGACTTGTATTCAGGAGAAGCAGAAACCGGATCTTACCAACTTTATTTTTTTGGAGAAATTACACCAAATGTTGTATGCTACCATCATGCATGCTTAGGAACACTGGACAACATTCAGAGTGGAAAAAGAGCCTGGGAAGGATTTGAAACGGTGGAGGCAGTGGCAATGCCAGTGGCCAATATTCGGGGGAGGCAGAGATCTGACACATTACAACTGGAACCTTTGAAATAATAACCACAGAGACAGTGATCGGAACCTGCTGAGGGGTTAGGCGGGCGCCGGGGCCAGTGGCCGACATCAGAGCTTGCTGTGAGGCAAGGCCACTACTGAGGCCTCCGTGGCCGGGATTGGAACCTGCAGAGGGGTTAGACCGATGCTGGGGCCAGCGAGGCCGGCATTGGAGCCTGCCATGATGCAAGGCTTGTGCTAGGGCCTCCGAGGTCGGGTCCGGAACTTGCTGAGGGGTTAGGCCGGTGCTGGGGTCAGCGAGGCCGGCATCGGAGCCTGCCTTGAGGCAAGGCCAGTGTTGGGGCCCCCGAGGACGGGACCGGAGCCTGCTGAGGGGTTAGGCCGGTGCTGGGGCCAGCGAGGCTGGCATCAGAGCCTGCCATGAGGCAAGGCCGGTACTTGGGCCTCCGAGGCCAGGATAAGAGCCTGCCGAGGGGTTAGGCCGGTGCTGGGGCCAGCAAGGCCAGCATCGGAGCCTGCCTTGAGGCAAGGCCGGTACTGGGGCCTCCGAGGGCAGGATAAGAGCCTGCCGAGGGGTTAGGCCGGTGCTGGGGCCAGCGAGGCCGGCATCGGAGCCTGCCTTGAGGCATGACCTGTGCTGGGGCCTCTGAGGCCGGGATCGGAGCCTGCCGAGGGGTTAGGCCGGTGCTGGGGCCAGCGTGGCCGGCATCGGAGCCTGCCTTGAGGCAAGGCCGGTACTGGGGCCTCTGAGGCCGGGATCGGAGCCTGCCGAGGGGTTAGGCCGCTGCTGGGGCCAGTGAGGCCGGCATCGGAGCCTGCTGTGAGGCAAGGCCGGTACTGGGGCCTCCGAGGCCAGGATAAGAGCCTGCCGAGGGGTTAGGCCGGTGCTGGGGCCAGCAAGGCCGGCATCGGAGCCTGCCTTGAGGCAAGGCCGGTACTGGGGCCTCGAGGCCAGGATAAGAGCCTGCCGAGGGGTTAGGCCGGTGCTGGGGCCAGCGAGGCTGGCAGCAGAGCCTGCCGTGAGGCAAGGCCGGTACTGGGGCCTCCAAGGCCAGGATAAGAGCTTGCCGAGGGGTTAGGCCGGTGCTGGGGCCAACGAGGCCAGCATCGGAGCCTGATTTGAGGCATGACTAGTGCTGGGGCTTCCGAGGCCGGGATCGGAGCCTGCCGAGGGGTTAGGCCGGTGCTGGGGCCAGCGAGGCCGGCATCGGAGCCTGCCGTGAGGCAAGGCTGGTACTGGGGCCTCGAGGCCAGGACAAGAGCCTGCCGAGGGGTTAGGCCGGTGCTGGGGCCAGCGAGGCCGGCATTGGAGCCTGCCATGAGGCAAGGCCGGTACTGGGGCCTCCGAGGCCAGGATAAGAGCCTGCTGAGGGGTTAGGCCAGTGCTGGGGCCAGCGAGGCTGGCATTGGAGCCTGCCTTGATGCATGACCAGTGCTGGGGCCTCCAAATCCGGGATCGGAGCCTGCCAAGGGGTTAGGCCGGTGCTGGGGCCAGCGAGGCCGGCATCGGAGCCTGCCTTGAGGCAAGGCCGGTACTGGGGCCTCTGAGGCCAGGATAAGAGCCTGTCAAGGGCTTAGGCCGGTGCTTGGGCCAGTGAGGCCGGCATCGGAGCCTGCCGTGAGGCATTACCAGTGTTGGGGCCTCCGAGGCCGGGATTGGAATCCTGCCAAGGGGTTAGACCGGTGCAGGGGCCAATGGCCAGCATCGGAGCCTGGCGTGAGGCAAGTTCACTCCTGCGGCCTCCAAGGTCGGGACCAAAGCCAGCTTAGGGGTTTGACCGGTTCAGGGGCCAGCGAGACCAGAACTGGGTCCTCCCATGAGGCAAGGCCGCTGCTTGAGCCAGCGAGGTCTGGATCAGTCCACTGAGTAGCCAGGCCACTACTGGGACCATCAAGAGTGGGATTGGTACTTGCAACGCAGCATGCACAGAGAAATATCGCAGAAAATATAAATCAGACGCTTCTCTTAATCAGCAATAACTAGGAGGAAAAGGGCAACAGGAAGAGGTTGAGCTATAGAAAGGGCCCTATAGTGAAGCAACTAATGTGACCAATCAGAGGGTATGTAATACTGGAGGACGGAGCCTCTTTAAAACGCAGGATGTACATAAACAAATGTATCAAAGTAAATCACCAAAGAAGTGTGGGATGGAGGGAGGGGGAGGGAATGGGACCGGGGCTGGAGGAGGGCTAATTGGATGATGTGTGCTTGTATATCCTCTCAAGTCTTGTACTCCAATGTGATTGATATATGACTACAATTCACCAATTTAAAAAATAAATTAATTTAAAAAATAAAATAAAAATAAAATAAATAAATAAATAAAAAGATTTATATTTAGGTCTTTTATCTATTTTGAGTTAATACTTGTATATGGGATTAGGTAAGGGTCCAATTTTATTCTTTTCCATGTAATTATTATTTTTCAACAATATTTAGTTAAAAGATTATTATTTCCACCACCAAATGTTCGTGGAAACCTTGTCAAAAATAACTTGACAATATAGGGAAGAATTTAGCTCTAGGCTTGTATTTAACTCCAATGGTTTATATATCTGCCTTTAGAACAGTACTACACTGTTTCAATTATTGTAGCTTTATATGGTTTGAAATCAGAAAATATATGTCTTCTAGCTTTGTTCTTTTTCAAGATCGTTTTGGGTATCTAGAACCCATATTCCATATTAGGATAGATTTTTTTTCTGAAAAATAAATATATAAATATATGATAGTTTCACCTAAAAAAATAGAAAAAAAATATTCTCTGGTAAGAAAGAAAGCAAAAAGAAATATTGAAATGTTATCTTTAAGTCATCAAAAGCTTGATATCAGACAAATGAAACTTTTCTGTGAGATTATCATTGTTAATTTTGGATAAATTGATATAATACTAGATGTCAACCACTAAGCCAAGCATGGGAAGGAGGGATGGGGAGAGAATGGGGTGGGGATCGGGTGGGGGCTGACTGGGTGATGTGTGCATGTATGTCTACAAAAGTTTGTATCCTACTATGATGTATGAATACAGTGCACCAATAAAAAATTTAAAAAAAAAATTCTTCCCCTTATAAGTTCCTGATGGCTCTCAAGTCACAGAGACTTCTTTGCTATTTTTTCCTTCTCTTTTTACTTTTATTTTTAAGTTTATTTACAATACTAGGGATTGAATCCAGGGTTTTTCTACCTCTGACCTACACCCCCAGCTTTTTTTTATTCTTTATTCTGGAACTGAGTCTTTCTAACTTACTGTGAACTGGCCTCAAGCCTGCAGTCCTGCTTTCTCAGCCTCTCAAATACTGGGACTACAGACATGCCCACCACATCTAGCTTATCATTTGTGGAGTTTTTTCCTGTTTTTTTAATACTTGTATTGGTGCATTATAATTACATATCACAGTGAAATTCAAAGTAATACATCCATACATGCATTGTATATAATTATATATCACAGTGAAATACATCCATACATGCACACATCAGCATTCTGCCAATCTTCCTTCTCCCTTCCCCACACAGCGAGATTGGTTGTGATACCTTCATATATAAACATACCTTTTTTTTTTTTTTTTTTTTGGTGGTACTGGGTTTCCTGGAAACCTTTCTACCTCCGGGCTATATTCCCAGACCTATTTTTATATTTTGGAAACAGGGTCTCTTAATCCAACACGGCTGGCTCGGAACCTGCGCGATCCTCCTGTCTCTGCCTCCCAAGCACGGAGATTACAAGCATGCGCCACCACGCCCAGCTAAACATATCTTTTTTGAACTATCCTTCCTCAAGCCTCATTTTTCCCCTGCCTGACTCCCTCCCCTAAGCCCCTTCCACTGTTTTTACTGGTCCCTTTCTCCAGTTAACTGAGGTAGCTTTAATTTCCTATTTTCTCTCTAGCTTCCATATATGAGAGAAAACAAATGACCCTAAACTAGCTGATCCTACATAGCATAATATTCTCTATTTCTATCCAATTTTTTACAAATTATATAATTTTTTCTCCTTTATGGTTCTTTACTGTGTGTATATAGCACATTTTCTTTGTCCATCTGTTGATGGACACCTAGTTTGGTTTCATAATACAGCTATCATGAATTGTACTGGGATAAGCATGGATAAGCATACATTACTGACATCGATTCTTTTGGAAAGATACTGAGGAGTGGTATAGAGGGATCTTACGTTGGTTCCACTCCTAGTCTTTTGAGGAATTTTCATACTGACCTCCATAATGCTTACACTAATTTACAATCCCACTCTCAGGGGCCAGGTCAGAGGCCAGCTATGCTCACAAGCAGTGAGATCCCCAGAATGAAGAAAGCACATGGAGCTACCACCTGAAGGAAAACAAACAGCAAATAGAAACTTCATTCACAGACCAGTCCCTTATATAGGGTGCCAGGCAAATCAGCCTGCATTCACGTCACGATGCACATGCATCTTACACTTTGCCGAGTCACTGCACATGTGTATTATAGTTAAACTGAATAAGCCCAGACCATAGAGGTTTTCCATTAAACAGAGAAGACATCACTTCCATTTATAATAGCCAGAACCTCAGAAGCGCTTTCTCCAGCCCAAAGGCATAAAGGAAGATACCCCTGTAGTAGAGTAGACCAAAATCTCAGGAACTGGGTATATGAGTTGTATTTGTTTCTCCATTTGAAACTTGAAAACAACGGTGAAAGGCAAAGACAAAGCAATCCCTGAGCAAGGCAGGTGAAGACAACATCCCGTAAGTCTGTTACTATCCCCATTTTCCTGATGAGGACAGTGAAGTTCCATAAAGCTAAGCCTCCCTAAGTGAACAGCCAGGACTCCAACCTGTATCTGACGGATGCAAAGCCACCCTTTAACCAAGAGACCTAAATAAAGCTTAAATTTCAGTTGTAGAAGCTATCAAAGGTTACTCAGTGAACTTTGGCCTTCACTTTTTAGAAAATGGAATAAACAAAAGGCTTTCAACAGAGGGTAAGATTATTGTAGGGGAGTCTTAGAAAAATCACCTTCATGGTGAGGAAAACCCAAAGGTATAACAAACTAAAAGGCAAATCAATATGTGGGATTACATGAAACTGAAGACCTTCTGTACAGCAAAGGAAACTGTCAAGAATATCAATTGAGAGCCAACAGAATGGGAGATTTTTGCTACCTATTCCTCAGATAAAGGACTAATATCTAGAATATACAGAGAACTCAAGAAACTCGGCCGGACATGGTGGTGCATGCTTGTAATCCCAGCATTCAGGAAGTTGAGGCAGGAGGATCGCGCAGGTTTGAAGACAGCCTCAGCTACTTAGTGAGGCCCTGCAAAACTTAGTGAGACTCTGTTTCAAAATAAAGAATAAAAAAATAGGGCAAAGGGTGTATGTAGCTCAGAGGTCAAATGCCCCTGGGTTCCATTCCCAGTACCACAAAAATAAATAAATAAATAAATAAATAAATAAATAAATAAATAAATAAAAACTCAACACTAAAAAAATCATCCAATCAAAACAAATGGGCAAAGTAAACTAAATAGACACTTCACAAAAGAAGATATTCAGATGGCCAACAAATGCATGAAAAAAATGTTCAACATCATTGGTAATCAGAGTGATGCATATCAAAACTACCCTGAGATTTCACCTAACTCCAACTAGAATGGCAATCATTCAAAACACAAACAACAAATGCTAGTGAGAATGTGGAGAAGTGGGAACTCTAAAACATTGTTGGTGGGATTGCAAATTAGTGCAACCACTTTGAAAAACAGTATGAAGAATCCTCAGAAGAATGAGAACAAATCTTCCATTTGATCCAGAAATACTACTTCTGTGTATCTACCCAAAAGAAAGGAAACCAAACTACCAAACTAATGCATGTGTATCTATGTTCATAGCTGCACAATTCATCATAGCCGAACTATGGAACCAACCAAGATGTCCATCAACAGATGAATGGATTACAAAACTGTGGGATATGTCCATCAACAGATGAATGGATTACAAAACTGTGGGATATGTACACAGTGGAATTTTAGCCAGCCATAAAAAAAATCAATTGCAGTATTACAGGGAAATGGGTGGAACTGGAGGACATTATGCTAAGTGAGATTAGTCAATCTCAAAAAATAAGAAAGCTGATGCTTTCCCTAATATGCAAAAGCTAAGGAGAAATGGGTCATAGGAGGAATTCTAGATGAAAAAGGAAATCCTATAGAAGAGCAAATAAGACAACCTAAAGGTGGGAATGGGAGGGGGGAAGAAGGAAACTCCCTAAAGCACATGATGTACTTATTCATGATAGTCAACCACTAAACCAAGCATGGAGGGAGGGATGGGGAGGGAATGGGATGGAGACTAAGTAGAAACTAACTGGGTGATGTGTGCATGTATGTCTACACAAGTTTTTTACCCCATTATGATGTATGAATACAATGCACCAATAAAAAAAATTTTTTAAAGAGGTAGAGAATAATATATGGAGTGTAGATATGAGGTTTACACAAAGTAGAATAAAGATTAAAATCCAGCCCCACTCTATGTAAATACAAGTGAGTTTTCCAATAGATCAATCTGTCTTCCAAAGATGATCTCCAAATTTGGAGACAGAGAATGCAAGTTTGGTGGTAGCATTTATTCATAATGAGAGGTACGTCAGTATAGAAAAATATATTGAAATTGGATTTTGGCTGGGTATAGTAGCACACACCTATAATCCCAGTCCTTGGGAGGCTGAGACAGAGGATAATAAGTTTGAGACTTGCATTTAATAACTTTGATAGAGCCGGGCGTGGTGGCGCATGCTTGTAATCCCCACATTTGTGAGGCTGAGACAGAAGGATCACGTAGGTTCGATGCCAGCCTCAGCTATTTAGTGAGGCTTTCAGCAACTTAGTGAGACCCTCTTTCCAAAATAAAAAATATAAAATAGGGCTGGGATTATAACCCGGAGGTAGAAAGACTCTGGGTTCCACCCCCAGTACCACAAAAAAATAAATAAATAAAAATTTTAAAAAATAACTTAGATAAACCTTGTTTCAAAATAAAAATAGGGATAGGGATCTATCTCAGAGATAGAATGACCCTAGATTCAATCCCTAGGAACATACACACACATACAAAAAAAAAAAAAGCTTGGAGGTAGAATGTCCCTGGGTTCCATCTCCAGTAACACGCACGTGCGTACCCGCGCACAGACACACACACACACACACACACACACACACACACACACACACAATTGATTTTGGGAACTCACCATTTCTAAATAATTATATTTTAAAATAAATGAAATTTCATAAAATTCCAAGAAATCATAGCCAAAATTTCCAATACAGAAAATCAGCACCGCTGTCATTACTACAATATATAGCTCAATTAATATTTTCTCAGCATGATTCCATGTTGGCATTGCCTAAATTACTTCTAAACATTAAGATATAAAGTCCTATTTAAAGTCCTCATGAATTTAAGAATTTGTAAAGTTCTTATAACCACATTGGGATTATAAAAATATATATTTAACAGATAGATGACCTAATTTCAGGTATGTCCTGGGAAATGAGCATTAGTAGTTATTAATGGAGTCAAAGCATATACATTTAGAATTAGTAACAGAAAGCAAAGGATAGTGATAAAATAATCATTTGTTTCAACAAAATCCAATTAAATAAAGTGTTATGGAACACCTGCTTCATGCAGGGCACTTTGCTAGGAATGAGATTACAAGAAGTCTACAGATAAAATTTCTGTTCCCTATAACCCAGAAATCTGTGTTGTTGCAGAAAAGAGTATGGCTTTTACACCAAAGCCAATCTGGCTTTGAATTGTTTGTGATGGTGCATATCCTGGGCCAGATCTCTAGAACTGTCCAAGCCCATACTTTTTCTTTTAAGCAGTCAAAGTAATATACTCTACCTAACTGGAAAGGTTACTATGAAAATTAGTAACAATGATCATAAATGAATAAATATTAACTATCAAATTTAACAAATAACATTAGTCTAAAAACAATAATAATAAATGATCTTCTAATATAAAAGTCAAAAAATCGAGTAACAGTCATTCTTCCTTTATTCTAAAAGCTTCAGAGGGATTTTAAGAGGTATTTTTAAGAGAAGAAAGTAGGCAGAAATTGAAAACTTTTAAAAATAATCTAATAATCTAGCTGTTGGATAGCAGCCAGTCCAACTAGGGAAAGAAATTAGCCAGTTACCAAACTAACCACCTTTTCATATGTCATGTTATCTAACCCTAACCACAACTCCCTGAGGAGGTAACATTTTAATTCCCAGATAAGGACACAGATTCTTGAGAAAGATTAAATTGTCTATGCCAACATCAGGAAGCTAACGAAACTAGAATCCAAATTTCTGTACCCTGTGCTTTGCCTCCTGTGACAACTCTCAGACCGTCTAGAGATGCGTGTACCAATTGCCACGAGGAAAGTGGTACATCATCTGGATGGAGTTGAAGGACCAAGCTGGGTGTCGGTGAATTCAGCAAGATTTAGAGAGCTTTGGGATAAGGAGGGCAGGGAAGGAATGAATTTAAAGAATTTATAAAGTTCTTGAATCATGAGTCCCCATAAGTGGGACCCACCCATATTCAAGTTCTTTTTGGACTGCTGGTGAATGGATACTTCTGTGAAGTCTCTTTCAAGGACTGAAACGAGTGTAAGTTTGGGATTTAGTATGCAAGACTAGCTTCTCCAGATATTTCCAGATGGACACCTTCTGAGCCTTCCCAGTATTCTGATCTGTCTCGGAACATTCTCCTTCAATAATATGCTGTATTCTTAAAATCATAGCTCCGGGAGATTTATGCAATGATCTAAGTTGGTCAGTATGTAAAGTAATGTGAAAGCACTATCACCCTTGAGTCTGAAAACTATTAACATTAATGCAGCTGAAGATGACATATGAGTTTTGCTTTGTTTTTAGTAGTTTTGCAACATTAACTGACCCATGTAGTCCACATGTTTTACTTAAGAAACACAATCCTAATTGACAAAAATAAATAAATTCAATCCTGGTGGTTTCCAAAGTCTTTAAGAGACACCCAAGAAGAAAGTGTTGTATCTCAGACCATGACCAGGGTTAAAGAGGTTTCAGAATCAAGCCATTTTTTTCCTAAATAGAGATGACAGCTAAAACATTTTCTTTTCAATGATTCATAAAGAACTGAAGAACAAATCCATCCTCGGTGTGTTTGTTCTTTTCTTCATTTGTTTTCATTCTGTCTGCATCACAAATTGAACAGAACTTTTAGTGGCAAGTTCTCTAGGAAGAACAACTGATTGAAATGGACAGGTCTTCTTTGAAAGAAAAACTCATATTGAGATCATAGTATTTTAAAGAAAAAAATAAACGAATAAATCACTCCATGGATCTATGTTGCTGGTTTTGTGAATCTGAATTGAGTGAGGATTTGTGAGAAGATTGTGTCAAGGTTTGTTAAAAGGTTTTGATGTAATAGAAATACCTAAATCACAAAGAGTGGGGCTCCTTCCCATGGTAAAGAGACTTCTTAGTAAGAGAGAAAAGAGGGTGTTCTTTGTCTCTAACTGGAGTTTCTACAAAAATTGCACTAAAAACCAGCATTGCACAGAATATTAGTTTAAAGACAAGAACAAAAGAGGTGTCAGAATAAGTGTATAAGAGAATTAATTGCAAATCCTTAATAGTAAGAAAGAATATAAAAATAGGAGATGAATAAGGCTATTAAATAAAAACAGAACCAAAAGAGTAGTTTTTCCCTTCATATTCAGAACTAAAATAAATATAAGAAATATTCTTTAACTAAGACCAATCATGTGCTAATTTTTTCTCAGATCCAATTTTCAAGAATTAAACATTTATAGAGCACCTACTCACGGCCAGGAAATAGCAAAATATTGGAAATAGCAAGGCAATAAAACAACTTCTTGACTTCTGGTAGCTCTAATTCTAGAGTGACATAAATTGACAAATTATGGCATGGAATATAAGAGGAATGGCAGAGGAGCTGAGGATGTGGTGAGGTGGTACAGCATATCTCTAGCATGTCTGAGGCCATGAGTTTAGTCTTGAGAATCTGTGCACACACACACACACACACACACACACACACACACACACACACAGAGAGAGAGAGAGAGAGAGAAATGGCAGACAAATAAGTTTATGTAACTACTCCTTCATCCACAACTTGGGTCAACCTATCTCTCTCACATAAGCCTATAAGCTAGGATCAAATGACATACCTCTTCCAGTCCTTTCTTAAAACTATTTTAAGATGCATCTCCTAAACCTTCTAATCTTATAAATCTCTAAGGTCCTATGCTATGCAAACCCAAGAGAATTCATTGTGTACATGCTAAGCATTTCTGCATGGGCTGCTTCCCAAGCAAAACAACCAAGAGCTGCAGCCGGAGCTTAAAAAAAAAAAAAAAAAAAAAGAACTGCAGCTCCTGAATTATTCAGGGCACTATTAAAATGAGAATCACGACTCATGGGGCAAATTAATTTTAATTTTTAAACAGGCAACATTTTAAACTGTTCATTTCCTTGAAATGTATCCATCCTGGCATTTTTATCATTAGAGGAGTAAGTAAAGCTCACAGTACAAAGAGAAAAAAAAAGAAATGTTCCTAAATGAACACTCTGCAATGTCCACAAAGAGGACCTCCAGAATGAGCAGAAGTCACATTGTCTGTTTTTGGAAGGTATGTATCTTGAAAATCCAGTGTGCGTCTAAGAAATTCAGAGTTAGGAAATCTATTTTCCCTCTGCCTTTTTTATAAGGGCTTGTGGTCAGCAGCCTGAAACTCCAGTGCCTTCCACCAGATTGCTTTAACTCCATAGACTAGCTCCACATACAATCAAGAGTAAAGCTGAGCTAGGGGCAGCATCATTGAGCCCTAAGCATATTTCTGAGAACCATACACCATAACACAGAGACTATGGTGTTGCTGTACTTTATGCTCTCAGCACCTAACCCACAGATGCTCAATTAAACCTCACTGTGCCAAACTGAGTTTCATATGGAAAACCCTTTCAATCAGAGCATGTCTTTTTTTTTTCTTTTTTCTTATTTTCCTTAGACTATCTCTGTACAGTATGACTAGTAACTGAAATCTCCTTGGGAGGCCCAGTGGCCCCAAAGACAAAATAAAACCACCACTGCTGCCTAAACTTTACCTTGAAAATAACCCCAAATTCTAACCTTTATCATTCAGACCCTGCAGCAGGGTTGCTGCAGGGTTTCGACTGAAAGTAAAAACACCGATGCAGTTAGAGTCAAAGCAGTACTAGGCTTTCTCCCTCCTACTGCAAGGCTCTTACTATGGCACTCCACAGCCTGGTACAATCAGCCACGTTCTCAGAATATCATCTGACTGTCCTCCCTTGTCCTTGTCCTTGTCCTTCCTGGTTTCTGAAAATCACAGGGGAAAAAAAAATAAATGAATGCTTTTGAGACCCCTCACTATAGCCCACCACTCTCGCAGTCAGTTTGTTTATGTTATAATAGAATTTAATTCTTTCAATAAGTTTATGAAAAGAAGTCTGTCTAACAGTGAAAGAGCCCCCAGTGACCAGTAAAAAAAAAAAAAAAAAAAAAAACAGCTCCGTTCAGGTCCATCAGGTCCATTCTACCCACCCTTAGCTATGTATTTCTTTCCAGACTCCTGAACATTGTCTGAACTCCAGTCCGTCATTTTCCTACCTGACATCTTCCTTTGGTCTCGCTGCCTCCCAAATTTCTCTCTTCTATCTATACTGCATGCTGATTTCTCATATGTGGCTCCAAAATGAACATGTCACTCACCAGATTGAATCCCTTCAGCTACTTTAAGCAGGATGTTAAGGTCTCCCACATCTGGCCTCTGACTCTACCTACCCACATTCTTTGAAGATCCTCATGACCCCACTCTCAAGCCCTAAGCTCCAACTATACCCCCAAATACTGCCATTTCCATACAGCCAACACTGAGTTTTGCAAAAACTGTGACATATATACAACACACACACACACACACACACACACACACACACACACACACACAGAGTTCACTTAATGAACCCCTAATCATTTTTAAAATCTAGATCAATGCCGGGCGTGGTGGCGCGCGCCTGTAATCCCTGCGCTTGGGAGGCGGAGACAGGAGGATCGCGCAGGTTCAAAGTCAGCTGCGCTGGCTTAGGAGACCCTGTTTCCAAATAAAAATATAAAAAGTAGGTCTGGGAGTGTACCCCAGGAGTAGAAGGGTTCCCAGGAACCCCAGTACCACCAAAAAAAAAAAACCCTAGATCAAATGTAGTTCTTTAAGGAAGCCTCCCATGGCGTTCATCACTCATCTTTCAAATTCTATTGTTTTATTTTTCTATATGTATTTTTAAATTATGAAGCCTATCCCATATCAATTTCTCATTTCAGAACACTCAGCTTTTCATGTTATACTGTGTGTTCCTTTAGGAAAGAGACAATGTCTGATTGTCTAAGGTGGTCTTTGGATTCCAGTTTGCATATTCAACAAACTCTTTAGAAACAAATTAGCTGAAAATAGTTTAATAACTAATACATCAAGAAATACAATCCAGGTATCTTGAATCCTGCTTCCATTCTCTTAATAGCTTTTCTGTTACAAGTCAATCAGTCTTCTTCTGAGTAGTATTTTCACATCTCAATTAAATTTTTCTGTATGAAAAAACACTAATCACTAATACTTATAATGTCAACCATATGGCACTTATATTTATTATAAATTAATAAGTGGGTATTCTGATTCATATATCACTCATCGATGAATCTGGTTAGTATAAGTAGTCCTCATGAGGCTGATCACCTCCAGTTACACAGGGAAAACAGTCTTTCAGATCATATATTAATAAGCTAAGAATAAGCTTGAAGGTCCATCAGCCAGTCAACTTCTATCTTTATGAAATTGCTCTTTAATTGAAATTTAAATTGTTGTGAGACCTTAAACACTGAGCATTAAATGTTTTAATTGTACAGTAAAACACTGAATTGGGTTCTGAACCACAAACTCAAATTCTGGTTGTTAATATAAATGAATAAACTCACCTGGGTATTAGACCAACAATTTGTGTGAATATACAAGTATTCTGAATCATGATTTCTTCCTGGTTGCAATGCCTGTGAAAGCCTAAGCATCCACAAGGCTCAGCCATAGGCCTACACATCCCTCAGTCACCTGAGGAAGAAGCTCTTTTGATGTTCCCTACACCCTAAGACTGTGAGGCCATGACTGCCATTTTCAGGACATTTATTCACTCTCTCACTTATTACTTATTTCCTACCCAGGATTTCAGGCACTAAAATTGTGGCTATTAAAATAAAAACTTTAGCTGGGGGTGGTGGCACACGCTTGTAATCCCTGCACTTGGGAGGTGGAGACAGGAGGATCGCGCAGGTTCTAAGCCAGCTGTGCTGGCTTAAAACACCCTATTCCAAATAAAAATAAATATAAAAAATTAGGTCTGGGAGTTTAGCCTGGAGGTAGAAGGGCTTCCAGGAACCTCAGTATCACCAAAAAAAAAAAAAAAAAAAGAACATTCATGAGTGAAGCATCACTAAGAACCTAAAGACATTCAAAGAGATCTGCCCAGCAGTGTGAACAGTGAGCTTTTATAGACTGAATCTGGAAGAAAGCATAGAAATCAGGTGATTGGCTTCAGATAGGTATCTCTGCCTTGTCTGGCTTGTGTGATGAGACATTTGCCTTATTTGGGCATAACATCAGCTGACTACATGGGATTGGGTGAAGGTCAGCTCAGCTATTGATAATTGTCTGAAACCTGGTTACTTGTTACCAAAAAATAATAATCCTCCCAAATTAGGATTCAATTTGCTTGCATACCAAGTCAAGTTACACTTCTTTACAAAAGAACTCACAGTGCAGAAAAGCCTGAGACTAATGGTCTCTTGCTTACTTAACATGGTTAATTGTACTGATATACGGCCAAAGTCATCTGCTTTCAAAGGTCACCAAGGTCCAGTAGAAGAGACAGACACCTAAATAATTGAAAACATCAAGTGTTGTTGAAGAGAGTCAACTGTGAGCTGTGTGATCACAGGAAGAGACATTGTTTCTGCACAGAGCAGCAGCTCTGGGAATCTCAGAAGAGGTGATAAGGAACCTGACTTTAAATGCATAAATAGGAGTTTTTCAAACAGGGTAGAGGATCTCAGGCACTAAATACTGAATGAGTCAGAGCAGAATGAGGAAGGGTATACGGTATACACTATTGCTTCTTCTTAGTTCAAAAGCTGCATGAGGTGAGAGAATGCAAAGAAAAGGGGAACGACTCTCTGGTTCCAGTGGGGCCTGTCCCAGGCACATGCAGCATGAGAATCCTTGTCACAGCCCCATGCCACTCATCATCCCTCATCAGCTGCTTTAGTCCAGATTTTCTGGGCCAAAAAAAAAAAAAAGTGAGCAAGACATGTCTCACTTCTGATGTACTATATTTTTGCAGTCAACTTACTTCTTCGTTCAAGCCTGTCAACAATACCCTTCTCCTCAGAGGCACAGTGCCCAGAGAAACTTTTCACTGAGAAGAAGTTTGAACCATGCTAATATGTGAAGTGGTGGGTAGACACTAAATAGTTGGCTTATCATGTTCCTTAAATTGCCTTTAAACAGAGTAGAAGAGTTGGGCATGGTGTTGTATGCCTGTAATCCTAGTACTTGAAAAGCTGAAATAGAAAGATGAGAAATTCAAGACAAGCTTCAGAAACTTAAAATCTCAGCAATGAATCTAGGCCATGTTACTAAACATATATATATATATATATATATATATATATATATATATTTTTTTTTTTTTTTTAAGGGGGAGTTAGGAATATAGCTCAGAGGTAAAATGTCTCTAGGTTTATTCCCTTAGAAGCACAAAAAAAAGTGGAAAATAAACAACCACTTAAGGTACAGGTTGTTAAGGCTGGGGTGGTGGTACAGACTTGTAATCCCATTGCTTGGGAGGCTGAGACAGGATGATCTCAAGCTTGAGGCCAGCCTCAGAAACTTAACAATACCCTGTTTCAAGAAAATAAAAAATAAAAAAGGGCTGGGTGTGTATAGCTCAATAATAAAACTACCCTGGATATAATCTTCAGGACCAAAATAAAAAGATGTAGGTTGTTAAAATTGTATTAAGGTTTTATATAACTTTCTGCACCCATGAGTTGAAGATGACAAGTAGGTAGTAGAGAAAGAATTAACAAAAATAAGAGCCACTTTTTCATAGCACTAATCATGCTCTTGTGATGACTCAAACTGCCTCACAAACATTCATTCAGCTAATGTTCTCTGCAGCCCAGTAAGGGGAGCCCTGTTGCATTATTTTGCAGATGAAGAAACTGAGGCTCAGTGAGCTCTTTTCTCTCCAACTGACTGATAAGTGTTGAAAACTGCCGCAAGCAGAAGATTGCTCTTAAATGCCTTGATACACTACTGCCTCCGGATTCAGTAGCTACAATCTGACATTCTGTGTGTCCAATGCTTTGGAAAACCTGTGTCATTTAATCTTCATGACAGCCTTTATTATGAATTCAAAGCTGGGGCTTGGAGAGGGTAACTCGCCCAGTGCAAGAAGTCCAATCTGATTTCAAGTCTTCCTGACTTAGAATTTATGCCACACTGCATGAATCTGTAAATCCTAGGGTTTTACCCAGAAGGAAAAGAAATCAAAGAAGAAACAGAGAAGAAGAAGGTCTGGAATCCCTGGCTGACATCATTTAAATTCTAATGCTAATATCGTATGGACTTGAAAATCAGACTCTTCACTGGACAGTGAGTTTTGCCTGGATCCCAGGTTTTCAAGCTTTGACCCTTGAAGCCATTCACATATCTGACTCACCTCATGGCATATACATGGCATTGCCAGAAACAGCATCACCTCTAAAATCAGCAATTTAATCTCTTACTAACCAACCACAAACCCCCACTTTTCTCATTTATTTGCTCTAGTGCCATAATATTCAGCCTCGCTGACTTTCCAATTTCTCTCTAACCACCAGCCTCCCACCATGTAGACCTCAGCCTAGATTTCTATCCCATAATATTATCCAGCTCAGCATAATATCCCTAACTCTCTTGCCTCTGTCTCACTCATCACAACCATGAGGGAACCTAACCCTCTACCTTTTCATTGCCTCATTTGTGTGGCTGAAGTTGCTGAAGAATATCACACAACAGGGAGTGTTGCTTTCATCTCTACTCATGATCACCATCCCCAAACTCCACATCGCTGGGCAATGTTGTCTCATTCTCCTAAGGAACTCAGCTTTCCTACTCTGCACGAATCCTACGGTTTCTCAAAAACATTACACTTCCCCCTTATCTATACTAATTGACCTTACCTTGTATTTTAGTAAAAAAGAGAAGCAGCCACCTGGCAGTAGCACCAGTAGCTTCCTACTTCCAAATCTATAACTCTACAGCCATTTCTCTTTCCCTTCCATAATTACCATGAAGCATGGTCTCTGTTATCAATGGTCAGTCCCACCACCCTTCCCATCTGGATTCCAATCTCATTCATACCCTCCATTATTCTACTCTCTCTGGCATCTTCTGTTTCTCCTTCTCTAGTCAATAGTCAATTTTTGTATCCTTATTAAATATGCTCTCTTATTTCTCATATTAAAAGAATCTTCCTCTGTCCCATATTCCCCTCCAGCTACTGCTCCCATTTTTCTGCAAAGTAAAACTTCTCTAAAACTTAAAAAATAATATCTACCTTATAATAAATAAATAAAGAGGCATGAACTAGCAAATACTTTATACCTTTCACCAGATCTTATCTATGCCAAATGCTTGATAAATGATAGCACTGGTAGTAAAAACAGTAATCAAAATAATAATTGACATAGAAGTCATAGTATGTTTCAGCACAGCCCTTGGCATTATAATGGGATTCTCTCAATTTTTCTTATATGCAATGCTAATAATGTACCTATTAATTTTATTCCAATTATAAAGAGTGTATTTGAAGGCTTAAAAGGTTAATTTGGCCAAGGTCACACTGCTAGTAGAAGATATAACTAGGATTTCCTTCCAAATTTGTCTACCTCTGTAGCCTAAGTTGATCATCCTCTAACTCAACCTATCTTCTATTGCTCTAGTGATTGCTTTACACATCCATTTCACACAAAAAAAATTTCCAAGAGTAAGAGAATAATAGGAAGCACGCCTGTGAAGCTGGATGATGCTGGTATCACCTCTAATCTCTTAGGATTTCAGCTAAGGGAAGATCCACCAGAAAAATTCCAAGAAAAATACTTTTATGGAGGAAACCAGTTTGAATTTCCAGAATGTAAAAAACATTCTGTAGAGGGTTAGAGGTAGTAGAAGAGGTTCTCATGGGAAGAATGTGAAGTTTTGGAGGAACATGAGCTCTTTGAGTATGGACTGGGGAGAGACAGAATAGAAGTAGACAGCTGTGCCTAGTGGTGCATTCTTGAAATCCCAATACTTGGAAAGCTGATACAGGAGAATCACAGTTTTGAAGATAGCCTCGGAAATGTAAGGAGACTCTCAGAAACCTAGTCCAAACTTATTTCAAATAAACATAAATAAATAAATGAAAAGGACTGGGGGTATAGCCTGGAGGTAGAATGCCCATGAGTTCAATCCCCAGTACCACACACACAAAAAAAAGTGGACAGATGGTTGCCTTTTAATGGCCTCATCAAATTACTCATTATGGATACACAGTTTTGGTAGACCCCAAATTTTTAAGAAGATCATAAACAATGAACTATATGTATTCAGCCAACCAAGACCTTAGTTTAAAGGGTTTTTTGTTTTGGTTTTTTTGGTATTAGGATTAAACCCATGGCCAGTCTATCTCTGAACTATACCCTCTAGCCTTATTTTATTCTTCATTTTGAAACAAGTTCTTGGTAAATTGTTTCAGGTATCACTATGTTTCTGAGGCTGGCCTCAAACCTAACATCCTTCTGTTTTAGCCTCCAAGTATTGGATATGCCATCTCATCCAGCACTTCATACTTTTAAAAAGCTCACATGAAAAGTATATTAAATATAAATAAATAAAAATAATAAGGTCACATGAGTTTTTTTAAATATACAGAACCAATTATCTAGTGAAAGATCACAATTGCACAATGATGGCTATTAATACTATTTTTCAGTATCCATCACATAGTGAATATTGAGTAAATGCAAACTGGCCATTTTATAGTAAAGTCTTTTTTTGTGTATGGTACTGGTGTTCTTGGAAACCCATCTACCTCCAGGATACACTCCCAGACCCATTTTTATATTTTTATTTGGAAACAGAGTCTCTTAAGCCAGAGCGGCTGGCTTTGAACCTGCGTGATTCTCCTGTCTCTGCCTCCCAAGCGCAGGAATTACAAGTGTGCGCCACCACGCCTGGCATAGTAAAGTCTTTTAAATTGTGCATCAGCAAATACCCCATCCCATGCATCATAAATGAGTAGAAGAAATAGCTATCACTTCTAAGCCCTCACTCTGCCAGGCTATTAAATTACTCATTTAATCTTCTGAACAATCCCTTAGAGAAGATACAGTTAACATCCCCACTTTACAGGGAAGCTTATTAGCTTGTATAAGATCATGCAGAGATGAGGAGTTAGAGGCATACCTTTAACTACCATCCCATGAAGATCAGTGTAGGCATTGGATATAGTATAATCTATTTTTCTAGTGAATATAATACTGGTTTAGAAACACAAAGTGTGTATGTGCGTGTGTGTAATAAAAAAGAAACTATTTCCAATGAACTGAATTATTAATATGAAGAAAGAAAATAAAGAGAGTAGGAGGGAGAGAGGAAGGAAGGAGGAGGGAGAAAGGTAAGGAAGGAAGACTAACAAAAGCCTGCATAAACTCCAACTCAACACAGATGGAAGAAACAATGATTAAGAATAGAAAATATTCTGTGAATGAGGCAATGGCCTGCTCTATATATTAAACCTAACAGGATGACTGGTAGAGTTGTAGCATCCTCAAAGATGCCCTTAATGAATGGGAAACTGTAAGAATCACAGGGAAGTGCTGAATGTGAGTGGATGCATCAGAAATTACCACTAGATAACAAAAAGTCAAGTGGGAAGCACTAGAAGTTAGGATACACTGATGAAAATTCAGTAGCAATATGAAAAGTGTAGCCTCCAATGTTTTAGAAGCCAGGCAAAAAAACAGAGTTTAGGTACATCTAGAGAAGGCAGGCAGAAACGTAAATATTAAAGGTGGGGAAGGTTCCCCTACCTATTACATACCAAACATTAATTCTATATTCACTCTTAGAGATATGTTTAATGTTTCCATTTGACATGGGAACACTGAAGCTTTGAAAGGCAAAGTAAATTTCCCAAAGTCATTCAACTATTATAGTGACTTTCAAGCACAGCTACTACAAATCATAACATGAGAAATCTTGACTTATAAACCCATGATCTTTTCATTCCCAGGGATTATCTTTGAAAAAAAAATAACTACACAGATGTGGAGAGCATAACCAAGAGGTTAAATAACACAAGAAAATGGCATGGAATCTCTGTCATTTTCTTTTCCACCAGGCAGCGTGATTTTTTAACGTAGAATTGCATTGCATTTTTTGATAGCACTAGCTTTGAGATGTTCCGTCTATCACAGTTCTGCATTAGCTACTGTGGATCCTTCTAGGTTCCACAGATCTTTTTTTTTTTCATTTTTGTAGTTTTCATGACCCCAGATATGAGTAAGTTACTGGTAGAAAGCACATGAATATACACATACACAGATACACACACACACACACACACACACACACACACACACACACAATGAGACATACATTTCTTTTTTCATTTAGCAAAGACTGCTAAAAGAAGGCCACAAAGAGGAGGGGAAGTTACAGTTTTTCTCACCATAGCTTTTCTAATACATGTTTATAGTTGCCAGTTATATTATTCATGTGAGGCAGAGGTTTTCTGTACCCAAAAAGCTTAATTTTACGTTGTACCTTATCTTAGACTTGGAGTTTATATTGCTATTCAGAAAGAACTTAATTCTCTGGGGAGTGTGTAGAGACATCGGGAATATCATGATTCTCCAACTCTTTCTAACAATTCCAACGTTTTAGGGCCTGCCCTTTTTTTGGTACCAAATTCTTTTTCAGTCAAATTCTCTCTGAGTCAAATGTATTATTTCATAGAACCATTCGTATAAATCCTAAATAATGTAGTTCCAGAGATGGTTAATTCAACTACTCTGTGTTATTAAGGGTGCAGGTTCTATTGTTCCTCACCAGGTCAGCTTTGCTCTTAAGGTAGCTCCTGTTATAACTGAAAGATGTTGTTATATTTTCCAGGCCCCTACATAAGCACAACAGTGAGTTCTTTTTAAAAGGAAAAAAAAATACCTTCCAAAATCTTGTAATTAGACTTTTGACTTCATTTCTGTGGCTAGGGTTGAGATACATGCAGTTTGAAAACAGTAAGATCAATGATGAAATATTGTGTCATGTTCACTTCTGTATTCCTGTATTTCACAATGTTTATTAGTTATATTTAAGCAACTGTAACAACCTATGTAATTTTATATTATCATTAAAATATTTTAAAATATTATAACAATAATAGTAATAATACTGTATATACATTGATACTAACCTACATTCAAGTGGTTTGACATTACATTTTTTCTGTCTGTTTTGGCCTTAGCTATTTTGTAAATTGGCATAATTATAATACGTCTACATTTATGACACACGTTTATCATTGTTCTATGTATATATCAATTGCTTATTTACTTATTTCCTGATAATATAATAAAAATCCATAAACTCCCCACTAAAATCAAAAGTTAGGACCATAACAACAACCTATATCTAATCTTATGGCCATTACCAATGACTAGTCTCCTTTTCTACCTGCCTTTACCCAAGAGAGCTATCCCAATGGATTATGTTCCAATATTCTCTTGATTCTCTTTTTTCAGTTTATTGCATCTCTGTATACTAGAAAATATTTATTCTTTTTTACTTTACAATAATGTAACCAACTTATATGTAAAATTTGGGAATTCACTTTTAACTTAATATCATATTTGCTAGTATTCATCTGTATTTTTGTGTCATCAAAGTCCATCCACTTTTACTATTATACACATTTTATCCAATGAGTGTATTCCGCTTTCCTGTCATCTACCACTTAAGCCATTTCACATGTGACTATTGTAAAAAGTTATAAATATTCTGACATAACTCCCACTGGAGGCATGTAAGAGTTTCTCTTAGGTATTAACACCGCTGTAGATTTGCTGGATCATGAGGTATATGAATATTTAAATCTGGTTGGTTAAAAAAAAAGTCTTCTAAAATAGCTAAACCAATTTGCATATCTAATAACAATGTCTAAGACAGCATGTAGGCATGTAGCTTCATAACCTCCCAATATGTGGTAGTGTCATTTCCCTTGTTCTAATTTTTCCTAATATTTATGAATTTTTCATTAATTTGTATACTATACATGACACAAGTACATTTATACACTTGATCCAGCTCCTTTATTATTTGTCTTCTGTATCTCTATGTAAGTAATTTAACTTATCTACATCTTAAAAGTTTCACCTATAAAATAAGAGAAAATATAGTACCTACCTCATAGAGTGTTTTTGACAAAACAAATCAGTTAACACAAAGAGAGCATGTCACCCTTGGAAAAAAGGACAATTAAACACCATGTCCCCTCCACTGGCAGAAACCTAGCCAAGTTAAGGAAACAATGAGAGAGCCTGGGCTGGAATATTCAGATAAATATTATCTCAAAGGACACTGGCTTTCTCTCATGTATGCTGGGAATTAAAGCAAGTTACTGTCATCTGGAAAAAGCTGCTTGCCTGCATGCATGCCAAGTTCTTTGGGATGCTGGTCATACAATGGGACAAAGCAAGCTAAGCTGATGCTGCTTCAGTAACGTAACCTACAAAATGCCCATCCCTGAGGTAACCGGTGTGGATTGGGGTGCCATGAACAGCAAAGTGCTCATCATCCAACCACCATTAGATAAAGGGAATGGAGGCACTATTTTCTGGCAAAGCACTGTAGGCATCATTTGAAATACAAGGTTTGCCTATCCAACCCTTAGCCACTAGATTTTCTAATAAAGCCCTTGTCCAGCCTGTCACCAATAGGACTTCCCTGTAAGCATTTATCAATAAACCTTATGTCTTAAACCATCTCCACATGTCTTCTTTGATGTCTTGGCAAACTATTTCACTACCCTAGCACAACTGAGCAGTGGACAATAGGAAGAATGGTTCTAATAGCACCTTAAATGCAACTAAAATGTCAGCTTTGGCTAGGTGTGGTGGCACATACCTATAATCCCAGTACTTGGGAGGCTGAGACAGGAGGATTGCAAGTTTGTAGCAGCCTCAGCAATTTAGCAAGACATTCAGCAACTAGCAAGACCTGTTTCAAAATAAAAAATAATATAAAATAGGGCGGCTAGGAGTATAACTGAGAGGTAAAATGCCCCTGGATTCAATCACTAGTAACCCAAAAAAGAAACATGATAGCTTTTATCATTACATGGAATTTGCTCTTTTACTAACCACCTCACAAAATCCTATGATACATTGATTTTAACATTCCAACTTTATAAATAAATATTTTAAGGCTTTAAAATGTTAAATAATGAGCCGGGTATGGTGGCGAACGCCTGTAATCCCAGCATTCAGGAGGCTGAGACCGGAGGGTTAAGGTGCGTGGACAGCCTCAGCTACTTATTGAGGCCATCTGCAACTTAGTGAGACCCTGTTTCAAAAAATAAAGAATAAAAAATAGGGCAGGGGTGTGGCTGGGAGGTCAAATGCCCCTGGGTTCCATCCCCAAACCCCCCCCCAAAAAAAGTTAAATTATTTGGCCAGTGTTCCACAGCTAGGATTTAACAATCTGACATGGAAACTACTTTTTTAACCACTCTACCATACTGCCTCTTTTTTCCATCATGGAATTAAAAAGCTCCTTTGAAAGTTTACAACAGGGGAAAGATAATGGAAAGTAACACTTTGGCTCATTACATATGCAGAAAAAATCATTTCTACCTTGCAGAAGTTGGTGAAATTTAGAATTATTCATACAATATGTATAGTGAAATAACTAACACATAATTGGCGGTTAGTAAATGCTAGTTATGAGTATTATTATCTCATAAATTCAGCGTGACAGATCTCCTACCTATTTTATTATTGGAAGAGTGAAGCTCTGAGAGGGTAACTTGTCTATGTGAAATGCCATCACAGTAGTTCTAGACCTACAAATCTGCCTGATTGTAAAGTTTATGTATATCTGGAAAATGCTGTAATTTATAATAGATATGAATTAATCTATACAAAAGAATAAGGATTCCATAGCCTATATGGAGAAATGCAAATTGCTCTTATTAGGAAGTGACTTAACAATGATAAGAATTAATTCAAATTTCAAGCAAATTGATTTATCTACAACATTGTACTATAAATTTTTGCTCCTACTTAAGTCGTTTCCAAGTTGCAGAGAAAGAAACTAACATATATTTAGGGCATTCCGATAAATATATGTACACTGCATGACTGTGATAAGGATCAAGAATGGAGAATATGGTGTTATAATATGGCATAAAATTCATTTTAAAGTATCTAATTTATTCTCTTCACTTGTACCTATTTAAATAATATTATTTTCACAACTTTGAAAAGCTTTGAGTGGAAAAATTAAAAATTAGATTTAAGAGAATATTAAATATCAGATTTGCTCTGAATGTCTTCACAAATCTAAGATCAATAAATGGGTGATAATATTGTTATTAACAATAAGCTAACATTTCTTAAGCATTTATAATCCATCAGGCACTGTGCTAAATACTTTATGTGAATCATCTCATTTTAATCCCAGAAATGATGCAATGGTAATTTTCATTTTGTGTGCAAAGAAGTAGAAGCTTAAATATATATATATTCAACTATTCATATATTTATATATATATTTATATATATATTTATATATATATTTATATATATTATATATTATATATTATATATTATATATTATATATATATTATATATATATTATATATATATATATATATATATATATATATATATATATCGTCTACCACAGAGGTGTATGCTTAAAAAGAAAAGCATTAAAATAACTATCTAAATAGCCATGTCCCCATCACTAGAGATTTTTTTAAAGGCTGGGAAAACATTTAACTGGAGTCATATGAAATATATTCAAATATTAATTCAACTCATATTTCTTAAGCATCCACTATATGGAAATCACATTATCTTATAAGCTAAAGGTTAAATGAGAAGTTTCTTTCAAGAAAGCAAATTTAAATGTGAGCTAGAACACTGAGTTGTGTGATTATTTAGTTTCTCTAGCCATGTAATTCTGTGAGTCTTTATTTCCCATATTGCAAATAACATCAGCAGTTCCTAAAACAATGAAAACAGAAGGAACTTGTCAATTCAGCTAACTGATTGCTCTCTTTCCCAATACTTTACCCACTCCCCTAGTCAATATGCTGATTTTAATTATCTTCACTGCTGCTCAGAATTGAGAAGTGAAATCCAGGCATTTCCACAGAGTGTTTAACACTGGTGCTGAAACCTCAAGCTGTGATGCAAAGCAAACAGCCCATCCCCTAAGTACTTTGTATATTGTCATTGCCATTTCATTGAGGATGGGAGGCTATCCATTTTTCTGCTTGAAATCATCGTTTCATTTCCTGTCTTCAGGCTCGATGGCTTATCTATTTTGGTAACAAAAGATATAGCTATCACTTTTGTTTCCTCCATCTACCAAACATTATGAGACATTTCCCCACTAATGACTGAGCATATTGAAAGAAGTAAGACAACTTAGTGCCAACCTTCCCTGATTCTTTTCATTTTAAAAATCTATTGAATGTTTTCAATTATATACTTGGGGAAGATTTTACAACTTAAGTGGTTTTGAAAAAAATCACTCATGGTCATTTTCAAATTATGTAGTTTCTGGCAAGGATGCATCCACAACAGAGGCTGTTTCCATAGTCATCAGATTTCATTTATTCTGTGCATTTGATTGGAAAGTGGCAATTGATTATTACAAAGGTGGGCAGGAAAATTATGATTCAATTTGTGTTTTATGATTCAGGTGTAAGTCACTCCACAATAGAATAGCAAAGGAACATTTTATGAGGTATTGGGAAAAGGCTTACAACCTCCCATGGTTCCACCATTGCCTACAGTGGCTTTGTTTCAGATTGGTCCACACAGCTTTGATTAGAAGAAACACTAGAGGCTCACCTTTGGGTGTTCTGACTCAGGAAGCCTTCAGTAAGTTTACTCATCAGAAATGTATTTGAAGTCTTCAGACAAATCTGATATGCTTTCCCAGCATAAAAATGCTGATCTGCCTGAGAAATTCCAAAGTCCTTAGCATGGTTACTAGAGTCATGATGCTTAAATACCATATACTAGTACGATCTCACACTACTCAAAATGAAATCTGAATCCTACGGAACTATTCATGGTTTCTCCAAAGCATTGTGCTTTTGAATATGATATTCTTTTCCCCTTGTAAACTTGGAGCATTCTATTCTTATTCTGAGACCCATCTCACAAATCATCTCTCTCATACATTACAAGTTACTGTCAAGAAAAATTAATCACAAGTGGCATTGTAATTAACATACTAAAATATCTCTATTTTTCTAGACTCTGTCTTCTCTCTTAGGCTATGAGCTTCTGGAAGTCAAGGTCTATAGCCTAGTCAACTCCCAATCCATAGAACTTGAATGGTTAACAACTGATGGTAGGGGGTAAATTAGTATTTACTGAATGAAGAAAAAAATGACTGGATGAGTGAATGGCATCACTTTCAAGTCTTTCAAGCTAGACACTTGAATTCTAGACTCTTCTCTGCTATTCAGTTGCTGAGATCATAAAGTTCTACAGATTCCACTGGGATCATTTTGTATTAATACTTTACTTTTCTTTTTCACATTGCAAATACATATACTTTCTACTCTAGACGTTGTTCCTTCTAGGACACCACACAGTCTTCATCGAAGTCTTGCCCGACAGGGCTTTCTCTGCTATGTGTCTACCTGCGTCTTGGTCCTAGTTCCAATGACTACCATAAGCACAACCATCTTCCACCCACATAGAACTACTCAGACCTCAAAGGTGGGCCATTATTTCCCTTCAACCTCTGTGTTTTTGTTTATATTTTCCCTCCTTCAAGGAGGAGCAGGGTGTGGGATATGGAGTGAAATATACCAAGCAATGTATGCATGTATTTATGTGTCACTTTTAATTATAATGTACCATTAAAATGCACCATTAAAAGTATTTTTAAGTTGAGCGTGGTGGCACACACTTGTAATCCCCGCGCTTGGGAGGCAGAGACAGGAGGATAACGCAGGTTCGAAGCTAGCTTTGCTGGCATAAGAGACCCTGATTCCAAATAAAAAATATAAAAAATGGGTCTGGGAGTATAGCCCAGAGGTAGAAGGGTTTCCAGGAACCCCAGTACCACCAAAAAAAAAAATTTTTTTTTAATCTCCTTTGCTGGACATGGTGGTGTACGCTTGTAATCCCAGTACTTGGGAGGCTAAAACAGGAGGATCACAGGTTTAAAACCAACCTCAGCTACTTAGTGAGGCCTTTTGCAACTTAGTGAGACGTTATTTCAAAATAAAGAATAAAAATTAGGGCTGTAGGTGTAGCTCAGAGGTAGAATGCCCTGAATTCCATCCCCAGTACCAATATAAAATCATCTTCTCTGATTGAATAATTCTACCTACAAAAGTTTTCACCTCTCTCCTTATTGAAAATATGCAAAAATGTACAGTTATTCTTGTGGTTTTACCAAAGGTAACTGATTTTACAAAGCACAAAATGTGAAACAGCCATTAATGAAGATTGTACTTGTTATATTTCCAGGAAATAATATGATATTAATCTAGTTTAGCAAGCAGAGAAAAGGCAAATTCAAGAGAGATTTTAGAAATAATCTCTTTAATAACTTCAATCCACACTGGTGAGTAGGTCCACAGGCAGATGCTTCTGTTGCAGTGCTCTCATTTTTTATAAATAGCCTTAAGCTAGAAATACATGGTATGTAAACAAGTACTAGAATGGGAAGTAATTTTCCTAATAGACCTTCAGCAATTTCCCAAACATATTGAGGGTCTTAGAACAAAACAGAAGAAGGCCCAAAACAAATTAATGGCTTTTCAAAATAAAACAATCAAATGGTCCCATAGCACCTTGGATTTTCTCCAAGCAAAGAACCCATACCCAGATAGAATTATTATCCATGTCTTAGGATTTTTTGAAAAGAATGATTCTATTTAAATACAAAACAGAGCCCTATCAAAATGATTAGGTAAACAAGGAACCTCTCGATTACCGAATGATGATGAAGTAATAACTCATCTAAACACAGAAATTATTTTAAGAATAGCTGATCTAGAAGCTAATGCATAAATACACTGTTTCATCATTATATCAGTTCTTATAACAATGCTTGTCCTTGAGCAGTCCTCCAAATACCTGGATCCTAGAAGTGTTCAAATAAGTCATTAGAGAAGGCCAAAATTTAGCCCTGATAGCAAAGAACACTAGAAACTGTATAAGTTATATAAAAATAATTTGTAGTGTCCCCAAAGCAGCAGCCTCCTAATAGCACCAGATGATCTTAAATGGAATCTTTTCTTTTTTTTTCTTTTTTTTTTTTTTTTTTTGCAGTACCAGGGATTGAATTCAGGGGCATTCTGCCTGTAAGCTATACCCCCAGACCTATTTGTTATTCTTTATTTTGAAACAGGGCCTCGCTAAGTTGTGAAGGACCCCACTAAGTAGCTGAAGCTGGCTTCAAATCTTCACTCCTGTCTCAGCCTCCCAAGTACTGGGATCACAAGCATGCGCCACCACACCCAGCTCAAGTGAAACCTTGCTAAGACACTATGTGAAACCCACACCATAGCCAAAACAAACTGCCCATCATAAACCAATGCCATTAGGGGGACTTTAGAAAAATCATCATAATATCTTTACCATATGTTGCATCTGAATTATGTTTTAAAGCATAATTCTAGCAAAATTATAATGATGTGGAATAAATGACAAAAACCTCTAGAGTTAATTTGAACTTTATTATTCTGGTTATTACTTAATCCTTTTGAGATTGTAAAGCTTTTTTTTAATTTATTTTAATTAATTTATTTTTTAAATTGGTGCATTGTAGTCATATATCAATCACATTGGAGTACAAGACTTGAGAGGATATACAAGCACACATCATCCAATTAGCCCTCCTCCAGCCCCCATCCCATTCCCTTCCCCTCCCTCCATCCCACACTTCTTTGGTGATTTACTTTGATACATTTGTTTATGTACCTCCTGCGTTTTAAAGAGGCTCCGTCCTCCAGTATTACATACCCTCTGATTGGTCACATTAGTTGCTTCACTATAGGGCCCTTTCTATAGCTCAACCTCTTCCTGTTGCCCTTTTCCTCCTAGTTATTGCTGATTAAGAGAAGCGTCTGATTTATATTTTCCGTGATATTTCTCTGTGCATGCTGCGTTGCAAGTACCAATCCCACTCTTGATGGTCCCAGTAGTGGCCTGGCTACTCAGTGGACTGATCCAGATCTCGATGGCTCAAGCAGCGGCCTTGCCTAATGGGAGGCCCCAGTTCTGGTCTCGCTGGCCCCTGCACCGGTCTAACCCCTAAGCTGGCTTTGGTCCCGACCTTGGAGGCCGCAGGAGTGAACTTGCCTCACGCCAGGCTCCGATGCTGGCCATTGGCCCCTGCACCGGTCTATCCCCTTGGCAGAATTCCAATCCCGGCCTCGGAGGCCCCAGCACCGGCCTAGCCTCATGGCAGGCTCTAATGCCGGCCTCGTTGGCCCCAGCACCAGCCTAACCCCTCGGCAGGCTCCGATCCCGGCCTCGGAGGCCCCAGCACTGGTCATGCCTCAAGGCAGGCTCCGATACCGGCCTCGCTGGCCCCAGCACCGGCCTAACCCCTCGGCAGGCTCTTATCCTGGCCTCGGAGGCCCCAGTACCGGCCTTGCCTCATGGCAGGCTCCGATGCCGGCCTCACTGGCCCCAGCACCGGCCTAACCCCTCGGCAGGCTCCGATCCCGGCCTCAGAGGCCCAGTACCGGCCTTGCCTCAAGGCAGGCTCCGATGCCAGCCTCGCTGGCCCCAGCACCGGCCTAACCCATTGGCAGGCTCCGATCCCGGATTTGGAGGCCTCAGCATTGGTCATGCATCAAGGCAGGCTCCAATGCCGGCCTCGCTGGCCCCAGCACCGGCCTAACCCCTCGGCAGGCTCTTGTCCTGGCCTCGGAGGCCCCAGTACCGGCCCTGCCTCACGGCAGACTCCGATGCCGGCCTCGCTGGCCCGAGCACCGGCCTAACCCCTCGGCAGGCTCCGATCCCGGCCTCGGAGGCCCCAGCACTGGTCATGCCTCAAGGCCGGCTCCGATGCCGGCCTCGCTTGCCCCAGCATCGGACTAACCCCTCGGCAGCCTCTTATCCTGGCCTCGGAGGCCCCATTACCAGCCTTGCCTCACAGCAGGCTCCGATACCGGCCTTGCTGGCCCCAGCACCGGCCTAACCCCTCGGCAGGCTCTTATCCTGGCCTCGGAGGCCCAAGTACCGGCCTTGCCTCAAGGCAGGCTCCGATGCCGGCCTCACTGGCCCCAGCACCGGCTTAACCCCTCGGCATGCTCCGATCCCAGCCTCGGAGGCCCCAGCACTGGTCATGACTCAAGGCAGGCTCCGATGCCGGCCTCGCTGACCCCAGCACCGGCCTAACCTCTCAGCAAGTTCCAGACCCGACCTCGGAGGCCCTAGCACAAGCCTTGCATCAGGGCAGGCTCCAATGCCGGCCTCGCTGGCCCCAGCATCGGTCTAACCCCTCTGCAGGTTCCAATCCCGGCCACGGAGGCCTCAGTAGTGGCCTTGCCTCACAGCAAGCTCTGATGTCGGCCACTGGCCCCGGCGCCCGCCTAACCCCTCAGCAGGTTCTGATCACTGTCCCTGTGGTTATTATTTCAAAGGTTCCAGTTGTAATGTATCAGATCTCTGCCTCCCCCGAATATTGGCCACTGGCATTGCCACTGCCTCCACCGTTTCAAATCCTTCCCAGGCTCTTTTTCCACTCTGAATGTTGTCCAGTGTTCCTAAGCATGCGTGATGGTAGCATTCGACATTTGGTGTAATTTCTCCAAAAAAAAATAAAGTTGGTAAGATCCGGTTTCTGCTTCTCCTGAATACAAGTCTCCACCACCATCGCGGGGAACTCTTTCAACACCGCATTTCTCCTTGGTCTCCGCTAAACTCTCTCCTTATATGTGATGTCTGAGATTCTTAACAATATAGAGAAATAGCAGTCCTCTTTCACGGCGAATTTTTCCATAAGTTCCAGTGCATTTAGATAAGTTTTGTCTGCATCTCCAGTGTCCTGGCATCCATAACGGCTTTCTTACCACCTCTCCGATATTTTTCTTTATCTTTTTCTGTTCTGGGCCCGGTTTCTCCAGGGGTCTGGCGTGCTACTCGCAGTTCGGCCCGGGGCCCAGAGTCCCGCAACCCGGGCCCCAGCTGGCGTGCCCTGTGCTCGACCCCCGCCCAGAACCCAGCGTCTTACTGGGCCTGGTTTCTCCAGGGGTCTGGCGTGCTACTCGCAGTTCGGCCTGGGGCCCAGAGTCCCGCGACCCAGGCCCCATCTGGCGTGCCCCGCGTGCGACCCCCGCCCAGAACCCAGCGTCTTACTGGGTCCGGTTTCTCCAGGGGTCTGGCGTGCTACGCGCAGTTCGGCTGGGGCCCAGAGTCCCGCGACCCGGGCCCCATCTGGCGTGCCCCGCCCGCGACCCCCACCCAGAACCCAGCGTCTTACTGGGCCTGGTTTCTCCAGGGGTCTGGCGTGCTACACGCAGTTCGGCCTGGGGCCCAGGGTCCCGCAACCCGGGCCCCGGCTTTTGTGCGCCGCGCGCGACCCCTGCCCAGAACCCAGCGTCTTACTGGGTCTGGTTTCTCCAGGGGTCTGGCGTGCCATTCTGCCTGGGGCCCAGAATCCCGCGACCCGGGCCCCATCTGGCGTGCCCAGCCCGCGACCCCCGCCCAGAACCCAGTGTCTTACTAGGCCTGGTTTCTCCAGGGGTCTGGCGTGCTACGCGCAGTTCGGCCTGGGGCCCAGGGTCCCGTGACCCGGGCCCCCTGTAAAGCTTTTATCTATCAAAAAGCAACACCTCAGAAAGCTATTTAACTTTGTGTTTCTTTTTAGAGGGAGTTCATTTTTTTTTTTTTTTTACTTTTTATTGGTGTATTGTAATCATACATCTTAATGGGATAACAGACTTGTGTAAACATCATGCACACATCACCCAATTAGCCCTTACCCAATCCCCACCCCATTCCCTCTCCTCCCTCCTTCCCATGATTGGCTTAGTGATTGACTTTGATAGTTTAAGTACATCATGTGCTTTAGAGAGTTTTCCTCCCCCCACCACCATCCCTTCAATTAGGCTGCCTTATTTGTTCCTCTATAGGATCTCCTTCATCTAGAGGTCCTCCTGTTACCCATTTTATCTTAGCTTTTGCATATTAGGGAATTCATATGATTTCTTCTTTTTTGTGACTAATCTCACTTAGCATAATGTCCTCCAGTTCCATCCATTTCCCTGAAAATGATGTAGTTGTGTTTTTCTTTATGGCTGAGTAAAACTCCACTGTGTATATATCCCACAGTTTTGCAATCCATTATCTGTTGATGGACATCTTGGCTGGCTCCATAGTTTGGCAATGGTGAACTGTGCAATTATGAACATAGATATACATGCCTTCATTTGGTAGTTTGGTTTCCTTTCTTTTGGGTAGATACCCAAAAGTGGTATTGCTGGACCAAATGATAAATTCGTTCCTATTCTTCTGAGGATCCTCTATATTGTTTTCCAAAGTGGTTGCACTAGTTTGCAATCCCACTAAGAATGTCTTAGAGTTCCCACTTCTCCACATCCTCGCTAGCATTTGTTGTTTGTGTTTTGAATGATTGCCATTCTAGTAGGAGTTAGGTGAAATCTCAGGGTAGTTTTGATTTGCATCTCTGATTACCAATGATGTTGAGCATTTTTCATGCATTTATTGGCCATTTGAATTTCTTCTTTCATGAACTGTCTATTTTGAATTAAATTTTTTGATTGGGTTATTTTTTTTCTTAGTGCTGAGTTTCTTAAGTTCTCTGTATATTCTAACTATTAATACTCTATCAGAGGAGTAGGTGGCAAAAATCTCCCACTCTGTTGGCTTTTTTTTTTTTTTTTTTTTTTTTTTTTTTTTTTTTTTTGCGGGTCTGGGGATGGAACCCAGGGGCATTTGACCTCGGAGCTACACACCCTGCCCTATTTTTTATTCTTTATTTTGAAACTGGGTCTCACTGAATTTCAGATGGCCTCACTAAGTAGCTGAGGCTGTCCACAAACTGCAATCCTCTGGTCTCAGCCTCCCAAATGCTGGGATTATAAATGTGTGCCACCATGCCCAGCTTCTATTGGCTCTTGATTGAGGTTTTTGACAGTTAAATCAGTGATGTGTACATGTATGTACACACAAGTTTTTTACCCCAATATGATGTATGAATATAATACACCAATAAAAATAAAAATAAATTATTAAAATAAATAAATAAAATAAGAAATCAGATGCTTTCCCTAATATGTGAAAGCTAAGGAGAAATGAGTCATAGGAGGAACTCTAGATGAGAAAGGAAATCCTATAGAGGAGCAAGCAAGACAACCTAAATGAGGGAATGTGAGGGGGGAAAAGGAAATTCTCAAAAACACGCAACATACTTAAACATATCGAAGTCAATCACTAAGCCAAGCAAGGGAAGGAGGGATGGGGAGGGAATGGGGTGGGAATTGGGTAGGGGTTAAATCGGTGTTTTTTACCCCAATATGATGCACCATAAAAATTAAAAATTAAAAATAAAAAATTATTAATATATTAAAACATAATTCAAAACATATCTCAAATAATTTTGAAAAGATTTAAACATAAAAAAATCACTATATTAACAATAGCAAAATTTTAACAATACAAAATTTTTTAGACTTTTAAAATCACAAGTTGTAACAAACTAAAATAGGAATCAAACAAATAAGTCAGAAAAATATTTGAAATATACACTATAAATTTTTATAATCTTGATATATTAAAGTTCCTACAAATAAATAGGAATAAAACTAAAATTTCAATAAAAATTGAACATGAGGTATAGAAAATAGATTACACAAAATAAAAATGTTTAAAGGAATAAATATAACCAATAAAAAGTAAGAATATCATTATTCCTAGTCACTATGGAAATGTAAGCTAATTATGAAATTGAGATCTCTAAAAAGCATTTTAACTGATGATACACCAGATTGTAGTAAAGCAAACATTTAAAACTACCATTAGTAGAATAATTTCAAAACCATCACAGAAATCTATAGTGTTAAGAATTACATTGATGTTTTCCATAGTTTTGATTTAACAATTTTCTTTGTAGGAATATAATCTCAAGGAGTATTCTAAAACCCAATTTACAAACAATATTCAGCACAGCATCATTTGAAAGTACAAAGACTCATAAATAACTTTAGTACCCAGTCATAGCAGAACAACTACATTAGTTATATAAGATTGAACATATGTTAATTGTGAACATTTTTTAGCACTTTTCTAAATTCTGGCACATTTTACAATTAGGAGTTTGTCCTCCTGATGTAGAAGTATAAAACTAACATTCCTAGCTTTCCTGTAACTAAGATGCATGTATATGGCCTCATAGGGAAGAGCTGAAGAAGAAAATCAGCAGAATTTTTAGGTCACAAGACATGGAGGAAACAATCTCTAGCCAGTTCAGTAATATGTTCAGTTCTTTGGGTATGGTAGCAATGGAGTAGACGGGAGGAAAAACAAAGCTTCAAAGTAAGAAGTTTAATTTGCTTAGGCTTTTCTAAACATCAGATTCCAGATAAAAGTGATTACAGACAAGCTGGGAAGAGACTTGGAACTGCTTTGGAATAATTATAACCATTTAGCATTAATTTCAAAGTTGGCCCATTCACTTCTTTATAATATCCTCCAATTATCATAATAATTCTTACTCATTCAAATGTATTACCCCCTATATAAGCAACAAGAATATTTCAATAAATATTTTCACTTAAGGCAGCTAAAGAACTTCCACTTGAAAGAATGGAAGAAATTCAGGTTTTTAGGCACATTCTATTTAGAATTTATAAGCATTGAGCCTATTACCTGCATTTTCTCATTAAATTCTCACAATAACCCAGAAAAGTAGTTACTAATATCACCATTTTTCAAATAAGGAGGCTGAAGAAGTCTAACTAATCTGCTAAGTCACTTCTCTAGTGGAAAAAAAGGATTTTCTTATTTCACTTTTACAACAATAATTATATCCACTTTCCAAAAGAAGAAAGAGAAACAAAATCACAAAATATGGACATGGTAGAGTCAGGATTTCAATCCTGGTTGGCTGATTTTAAAGGGGCTTTTGATATGCATGCTATTTTATCATCACTTAGTATAGTGACACATACTGAGATGTCAATTCCTGATCGTTTTTATTGTTATTAAGATTTGAACTAATATCTATCACTTTCTAAAGTACACCTGTGTTAGATTCTGTCACACGGTCTCCTAAGTTTTACTAGGACTGGGAGACACAAATGTGTAGTCAGTAGTAAAAAAAAAAAAATATTCAGTAGATTTGATGCCCCTTAGGTATTGATATAGCCTCAGATCCAGATGGAAGTAATATTTATTCAGAACTATATTGAAGTTGCATAGGAATGGTAAAATAATACATAACAAAGGATCTTCTCTGAACCACTCTTTTCACCTTCCATGCTAAGTGAATGCAAATTACTTCTAGTTGGCAATGTATTATAGCTAATTTACCTTACCAGTATTATATGAATATATATTGAATAATTCTGTCAACAATCTTCTGTAAATAAAAGGATGATTGATATTCAGTAAAGCCACACAATCAATTTTTGTTCTCTTGCCTCAAGCACAATGTCACTGTGTGACCAGTTGATTTGCATTGACGTGAAATGTCAGTCCTGTGAAGTCCCACAGTGATTCATGCAGGACTGGTACCTAATTGAACAGCCCACACTTCAGTTATAGCAACAGAACCAGGCACATGAAGCTTGTCAACAAAGCCTCCACTACTGCTACTTGAAAGACAAACACAATGATTATGACCAGAGCCTCTGGAGCCATACTACTGGAGCTCAAATCTCAATTCTATAACATGACTAGCTGTGTGACCTGGGACACGTTATATAACCTCACAGTTCTATGATGGGTAATAATGGTACCTTCTGCACATGTTTATGACACTTGAAGGAATAACATTTTTAAAGCACTTAAAACCTATCATATAGAAAACACTACCAAAATATTACATAACATCACTACTATTGGCCAGCAAAGGACTTTGGGAGGAGACAATTTGTATGTCCACATATGCTGCTATAACCACAGCAGAATGCTGTTAGAATATATTTCAAAATATTTATTTGTACAAGTATTACCTTAAAATACAGAAATATAGCCTGTGTTAGATTTTTGTCACTGTGACAAATTGCCTGACAATAAACACTTAGAGGAGGAAAGGATAATTTGGGCTTGTGATTTCAATCCATGCTATCTGGCTTCAAGGCAGAAATATGATGGAGGCAAGATGTGGTATGGGAAATCTTTCCTCACTCCATGGTAGCCAAAATCAGAAGTAGAAAGAGAAAGGGGCCAAGAACAGATATAGTCTTTGAGGCCACACCCCCAGTGACCCACTTTCCCCAGCCACACCCCATCTCTGAAGCTTGGTGCATTGGGGGCTAGGCCTCAACATATAGGCTTTTAGGAGACACTGCCTATCCAAATCATAACATAACTATTGAAGGTAATAACTGCTGGCAGGAAAATTAGTGCAGTGGAGAAAACACAGGTATGCCTGAGTTTGAATCTCATTTCCAATGATAAGTTAGTCAAATGGGGCCTCTAGTGCAATTTATTTAACTTCCATAAGTCTCAATTTTCCCATATGTAAAACACAGGTGATAACATTTAATATTATAGTAGTATTACAGAACATATACAAATCAATTAGCCTAATATAAAAAGTACCTTCAATAAATACTGATTTTCTTGATAATTAATTTGTTGATTAAACATATTTTCAGTGCTTTTTATATGCCAGATGTTTGAAAGAAATGAAAACATCTCCTATTCATAAGGAGTTTACAATGTATTGGAAGCTGGTCTAGTATGTGCTATGATGTGGATAAGAGCAGTAAAAGCATATTTTGGGACCACAGTCTAAATGTTCCCTAATGAGCCATGCATGGTGCAGGTGAGGTAGGAGCTGGATGTTAAGAGGAGGTGAAGCCTGAGTTAAGATGAGGTTGAATTACATATGAATATTAGGTTAATGGGGTGAAATTACAAAAAGAAATGATCAGAAACAATAAGATGTAATGAAAAAGTTTGAGAATCTGTAAACATAATTGATGGACTAGAGAAAAGTGTTCACCATATCCAGGAGGTATATAGCAAGTTCCTGGGACATAAATGGTACTGGGTAAAGAGTGAATAAATACTCTTAATATTTTCTTGCTTTGTTATGAGTTAATAATTTTAACTTTCACCCTATTTTTTGTACTGGGGATTGAACCCAGGAATGTTCTACCTCTGAGCTACACCCTCAGCCCTTTTTATTTGTATTTGTATTTGAAGTTTTACATATTTATTTATTTTATTATTTTTATTTTTATTTTTATTTTTTTATTTCTTTTTTTTAATTTATTTTATTGGTGCACTGTATTCATACATCATAGTGGGATACAAACTTTTGTAGACATACATGCACACATCGCCCAGTCAGCCCCCACTCGATCCCCACCCCATTCCCTCCCAACCCCTCCTTCCCATGCTTGGCTTAGTGATTGACATCTAGTATTATAGCAAATTATCCAAAATTAAAAATGATAATCTCACATAACAGTTTCATTTGTCTGATACCAAGCTTTTGATGACTTAAAGATAACATTTCAATATTTCTTTTTGCTTTCTTTCTTACCAGAGAATATTTTTTTCTATTTTTTTTTAGGTGAAACTATCATATATTTATATATTTATTTTTCAGAAAAAATCTATCCTAATATGGAATATGGAGTCTAGATACCCAAAACAATCTTGAAAAAGAACAAAGCTAGCAGATATATATTTTCTGATTTCAAACCATATAAAGCTACAATAATTGAAACAGTGTAGTACTATTCTAAAGGCAGATATAAAAACCATTGGAGTTAAATAAAAGCCTAGAGCTAAATTCTTCCCTATATTGTCAAGTTATTTTTGACAAGGTTTCCACGAACATTTGGTGGTGGAAATAAAAATCTTTTAACTAAATATTGTTAAAAAATAATAATTGCATGGAAAAGAATACAATTGGACCCTTACCTAATTCCATATACAAATATTAACTCAAAATAGATAATAGACCTAAATATAAATCTTAAGACTATAAACTTTTAGAAGAAAATCTGGGTCATTAAACCTCACAACATTGAAATTGGCAGTGATTTCTTGGTTATGATTTCAATGGCACAGGCAACAGAGGAGTATACAAACTCCCTAAAAAATAAAAAAAAAATTGTATATCCAAAGACAATGTAAACAGAGTTAACAGTTACTAATAGAATGGGATAAAATATTTCCAAATGCTATATCTGAAGATATATTAATATTGCAAGTAGAAATCCTAAAAATTAACAACAATAAAGGCAAACAATACCCTTTTGAGATAGGTAAAAGACTAACATAAATAATGAATCTCCACAGATAACCAATCTTAGTTGTCTGTTGGATGGAAAATCTTGTTTCTCAAGTTCTGGAGTGTGTTACCTATTTCTTCTTTGTAGTTAATCTCTTTGAGTATTTTCTCTAGTGCTGGTTTTGAAGACATAAATTCCTTCAGTTTCTGTTTGTCATGGAAGCTTCTTATTTTTCCATCTAATTTGATAGAAAGTTTTGCTGGGTAGGAAATTTTTGGCTGGAAGTTGTTTTCTTTCAGAGTTTGGAATATGTTACTCCAAGCCCTTCTGTCTCTCATAACTTGGTTTGGGAAGTCTGGAGTGATTCTAATTGGTTTGCCTCTGAATGTCACTTGGCCCTTTGCTTTTGTTGCCTTTAAGATTCTCTGCTTGGCTTCCACATTGGTCATTTTGACAGTTATGTGGCGTGATGATCCTCTTCTCCGATCCTGTCTAAAGGGAGTTCTATAAGTTTCCTGGACCTTTGTATGAACCTATGTTTGGAAAATTTTCTGCTATTACTTCCTTGAAGAGATTGTTGATCCCTTTGGTTTCACTTTCTTTTCCCTCCTCTATTCCAATAATTCTTAGGTTAGCTCTCTTAAAATGGGCCCATATTTCTTCAATATCAGATTCCTGCTGTCGGATATTTTTTTCTAGATTAGAAACTATGATTTCATTTTTGATTGCTCATCTTCTAAGAGCGAGATTCTGTTCTCCATGTGTTCTAATCGGTTGTTTGTGCTTTGAATTGAGGCCTTTACTTCATTAATTGCATCCTTTATCTCTTTTTGGCTCTCTCTGAGTTCTTTTCGAAGCACCTCTATTATTTCTACAGTTATTTTCCTGATTTGATCTTCTAGAAATCTCTGATTTTCTGTTTTATCGGGTTCTGATGTTGTGGGGTTGTGGGCATTAATTGCTCCAGTATTATTCCTCTTTCCCATGATTTCAGATGTTTGTGCCTTCTCTGGGTTCTTCCCTTGGGTCACTATGACTTCCCTTAAGGTGTTCTGGATCTCGAGTCAGTAGTATCTCAGACCCCACTACTCCTTTACTGGGTTTTATCACAGAGTCTCCGACCCAGAGAGTCGATAGAGGCTGCTTTAGACTGTGGGGGGTGCCAGGTTGCCCGTTCTCCTATGGTGTGATATCTCGGCCACCGCCCCTTCCCCACTGGGTCAAATCCCAGGGATTTCTCCTCTGTGGCCCGCAATTTGACTCACTGTTCTTGAGTACGCAGATGTAGCTGTACTGGCCTCGCTGAATTCGCTGCTGCTGCCACCGGTAGCAACATGGCGCCGCTGCTACGCCTCGGCTGTGGGGCTGGCTTTTTTCTTTTTGATTTTGATTTCTACTCTGAATCCCTGCAGCGTGTGCTGAGCTCGGCCACTGGGAGCTGTAGATGCTCTCTGCGCGGAGAAATCTCTCCTAGCTGTTCCGCAGTGGCTCACCTCGGCTTGCTGTGGCCGTCTGGTGAATTCGCCGCTGCCGCAGGCAGTATGGCGCTTCTGCCGCGTCTGCCGCGTCCTCGGGCGCAAGGCCGGTGTATCTCCTCTGTGGCTCTGTTCTCAGTCCGCTTTCTCTCTGGAGCCTGGTGATTTTTTGTTTCACTGGTGATGGTGTTTTCTGGCTATGAAAGGCGCTGATTTTGTGGTAATGGAGATTTGTTGTTAGCGGAGCTCTTAAGCCCCGCTTTTCTCGGTCGCCATCTTCCCGGAAGTCTCTATTTTATTATTTTTATATTTATTTTTGGTACTAGGGATTGAACCCAGGGGCATTATGCTTCTTAGTTACACCACCAGCCCTTTTGGTTTTGTTTTATTTTTATTTAAAAATAGGGTCTCACTAAGTTTCTGAGGCTAGCCTCAAACCTGTGATACTCCTGTCTCAGTTTCCCAGGGTCTGGGATTACAGGTGTATACCACCATGCCTGACTCATCTTTACCTTTTAATTCTAACCTTAGTCTTTATATTTTCCTCTTTGGAGTCATTTTATGATTTGGATGCCCATTTCATTGCCTCTAATTATCATTTAAGCTATTCAAATTCATCAAGTTCCTACAGTCAGGCCTGGATCCCAGCTGTTTTCATTGCTTGGAAGGTCCTTTGCTTGATTTTCAATGACTGATTCATATTTTCATTCAGATTTTGGCTTAACTTCTCACTCATTATAGCCAGTTTGTTAGCTGGTAGAGTTTTGTTACTATTATTGTTGTTTTGCCTCTCTTACTATGCCTTATAATTATGCATTTATTTTGCTTATTGTTTAATATCTATCTTTATACTGGACAATGATCCTCCTAAAGGCAAAAAAAATTTGTCCTTTTACAACTAACAATTGCCTAGTGGGAGGCCAAAAATAAACTTAACATTCAATAGCGTTAAAAGACTGAGTTTGTACTTTTGTTGATTGCATTTTCTTACCATGCAGTTTTACCTGTTATGTCCTTCTTATGTTTGGTTCACTTTTGATATATATATATATATATATATATATATATATATATATATATATTTTTTTTAAATTTCTTAAACATTTTAGCTGTAGTGAATTTTTATCTCATTGCTTTCATTCTGTTACTACAAAGATGTTCACTGTTTCATCATATCATTAAATTAACATAGTCAATTTCCCTGCTCTTTCATTCTTTCTCAGATAATCTTCCCATAGTGCCTTTTAAATAAAAATGTGGTGATAACCTAGCCTACAATTGATTGACTCAAAACTAGTCAATACAGCTGGGGATGATGGCATATGACTGATATGCCTATAACTCTAGTACTTAGGAAGCTGAGATGTGAAGGTCTCAGGTTCAAAACCAGACACAGCAATTTAGTGAGACCCCGTTTCAAAATAAAAAAAATTAAAATGGCTAGCCGGGCGTGGTGGCACACACTTGTAATCCCTGCGCTTGGGAGGCAGAGACAGGAGGATCATGCAGGTTCAAAGCCAGCGGCACTGGCTTAAGAGACCCTGTTTCCAAATAAAAATATAAAAAATGGGTCTAGGAGTGTAGCCCGGAGGTAGAAGGGTTTCGAGGAACCCCAGTACCACCAATAAATAAATAAATAAATAAATAAATAAATAAATAAATAAAATGGCTGAGAGTGTATCTCAGTGGTAGAAGTCCCTGGGTTCAATACCAATACCAAAAACAAACAAACAAAGCTGGTCAATCCACTGACTAGCCAGCAATTTATCATTCCCTCCTGAGAATCTTGACTGAGACTACAGCTGGTGCAATGAGATCATGGAGACTCAGCATCATCAGCCAGCTTCTGCTTTATGTATGTTGGTTACCAAGAAGCATGCACTGTTCTTCAGAAACAAGTGCAGAACAGGACAGGTATACAAGAAAAGGAGCGGCGAGAACACAGGCAGCTCCCCAGTTGTGTTTCCCCAGCTGACTTCTGTGATCTTTCTGTGAATCTTTCAAATTATTCTTTTTCTTTGATCTACTTAGAGTAAATTTTTCCCCATGCATCCCAAAGATTCCCAACTAAGACAGAAACACGTTAAAGGAGAAAACAGGGGTGAGGGATTGTAAAGTCTAAGCCAGCAAGGACAAGACCTTCCATCATCTAACACAGTTTCCCAAACTTCTGGCTTACCTCCCCCTTTTCATTACTAACCTCCTCTCAACACTTCCACCACCCCCTTATTTTTATTCAACATTTCTAATTTCACCAGAGGCTACTACTGATATCCTAGATTGTGCAGCACACACACACACACACACACACACACACACACACACACACTCCATGGGTTGCATCGCCAACTCTGGGAAGATGTGAGTTCTAGAAGAGTCACATTTCTCTCAGCAGTGATATCCAAACATTTTTGCAGGTTATTTAAAAAGATTCTAAGTTCATGGCCTCTGCTGATATGTAGGTAACCAGAGAAGAACACAAGATAGAAGATGGAGCTGACCAGTGCAGTGAAGTTTTTATTAATAACTAATTGAAGGTTAGGAGAAAATGAAAAGTTATATTCACATTTATTCAGCTTATTGGAATGTGGAGAGTTGGTTAGAAAATATATTAGATGTGATCTTTATCCCTCCAGGAAGAATGAAAGCCACAGCAAGTCAATCTCCCATGTACCAAAGAAGTAATAAATTTCAAGTCGATGGATCTTTGTCTGCTCAAAGACATGTCTTTTGGCATCAAGATTTTCTAATTCTTATATTGAAAGATTTTTTTCATTCATATTTATTTAAAACCAGTTTCTCCCTGTCACAATATTTTTCTGGGCTTCTTTGTTAAAAAAAAAAAGGAAACAGAAAAAGAAAAAGAAAGATGGGAAGAAGGAAAAGGGAGAGGGGGAGAAGGAGGAAAAGTGAGAGGAGGAGGAAGAGGAGGTAGAGAAGGAGGAGGAGGAGGAGGAGGAGGAGGAGGAGGAGGAGGAGGAGGAGGAGGAGGAGGAGGAGGAGGATGCAGTGGTGGAGGGAGAGTTTAAGAGGCATCACCACCACCTTCCCCATTATCTAAAGATTCAATTCTGAATGTAAACTCCAGCAGAGAAAGGGATTTATGTATTTATGTCTGTACCTAGACGAATATATAGTACATTGTTGGCTTTCATTACAATTTAAATGTTAGTAAGTTCATGTTACTGGTAACAATGATAATAAAACAGAGTTTTTGACCCCAGAATCATAAAAGTACAAAAGAATCTTGCAAGCTTTGCAACCAGACAACATAGCTGTGTTTTCTTAACAGTTATGAATAGTAGTAATAACATACTTCACCAGTTTATGAACCACAACTACCTTTTAAAACATTTTTATATATAATTCTCGATTATGCATTGAATTTTTGCCATTGTTTGAGTTTTTTTTTTTTTTTTCCGGGTCTGGGGATGAAACCCAGGGGCATTTGACCTCTAAGCTACACCCCCTGCCCTGTGTTTTTATTTTTTATTTTGAAACTAGGTCTCACTGAGTTGCAGAGGGCCTCACTAATTAGCTGAGGCTGTCCGCGAACTGCGATCCTCCAGGTCTCAGCCTCCTGAATGCTGGGATTACAAGTGTGCGCCACCACACCCAGCTATTGTTTGAATTTTTTAATTGCACTTCTTGGCATTGTAATATATACTATGAAATTTTGATTTTATTTATATCCTAAAAAGTATATTCTGAAATATGAATAAAAGCTTAGAGCTCACTAAGAAATACCACCTTAAAGCAGAAAGGAAAGAACATGTAAATTGATTTTCTCTGATAAAGTCATAAACCCATGAGCTTGCAATGTAGCTCACTAGTACAGAATTTGTCTAGCATCCATGATACTCTAGGTTTGATATATATTTTATATATATGATATATAATCTCCAAAGAATTACAAAATCAAAAGTCTGGAAGTCAATACATCTATTTCAATTTTATAGCTTCTAGCATGTGAAAAATGCTCTGTAGATTTTGTTATATGAATATTTAAAACCTCAAGCCGGGCACGGTGGCACAGGCCTGTAATCCCAGTACTTAGGAGGCTGAAACAGGAGGATCGCAAGTTCAAGGCCAGCTTTAGCAATTTAAGTGAGATCCTGTTCCAAAAACAAAAAGGAATTAAAAGAGCTAAAGGCATACACGCTAAATTATATAAGCACAAAAAGGGATAAGGGTGTAAATCTAAGGTAAAATGTCCCTAGGTTCAATTCCTAGTATGTCCTCCAAAAAATTTTTTTGAAGTCTTTAGAGTGTCAATGATAATCTTTAAAAAATTAAAAGAAGGCCAGGCGTGGTGGCGCATGCTTGTAATCCCCGCGCTTGGGAGGCGGAGACAGGAGGATCCTACGGGTTCGAAGCCAGCCATGCTGGCTTGAGACCCTGTTTCCAAAAATAAAAAAAGAATAAAATAGGTCTGCAAGTGTATCCTGGAGGTAAAAATAAATAAAGAAAGAAAGAAAGAAAGAAAAGAAAAGAAAAGAAAAGAAAAAGAAAAAATTAAAAGAAAAAATAAGATTGTGTGGAATGTTTGCAAGAAATATTATTTAGGGAATATGTCTAAAAGTATTTTAAGTAAAAATAAACCACTATGATCATAATAGAGTGAATAAGCAGAGGATGCAAATGAACAAGTCACAAAAGGGGAAAAGCAACCAATATCCAAATGTGTAAGATTTAAAAGATAGCTCCAATTACAGCAATATGGCAATTAACTGCTTGTAGCAACAATGAAGTAACATTTATCATATTATATATGTATGTACCTGGTAATTTAATCCACTGTTAACCAGAAAAATATTAAATAGTAACTCTTCTATATAGTTGGTACTATTATATATTGTTCCCTGTCTTTGGAAAACATTGGAAATCAAGAGCCTAAAAACAATTTTATTGACAGTAATGATATCTCTGGGATTTCAAAATATATAAAAAGTCATATTCAAGAAAAAATTAATCACAGAATTATTTACACATGACAAAAATAGAAATAAGCAACTCAATTATTCAGCTCTGGGAGTTGATGAAGTAAACTCTGATATCATTTTAATGAATGTTATAAAATCATTAAAACCTATAGTTTGAATACTACTTGAAATGTAGGTCAAACATTAACTGACAAATTCAAATATAAAATATGTGCATTTTATAACAATGATATAAAGTAAATTAAAATAAATATACATGAAAATTTTCTGGGATGTCACAGCAAAAATAATAGTAATGACAGTAATCATAATATAAAGATCAGGCTAAACCAGAGATATCATTCCACTCATATTAAAACAAGCCAACAGTCCAAAGAGCCAGAAAAAATAACTTTAGCGTGTGTGTGTGTGTGTGTGTGTGTGTGTGTGTGTATGTGTGTTACTAAAGAAATGAGCCCAGAGGCAGTCTACCTGAGCCTCACCCCTAAGCCCTTTTTATTTTTTTACTTTGAAACATCATCTCTCCAGGTTACTGAGAATCTCAACATGTTGCGGAGTCTGCATCCTTTTAGCCTCCCATGTACTGGGATTACAGGTGCGCATGACCATTCCTAAGTAATATATCTATCTTTCAATATGTAAGAATTCAAAAATGTAATGAAACAATGGATCTATAAGTCCATAGGCACCCAGGTGTGGTGGCACCTTGTAATCTTAGTACTTGGGAGCCTAAGACACAGGATCACAGGTTAGTGGCCAGTCTAGGCAACTTAGTGAGGCCCTCTGCGATTTAGTGAGATCCTGTTTGAAAATAAAAGAATACATGTCCCATAATTTTGTAATCCATACATCTGTTGATGGACATCTTGGCTGGAATTTTACTCAGCCATAAAGAAAAACATTTACAGAGAAATGGATGAAACTTAAGGACATTATGCTAAATGAGATTAGTCAGTCACAAAAACTAAAAAATTGTATGCTCTCCCTAATATGTGAAAGCTAGGGAGAAAATGGGTCAAGGTAAGAACTCTAGATGAAGAAGGAAATTCTATAGATGAGCAAATAAGGTGACCTAATTGAAGGGATGGGAGGGGGAAGTGGGAAATTCTCTAATGCACATGATGTAATTTAACAAACATAACAATGTCAATCACTAAGGCAAACATGAGAAGGAGGGAAGGAGAGGGAATGGGGTGGGAACTGGGAAAGGGCTAATTGGGTGATGTGTGCATGTATGTCTCTACCATCTTGTATCCCATTAAGATCTATGAATACAATGCACCAATAAAAATTTATTACAAATTTAAAAAGAATAAAATAGAGCTAAGAGTGTAGCTTGGAGATTGAATGTCCCTGGGTTCCATCTCCAGTAACACACGCGCACACACACACACACACACACACACACACACACACACACACAGTCCACAGGCCATAGAAACTTTCTTTTATAAAATTAGAAGTAATGGGGAGGAACTATGGAAACTATGATTTATGACCAGAAAAAAATGTGTAACAGACAATGTTTCAAACGTTTGCAAAAATGACATATTACAAATAACCTAGGCTCTACTCGACAAAACCCACTCCAGATTTTATCAAACTCTAATCTCTCATTTAAAAAAACTAAATTCATTTTTTACAGTTTGTTAATCTTTTATTATTGACTCTCAGGTAAGAAGTTATAATCTTATAGTTAGAAGACCATAAATGTATACAAACATAGCATTATATTATGGCAGATTTGTTTATATTATTTTAAACCAAACTTGATTGTAGATACTTTTGCCTACAAAAAGTTTGAATGATGTACATAAATCATGTTCATGAAGAAAAAATATCCCTACTTGGCTCCTTTTCCTTTTTAATAAAGAAGGAAAAAAAAGACCTAAAATTTCTTTTTAAACAGGGTATGATGGCTCATGTCTATAATCCCAGAAGGTGGAAGACTAAGACAGGAGAATTGCTGGTATAATGCTAGCCTCAGCAACTTATTGAAACTTTCAGTAACCTAGAAAGACCCTGTTTTAAAATAAAAAACAGAAAAGGACTGGGGGTATAGCTTGGAGATAGAATGTCCCTAGGTCCAATCCCCAGTACCACACACATAAATTTTTTTCCTCCTATTTTGTACTACTAGAGAATAAGACCCAGGGCAAAACCTTCAGTTACTTAAATAAACTGTGTATTAATTTGGGGAAATACCCTTTTGTCCATACTAACCAAGCAACAGTTTACAGCATCCAATGTGTGTTCATTAGATTCCCATAGGTACAGAGACATTTCAGCTCCCACAACTTTCTCAACAACACAACAAAGCAGAGGCTAGGAGACACTGTTGCCTGTCACCGGCGTGTCAACAGAGATCAGATGATCCATGTGATGTGGTGACATTCCTTTCTGCTTATAAATTGATATCCATGCAATTGTAACTGAAATCCTAACACATATGGGCAAAAAAAAAATCTAATTAGGATCATCAGAATGTAGTGTTGAAATATAAAGAGGGTAAGAAAAGAGCCTCCAGGTCTTTTGATTATCACATGCCTAAAATCTGCATATTCATGCTCATCTGGAAAGCTACTACGATGAGCAATGTGGTCCTTATGTTCCTTCTGCGGTTGCTATCTTCCATCCACCACCCTTTGAGGCTCCCACTAAGTAACCATTGGGGGGGGGGGGTTGTTTTGTTTTGTTTTGTTTTAAAGTGGCAAGAAATAGCAAGGGTAGGAAAGCAAAATTTCTACACTTCATTTACAGCCTCAAGCAAAGCTGTCAGCTCAAGCTTCCTTATTCTTTCATATGCTGTTAATTTATCCTGATATTAGTGACATTCCAAGATATTTGTGCAAAACTATGTATCAATGGGAAAGACCCAGAGGGCAGGTCACAATTACCTAGAAAATATGGCAGAAAGAGAAGACAGAAAGTCCTAGGACAGAGTCCACAAAACACTAACAGGACTAAAAAGAGATTTCTGGGGCCAATGAACCAGAACAGGAAAACATAATTGATTTTATTTTTACTTATCTCTAGCTGAAATTTAGCATTTCCTAAAGCTATAAAGTAATAAAGCACATAACTAAATGCAATATGTGTTACTTTATCACCAAGAAAAATGATAGATGTCTTTATGTAGCATTATAGTTATCATAAGTATGTTGGAATATTACATATAATAACACTGATTTGAAATTTCCATATTATTTGATCCCTAATCACACTGAATCACAGTCTTCCTAACTACAGGGGTTGACCCAGGTCTTCCCTGCAGTCGTCCATACCTAATGGTGCAGCCATGTGCTCTCACATTGGTAACCAAGACTCAGATTGGTTTTCTAGTACACGCTTATGTAAAACTGTTTATTGGCTAACACAAAGAAAGGTATGGGTCCTGTTAATATTGACATTACTTTATTTCAGTATAATTGTTATCCTCTGGAATTTTGCATAATGTGTATTTTAAAACATCCTGAAACATGATGTATATGCTCTCTTAGCTTGCCCCCCTTCCTCAAAAAAAGTCCTTAAAAAAAGAACCCCTTAGCCTGGATAATAGTATCTTCTGGAAATTAGAAAGTACAAATTATTATCTTCTTTTCTTTATTCAACTTGGTGTTATTAAAGCAGGACTATGCTTTCATGTCAGATGGTTGTCAGGTCTGAAAGCCAAACTTTCTTTCCATGATCCTGAAAGTTTGCTTCTTAGTGTACATCATTGCCTAAAATTATTTACATCTCAAAGTAATTGGCAACACTCTGAAGCCAGAAAACTCTTTAAATTTCCCTCCTGAAGAAAATAGGAAGGAAAATACTAAAACAAGAAGAGATGTAAGAAATAGAACAGGAAGCAAAAAAAAAAAAAAAGTAGCTTCCAGGAGTAGAGAGGAGCATGTGTCAATACCTGGGCCCATCCTAGGAAGGAAAGAGGGTATTACCGTACCAAGAGCCATTCAGTGACTGGAGAGAGGGACACTAAGGCTAGGAACCACCTGTTCCTCTTTCAACTTTTCTCAAGAAATCAAAGGGCATAGAAAATTTGTAGAGGATTAATTGTGTACAATTTCTAAGAATATTTCCATATTATGGTGCAACATCTATTAAAGACCCCTATGCTGTATGATCACTGTAGCTTGTGTCTAATTCTGTACTATAATCACTGCTTTTAGAAGGCCAGAGACCCTGTGCCTGTATCTCTCCCACTTGCACATAATTCACTTCCCATCAAGTCCTATGACATGGATTAAGTGTTTCCACCCTAGTATAAAATACTGCTTCCCCATAGGGACAGTAGGTCCCATTCCCACATTGAATCTCAGCCAGGCATAGTGGCATATTTATATAATCCCAGTACTTGAGAGGCCAAAGCAAGAGGTTTTCAGGTTTGAAGCCAGCCTCAGCACCTTAGTGAGACACTATTTCAGAATAAAAACTAAGCCAGGCAGGGTGGCACTTGCATTTAATCCAAGTACTTGTGAGGCTGACATAGAAGAGTGCATATTTGAGACCAGCCTCTGCAACTGAGTAAGACTTTCAGCAACCTAAAAGACCCTGTTTCAGAAAAGGGCTGGGGGTATATCTTGAAGATACAATGTCCCTGGGTTCAACCCAATTATTAGAAAGGAGGAGGAGGAGGAGGGTGAAGGAGGGGGAGGAGATAATAATGACTAGGTCTTTGGAGAGAGTGAAGCAGAGGAAGGGAGCAGCATTTTTTTTAGTGCTATGTGATGGGTATTTATTTTATTTTATCCTAAGGAAATATTTAAGTAAATATTACTATCGCAATTTTCCAGCAACTAAAACTCAAAGGGATTAATTAATTCACTCAAGTTCGTATAAAATAGTCAAGGTTGCTTGATTCCAAGACTATTATTCTCTACCACACTGTGCTCTGCACAATCATAAATAAAAACTCACATTATGGAACAAAATCCAAGCTTCCTCAACTTTATAGGATCATGATTTTGATCATATTTCTTTATCCCTCTATGCCTCAGTTAGTTCATCTGTTAAATGAGGATAATAATATCTACTTCACTTACCACAGTGCATTCGACACATAACAAGTGGACAGTAACAGTGAATTATTTTTGTCACAACATAGGAGAACAAAACTCAGATACAGAAGTCAGCAAGAAATCTAAGACACCAGGGCATGGCCTGGTGTCTCAAGGGATTTACATGGTATTTTGTTCTACTTGATTATAATTCAGGAAATATTTATTGCACAAATAATATATACTAGGGATTCTAAAAAATATGAAGACGACTTGGAACTAGTTTCTAATTTTAAAGATTTATTCCAACCAGGCGTGGTGGTGCACGCTTATAATCCCCGTGCTTGGAAGGCTGAGACAGGAGGATCGCACAGGTTTGAAGCCAGCCTCAGCTACTTATTGAGGCTCTCAGCAACCTAGTGAGACCCTGTTTACAAATAAAATATAAAAAAGGTCTGGGAGTATAGCCCGGAGGTAGAAAGCCTCTGGGTTCCACCCCCAGTACCACCAAAAAATAAATAAATAAATAAATAAATAAATAAATAAATAAATATTCCAAAACATTATTTTCTATATTTATATAGATTGTACTTTTATAGATTGGTACATTATAGTCTCACATGCTAATGATATAATAGTGAGCTCACTGTGTGCGTTTTTGTCACTGTACTATGAATAGCACTTGGTGGGCTTCCCCATCCAGCTTCCTCCCCACTCCCCCTTTTCCCATAAAGAATACTGAAATTAGTATTGGTATCTTCACATTTGTACATAATTGAAATATTATCATAGACCTCTTGAATGAGATGTATATGATTCAACATAAAGCAAAAGTTTTATCATGTTGTAATATAATTTAGGGTTCAACATTCCTGTCTCCATTATAAAATGAGCACCTTGAAAGCTGAGACTCTTAATCTGCATATTCTACCTAGTGCCCTGAGCTGGAAAGTTGCTTAGTAACTGCCCCTGGAGAGAAGAGAGGGACAGAGTGAAACAGGATGAAATGGAGAAGAAAGATGGGAAAGCAGGGGCATATATGGAGGGAGGTGGTCTTCAAAGAAGCACAAAGAATTGTGGTACTGCAGAGGAAGGTAAAGTTAATTAATTGGGAATGCTGTGGCATTTGAGATATACAAGCTATTTTGAGAAGTAAGTTGGTTCTTAGTCTTGTTCATTGTGCCTGGCATATAGTAGGATTTTATAAGCACGTGTTGATTACTGAATGAGTGTGTGGGTGAATAGCACAGGGTGGGAAAGACTATGGAGAAACCACTAGGGGACCACGGACATGCCATTTCTTTCCTGTTCTGATACTGCTCACTACACAAGATAAAGCATGAGCCTATACCTTTCAATGTCTCCTATTAATATTCTTGTTCACAAATTAATTTTTTCAGTTTATTATCTGAAAAAAATATAAAATAGAGCAGCTTTATACTCTGCTATAAGATGACTAACCCACACATTATAATTCTGTGCAAACCTCTGGCTCCATATAGGTAATTTGCAAATAATGGTAGCATAAGAGTTGTAGTCTCCACAACTTTTTATGTCTGAGACTCGTTAAACATGCTAAGCTAAAAAAATGTATCTAATTCCTTTTAAAGGAAATGATTTTTATGTCAGAAAGAACTACGAAGGCCTGTATAGTAAAAATCAAGAGGCAGAGAAGTTACATGAACAGCCCTCTTTGATATCTTTTCTAGACTAGCAGTTCAAGTGTTCTGCCTCATTGAGTAAAACTGCTTTTCATTCCTTGTACTATTGAAAAGACAAGTCATAATATCTTTGAACTGAAAAGACATTTAGAGATCACGCCCTCCCTTATAAATGTTGAGCATTTTCACTTTGTGAAACAAAAAAGGTGAGCTAAGGGAGAGAAGAAGATAAGAGAGGAAGTTATTTAAATGTATTCTTGGCAGAGAATATCAAAATCATCTAACAAGTTACTATTCCTTTGGAGGAAAAATGGGAGGGGAAAAAGGAGGGAGCTAGATAAGGAAAAAGAAAAGAAGAAAAGAATAGAGTAGGCAGCAGCTGATGATTTTTGAAAAGGAGATACCTGCATTTATCAAGATGTATTCTATGTGAAATCCTGAGCCACCAGGGTATCCATCTCAGTATGGTAGATACTGAGATGAATGAGCCACCAACCATAGCTGGGAATGGTGGGTACACCTGTAATTCCAGGACTTGGGAAGCTATAACAGGAGAATCATAGGTTCAAAGCCAGCCTCAGCAACTTAATGAGACAATCGGCAAGTTAGACTTTGTTTCAAAATAAAGTATGGCTGACAACTTAGTTCTGAGTTAGAATGCCCCTGGTTTCAATTGCTAGTGAGAGAGAGAGAGAGAGAGAGAGAGAGAGAGAGAGAGAGAGAGAGAGAGAGAGAGGAAAAACTCAATATACTGTGAGGACATGCTTGTAAGCAGATGGTTTCATTGTCATACGTCATACAAGATCTGTATTAGAGGCATATCTACCATGTGTCAAGACCTTTGGAGCTTTCAGTGTGTCAGTAACATTAGACATAACAAAATTCAAGATACAAAATTTCATAAATTTAAGCACTGTCATGTACTCTCTTGTGATGTTTTGTTTTGCACAAATTACACTAGGTTCACTTAGCTCTATATCCTACATAATCATAGCACCGACTTCTAAGGATTGTTGAGGATTTTAATTGAAGTAACATACATAGAAGTTTATATCTCAGTGCATGTACTATGCAAATTGAAAGATGTATTTACTCTGTTTTTGGAGAATATTCTATTCTTTTCTAGAAGACAAAAATAAATAAAATTGATTTTAAAAACTCAAAATCTGGAGGAAATTGACAACTTTCTAGATAAATACAATCTTTCTAAACTAAGTTAAGAATACATAGAAAATTTAAACCAACAAATAGCAATCAAAGATATTGAAACAGCAATAAAGACCTTACCATCAAAGAAAAGCCCAGGACCAGATGGCTTCCCAAGTGAATTTTATAAAGCCTTTATAGAGGAGCTAATCCCTAAACTCCTCAATCTATTTCTCAAAATAGAAAGAAATGGAACTCTCCCAAATACATTCTATGAAGCCAATATCACATTAATACCCAAACCAAATAAAGATAGTTCAAGGAAGGAAAACCACAGGCCTATATCTTTGATGAGCTTTGATGCAAAACTGCTAAGCAAAATACTAGCAACACACATTCAAAACCACATCATGAAAAATCATACATCATGACCAGGTAGGGTTCATCCCAGGGATGCAAGGCTGGTTCAACCTACAAAAATCAATCTATGTAATTCATCATATAAACATAACCAAAGACAAAAATCACATGATCATTTCAATAGATGCTGAAAAAGCCTTTGATAAAATCCAATATCCATTCATGATAAAAGCACAGCAGATAATCAGAATAGAATCATCAAGGCAACATCATAAAGGCAATCTTTAATAAACCCACAGCCAAATTTATACTAAATGGGGAAAACTTTGAGAATTCCCCTAAAAACAGGAACAAGACAAGGATGTCCACTATCACCACTTCTCTTCAATATAGTCCTTGACACCCTAGCCAGAGCATTAAGGCAAGAAATGGAAATCAGAGGAGTACAAATAGGAAAATAGAACTCAAACTTTCACTATTTGCAGATAACATGATACTATACCTAGAAGACCCATCAAACTCAACCAAAAGACTTATAGAACTGATCAACAAATTCAGCAAAGTACCTGGATACAAAATCAACCTTTAAAAATTAGAAACTTTTCTGTACACCAAGCATGAATCCACTGAAAAAGAAATTAAGAAGACACTTCCACTCAGGATTTTCCACAAAAAAATAAAAATACTTAGGAATAAACTTAACCAAGGAGGTAAAAGATCTCTACAAAGAAAATTATAAAACATTGAAAAAAGAAATCAAAGGAGATCTTAGATGATGGAAAGTTCTTCTATGTTCATGGATAGGCATAATAAACATCATCAAAATGGCCATACTTCATGGCCGGGCGTGGTGGCGCATACTTGTAATCCCCATGCTTGGGAGGCGGAGACAGGAGGATTGCGCAGGTTTGAAGCCAGCGTGCTGGCTTAAGAGACCCTGTTTCCAAAAATAAAAAATAGGTCTGGGAGTATAGCCTGGAGGTAGAAGGGCTTCCAGGAACCCCAGTACCACCAAAAATAAATAAATAAATAAATAAATAAATAAATAAATAAATAAATAAATAATTTTTTTTAATGGCCATACTTCCAAAAGTGATCTACAAATTAAATGCAATACCCATTAAATTACCAAGATCATTCCTCACAGACATAGAAAAATCAGTCTTTAAATTTATCTGGAACAACAAAAATATCAGAACAGCCAAAGTAGTTCTCAGCAACAAAACCATGCAGGAGGAATCACAATACCTGACTTTAAACTATACTACAAAGCCATTGTAACAAAAACAGCATGGTACTGGCACAAAAACAGATACATAGACCAATGGAACAGAATAGAAGACTCAGAAACAAATCCACACACTCATACCCAATTGATATTTGACAAAGGGGCCAAAATCATACATTGGAAGAAAGATAGTCTTTCAACAAATGATGTTGGCAGAAGACACTTCCACTCAGGATTTCCCACAAAAAAATAAAAATACTTAGGAATAAACTTAACCAAGGAGGTAAAAGATCTCTACAAAGAAAATTATAAAACATTGAAAAAATAAATCAAAGGAGATCTTAGATGATGGAAAGTTCTTCCATGTTCATGGAACATGGCAAATCTGGTTAACCATATGCAGAAAAATGGAAATAAATTCCACTTTCTCACCCTGCACAAGAATCAATTCAAGATGGATCAAAGACTTAGAAACTAGACCAGAGACCTTGAGGCTCCTTGAAGAGGGCATAGGTCCAACACTCCGACACATAGATACAAATAAAAACCTTCTCAACAAGACCCCAAAGGCACAAGAAACTAAAAGGCGAATCAATACATGGGACTGCATGAAACTGAAGAGCTTCTGTTCAGCAAAGGAAACTGCCAAGATTGTCAACCGAGAGCCAACAGAATGGGAGAAGTTTTTGCCACCTACTCCTCAGATAGAGGACTAATATTTAGAATATACAGAGTATTCAAGAAACTCAACACCAAAAAATGAATACTCCAATTAAAAAATGGGCAAGTGAACTTAATAGACACTTCATGAAAAAAGAAATTCAAATGGCCAATAAAATCATGAAAAAATGCTCAACATCACTGGCAATCAGAGAGATGCGAATCAAAACTACCCTGAGATTTCACTTAACTCCAACTAGAATGTCAACCATTCAAAACACAAACAATAACAAATGCTGGCGAGGATGTGGAGAACTGGGAACTATAAAACATTGTTGGTGGGATTGCAAATTAGTGCCACCACTTTGGAAAATAATATGGAGGATTCTCAGAAGAATGGGAACAAATTTACCATTTGATCCAGCAATATCACTTCTGAGTATCTATCCAAAAGAAAGGAAACCAAACTACAAAACTAATGCATGTGTATTTATGTTCCTAGCTGTACAATTCATCATTGCCAAACTATGGAACCAGGCAAGATGTCCATCAATAGATGAATGGATTAAAAAACTGTGGGATATGTACACAATGGAATTCTACTCAATCGTTTAAAAAAAACACAATTATATCATTTTCAGGGAAATGGATGGAACTGGAGGACATTATGCTAAGTGAGATTAGTCAGTTGCAAAAAGTAAGAAATCATATGCTTTCCCTAATGTGAAAGCTAAGGTGAAATGGGTCATAGGAGGAACTCCAGATGAAAAAGGAGATTCTATAGAGGAGCAAATAAGGCAACCTAACTGAAGGGATGGGAGGGGGGAAAAGGGAAACTCTCTGAAGCACATGATGTATTTAAACAAACATATAGATATCAACCATTAAGCCAAGCATGGGAAGAAGGGCTGGAGGAGGGAATGAGGTAAGGATTGGGCAGGGGGCTGAATGGGTGATGTATGCATGTATGTCTACACAAGATTTTTTTATCCCATTATGATGTATGAATACAATGTACCAATAAACAAAACAAAATAATTATGTAAAGTTTATTTGAAAGAAATAAACTTCAGAGTCTCAAGAGTTAACCATAAAAAATAAATAAGTAAAATGTTAAATTCAAACCAGAAGTCAGAAAGCAGTTTATAAAACATAAGCCGAACTGGTAAGATATATTAAATATAAATAGTAAGTTAGAAGCTCATAAGACATGTTCAAGATGGTTAGAATAAACCAAATATGGGACATAATAAACAAGCCTGCTATTAATAAATAAAAAAGAATACAGACAAATTAATAAGGTATGACTATGCCACCTCTAGAATGACAGCTATGTCATCCAAAATTTAGCTACTCAGGATGGGGCCATTATGTGCCAGTGTATCATTTGCCCAAGAAACACTATCACAGCCCAATCAGGCTAATTGGTTACAGGCATGCCCTGTACACTTACTCCTGAATCTCTATGAAAGAACAACTGTATGTTGAAGCCCCAGTGTACCTTCTTGGTACTTGAGGTTCTTTTTCTCAGATTTTAATTCTGTTATATGTTTTTGGTTTTTATTTGATGCATTGTAGGCTTACATCTGAATGGAGTATAAAATGGTAGAGGCAAACATGCATGCTTCCCTCATTTAGCCCTTCCCCAATTTCCACCCCATTCCCTCCTCCCTTCCTCCTTCTCATGTTTGGCTTAGTGATTGACTTTGATATGTTTGTGTATGTACATCATATACATTAGAAAATTTACCTCTTCCCTGTTCTATCCCTGTCAGTTAGGTCACCTTATTTGCTCATCTATCTAAAGAAGGTTTGTGTATGTACATCATATACATTAGAAAATTTACCTCTTCCCTGTTCTATCCCTGTCAGTTAGGTCACCTTATTTGCTCATCTATCTAAAGAAGGTTTCTCCTTCTTTAACTAGAGTTTCTCCTATGACACTTTTTCTTCCTAGCTTTCTCATATTAGGGAGAGCATCCAACTTTTACTTTTTGTGACTGACTAATCACACTTAGCATAATGTTCTCCAGTTCTATCCATTTTCCTGCAAATGAGACAATTTTGTTCTTCTTTATGGTTGAGTACATATCTCATAGTTTTGTAATGGATTCATCTGTTGATTGACATATTGATTGGTTCCATAGTTAAATCACCAAGATCATTCCTCAAAGACATAAAAAAAAATTAGTCCTTAAATTCATTTGGAACAAAAAAAAAAAACAGAATAGTAAAAGTAGTTCTCAGCAACATGAACCATGCAAGAGGCATTATAATACCTGATTTCAAACTATACCACAAAGCTGTAATCATAAAAACATCATGGTACTGGCAAAAAAACAGACACATTGACCAATGGAGCAAAATAAAATACTCAGAAACAACTCCACACACTTATAACCAATGTACTTTTTACAAAGGGGTAAAAAAAACATACATTGGAACAAAATATTCTCTTTAATTCTAGCATATGTATACAGAACATGAGTGAGAATGACTGCTACAGCATAGAGAGCAAGAGGAAGGAAACTTATATAACAAAGCATATCTATAGGTAGTTTGGTTTGTGCTTCCCTACTGCATTTTAGACTAAGTGTATTAATTTACCTATTCTATTTCCCCTTGCTTCTCTCTTTTTTTGCTTCTCACTATACATCTTAAATTGATTGATAAGCTATGCCACTCGAGCCCCTTCATTTGGTTTATGACCCTTATGGCACATTACTGCTGAGATAGCTTGTCTAGTGGTATAACTGGAGGCTATCGTTGCTTCAAGGTAATTTCTAAAGTTCAAAGTTATACATACTGGTTCCCTCATTTTTTCTATTTTACTGAAAGATAACAAAAAATGAATCAAAGTCCATTTTGAAATTGATATGGGCTGATTATATTTTTCTGTTTACCTCTACTTTTATAAAATACACCTATCATTGCATGCTCCATTCATAACTACAGAGGCATCTACCCACACAAAGCTACCCCCCTGGTGGTATGTACCAGAGGTAGATTGATCCAACAACAGCCAACCATTAGCTGGCTGGTGTCCTGAAACTTGTGAGATACAGCTCTGAAAGATCAGCTGAGCAGAGTATGGTGCTGCACACCTATAATCCCAGCAATTTAAAAATCTGGGGCAGGTTGATTGCACATTCAAGGCTAGCCTGAGAAACGTAGATTTTGTCTCAAAATAAAAATGTTTTAGAATGTATCTCAGTGGGGGAACACCCTGGGTTTAATCCCCGGTATCACAAAAAAATATCAATTGAAACAATTTTACAAGGTTCTAGGAAATAAACAGAAATCAACTAAAGTGAATAGGTTATATTTTGTCTAAGTGCTAGGGTGGAATATAGGTGAAAAGATGGGACAAATTTGAGATGATGAGAACACTGGTCTACAGAAGGAAGGAAAATACACAGGAAGAAGTAAATATATCACTGAAAAGGGATGACAAATTCTTCTTATAACAAAAGAGATGGGGAAAGTTTCCTTGGTTCAACCTTCCATTTTCAGCATGGACCCTCTAATTGGGATCTGGACCCTCAGAAATTTCCATTCTAGGTCACCCAACTAGCTCAGTTTTTAATAAATTTTCATTTCCTCTGTAATAGCTTTTGACTATTTCTGGTTTTGTTTCTTACAACCAAATGAAGCTTTTATTATATTATTTCTTCACTTTAATGTCCCCAAATAATCTCACTCACTTGTATACATTATTTTAAGAGCACATGTTGATGATAAAAATATACACCTCAATTCATAGAGTGTCACTCACATATTTAAATATCACACCAAGTTAGTATATCATAAAATACATTGGAAATACAGAACATGGTGCATCAAACTACTTGATGATGACAATAAAGAAACCAACAGAGCCTTGGAACTCTAAACTTTTTCCCATCTACAAAAAATAATCCTTTGTAATCCCAACAACCTTCATAAATTAATCACATGCTACTGCCAAGTTAATGTGCAATCGTACAAATAATACATCCTCAAACGCATGCAGTTTATAGAAATGCCAACCAAAACTGACATTAATTAACAACCTGAGTGTGAGAGACTAGGAATATTACTACTCAAAAAATGTATTCAATTTAATAATTAAACCACATTTGGCCTAACTATAATTATCTCTTAAGAAAAAAATTAATTAGCAAAAAGTAAGTGACATGTCTCCTGATTTATTGCAAATGGACTGTTGGCATCTGACAAGGTCACATAAAAATGTTTATAAGCATGTCACAATTAGAGAAACCAAAAATTAATTCCTCAGCCAAAGTTTTATTACACATATTTTAACCCATGAACTGATTTTCAGCACTAAAAAATAATTCTAACTCAAAAAAATCTTTTTTTTCTTTCTTTTTTTTTTATTGGTGCACTGTATTCATACATCATAGTGGGATACAAACTTTTGTAGACATACATGCACACATCGCCCAGTCAGCCCCCACCCGATCCCCACCCCATTCTCTCCCCATCTCTCCCTCCCATGCTTGGCTTAGTGGTTGACATCTAGTATTATAGCAATTTATCCAAAATTAAAAATGATAATCTCACATAACAGTTTCATTTGTCTGATACCAAGCTTTTGATGACTTAAAGATAACATTTCAATATTTCTTTTTACTTTCTTTCTTACCAGAGAATATTTTTTTTCTGTTTTTTTAGGTGAAACTATCATATATTTATATATTTCTTTTTCAGAAAAAAAAATATATCCTAATATGGAAAATGGACTCTAAGATACCCAAAACAATCTTGAAAAAGAACAAAGCTAGAAGATATGTATTTTCTGATTTCAAACCATATAAAGCTACAATAATTGAAACAGTGTAGTAATATTCTAAACGCAGATATATAAACCATTGGAGTTAAATAAAAGCCTAGAGCTAAATTCTTCCCTATATTGTCAAGTTATTTTTGACAAGGTTTCCATGAACATTTGGTGGTGGAAATAATAATCTTTTAACTAAATATTGTTGAAACATAATAATTACATGGAAAAGAATAAAGTTGGACCCTTACCTAATCCCATATACAAATATTAACTCAAAATAGATAAAAGACCTAAATATAAATCTTAAGACTATAAACCTTTAGGAGAAAATCTGGGTCATAAAACCTCACAACATTGAAATTGGCAGTGATTTCTTGGATATGATTTCAATGGCACAGGCAACAGAAGAGTATACAAACACCCTAAAAAATAAAAAAATATTGTATATCCAAAGACAATGTAAACAGAGTTAACAGTTACTAATAGAATGGGATAAAATATTTCCAAATGCTATATCTGAAGGTATATTAATATTCCATATAGAAATCCTAAAAATTAACAACAATAAAGGCAAACAATACCATTTAGAGATAGGTAAAAGACTAACATAAATAATGAATCTCCACAGATAACCAATCTTAGTTGTCTGTTGGATGGAAACTCTTGTTTCTCTAGTTCTGATGTGTGTTACCTATTTCTTCTTTGTAGTTAATCTCTTTGAGTATTTTCTCTAGTGCTGGTTTTGAAGACAAAAATTCCTTCAGTTTCTGTTTGTCATGGAAGCTTCTTATTTCTCCATCTAATTTGATAGAAAGTTTTGCTGGATAGAAAATTTTTGGCTGGAAGTTGTTTTCTTTCAGAGTTTGGAGTATGTTACTCCAAGCCCTTCTGGCTCTCATGACTTGGTTTGGGAAGTCTGGAGTGATTCTAATTGGCTTGCCTCTGAATGTCACTTGGCCCTTTGCTTTTGTTGCCTTTAAGATTCTCTGCTTGGCTTCCACATTGGTCATTGACAATTATGTGGCGTGGGGATCCTCTTCTCCGATCCTGTCTAAAGGGAGTTCTATAAGTTTCCTGGACCTGTGTATCAACCTCTTGCCCTATGTTTGGAAAATTTTCTGCTATTACTTCCTTGAAGAGATTGTTGATCCCTTTGGTTTCACTTTCTTTTCCCTCCTCTATTCCAATTATTCTTAGGTTAGCTCTCTTAAAATGGGCCCATATTTCTTCAATATCAGATTCCTGCTGTCGGATATTTTTTCCTAGATTAGAAACTATGCGTTCATTTTTGGAATGATCATCTTCTAAGAGCGAGATTCTGTTCTCCATGTGTTCTAATTGGTTGTTTGTGCTTTGAATTGAGGCCTTTACTTCATTAATTGCATCCTTTATCTCTTTTTGGTTCTCTCTGAGTTCTTTTCGAAGCACCTCTATTATTTCTACAGTTATTTTCCTGATTTGATCTTCTAGAAATCTCTGATTTTCTGTTTTATCGGGTTCTGATGTTGTGGGGTTGTGAGCATTCATTGCTCCAGTATTATTCCTCTTTCCCATGATTTCGGAAGTTTGTGCCTTCTCTGGGTTCTTCCCTTGGGTCACTATGACTTCACTTAAGGTGCTCTGGATCTCGAGTCTGTAGTATCTCAGACCCCACTACTCCTTTACTGGGTTGTATCACAGAGTCTCCGACCCAGAGAGTCGATAGAGGCTGCTTTAGACTATGGGGGGTGCCAGGTTGCAAGTTCTCCTATGGTGTGATATCTCTGCCACCGCCCCTCCCCCACTGGGTCAAGTCCCAGGGAGTACAGTACTGGGATTTCTCCTCTGTGGCCCGCAATTTGATTCACTGTTCTTGAGTACGCAGATGTAGCTGTACTGGATTCGGTGAATTCTCTGCTGCTGCCGCCGGTGGCAATATGGCACCGCTGCTACACCCTCGGCCGTGAGGCTGGCGTATTTCTTCTTGGTTTTGATTTCCACTCTGAATCCCTGCAGCGAGTGCTGAGCTCAGCCACTGGGAGCTTTAAATTTTACCTGTGGCGAGAAATCCCGCATGGCTGTTCCGCAGCGGCTCACCACGGCTTGCTGTAGCCGTCCGGTGAAGTCGCCGCTGCCACCAGCAGTATGGCGCTGCTGCCGCAGCCTCGGGCGTGAGGCCGGTGTATCTCCTCTGTGGCTCTTAGCTCTGTTCTCAGTCCGCTTTCTCTCTGGAGCCTGGTGATTTTTTTGTTTCTCTGGTGATGGTGTTTTCTGGCTATGAAAGGCGCTGATTTTGTGGTAATGGAGATTAGTTGTTAGTGGGGCTCTTAAGCCCCGCTTTTCTCAGTTGCCATCTTCCCGGAAGTCTCCCAAAAAAATCTTTTAAATGAGAGCTTTTAATGTTGATTTAACCTCATTGTACTTCTACTATATTTCCATCACTGTGTCAGGGACCTTTGACATACAAAGTGTTATTCCCATGTACAAAATAGTAGACCAAGATTCAAAGAAATTATATTACTTGTGTTACTTGCCCAAGAACACGTGGCAATCACGGAGCTGATATCCTAATTAAATGGGTCTTGCTCCAAACCTAGATTTTTCTATTTATCATGCTACTTTCATTCAATATAATGTGTTAAGCTGATGTTCTTTAAACAATAAAATGTGTTTAGGGTTCAATTACTTTTATGGAAATATGTTTGACTGGTCCTAGCCTTATTTAAACACAATCAACATTTTCATTGGCTTAGATCATCAAGATCACTGATACTGATCAAAAGAGTAAACTGGGCATGGTGGCACATGTTTGTAATCCCAGCATTTGGAAGGCTGAGACAGGATTATTGCAATTAATGAACAGCCTTAGATACTACTTAGTGAGGCCCTATACAACTCAGTGAGACCCTGTTTCAAAATAAAGAATAAAAAATAGGGCTGGGGTGTAGCTCAAAGGTAGAATGCCCCTGGATTGTATCCCCAATACTGCAAAAAAAAAAAAAATACAAAAGGGTATGGTTCTGGGACTCTCGAAGGAAAGAGAATTTATTTTCCTTAAAATAAATATCTTTTCATCACCATAGAGATGGTTCACCCTAGATTTACTAAATGAACAACAAAATTATCTCAGGCATCTGAAACTCAGCATCTCCAAGACTAAATTTATTTTATACAAACTTGTCATTCCCAAAAAGATAGTGATGAACAGATCTGCCTTATACTCCCCTATATTAAATAATGAGGTCATCCTACATTTTTTTGTCCTATAGGAGAATCCTAGAAACTATCCTTACTCCTGCTTCTAATCCCCTGCATCCACTGTGTTCCTATTCTAGAAAACCCTTTTACTTCTTCAGATTCATTCTCTTCTTGTATCTGCCTTGCTGTTGTCCCTAGAAGCCAGCTTGATATGAATGGCCCCAGTGTATTCACATGCAAGAGCCTCGGGAAGGCATCAAAGAGAGGAAAGAAAAGGAAACTGGGTAGCTATGCCCACGTCCCCATCTCTTCTAGCACCCTATGAGCTGGACTGTCTCACAGACTGTCAATTTTTTCATACAGCATTTTCTCACCAGGCCCTGGTAATTACACTCTCCTTCTGATATTTAAGCCTAGAAACAGAGATAACTTGCCATTTTATCTGTCTCTTTTGTAGTTCCTCAACATTCTGCCCTCACCTTTGTAAACAAGTACTTTATCAAAACGTCCCAATATGTGTAAAATTATGAATATGACATGGTTAACCTGGACAACCATTGGTGGGAGGGGGTAAGGGAAAACGGGGGCAGTGGGGAGAGGGCACCAAATATAGTTTAAATGTATACTCTTTATGTTCAATAAAAAAATTGTTAAAAGAAAAAAATAACTAATTTAAATGTGTCCTCCATTTATTCTGATTAATAAATAATTTAAGCCTATTTATTATGCATATTTCTCAAATATGTTCTCTTCTCTTCAATCCTAACATCTTTGCTTTTGAATGGGGCTTCCTCCATTATTTCCTGGATTTCAATAATGACCTCTTGACAAGTTCCCAATCCATTCTCATATTCTAAGTAGTAATGTGCTTCTAAGAAACAAATCTTATCAACTCACCAGATCATTTTCCTGTTTAGAACCCTCTTGATGACATGGTTTATTTTACCATGGTAACCCCAAACTTCTACTGGCATGTCCTGCTAGTTCCATTTATTATCTGGACCATGTTTATGCATCAGGTTTATTGCTCAGCATTCCTTCTTTCTACACTCTTGAGCACCGTTTTAGTTATGCTTTGTTAATAGTTCAGCAGATCTCTATTATGCATCATCCTCCAACTCCAATTCATCATATACAATTCATTTTCTCTGTCCAAATCAATCTTTCCACCCAGCTTCAAGTGGCTAATTCTTACTCCCATTTAGGGCTGGGCTTTGGCTTCATTGTCTTCAGGGAATAGCACTGGAGAGGGAAACAGAGGGAAGCTCACCAAGTGCTGTGTGTATGCATATGCCTATCACTCTGAACTATATCATGATATGAGACTATGATGCACCAATAAAAGTATTTTTAAAAGAAAAGCACTTGACTTAGAATAATATTCACTAAATATTTGCTAGATGAATGAAATTTGTCCCCCAAATATTTCTCCTAGAAAAACACAAACTCTACAAAACATATTTTCCTATATTCTCCTTATCAAGGTGTCTTTGGTACAGAAGTATGTGTGACATGCATGTTTATCTGGAATATGAGGTGATATTGATTTGTATGCATGTTTATAATTCAGGCAGTCACATTATGCCATGCTTTAGTAATAACTCCCACTGGGACAGCAGTTTCTGTAATCGCAGTTGATGATTTCTTTTTATAGACTTTATATTTCATTTGCTTTTTTATTGTTAGAAATCAAATTAAGAAAGAGAATGCTGAAATGAGTATTCTGGCCCTGAAAACTATAAACGCAAAGGGAGGAGCTATCTATTTCAGTGAAATGCCAGGTAAATTGCCACCAGAGATTGCAAACTGCCTAAAAAAATAAAGTTTTCAGTTCACCAACATAGAATGGGGTGTAAAGTTAGAACAAAGATGATATAGAGAGAAAGTCTCACAGGAGCTGGATCTTGAAGTTTGCAGATTTAATTACTGAGATACTACACAGAAATTGTACCATCATCTTTTGTGAATATCAGGGTTACAGCTGATCTTCTTCATGTTCTGCTCTTTTTGTCCATTAAACTGAAACAAAATTCTAACTTTAAAACATCTTTTAAATGGGAGCTTTTAATGTTGATTTAACCTCATTTTACCTCTATTATATTCTACTAAGCTCTGTTGTTGTAGCTTGCAGGAAAGATGGTGTAGAATTTAGTCTTTCTTTACTTATAATAAAAATACTATATTTTATAGGGTTTTTGACATATATTACTCCCATGGAAGTTACAAACTTCTTATTTTGGGGGAATGCATCTAACCTATTGGTCAGTTCTACTGCTGCCTACCATACTGCAACAACAAAGTAACTTGATACTACTATTTATTTCTAACAGAATAAATGGGGAGCTTGTAAAGTAAACTAGGCTGCTGGGAGGTTCTTTTGCTGAATTCCCCCAATATGGTCTATGGTAAACTGGGCAGTTCTCATTGAAGTTAGCTGTGATGACTGGGATCTCTCTCCATATGGTGTTCACTCTCCAACACACTACTTGCTCTTGTTCATATGACATCATAAAAAAAGTTCTAGGAACAGAAAAAGAGGGCAGTCCTCAAAAGTGTAAGTGCTGCTCAAGCCACAACTTGGGTATTTACTACTTTCCCATTAAGTCAAAGCAAGGCACATAGCCAAATACAGAGTTCATGTGAGAAGACACAAGCATAGATCATAGGTAGAGAAGGCATTAGCAACTTTTGGACCATTATCACAATAATCCGACCATATTATTTCTAATACTTCCATGTATGTAGTGAAAGTTCAATTATGTAATACTCTTGACCTCCCCCCGCTCCTTCTTTCCTCACATCCCCTGGAGTATAGGAGTGGTTTTTTGGGTTTTGTTTTTGTTTTTTTAGCAGATTGGGAATAAAATAAAGCAAACATGCTCAGTTAATTCTTCTCTTTTTCCCATTTGTAATGGATCCATAAAAAAAGCCACATTCTCCACACACTTGTATTCCCAGTACTTGGGAGGCTGAGACAGGAGAATCCAGGTTTGCAGCCAGCCTCAGCTACTTAGTGAGGCCCTCCACAACTTAGTGGGACCCTATTTCAAAGTAAAAAATAAAAAATTGGGATTGGGCTAGAGTGTAGAATAGAAATAGAATGCCCCTGGGTTCAATCCCTAGCATCACAAAAAAGCCACATTCTCCAAGGCCTACACTCTTTAAATAAAGAAATATTGGATCCTATTTATTATTCTGTATTATTTCTCAACTGGTTAAAAAATCAAAGAAGTCCTACATCTTTCATCCTGGCCTTTTCCAACTACAAAAGCATACCAGCATTTGAATAAAATAAAACTTCAGTATGTGCCAAGATGGCAGCTCTCTTAAGTGAAATAAAGAAAATTGATAAATAAAGAAAAGTGAATTCCTTTAAATGATGACAGAATAATAACAGTAGAACCTTTACTTAGATAACTGAGTACTTGATGAGGCAAAGTCTTTGAGAAAAGACTTCAGCTTCAAGTGTAAGGAGAATTCTAAAACCCAGAAAATAAACCTGAAAGAGAAAAAATAAAATAATACCCAAAGATATCCAGTGAGGGTGAATAGGGCTGTGTGGATCAAAAAAAAAAAGAGTTTAAAGCAAAACTATAATTAGCAAGTCTGAGATGGCAGAACCCACATGTACACAGAGCTGCCCCTTAGTATCCATAAAAAAATTGATCCCAAGGCCCCCACAAATACCAACATCTCAAAATGCTTAAGTTCCCTATATAAAATAACACAAAATTTACATAAGACCTATGCATATCCACGTACACAGTTTAAATTGTATATAGATTACTTATGATATATAATATAACATAAATGCTATTTAAATAGTTGTTATGCTGTATTATTTAGGAAATAACTAGGGGGAAAGTTTGACCATATTTAGTACAGATTTTTTTTTCTTTCTCAAATACTTTCAATACCACTATTTATTGAATCTGTGGATGCATAACCTGCCAATTGATGCAGAATCCATGAACACAGAGGGCTAATTGTGCATGAGGGTATGAAACACTGAAGAAAAAATCCTGCAAATTTTTCTCTTTCTACATTTATAATTCTTAGGTAATTTATATGATTAAAAATTAACCAAAATGCAATACTAACAATCACATACAATTAGTTTTATTCTATAAATGAAAGAATAGAGATGAATAGAAATAAAGAACTTTTTTCTAATGTATAAAAGAGAATTTCGTCTTGTCCCAAAATTATCTGGACTTTATCCTGGCCTTCTAGTGGTTAAAGTCTCTGCATTTGCCTGGAGTACTTGAGCTAACCAGGCAGTAACAATGTGATTTATCTTAGATGCTTTGACCTGGACCAATTCTGTGATTTAGGGTAAGGGCTTTGGGGTCCCAACTCTAAACTAGACACTGAGATCAACCTTGTGGTGAGTCAGTCAATAGATCATTCCTACATAAGGAAGCCCTGATCTGAATACCAAGGCTAGGGTGAGCTTCCCTTGTTGTAAACTCTCCATGCACAATGTTTTAAGTCACTCCCAAGAAAACACATCCTGACACCAGAGAGAAAGCACAATGAAAGCTTCACATTTGTGACCCTCTGGACTCTATTCCATCTTCTTTGATTAATCTTAATCCTTATAATAGGCCATAACTATTGAACATAACAGCTTTCAATGAGTTCAGTGAATGTTTCTAGCAATTACCTAACTTTAGAGTAGTTTGAGGAGGCCTTTCTCCAAACATGCAGTCAGTGTTAGAAGTGAGGGAAGCCTAAGAAGGATTGTGTGCTCTCTAATTCCATACTTAACCCTAACCTCTCACTCCAAGGGAATCAGGAGCCACCTGAACAGGTCTGCAATTTGCATGCTGCACAACTTGGGCTTGCTCTTTAAACACAGCATAAATAATTTCACCAAGTGAAGTAAATAGGAATCCCACTCAATGGTCTATCAGGGGGATTGAAATTGAACACAGGGATAATCTACTTCCAAGCTACAACCTCAGTCTTTTCTATTCTTTATTTTGAAACAAAGTCTCCCTACATGCTGAGGCTGGCCTTGAATTTGCAATTCTATATCCGTCTCCCAAGTACTGGATTGTAGGCAGGTACCATTGCCTCCAGCACAATAACTCTCTTAAGTAACATTTCTACATTCTTCTCATTGGAGTTTAACATGATAAAAAGCAACAAAAAATATAGTATTCAGTGTGTTAAACATATAAGAGCTTTTTTGCAATAAGCATGAAGCCAAAAGAATTTTTTTCAAGTCTGGCATGGTAAGAGCAAGTATCTTGGGACAACTATTCAATGTTTAACAGTTTCCAAAGTTGAATGCATAGCCATATGTAGTGGTCCTAGTAACATAACTAGTAATTGGTAAATTCAGAACTCAAACTCAGCCCTGTCTCAGAGTCACAATTTGTCCTAGAAAATCAGGAAAAAATAAGTCTATATAACAATATTAAATAAAAATAAAGATAGGAGAAGATAGTTAATATTTAGATGGTGTCATGGTTAGAGATAAAGTGCCCCTGAAGTGCCCATTTATTAAGCTCAGGGTTGACACATAATGGATTTGTCTGGGTGGTAGCCCAGACTGGTAGGATTTGACTAGAGAAGGTGGGTCCCTGGAGGTGTGGCCTTGGGGATTATATATAGTTTCTTCTCTCCTTATTTGCTCTCTTGCTTCCAGCTTTCATAATGTGAGAGCATAGTATTATGCTTTCCCTCTCTCTACTTCCTGTCACTATGCCCTGAGATCTATAGTTTTCAGCCTCTTATGAACTAAACCCAAAACCATGAACAAAGTAATCTTCCTTCCTCTAAGTTACATGATCACATCTTTGGATTATATCCATAAGAATGCTGACTAATACAGAAATTAGTACCAGAGAAGTGGGGTCATCACTGCTATATCTAAGTCTGGCCATGTATATTGTGAGTTTTTGGAACTATTTTGTGAGGGGAAATTGGAAGTTCCAGAAAGTAGCTAGAAAGGTGGATGATAAGAGACTGTGATCAAGAGATTTGAGAGAGCAAAGAGGACTCCATAGGAAAATGGAGTCGAGGCCACAAGTGTTACATTCTGGCAAAAAGCTTATGGGAATTTGCCTGTGTCCTAAAATTTTGTGTGAGGCCAAATTTAAAAACAGTGAACTGATTAATCAGGTAGAGAAAATCTCAAGACAGCAAAACATCCAAACTTCATTATGGATATTGATGTCCACATTCAACAAACTCTACAACAAATTTTGGGAGTACAGCAGTTTGGTTAGGAAGGCATATATAAAGCTGGGGCTCAGAGAGATGATGCTGTTCAAGTAAACAGTATGGCTGAAGGGAGGCCAGACATTTTTGTGTGGAAGCAAGAAAACAACGGTGGCAATTTGCACTCCTATTTGTTTCTTGAAGCCTTGCTGGGAAGGATTATGTTCCCAAGATGCAATGAGCTACTATTGATTCTTTGGCGGGAAATTTCTTGGAGCATTTTCCTAGAAATTTGTTGCTTGAACAAATGTCTAGGATAAAACTGCCCCCTGCACAGAAAAGAGTCTCACTAAATTGCTGAGGCTAATATTGAACCCATGATCCTCTTGTCTCAGCCACCCATGATCCAAGATGTCTCAGCAGTAGGATTACAGGCATTCACCACCACACCCAGCTGTCCTTTAGCTTTTGATGACCAACTCCTTCCCCATGGAGAAATCAAATAGAACAGAATGGAATGGGAAATAATAAAAGTAATAGTAATCTCTAATATTCCTTCAATTCTAGAAACATGATTATTCATGCTCTGCTTTCTGTGGTTTATACTACCAAGTGAAAAGGATAGAAAATATGTGGAATAGATCTCTTAATAATGAGGACCTAGAGCTGGGAGTGTTAGCACATCCTTGTAATCCCAGTATTTGAGAGGCTGAGACAGGAGGATCGCAGGTTTGCGGCCAGCCTCAGCTACTTAGTGAGGTCCTCTGAAATTTAGTGAGACCCTGTTTCAAAATAAAGAATAAAAAAATAGTGCTGGGGGTGGAGCTCAGAGGTAGAATGCCCCTGGGTTTAACCCCCAGTACCACAAACAAATTAATAACAATGATGATAATGATGATGATGACTTAGATTCTCATTATTTTCATTATAAATGATGATGGAGAAAAAAGCAATGATATAATATTGCTTAAAAACCACCTTGGCCAAAACAATCCAATATTGTTGTCCTAATCATAGAATAGTCTTACTGGTAGCAAGCACTAAATCAAATATAATCCAGAGTGGGGCAAAGCAAAACTTGCATGCCATGATCATGTCTCTGAGGTGGCTATGCAAAACTTGACATTTAATTTAAAAAGCATGGAGGCATGATGGAAAGGCATCTCTATGTGGAGAGTAGAAAGCAGTGGTGCATTTTATTTGACATGGTGGATTTGCTTTCCTTTATTTTCATATTTTAATAAGTTCAACTCATGAAAGCATAATGAAAATAGAAAGATCAGTTATAATCAGGATGCATGGACATTTGGGGATCTTGATTTAAAAAGCAGTTGCCTTCCTAAGTCTTTCAACAAAATGTAAATTAAACAGATGAAATTGCCTAAAACATCACTGATTCCCAAGGGAATGTAATCATGCTTAAATGCCAACACTAAATTAATCAAAGAAACAGAATGTGGAGATGAGAAATTTCATTTTAAGCAGCTTCATGTTTCATTAAAGTAAGTGGACATGGCAGGTCAGGTTAAGACTTTGCAAAGAATGATTTGAAATCAAAAGGCAAAGGTTTCTGTCTCAAAAACACAGCCACAAAGCCTATTGAAATAAAACCGAGTAGTAATTCATGTGCATAGTATGCTCCATAGTTGATGATTTTAGCAAGACATTTCTTTTTTCTCAGTGCAGAATTCTGAAAGATATATATTAATATTTGTGTAACTATGTGCTTTCTTCAAAATAGCTTAGTTTTAGTTTTATATATTGTACTTGAATTTCTTACAATCATGTTCTTCTAAACTCAACTGGTCTACAAAAACAAATTGAGTTGCCAGTCGAAACATGGTATGTATTTAACTTAGAACAAGCAAAGAAAATCATTTGGACAGGATGGTAAATGAACAAAATTTTTTTCAGAATTCATTTATTTGTTCAACAAATGTTTTTGACTGCTATTCTGTATCACACACTGTTTTAAATGTTTGGCATGTAACACACATACACATACACATACATATACACATAAATATACACATACACACATATACACACAGAGAGACAAGAACCTTAGATTCAGAAAGGAAATTAGTCGGCATAGCTGTAATGAAAAAAAACTGAAATAAGAAGGAAAAGAAGTAAGTTGGAGGTGTTGGAGCACACCTATAATTCCAGTACCTAGGAAGCTGAGACAGGAGGATTGTAGGCTTGAGGCCAGTCTCAGCAACTTATCACAGCCCTCAGCAACTTAGCAAGACCCTATATCAAAATAAAAAATAAAATATAGCTGAAGGTATAGCTTAGAGGTACAATGACCCTGAGTTCAATATCCAGTACTTAAGAAACAAAAAAGAATAAAAAAAATAAGAACTAAATTGTACAGAGAAAGTGGTAAGTCATCATATAAAAGAGTAGGCATCATTCTGAAAGGGGCCTTAAAAGAGGTGAGAAGTTATCCTTGGGTGATCTCTGTGAAATCATTTCCATCACAGGCAGGAGCAGCTTTTTGTGTTTGAGAAAGCAAAATGGAATAAGCATGTCTGAAAAGGAGAGTCGCAGGAAATGAGGTCAGAAAGCTAGTGTGCGACCAGACTGCATCGTGTCTCACAGGCCATTGTAAGGATTTTAGTTCTAACTCTGGATAAAAGAAAGCTGTGTTCCATTGTTTTGAACAGAAGAGCAAGCATAAGCTACCTTCTCTGGCCACTGTGTTGATAAAAGACTAAGCAGGAAGAGACAGGGTAGAAACAAGAGAACTAGTTAGAAGGCTATTGCAGGATCCAGGTTCAAGTCATGATACAGAGAAAAGCTGGGAAGGATTTATAGAATTTTTGTTTTGATGGTAGAATCAAAAGGATTTCCCATTGGATTGAATGTGGAGTATAAAAATGATACAAGTAAATAGTGACTTCAAAGTGTTTCACATTAGCTATTGAAAGAAAGACATTTTCATCAACTAAGATAAAGGCTGAGTATGAAAAGTATAAAGTTGAGAAGGATAAGTTCAATTGGGACATGCTGAGTTTGAGATTTCTACATTTGGGATGAGTTTGAGAAAACAAATATGTATGCCATTTTAAAAGAGGAAAAAAATCTATCCTGCAGGTATGAATTTGGAAGTTCTTTTTTTTTTTTTTTTTTTTTTTTGCAGTACCAAGAATGGAACCCAGGGGCATTCTACCTCCAAGCTACACCCCCAACCCTATTTTATACTTTTTATTTTGAAACATGGTTTCACTGATTTGCAAAGGGCCTAAGACAGCTGAGGCTGTCTGCGAACTGCGATCCTCCGGTCTCAGCCTCCCAAATGCTGGGATTATAACCGTACACCACCATACCTGGCTTGAAGTTCTTAATGCATATATGACTGGGCCATGAAAATAGAGCTCTCCAAAATTACAATTCACTCAAATTTAGTAAGAAAGACAACATCCTAATTTTCAGACCTTGTTTTTGGTCTTTTTCTTTTGGCCTTCAACATCACATCACATCTGTTTATGCCAACTCTTATCATCTATCTTATAGTATAAATATTTTATTCTCATCTCTCCTCAGTTAGTATAAGAAGCTTAAAGACAAAGATTTATTTTAGACATTTTGTTATTTTTCTACCAAATGCTTTGTGTTTAAAACAATGCCTTACAGAGTAGATGGGTTAATCAAATACACTGGGTCAAGGTAAGTTTATTAAATCTTCAGATTAAGACAAAAAACTCAGTGATAAGAGAAAATCTTATCTTCAAATAGTTTTGTGCAACTTAAACTGGGATTGGAGAATAATAGATAAATTTCTAGCACAAATAAAGGCATTCCTCAATTGGTGGACATACAAAATTATTGAGAATTTACTCTGTACAGAGCACTGTAAATACGTCATCTCATTTTTATTCAATAAGCTTGTAGAATTAGCAAAAATTAGCCTCCTTCTACAAATGAGCAGACTTGGAGTAAATGGAAAAACAAGGAATTTAAGTCCATATGTGTGTGTCTCAAGAGTTCATCCTTCTACTGCCCTATTGCTGTGCCCATGGTTATCAGAGCTTTAAGATTACAGAAATAGTCCACAGGCACTAAGTGATATCTTAAGATATCTGCCAATATGAGACTTAAGCAATGGTCTAACTTCTTTCAAGTTGATATGTCACCATCCTCTCCAGTCTCATCTTTGCTATCCACTTTGAACATGTCATAGGAGCATCCTGGGAAATTACGTAAAGAAAGGATGAAAGTGATACTCAGCATTAGGATAGCCCTTGGTTCTCCCTACAGTTTGCTCTGTCTCTTTCTCAGGACTCTATGACCAGACCATCATTATCTTATCACCTAGGGCTCAAAGATCTAGTTGTAAAAAACACTCTGTAGAATTATTTATGCCCAGTAGGGAAAGATAATGAGGTATATTATCATCCTGAAAAAAGCCAGTCAACTAGAGACAACATGCACAATGAATCAAGAAATGAGTTTACAGCCAGTGAACCAGGTCTACCACTTATACCCTTGTGAGTACTCACAGGGTGATGGGTCGGGGTGTAGCTCTTTGGTAGAGCATTTGCTTAGCATGTTTGAGGCCATGGATTCAATCCCCAGCACTTGTAAAAAAAAAAAAAAAAAAAAAAGAAAAGAAAAAAAACAGTATGCTAAGAACTCATGGGAATCATTTAACTCTATGAGCCTCAGTTTCTGTATCAGGAAAAACAAGAAAGTAGTATATTTCCTGCCTAAATCACAAGACTGCTATGAAAATGAACAGGTAATAAATGGCAAAGCACTTCAGACTCTAGTATTCTAATTTCATTCACCTACTGGGGTTCATAATGAATATTTCTGAGGTCCAATTTATGTAAGTACTCTGCACAGTATGTGAGAGGGATAAAGAAGGATCAGGATTTGTTGCCAAGGTACCAAGGTATCTGAGATAAGACCTAGTAATGACTTGGGAATTAAAAAGATGCTTAATGTAGAGCCGAGCATGGTGGAGCACACTTGTAATACCCGTGCTTGGGAGGCAGAGACAGGAGAATTGCACTGGTTCAAAGTCAGCCTCACTGGCTTTAGAGACCCTGTTCCCACATAAAAATAATATAAAAATAGGTTTGGGAGTATATCCTAGAGGTAGAAGGGTTTCCAGGAACCCCAGTACCATGAAAAAAAAGAAAAGATACTTAATATAATAATTTCATAGAAGAGTTCCTTTAACCAAGATGTCCATCAACAGATGAATGGATTACAAAACTGTGGGATATGTACACAATGGAATTTTAGTCACCCATAAAGAAAAACAATTATATCAGTTACAGGGAAATGGGCCGAACTGGAGGACATATGCTAAGTGAGATTAGTCAGTCACAAAAGAGAAGAAATCGGATCTTTCCCTAATATGTGAAAGCTAAGAAAAAATGAGTAACAGGAGGAACTCTAGATAAAGAAGGAGATCCTATAGAGGAGCAAATAAGGCAACCTAACTGAGGAGATGAGAGGGGGTACAGGGATATTCTCTAAAGCACATGATGTACTTAAACATACTAAGTCAATTACTAAGCCAAACATGGGAAGAAGGGATGGGAGGGAATGAGGTGGAGATTGGGTACGGGCTAATTAGGTGTTGCTGCATGTATGTCTACACAAATTTTTTATCCCATTAAGATGTATGACTCAATGCACCAATAAAATTTTTTTAAAAGAACAAAATTATCTGATAGACTTCAAATGAATAGAAGCAAATCTAAATTTTTTTTTTTTTTTTGGTACTGGGGTTCCTGGAAACCCTTCTACCTCCATGCTACACTCCCAGACCTATTTTTATACTTTTTTTTTTTTTTTTTTGGAAACAGGATCTCAGGATCTCTTAAGCCAGAATAGCTGGCTTGGAACCTGCGTGATCCTCCTGTCTCTGCCTCCCAAGCATGGGGATTACAAGCGTGCACCACCACGCCCGGCCAAATCTAAATCTTTAAAGCAAATAAAAGTACAAAGAACACCTATCGTATCTTACAAAACTATGCCACAATTATTTGCTGCTTCTCCCATCCAATGAGAGAATGTATTTCTCTACCCTTAAATCTGTCTGAACTAGTGATTTGTTTGGGGTAATAATACACCATGAATATGATGTTATGTGAATTCCAAGCCTGGGCCACAAGAGGTTTTGTGGACTACCACCTACTCTCTTGATTGCTTATCACACACAGTCACCAATCAAGTCTAAGCTGGTCTGATAATAAGAGAGTATATGGAATCAAAATGTCCTGTCCCACTAAGCCATCTTAGAACAGCCAGTCCCTGGACAACCATGCTAACCAGATATGCATGTGAAAGTTTAGCCATGGTCAGCAAATGATGACCCCATCAAACCAATCCCAGCCCAAATTGATGACTCACAAAATTATGAGTTCAATAAATAATAATTGTTTATTTTAAGCTAATTTGGGGAGGGATTTATTATAAAGCAAGTACAGAATGGTCCAACAACTGAGTGTATAGAAATAGGAATTTTCAGCAGCATCCAAATTGCTCCAGTACCTATTATGTTCTGGCTCTGGAAAATTTAAATTGTCTAGTTCTGAAAGTTGGCTAGAGATAGGCAAAGGAACAGAACTGTCTTTGCCTCTGAACAAGTTAAGTTGGACTTGGTAGTATGAGGAGATTCAAAATGTTCATTGTACCTACTCACAACTGAATCTCTAACAAGGAAAAAATAAAAAATAAACCAGTGGGGCAAGAAACAGGAAGGATGAACAGGAGACTCCATCTGAGCTGAAAGCTTCTTGGAAAGAAACCCAATAATTCAGCCTTCAATGACTCACTGAGTTCACTTGGATGGGGATTCAGCACAAACACTAATCTCACAATGTAATGAGGCAGAGCCCATTTTCTGCCTACCCAGTGGAAAGTGAAATTGCAATCCGCCTCCGTTGTAAATCAAAATGCCTTTCTAACCTCAGTTGTTAATAACGAATGTATATTTCCCATTTCACCGCCATCTCTTTAGAATTCACATATTAACCAACTTATTTATATAATATTCTGCTTTGCTCAAATTCATTTTCAACACTTTTCCCAGAGGCAGCTGAGCTTCTTGTCTAAATAGATTTTTATAAGTTATGAAGTTTAGATTATTAAAAAACAATCTAGAAATTTGATCTTTAAAGTGCCTGACAAATCCATTTTAGTTTTTAAATATATAACATTAGTTTGAAGAATGAATTCCGAGCTCTTATTTTCTAATAACTCCTATTTCAGTAATAACATTTGTTTGTGGGCAGAAAGAATAGAAAAGAATATCGAGAAAGTATCTCAAAGTATCTACAATGAACTGTCATCTTATTTCTGAAGTTAATATAGGTAAACATGTTGACTTTGTTTTATTTGTTGATCTAGAGGCTTTACATAATTGAGCTTTGATCTGGAAGATATTCATCTTCCACCCCCCAAAATTTATTATAGTTAACTTGCTCTGTCAGCAAAAGCATCACAATTGTCATTCCCACTTCCAGGGATTTTTCTGGGATCCAGGGAACAAAATCAAAGAATTTTATCATAAAGAAGAGTATTAAGGCCACCATCATCTACCCTGTTAAGTGTTATTTGAAATACCTAAGCAATTGGAGATGCTGCTTCTATCTTTAAGGAGCTTGGAACTTGTTGTGGAGAGAATACTAAGGCACATGAAAACTCTGATAAAATAACTAAGTACTGAATTAAAAGGTAGAGTTAGATGTGCCATTACGAAATGAGAAAATGTATTAATTTCTCTTTTATGTCAGTGTGTTGCAAATATTATTTCATCCCATCCTGCCAACAATTCAAAAATAAAGCATTCTATTTTAATAATAGAAAATTTGAGAAGGAGAAAATTTAGGAAACTTCTCTTTAAAGATGATCCAACTAATAAGAAGCAATACCAGAATTTATGTTCAAATTTCTATGTCCAAAGAGGCCAAGAAGGCCCTGTCTTTCTACACCATATTGCCTCTCAGAAGGTTAGAACAGAGAGGAAATTACTTAACGCCTCTTCAAGTCTTCCTGGCTCTATTCTTAGGTGTCTCTTATGGTATCTTATATTTTCTATTTTGTTCCTGTGAGTTATTAATGAAAAAGCATTTAGTATATTGAAGTCAGCATAAGCTTTTCAGTCAGAAAGATCAGATTTCAAATTTTCTACTCTTGCCCTAAGATGCCCCATAATCAGGAATTTTGTTTAATTTCTTAAATCCTTTATTAAGATATTCATGAAACATTATCCCTTTAGGTGAGTATTTACACATGTGATATTTAGTCAGTCCATCTTGTTGGCTTCTCAGACTGATAAATGTTTAATACTATTATTTTCAGGATATAAGAGTAGAATTTGTTATAATTTTACTAAATCCCTTCTTCATGGCATTAGATAAACTTTTAAAAACTTAGCCAAGTAAAAGCATTTCAGGTATGAGTATTATTAATGATAACTGTATGTTAATATCAATGTACTGATAAATCTTTACACCAGAGAAGCAGTGAAATGTGGGAAAAGATCCCTTTCTAAGTATGCACTCAAATTCTATACTCCAAACTGAGAATACCTACTGTGTCATTTGTTTGGCTAATGTAATTTAACTTCAATAAGACATTCAAACCAAAATCAAATTAGCTATTACCTGCTGCTTTTCTTTCTTTCAATTATTTTATCTTTCCTTTGAAGAGTGGACAAGGACATAAAAGGTGCCAAATTGACAAAATAGGAAAAGGCAGGTACCAAATGTCATCACTGAATTTGAACTCATAAAAAGATTAAAATATAAAGAGCCTCTTTGATTCAGCATACCTCACATTGTCAGCATATCTTACTGTGATGGAGACTCAGAAATAGAAAATAAGACAGCACCCCAATATAGAAGAGTGGGTAAAGGCACCTAGAATTAGGGAGGCAGGCACAAAACTTGACTTACTAATATTTGAACCTGAACTTCTTTTTTTTCTTCTTTTTCTTATTGGTGCATGTGTGCCTCTACTATCTTAATGGGGTACAAGATAGTAGAGGCATACATGCACACATCACTCATTTAGCCCTTCCCCAATTCCCACTCCATTCCCTCCTTCTCATGTTTGGCTTAGTGACTGATTTTGATATGTTTCTTAATATCTCTGAAATTCTATTTTCAACTGTAAAAATTAGGGCAATAATATAAATCCTATTTTATTATTTCAGGGTCTCAATAAGCAAACATGAGAACATCTAGAGAGGTACCTATAACAAAATAGATGCTCAGTAATCATGAGTTTTCTTCCTTCTTTCTTCTCTAGACTACTCACAAAATTTCCACTGATATATGCCCTATCTTTTATTCTATTATCACAGACATCCTTATATCTGTCCAAAAAATAAACATAATCTGGCCCTAATTCATAATGTTACGGATTGGGGAGAGTATGGTTTGGGGAAACTGTTCCCGGGGACTGCTACTAGGGTCCCAGACACACTTTCCCCCAACCCATAACAAAACCCAAAACAACCAAAAACAGAAAAAAAAGAAAAACAACGTGGGTTCTTTTCCTAAGCTAAGAATAAATATGCATAGCTTGGACAGTTGCTGAAGATTTAAAGAAGTTTAATAAAAGATAGAAATACAGCCCCATGCATGGGGGGGGGCTGACTTGAAATGAATACACCAAAGGAATTACATATGGACTCAGCCTTTTATACCCATGACCTCCATCTTGTTTGCGTGACTCTGACGTAGTAGTGAACGTCCCTGTAAGGTACCTCCCCCAGTAAGGTGTGGCGAGGTGTCTACTTTCATGAAGGTAGACCCCTCCTACCAACTTAGCTGGCTTATCATGTAGAGCTGTCTTTAGATAGAGAAAGGCCTAGTTCTCTCCTAAGATCTGTCTTTAGATAAAGGCCTAGTTCTCCTCTCCTATTGACTTACTAATTATGTGTAGCTAAGTCAATCTAAGTTTCAGTAGCTGTTTGCTTCCTGACCAAAGCCAAGCCTTTCTCTTTCCAGGTCTGCTGCCATTTTGACACAATTATTTTTTAATATATTAATAATCAGAGCTTTCTCAAATCTTCATGGCCATTCCCAATACTGGCACACATAAACTAGTGTTGGAAAAAATTTCACAGGTCAAATCTGGCTGGCCACCTGCTTTTGTAAATAGTTTATTTTCAACACAGACTCTCCCATTTCTTTACACATAGCTGATGGTTGCCTTCATGCAACAGCTATAGATTTGAGCAGTTTTAACAGAGATCTTATATATTAGCCATCTGTTGCTGCTATAACAAATTACCACAAATTTAATGACAGAAAACACATTAATTACCAGTTTTGTATGTTAAAAGTCCAACATAGTTCTCAGTGGGCTAAAATTAAGGTGTCAGTTGTGTTGTATTCCTTTCTAGAGGTTCCAAGGGAGACTCAATTTCCTTGCCTTCTCCAGTTCTGGAGACTGCCATTCATTGGCTCATGGCCCTCTCCCCCATCTTCAAAGCCAGCAACAGATGTGAAGCTTCCTGACATCTCACCATTCTGATCTTTTTTTCTATAACCCTTTTCTACTTATACAGATCCTGGTGACTACATCAGACCTATCCAGATAATTGTGATAACATTCCTATGATAAAGTCAAATGATTCCCTTTGCCATGTAATATCAAATATTCTCAGGTTCTGGACCTCTTTGGGAAGTGATTATTCTGTCTAGCATAACATATAATTCGCAACGTCTATAATACTTGATATCAGTCCTTTAGAGAGAAAAGGTTCCAACTTGTGTCCTAAACCTTCACTCAAGTTTATGAACCTAAGTAAATATATGCTGGGTAAGGCATGTACAAGCCTACCTAAGATAATACAGGTTCAGTTTCAGGGTACCACAATAAAGTGAATATCATAATAAAGTGAATTACACGAATATTTTGGTTTCTCATTATATATAAAAATTATGTGTACACTATCTTGTAGTCTATTAAGTGTACACCAGCATTATGTCTAAAATAACAACCACATACCTTAATTTAAAATACTTTATTGAAGCCAGGAGTGGTGGCGCACGCTTGTAATCCCAGCATTCAGAGGCTGAGACCAGAGGATCACAGTTCGTAGACAGCCTCAGCTACTTAGTGAGGCCCTCTGCAACTTAGTGAGACCCTGCTTCAAAATAAAGAATAAAAAATAGGGCAGGGGGTGTAGCTCAGAGGTCAAATGCCCCTAGGCTCCATCCCCAGACCTGCAAAAAAAAAAAAAAAAATACTTTATTGAAGCCAGGAGTGGTGGCACATACTTGCAATCCCAGTACTTGGGAAGCTGACACAGGAGGATCACAGGTTCAAGGCCTGCCTCAGAAACTTGTGAGGCCCTGTGCAACTTAGTAAGACCCTGTTTCAAAATAAAAGAATAAAATAGGGCTGTGGGTTTAGCTTGGAGATACAATGCCCGTAGATTCAATCCCCAGTACCCTCCAAAATAAAATACTTTATTGAGAAGCAATGCTAATGATCACCTGAGCTATTTGGAAAAAAATGGCATCAATAGACTTGATAAGTATAGGGTTGCCACAACCTTCAATTTGTAAAAACAGTATCTGTGAAACTCAATGAAGTGAATTGCAGTAAAATTAGGTATGCCTGTATTCATCAGATACCTAGAATAAAAATAGTAGCAAGATACTATCTCCTTTTTTTTTTCTTGGTGGTACTGGGGATCCTGGAAACCCTTCTACCTCCAGGCTAACACTCCCAGACCTATTTTTATATTTTTATTTGGAAACAGGGTCTCTTAAATCAATGCAGGTGGCTTCAAACCTGCATAATCCTCCTGTCTCTGCCTCCCAAGCACAAGGATTACAAGCGTGCACCACCACACTCGGTGCAAGATAATATTTCTAACACCACTGGCAGATAAATACACAAAATTCTTTCATAAAGGCAATAGTACAGAAAGAATAACGTGATTGCAGTGGATAAACCTGTACATAATCACAACTCTTCCACTTACTAACTGGGTGCCCTTTTATAAGTTAACCTCTCTATGCTCCAGTTTATCTGTTCAAATATGCCTACTTCATAGGTTTTCTCTGAAAATCAAACATAAAGTGTTTAACTTAGTCTCTAGTGCATAGTAAGTTCTCAATAAATATTAGTTATTCATGTGAAGAAAATATGTTCTAAGTGTAACGAGGGAAATTGTTCTATTGCTAAACTTTAAGAGATATTTGAAGAGGTGTCAAGAGGCAAAGCATGTGAAACAATTGTTTCCTTCAGCTTAGTTCTCAACTCCCTGTTGGAGATGCCAATCACGTTGCCAATGGAAACCACAAGTATCCCTTCTCAGTGATGTCTGAAATCCACCCAGAAGCTGCCTTCACCATTCTACCTGTGGCTGCTTACAATTAAAGGGCCATTTATACCACTTGCTTTGACCCATAAATAAGGGACTAAAGCTCTTCGAGGGAACAGCCTTCCAGTTATTCATTCAGACATTCTAAACTGAAGGGGCTAGACCAGAACATAGAGATCCATAAACATAATTATTTTTAGATTCAGGTAAAAAGAGCCCTTTCTCCTAGCCCCAGGCATTGGCTAGCCCATGTTTGACAACTAAATAACACACATTTGTTTTCTTTTGCTCTCAGAAACATTTTCTCTACAGTTTAGAAACCGATTGAGCAAACAAGAGTTACAGAAGAGAATCATAAGATCAAAATTCCTAAGACTAAAAAATGTAGGGTTGGCTAGTATATGCAGAACAAAGAGCAAATCAAATGTCTTTCCTGGGAAATCAAAGAAGATTAGCTGATTTCTTTTATGTTCAGCCATCCTAAAGTGGGTATCCAAGCAGGCCCAATATCCTTGCTAACTGCTTTCTCCCCATCCCTTCTGTTCAGGTTGTATAGGATGGAGAAGTGGTTTAGAAATCCATGTAATTTTTTGGTTGAAAAAGTGATATGCTGGAAAGAAACACCCGCCTCATTAAGTTGATCTAGCTGAATCAGAAGAGAAGGGCCTGGCACTGCACAAGAGGTAACTTATATTCTTCCATCATTCATAACTATGGCTGCCTCAAATGCCTCACATCCAGCCACACAAACAGCCATCAGAAACCCCATGGCTAGTTGGAGACTTTTGCTTTGGCTATAACTTGCTTCAGTCTGAATCCATCCCAGATGATAGCACCATGCAAGCCGCTTGAGCTATAACAAATCAAGTCCATGAGGAGCCCCTTCCCCCCCCCCAGAAAGAGCAGAAAGCCTGCAGTTAGCTATCAGAACACTGATTGTGCATGAACCCTCTTTTTTTTCTACATAAGCAGCTTCTTATGTTTACTGGAAGTCTGTGTACTGCCTTCCTTATACTGTAGCACAAGTCCAAAAAAAAACTCTTTGGGGTGTATTTATTGGTGCATTTTAATTAGAATAATTAGTTCCAATGTGACATATTAATACTTGCATATATCATGCTTTAATCACATCCATCCCCATTTTACCTTCCATGTTCCTCTTCTCTAATAGTTCCCCTTCTACTTTTGGATGGATTTTTATCTTGACTAATTGTGATTTCTACCTTAAATAGAGCAAGCTGAGATGGCTGCATTAAGAACCAGTAACACTGAGGCCACTGGCTCTGAAAGTGGCCCCAGCCGGACTGGTAATACTGAAAGTAGCTAGTAGCCAGAGACTGGTGGAAAGGGACAGAAGGCAACGATGGAGAGCTGCTAGGAACTGCTAGCTCCAGTGCTAGAAGTTCCAGAAAGCTCCTAGTAGCTGCTTGCTCTGGCCTCCAGGAGAGCAACAAAGAGGGTGCTGGCATTCAGTGCTCAGAGCTGCTAACACTAAGGGAATGCACTTTGCCTATTCATGATTGCTAACCCGACTGAGCAAAAGCATCCTCAATTGATCGGTAACATAGTCACTGCTCAGGAGTCCTGAGCTGTGGCCCATATTCCACTCTCCTTCTCCACCAAATCTGAAGTTTACAGGAGACAGAAATCACCTGGGGAAGATTGTGGCACTGTCTGTCTGTAGGTTTTATGAACAATATTCAGTCACATGCTACAGGGCCCTGGGTGTCAACTTGTGTCAAGTTTCAGGAATAGTTTGACTTATAGCTTTTAAATATTTGTACATATGATATGTGTGCCTTCATTTGTAATAAAAATGGGAAAGGTCCATTCACATGTCACCTCCCAGTCAGAGCAAGCCTCCTTCTCTGAGCTCTTTGTTCTTGCTGCACTAATAGAAATGGATTTCAGATCACCAATGAATACATCTCTTAATCAAGGAGAAATCATTATCTGTGAGATCCTGATAGGTTTCACAGGCCAATATTAACCAATATATATTCATATACATACATACATACATACATACACACACACACACACACTTTGAATATATATATATATATATATATATATATATATATATATATATACATTCAAAACACAAACAAAAACAAATGCTGGCAAGGATGTGGAGAAGTGAGAACTCTAATATATTGTTTTGGGATTGCAAATTAGTGCAACCACTTTGGAAAACAGTATCCCATTCTTCTGAGGAAGAATAGGAATGAACTTACCATATGATCCAGCAATACCATTTCTGGGTATCTACCCAAAAGAATGGAAACCAAACTACCAAAATAACACATGCACATCTGTTCATAGCTGCACAATTCACAATTGCCAAACTATAGAATCAGCCAAGATGTCCATCAACAGATGAATAAATTACAAAACTATGGTTATGTACATAATGAAATTTTACTCAGCCATAAAGAACAAAATTACCTCATCTGTGAGGAAATGTATGGAACTGGAGAACATTATTCTAAAAGAGATTAGTCAGTCACAAAAAGTAAAAAATAATGTTCTCCCTAATATGCAGAAGGAAGGAAGAAAAAGGGTCTTAGGAAGAAGAATCCATAGATGAACAAATAAAGTGATCTAACTGAGTGGGACGGGAGGGGGAAGAGGAAAATTTCCTAATGTACATTCATAAACATATCAAAGGGAAGAGGAAAATGGTGGCTGAGAGTAACAGCGCATACGAATCCTGCTGACACTCAATCCCCATTGTCCCCAAAACTGAGCACTACAAAGCCAGATAATACTATCAGCAGAGGAATAAGAAATATAAACACAAGTGACAGAGAAAAAAAGACTAGAAGATTGACCAGAGAGAAAAAAAAAAGCCCTGCCTGCAGCAGAAGGCATGGACAAGGCCCCAGGCTTTCCACATAGCACCACGCACCAGTGACAAAAGGATAACAAGGATTTGAAGGGAGATGCAGCATACCCATGGATTGTAAGTCAGCCTGCCCAAAGACCTGCTACAGCATACAGGAGCTAACCTTGCCACCCAGGGACCCAAAGTGGAGGTCAGCACCAGAATAGAAATTCGCCACTCTTGCTGCAAGCTGCTATGACGCCATTAAGCCAGCAAAAGCCCAACCCACCACATCTCCCAGAGTCCCAGCCCAGTGAGCATTAGAAGCATAAGTAAAGCTGCATCCCAAAGGGGATCCTCCAGCGTTGTGCCCCTAGGGACTTAAGCAGCCATGATGAACTTCCTGGGTCTGAGATCTTGTGGTTCAACACAGTAAAGGAGGAGTGGTGACAGAGAGTACAGCACTCTCCAGAGACTTAGAGTTATGCTCAATAACACTGTAAGCAAGGTCACGGCCCCCATGGAAAATCACCCAGCCAGATGCCCTTAGGGTCTCGCACAGCTCCAATAAACACCCTGGGTCTGAGACTTCCTGATACAGCCCAGAGAAAGTAGGAGAGGGGGCTGTTGTTGGACATACAGAAGATGTAACAGACTCAGGCATTGATCAATAGAAAATGAGGAGGAGAAATCTAGATAGACCCAAATAATAGAAGCTCCAGGATGACCACAGACTTCCCAATCATGGCAAATGCAGAGAAGTCAGACCAGACCAACCCCAGCTGTGGAGAACAGAGACTCCTATATTAAGTTTGGTCTCAGAGACATATGTCACTAATGGTGGCAGAGACCTAGACTCCAAGCCAGAGGAAAGCGGGAGGGTGACCAGTGCTTAATACCTAACACAGCCAGAATGGTAGTGGCCATTTACATAAGACTGAGAAAATCTCAGAGAACCGAACTCACAGCAGGAAGGGTGCCAGTGGTACTCAGTATCTGTACAGAGAGATCCTGCTGCAGAACTATATCCTGGATCATCACTTAGATGTAGAATTACAATAATTCGTGCTTGGGGTTGAGGTTGTTTTGGTTTTATTTTTTCCTTTTTTTGTGTATGAGTGTATATGCCTGGTTGGATTTTTGTTGTTTTTTGTTTTGTTTTGTTTTTTAAACTATCCCCAAAACATCTCCCAAGCTTCTTCCTTTGTACATACCAACTCTCTTCTCACTACCCCTTTCCTATCTTTCTTCTGCTTTTTATCTCTCCCTTGTCTTGTATCAAACCTACTTCATATCATTATACCATAAATTCTACATTGGGTTACTAGAACACTACTTTATCCTTACTAGCTCTAATCTCTAGTATATACTACTATACCAAACCCATACTTTCATTCTATTCAACTCTGAGATTTTACCCTATTCTTCCATTTACCCCTGAACTTCCCTCCTTCCTCAACCTTCACTGTTGAATACAATACAAACTGCTCTTGGATATACCAGCTGATACCTAGAAACTGAGAGAAATTCATCAAAAGCAACCAAGGCAAATGTCTGAAGTCATGAAAGGAGAAACAACAAAGGAGCAATGAGCTCCCACAACGCCACAATTACAGAACCTGATAACACAGAATTGCAGAGTTCTGCAGAAGGTCAAATCAGAAATGTAACTATAGAATTAATATAGGAATTCCAAAGGGAATTTAGAAATAGTCTGAAAGAAATAAGGGATGCAATCACTGAAGTAAAGGCATTTATTCAAACTATAAACAATCGCTTAGACCACATGAAGAGTAGAATCTTGCTCATAGAAGATGATCACTCCAAAAATGAACACATAGTTTATAACATAGAAAAAAGCAATTTGACAGTAGGAATTAGACATTGAAGAAATATGGGCCCATCTTAAAAGAGTTAATTTGAGAGTAATTGGTATAGAGAAAGGAAAAGAAGGTGAAAGAAAGAGGTTCAACAATCTCTTCAAAGAGTTAATAGAAGAAAGTTTTCCAAACATAGAGCAAGATATTGACACACAGGTACAGGAAATTTATAGAACCTTCTTTAGACAAGATCAGAGAAAATGTTCCCCATGCCACATAATAGTCAAAATGACAAATGTAGAGCCAAGGAGAGACTCTTAAAGGCAACAAAAAAGACAAAGTGGCATTCAGAGGGAAACCACGTAGAATCACTCCAGACTTTCCAAACCAAGTCATGAAAAACAAAAGGGCCTAGAGAAACATATTCCAAACTCTGATAAAAAAATAACTTCCAGCCAAAAATTTCCTACCCAGATAATCTTTCAAATTATATAGGGAAATAAGAAGCAGAAGCAGAAGGAATTTATGTCTTCAAAACCAGCATTAGAGAAAATACTCAAAGAGATCAAAGAGACAAAGAATAAACAAGAAATACATGCCAGAACCAGAAAAACAATCATTTCTATCCACCAGACTACTAAGAAGAGAACAAACAATATTTCATGTAGAAGTAAAATCTCAACATGTTGGGAATTAAAAATCATTTCTCAATAATCACAGTGAATATAAATGGCCTCAACTCCCCAATAAAGAGACATAAAGTGGCAAAGTGGATTAAAACCAGACTGCATCTATATGCTGCTTACAAGAAACACACCTTACAAGTAAAGATAGCAACAAACTCAAGGTAAAGGCCTGGAGCAAAGTAATCCATGCAAATGGAACATGAAGACAGGCAAGAGTTGTAACTATGATATCAGATAAGTTAGACTTTAAGCCCAAGCTTATTAGAAGAGACAAAAATAGTCATTTTTACTGGTAAAAGGAACAATCCATCATGAGGAAATAACAATAATCAACATTTATGCTCCAAAATTTGGTGTAGCTACTTTCATAAAAAAAATTCCTTGTGATATTAAGTCACATATAAAGCCCAATACAATAATACTGTGAGATGTCAACACACCTCTCACACCATTAGATCAATCTTCTAGACAAAAGGTCAGTAAAGACATGTTAGACCTAAAAAACACCATTAATCAAATGGACCTATTGGACAAATACAGAATATTTCACCCAACTACAGCAGAGTTCACATTCTTTTTTCAGAAGCTCATGGAACCTTTTCCAAAATAGATGACATCCTGGGCCACAAAGTAAGCACCAGCAAGTTCAAAAAATGTGACATACTTCCCTGTGTCTTTTCAAACCACAATGGAATGAAACTAGAAATTAACTATAAGAAGACTCAGAGAAATCACATAAACATGTGGAAACTGAACACCACACTTCTTAATGAAGAATGGGTCATAGAAGAAGTAAAGGGTGAAATTAAGAAATTTATAGAAACAAACTAAAATAGAGATACAACATATCAAAACCTCTGGGACACATTGAAGGCAGTATTAAGAGGGAAATTTATAGCACTGAGTGCTCACATAAGAAAGACAGAAAATGACCAAACAAATAACTTAATGACATACCTCAAAGCCCTTGAAAAACAGGAACAATCTGACCCCAAAGCCAGAAGAAGACAGGAAATTGTTAAAATAAGAGCAGAAATAAACGAAATAGAGAATAAAAAAATGATACAGAAAATCAACAAAACCAAAAGTTGGTTCCTTGAAAAGATTAGTAAGATAGATAAACCAGTAGCCAATCTAACTAAAAAAAAGAGAATCAACCCAAATTTTGAAGATAGGAGATGAAAAAGAAGGTATCACAATGGAAAGTACAGAAATCCAGAGGGTTATTAAAAATTACTTTGAAAAACTTTACTCCAACAAAATGGAAAATCTGGAGGAAATTGATAACTTCCTACATAAATACAACCTTCCTAAACTAAGTCGAGAAGACATAAAAAAAACTTAAGCCAACCAATATCAATCAAAGAGATTGGAACAGCAATAAAGACCTTACCATTAAAGAAAAGCCCAGGACCAGATGGCTTTTCAAGTGAATTTTATAAAAACTTTATAGAAGAGTCAATCCCTATATTCCTCAATCTATTTCATAAAACAGAAAGAAACAAAACTCTCCCATATACATTCTATGAAGCCAACATCACATTAATATCAAAACCAAATAAAGATAGTTCAAGGAAAGAAAACTATGTGCCTATATCTCTGATGAACTTGGATGCAGAACTGCTAAACAGAATACTAGCAACATGCATTCAAAACCACATCAAGAAAAATCATACACCATGACCAGGTAGGCTTCATCCCAGGAATGCAAGGCTGGTCCAACATACGAACATCAATCCATGTAATTTATCATATAATCAGAACCAAAGATAAAAATCACATCATCATTTTAATACATGCTGAAAAGGCCTTTGATAAAATGCAACATCCATTCATGATAACAACACTGCAGAGAATCAGAATAGAAGGAACATACTTCAATATAATAAAGGCAATCTACAATAAACCCACAGCCAACATCATATTAAGTGGGGAAAAAATTCAAGAATTCCCCCTAAAAACAGGAACAAGACGAGGATGCCCATTATCACCACTTCTCTTCAATATAGTACTCAAGACCCTAGCCAGAGCAATAAGACAAGAAAAGGAAATCAGAGGAGTTAAAATAGGAAAAGAAGAGCTCAAACTCTCACTATTTTCAGATGACATGATATTATACCTAGAGGACCCAACAAACTCAACCAAAAGACTTATAGAACTGATCAATAAATTTAGCAAAGTATCTAGATACAAAATCAATCTTAAAAAATCAAAAGCTTTTCTGTACACCAACCATAAATCCACTGAAAAAGAAATTCAGAAGACACTTCCACTCAGGATTTCCCACAAAAAATAAAATACTTTGAAGTAAACTTAACCAAGGAAGTAAAAGACCTCTAAAAGAAAATTATAAAACACTTAGAAAAGAAATCAAAGAAGATCTTAGAAGATGGAAAGATCTTTCATGTTCATGGATAGGAAGAATAAACATCATCAAGATGGCCATACTTCCAAAAGGTATCTACAGATTCAATGCAATACCAATTAAATTACCAAGATCATTCCTCACAGACATAGAAAAATCAGTCCTTAAATTTATTTGGAACAACAAAAAACCCAGAATAGCCAAAGTAGTTCTCATCAACAAAAACATGCAGGATGAATCATAATACCTGACTTTAAACTATACTACAAAGCCACTGTAATAAAAACAGCATGGTACTGGCACAAAAACAGATACACAGACCAATGGAACAGATTAGAAGATCCAGAAATGGAACCACACACTCACAGCCAACATATATTTGACAAAGGGGCCAAAAACATACAATGGAAGAAAGACAGTCTGTTCAACAAATGGTATTGGCAAAACTGGTTATTTATACGCAAAAAAATTGAATTAAATCTCACCTTCTCACCCTGCACAAGAGTCAATTCAAGATGGGTCAAAGACTTGCATAATAGACCAGAGACCTTGAGGCTCCTTGAAGAGGGCATAGGTCCAACACTGCAACACATTGGCACAGATAATAACTTTCTCAACAAGACCCCAGAGGCACAAGAAACTAAAAGGTGAATCAATACGTGAGACTGCATGAAACTGAAGAGCTTCTGTTCAGCAAAGGAAACTGCCATGTTCCTCAAACGAGAGCGAACAGAATGGGAATAGATTTTTGCCACCTATTCTTCAGACAGAGGACTAATATCTAGAATATACAGAGAGCTCAAGAAAATCAACACCAAAAAAACAAATACTCCAATTAAAAAATGGGCAAGTGAACTTAATAGAGACTTCACAAAAGAAGAAATTCAAATGCATGAAAAAAGTGTTCAACATCATTGGCAGTCAGAGAGATGAAAATCAAAACTACTCTGAGATTCTACCTAACTCCAACTAGAATGGCAATCATTTAAAACACAAACAATAGCAAATGCTGGTGATGTGGAGAAATGAGAACTCTAAAATATTGTTGGTGGGATTGCAAACTAGTGCAACCACTTTGGAAAACAGTATGGAGGATCCTCAGAAGAATGGGAACAAATCTACCATTTGACCCAGCAATACCACTTCTTGGTATCTATCCAAAAGAAAGCAAACCAAACTATCAAACCAATCCATGCATATCTATGTTCATAGGTGCACAATTCACCATTACCAAACTATGGAATCAAGCAAGATGTCCATCAACGGATGAATGGATTACAAAACTGTGGTATATGTACACAATGGAGTTTTACTCAGCCATAAAAAAATACAATTACAGCATTTTCAGGGAAATGGATGGAACTGGAGAACATTATGCTAAGTGAGATTAGTCAGTTGCAAAAAGTAAGAAATCGGATGCTTTCACTAATATGTAAAAGCTAAAGTGAAATGGGTCATAGGAGGAGCTCCAGGCAAAAAGGAGAACCTATAGAGGAGCAAATAAGGCAATCGGACTGAGGGGAGGTGGAAAACAACTCTCTGAGGCACATGATGTATTTAGACAAACGTATCAATATCAATCACTAAGCCAAGCATGGGAGGGAGGGTTAGAGAGGGAAGGGGGTTTGGATTGAATGGGGGCTAACTAGGTGATGTGTGCATGTATGTCTGCACAATTTCCTTTTTATTATCCCACTATGATGTATGAATATAATGTACCAATAAAAATAAATAAATAAATAATAAAAAATAAAAAGAGAATCTCACCAGCCATCAATAATAAGGGTCAAAAAATAAATATAAAAGTGATTCTCAGCCAGGAGTAGTGGTTCATGCCTGTAATCCCCACACATAGGAGGCTGAGTCAGGAGGATTGCACAGGTTTGAAGCCAGCCTCAGCTACTTAGTGAGGCTCTCAACAACTTAGTAACACCAGGAGGGTTGCACAGGTTCAAAGCCAGACTCAGCTACTTAGTGAGGCTCTCAACAACTTAGTGAGACCCTGTTTCCAAATAAAATATAAAATAGGTTTCAGAGTATAGCCCAGAGGTAGAAACCCTCTGGATTCCACCCCCAGTGCCACCAAAAAAAAAGTGATTCTTACCCTAGTAGCCAAGGAGCAAATAATATATAAGATCACAAATCAAGCCCTGCTAACAGGAGAAATATTCATTCTTCAATGTGGAATTATACTGCAAAGTCTCTGAAAAAGGATAATATATATTTATAAGTCATGCTGAATTCATAGGTAACTTTGCAGAGATAATTAGGTCAAGATATTATCTTTATTTAGGAGAACAGACCCCACCTCCTTTCTAAAGCCCTTTTTAAAATTGCAAGCATCAATATGTATTTAGCTGCAGCCTATGGTGCTGTTCAAATCTGAAAAGTACTAGGAAATACACATTTGCAAATCCCCAGAGGTTATACTTCATCATTATATGGCAAAAGCAGAGTTTTAAGAAGGAAAGATGAGCCTGAATTACTTGAAAGAAGGCTGCAAAGATTCCCCTTACAGAAGAATCTCTTTAGAAGTATCTAGAAGAAACATACTCACCAAGACCCACATCAAAAAAGAGGTTCACTTGGGCAGTTGAAGGGATAACTCTCTGGATTTTTATACTGTATCTTCCTTTTTCACTGTGATACAGTCATTAGGGGTGTGTGTGTGTGTGTGTGTGTGTGTGTGTGTGTGTGTGTGTGTTAAGGGAGAGTGAACTGAGGGGAGTTCTATCACTGAATGGCTACTTGATTCTTTCTTGATTCTCAGCCTAGTAGCCAAGGAGCAAATAGCATAGTCAACAATATACAGAAAACATTAAAAAGAAGCCAAAATATCCTACAACTATGGGAAAATATGAGACATCCAAACTTATGGATTAAAATCATTAAAGAAGGGACAGAGGCACAGAAAAAGTGTGTCTATAATCTTTTCAGAGAAACAATTTCAGAGAATTTTCTCAAAACGGAAAGAGACTTTTACATCCATATACAGAAGACATAAAGAACACCATTAACACATGATCAAAGAAGGACTTTCCCCCACCATGTAATAATCAAAATGACCAACATAGAGTCTCAGGAAAGAATCTTAAAAGCAGTGAGAACAGCCGGGCATGGTGGTGCATGCTTGTAATCCCCACACTTGGGAGGTAGAAACAGGAGGATCACACAGGTTCGAAGACAACTGCACTGGTTTAAGAGACCCTGTTTCCAAATAAAAATATAGAAATAGGTCTGGAAGTGTAACCCAGAGGTAGAAAGGTTTCCAGGAACCCCAGTACCACCAAAAAAAAAGCAGTGAGAACAAAATAATGGGTGATATTCAGGGGAAAAACAATAAAAAGCATTACAGACATATTATAACCCAAGTCATGAAAGCCACAAGAGATGAGTATGATGCAATCCAGACTTTGAATAAAAAACAACTTTCAACTAAAACCACTACATCCGGCAAAGTTCTTATTCAAAATTGATGGAGAAATAAAAGTGTTTCAAGATGAGCAGAATCTCAAAATATTCATGAATACTAACTCAGCACTAAAGAAAATACCTAAAGAAATAAATAATAAAGAATAAAAAAGAATATCAGAACCAGAGAAGAGATTAATTCAATCAGTGGGTCAACTAAGCAAAGAGGAAATGACATTATATCAAATAGAATATAGAACACACAATGACAGGAAACAAAAATCATAATAACACTGAACGTCAAAGGACTTAACTCACCAAATAAAAGACATTGACTGGCATTGAGTCCTCACATAAGAAGAACAATCAACTAAACAATCTAATGACACATCTCAAGGACTTAAAAGGAAACAATAACAGTCTAATACCAAAGCCAGCAGAAGGCAAGAAATTATTAAAATCAGAGCAGAAATAAAATAGAGAATAAAAAGCAATACAAAGGATCAACAAAAAGCTGGTTCTGTGAGAAGATTAATAAAGTTGACAAACTCCTGGCCAACCTAACCAAAAGAAAAAATGAATCAACTCAAATCATTAAAATCAGATATGAAACAGAAGACATAACCACAGATAGTGGGCAAATTCAAAGGATTATCAGAAACTATTTTGAAAATTTATATTCCAATAGACTGGAAAACATGGAAGAAATCAATATATTTCTAAGCACATATAACCTACCTACATTGAACCAAGAGGAAATAGCAAGCCTAAACCAACCAGTAACAAGCAAAGAAATAGAAGCAGCAATAAAAATTCTGTCATTAAAGAAAAGCCCAGGCCCAGATGGGTTTCCAGTTGAATCTATAAAATTTTCAGAGAAGAAATAATCCCAACACTTTACAACTTGTTTCAAGAAATCAAAAGACATGAAATTCTTCCAGACTTCTTCTATGAGGCCAGTATCACATTAATACCAAAACCAAATTAAGATACCTCAAGAAGAGAAAATTATAGACCAATGTCTTTGATGAACATAGATGCAAAAATTCGGACTTCCGGGAAGATGGCAACCGAGAAAAGCGGGGCTTAAGAGCCCCGCTAACAACAAATCTCCATTACCACAAAATCAGCACTTTTCAAAGCCAGAAAACAACATCACCAGAGAAACAAAAAAAAAAATCACCAGGCTCCAGAGAGAAAGCGGACTGAGAACAGAGCCACAGAGGAGATCCTCACGCCCGAGGACGCGGCTTCACGCCCGAGGATGCGGCAGCAGAGCCATACTTCTGGCTGCACCGGCGAAATTCACGGGATGGCCACAGCAAGCCGAGGGGAGCCGCTGCGGAACAGCCAGGCGGGATTTCTCGGCGCACAGGGCATCTAAAGCTCCCAGTGGCTGAGCTCAGCACACGCTGCAGGGATTCAGAGTGGAAATCAAAACCAAGAAAAAAAAAAATGCCAGCCCCATAGCCGAGAGCATAGCAGCGGCGCCATATTGCCACCGGCGGCAACAGCAGCGAATTCACCGAATTCAGTACAGCTACATCTGCGTACTCAAGAACAGTGAGTTAAATTGTGGGCCACAGAGGAGAAATCCCAGTACTGTACTCCCTGGGACTTGACCCAGTAGGGGAGGGGCGGTGGCAGTGATATCACACCATAGGAGAACGTGCAACCTGGCACCCCCCATAGTCTAAAGCAGCCTCTATCAACTCTCTGGGTCGGAGACTCTGTGATACAACCCAGTAAAGGAGTAGTGGGGTCTGAGATACTACAGACTCGAGATCCAGAGCACCTTAAGTGAAGTCATAGTGACCCAAGGGAAGAACCCAGAGAAGGCACAAACTTCCGAAATCATGGGAAAGAGGAATAATACTGGAGCAATGAATGCTCACAACCCCACAACATCAGAACCCGATAAAACAGAAAATCAAAGATTTCTAGAAGATCAAATCAGGAAAATAACTGTAGAAATAATAGAGGTGCTTCGAAAAGAACTCAGAGAGAACCAAAAAGAGATAAAGGATGCAATTAATGAAGTAAAGGCCTCAATTCAAAGCACAAACAACCGATTAGAACACATGGAGAACAGAATCTCGCTCTTAGAAGATGATCATTCCAAAAATGAACGCATAGTTTCTAATCTAGGAAAAAATATCCGACAGCAGGAATATGATATTGAAGAAATATGGGCCCATTTTAAGAGAGCTAACCTAAGAATAATTGGAATAGAGGAGGGAAAAGAAAGTGAAACCAAAGGGATCAACAATCTCTTCAAGGAAGTAATAGCAGAAAATTTTCCAGACATAGAGCAAGAGGTCGATACGCAGGTCCAGGAAACGTATAGAACTCCCTTTAGACAGGATCGGAGAAGAGGATCCCCACGCCACATAATTGTCAAAATGACCAATGTGGAAGCCAAGCAGAGAATCTTAAAGGCAACAAAAGCAAAGGGCCAAGTGACATTCAGAGGCAAACCAATTAGAATCACTCCAGACTTCCCAAACCAAGTCATGAGAGCCAGAAGGGCTTGGAGTAACATACTCCAAACTCTGAAAGAAAACAACTTCCAGCCAAAAATTTCCTACCCAGCAAAACTTTCTATCAAATTAGATGGAGAAATAAGAAGCTTCCATGACAAACAGAAACTGAAGGAATTTATGTCTTCAAAACCAGCACTAGAGAAAATACTCAAAGAGATTAACTACAAAGAAGAAATAGGTAACACACATCAGAACTAGAAAAACAAGATTTTCCATCCAACAGACAACTAAGATTGGTTATCTGTGGAGATTCATTATTTATGTTAGTCTTTTACCTATCTGTAAAGGGTATTGTTTGCCTTTATTGTTGTTAATTTTTAGGATTTCTACTTGCAATATTAATATACCTTCAGATATAGCATTTGGAAATATTTTATCCCATTCTATTAGTAACTGTTAACTCTGTTTACATTGTCTTTGGATATACAATATGTTTTTTTTATTTTTTAGGGAGTTTGTATACTCTTCTGTTGCCTGTGCCATTGAAATCATAACCAAGAAATCACTGCCAATTTCAATGTTGTAAGGTTTTATGACCCAGATTTTCTCCTAAAAGTTTATAGTCTTAACATTTATATTTAGGTCTTTTATCTATTTTGAGTTAATATTTGTATATGGGATTAGGTAAGGGTCCAATTTTTTTCTTTTCCATGTAATTATTATGTTTCAACAATATTTAGTTAAAAGATTATTATTCCCACCACCAAATGTTCATGGAAACCTTGTCAAAAATAACTTGACAATATAGGGAAGAATTTAGCTCTAGGCTTTTATTTAACTCCAATGGTTTATATATCTGCCTTTAGAATAGTACTACACTGTTTCAATTATTGTAGCTTTATATGGTTTGAAATCAGAAAATATACATCTTCTAGCTTTGTTCTTTTTCAAGATCGTTGTGGGTACCTAGAGTCCATATTCCATATTAGGATAGATTTTTTTTTCTGAAAAATAAATATATAAATATATGATAGTTTCACCTAAAAAATAGAAAAAAAATAGATTCTCTGGTAAGAAAGAAAGCAAAAAGAAATATTGAAATGTTATCTTTGAGTCATCAAAAGCTTGGTATCAGACAAATGAAACTGTTATGTGAGATTATCATTTTTAATTTTTGATAAATTGCTATAATACTAGATGTCAATCACTAAGCCAAGCATGGGAGGGAGGGATAGGGAGAGAATGGGGTGGGGATCGGGTGGGGGCTGACTGGGCGATGTGTGCATGTATATCTACAAAAGTATGTATCCCACTATGATGTATGAATACAGTGCACCAATTAAAAATAAAAAAATTAAAAATTAAAAAACAAAAAAAGAAAGCATATATACTTTATGTATTACACTTAAATTATAAATATTTTTAAATTACAATTTAAATTCCAATTTATAACCCATACCTTATATTACATAGCATTTATTTTTAACAGAGAAAGATAAAATAGAGCGATCTTACTATTTGGCTACAAGATGAAATTCTTACTTTGGGTATGTGATTTGGGCAACTTGTAACTACGGAATGCCAAATAGGAGCCATCTACACAAATTAGCTTAAAGTTGGTGCTGATTAGGTGTTTAGTAGTACCTAAGCATAAAAAATTTATTGACCATCTTAAAAGACAATTATTAAGGTTTTTATTAAGTGGTACAGTTTTTGCCCTACACCATAAAACTACTTTTTTATAGGTTTCCTATCACCTGATGGAATTGCCAAGCTAAGTTATTTTTATACAAAAATTTAAGCTGGGTGTGATGGCATGCTTGTAATCCCAACATTTGGGAGGCTGAGACAGGAGGACCAAGGTTCAAGCACAGGCTCAGTGACTTAGTGAGGCCCTTTGCAACTCGTAAAAAATAAAAAATAGGGCTGAGGATGTAGCTCAGAGGTAGAATGCCCCTGGGATTCAAACCCAGTACCACAAAAATAAAAAATATATAAAATTTAAAAATAGATTGTTACATTTCTATCATCAAAAGGGAAATTTTTACATCTCATTTCAATTATTTATATTACAGTAGGTTTTGGGGGGTTTTTTTGTTTTTTTTTTTTTTGGTGGTAATGGGGTTCCTGGAAGCCCTTCTACCTCCGGGCTACACTCCCAGACCTATTTTTACATTTTTTATTTGGAAACAGGGTCTCCTAAGCCAGCGCACGCGGCTGGCTTCGAACCTGCGCAATCCTCCTGTCTCTGCCTCCCAAGCGCGGGGATTACAAGCGTGCGCCATCACGCCCGGCTTTATTCTATATTTTTGAAACAGGGTTTCACTGAGTTGCAGAAGGCCTCACTAAGTAGCAGAGGCTGGCCACAAACTGTGATCCTCCTATCTCAGCTTCCCAAATGCTAGGATTACAAGTGTGTGCCACCATGCCCAGCTCTACAATCTACTTTTTGAAAAGCAAAAATTAAATCTGAAATAATCAAGTGTAATGTGATGGATTTTAAGAATTTGCATCTTGATTTTGTCACTTTTAACAAGAAATCAACATGAATCTGAAGCTAAATGAAAACAAATATTTTGACAAAATTGTTTAAATGTAAGGTTAGTATAAGTTGTCTCAATATAACTTCTAATCTTATTCATGTGGCTTTACTTAATATTTGCTTTTCTCACATATCCTCGGATTAACTATCAGTCTTTACCTTTTGGGGGCTTAGCTCCCCAGTGTGTCATTTGGGCCTCACTGAAGCGACCTCCAATTGTGGTCAGTGCTGTCGGTAATCTGTCAGCCATGAACACCTAACTTGGCACCATTACTACCATTAGGTTGGGACAAGGGGCATTGTTGGTGCTTAGCAGGTGATATAACTGCTTTTAGAAAAGGCAATTATTTGTTGTGATACCTTTCTGTACTTTGTGTTCCATTTCAGACACATTTATATGTATATCTTGTTATGGTTTATAGATGTGATTGGCTCATTGTAAAAAAAAAAAATTCTAAACAAAATACTAGCTATACACATTCAAAACCATATCAAGAGAATTGTACACCACTACAATGAAACCAAGTTGGTTTCATCCCAGGAAACCAATGCTGGCTCAACGCAAATCAATACATGTTATTCACCACATAAATAGAACTGAGAACAAAAAAATCACATGATCATATCAATAGATGCTAGAAGAGCATTTGACAGAATCCAATACCCATTCATGTTAAAAAAAAAAAACTGCAGAAAATTGGAATATGAGGAATGTATCTTAACGTCATTAAGGCAATATACAATAAACCCAAAGCCAACATCATACTAAATGGAGAAAAACTGCAAAAATTTTCTCTAAAATCAGGAACAAGACAAGGATGACCATTATCACCATTCCTATGCAATATAGTCCTTGAGACTCTTGCCACAGCAATAAGAGAAAAGGATATAAAAGAAATTCAAATAGAAAAAGAGGAATTAAAATTATCCTTGTTTATAAATGACATGATTCTATATCTAGAAGACCCAAAAACTCATCCAAAAGACTACTGGAGCTGATTAACCAATTCAGCAAAGTGGTGGGATACAAAATCAACCTAATGAAATAGTTGCTTTTCTATATGCCAGCAATGAATCCACAAAGAAAGAAATAAAGAAAAGAATTCCACTTACAATAACTTCAAAACCAATAAAATACCTAGGAATAAACCTAAACAAAGATATGGTTTTTATAGTTTTCTACAATGAAAACCATAAAACATTAAAGAAAGAAATTGAAGATGACTTTGGAAGATGAAAAGATCTCCCTTGCTCAGGAATAGGCAGAATAAATGTCATCAAAATGGTCATTCTGCCAAAAGTGATCTACAAATTCAATGTAATTCCTATTAAAATACCAATGACATTCTTCATAGACCTAGAAAAATCAGTCATGAATTTCATATAAAGAAAGAAAAAACAAGAATAGCCAAAGTAATTATCAGCAATAAGAACCATGCAGGAGGCATCACAATCCCTGGCTTCAAATTATACTACAAAGCAAGAGTAGTTAAAACAGCATGGTATTGGCACAATAACAGGCACACAGACCAATGGAAAAGAATAGAAAATAGAGAAAAAGACCCACACACTTATAGTCAATTGATAATTGACAAAGGGACCACATTTATGTGCTGAAGAAAAGACAGCCTTTTCAACAAATGGTGTTGAATTGTCTATCCATTTGTATAAAGATGGAACTAATTCCTTACATTTCACTGGGCACAAAAATCAACTCAAGATGGATGAAAGACCTGGAAATCAGACCAGAGACTGTGAAGCTATTATAGGAGGGCCTAGGTTCATCACCCCCAACATATAGGCACAGGTAGTAACTTCTCAATAAGACCTCCAAAGCACAAGAAATTAAAACAAGAATTAACAAATGGATAGCATCAAACTGAAAAGTTTCTACTCAGTAAAGGAAACCATCAAGAATCTAAAGAGAAAGCCTACAGAATGGGAGAATATCTTTACCAGCCACCACTCTGATAGAGGGCTAATATCCAGAATATACAAAGAGCTCAAAAAACTTTACTCTAGCAAAACAAATAATCCAATCAAGAAATGGGCGACTAAACTGAATAGATGCTTCACAAAAGAAGATATACAAATGGCCAATAGATACATGAAAAAAATGTTCAACATCATTAGCCATCAGGGAGATGAAAATCAAAAACTACATTGAGATTCCATCTAACCCCAATCAGAGTGGCAAGCATAAAGAAGTCAAATAACAACAAATGCTGGTGAGGATGTGGGGAAATAGGAACTCTTTTACACTGTTGGTGGGAGTGCAAACTAGTTCAGCCTCTATGGAGATCAGTGTGGAGATTCCTTAGAAAACTGGGAATGGATCCTACCATACTGATGGGCATCTTTTCAAAGGAGATGAAATCAGAGAACTACAGTAACATATGCATACCTATGTTCATAGCAATACAATTCTCAATAGTCAAACTATGGAACCAAGTTAGGTCTCCATCAACAGATGAACAGATACAAAATAATGGGAAATACACACAATGGAATTGTACTCAGCAATAAAGAACAAAATCATGGCATTCATAAGAAGATGGAAAGACCTGGAGAACATTATGTTAAATGAGATTAGCCAAGCACAGAATGCGAAGGGACATACGTTTTCTCTTAATACGCTCAAGCTAGGAAGCAATGGAGGTGAAACCTCAGCAAAGCCTGGAGGGAATAGGGGAGGAAGAAGGCTAAGGTTTATTACTGGAAAAGCTACATACAACTATGTGTATACATGTGAATATAACCTTGTTAACCTGGACACTCAGTATTGGGAAGGAGGGAAAAGGAGAAAAGGGGAAAGGGGGAGGAGGCACCAAGTACTGTGTGAATATATGCCATCATCAACATGATTCATATTATGATGTGAGACTATAGTCCACCAGTTTAAAAAAAAAAACATGGCCTCATGCTTGCTATAAAAGCACTCTACCGTTTAACTATACCCCAGCCCTTAATATTCTTATTTCTATTTTACAGATATGAAAACCAAGGTTCAGAAAGGTGAATTATGAAAAGCACCAGGCCATCAGAGTTGATGTAACTGTAATAAAAAAAAAACTGGTCTCTCTGACTTCTTACATTTCTTAGGCAGATCTACTTAGCTACCTAAATCATTTCCTTGGAATAAGTATAAAGATTTTTCTTATTTATAATCTACCCTACTCACCAAAGAGAATATATGATAAAAACACAAATTATCAGCAATTAGAAGGAATGGCAAGTATCATTTAAAATGCTAAAATTTTGGTGATACCCTGATTCAAAATAAAAGGGCTAGTGGTGTAACTAAATTAGAAAGCCCCTGGGTTTAATCCCCAGTACCAAAAAAGAAATGGATTTTCCTGACTGATAGAATGTGAACAAACTCACTGGCAAATTAATAACTAAATTACTTAACAGTTTAAACAAAATGAGCTTTTCATTTAAAATAAACACCTATATTACCCTGGATACTAGATGGAGAAAAACTCATAAAAAGGCAGAAATGAACGCAGTTAGTTATAATAGAAAGTCACTGAAGAATGCTGGTAAAAGCTTATAGCATCCCAGGGCACTATGCTTATATTTGGTATTTTAGGCTATACATTATATAGTTCATTCCTGCCCCATCCTAGAAAATCACTGAGAGAAGACCATATATTAAAAACAGATGTTTTTCTTTTCAGTTTTCTTGAAAAAATGAAAAAGAAGAATCTGAAGAAGCAGGTCACTTAAGGCTCTGTAGCATAAGGATGTCTCCATTCATGAAGAGACTCCTAAAACCATCACTTCATGGCAGCATCAAAGTACTTGAAAAGAAATTTGCTGGGAGGCCCTATAGGGACAGTGGAAGGCAACAGGAGTTGTGTGTGGCATCAATATGCTCTGTGCAAAGCTGAAGCTGAGGACCAAAGGAAGGATTGCAGGCACAACCATGCCAAATTAAAAAAAAAAAAAAAAGGCAGCTCCCTACCTACAGCCTGTGTGAGAGCAAAGCTAATGAAACCACACACCTGGGAGCGATTTAGAGTCAGTGAGCATAAACCTAGACAAGTGAAAACAAATAGAGTTAATGAAGAGGAAGAAAAATAATGTACTTCTAGTTCCATTACTTTTCAATTAATAATTAAGGAGCAGTAGCCATCATTAACATTCATCTTATTCCAAGTATTTTCTCCATAAGATGATGTGGGGAAAAAATGGGAGGAATTCCAATTTTAAAGTTTAAATTTAAAGAAATTAGCCAGGTGTCATACCTGTAATCCCAGTACTTCATAGGCTGAGACAGGAGGATCACGGTTACAAAGCCACCCTCAGCAACTTAGTGAGACCCTGTTTTAGAATAAAAAATAAAACAGGGTTCAGGGGAGGGTATGGCTCAGAAGCAGAATGCCCCCCAGTTCATTTCCCAGTAACACAAAAATAAAAAATTAAATAATTATTTTTTCTCAATTCTACCAATAACCTGAAAAATCTTGGGAGTAGATTTATCCTCAGAGGCTCCAAGAAGGAATGCAGATCTGCTAACACCAAGATATGGTCTTTCTAAAGAGAAAAGTAGATGAGCTTTATGCCTGAACTTGTGACCTACAAAACTAAGATTTGAAATTATATTGTTGTGTCTCTGCTAATTTGTCACAGAGGCAACAGAAAACTAATAAACTTTATTTATCCACCTATCTCACTCCTTAACAATGTCCTCCAATCATTTTGCCTAGATTTTTCCTAAATATATTATATCTTCAAAAATTATAAAATCATAAAAATTACTGGTCTAATTCTTCTGTTTTTAGTCCATTCTAAGTTTAGTTTTGTACAGGGTGAGGAATAGGGATCTAGTATTATTCTTCTACCTATACATATCTAGTTTTTCTAGTACCATTTGTTTAAAAGGCTGCCCTTTCTCCAATATGTTTTGGGCATGTTTCTCAAGGGTCCGATGACTTTATTTTTGTAGATTTGTCTCTGTATCTTCTAGTATATTCCATTGGCCTATGTGCCTGTTTTTATGTCAGTACCATAGAGTTTTTGTTATTATGACTCTGTAATATAATTTAAAGTCAGGAATTGTGACACTTCCAGCATTGCTCTTATTACAGAATTTCTTTGGATATTCTAGGTCTTTTATTTTTTTCATATGAACTTCAGGATTGTTTTTTCTAGTTATTTACACAATGGCACTTGTACCTTGATGGGTTTTTAACAATTATATTTCTACCTATCCAAGAACATAAAATATCTTTTCATCTTTTATTTATTTTTTTGTGTATGTTTGGTACTTGGGGTGGAACCCAGGCATCTTCTACCTCCAGGCTATACTCCCAGACCTATTTTATATTTTATTTGGAAACAAGGTCTCACTAAGTTGCTGAGAGCTTCACTAAGTAGCTGAGGTTGGCTTCAAACCTGTGCGATCCTCCTGTCTCAGCCTCCCAAGCGCGGAGATTACAAGTTTGTGCCACCACGCCCTTTCTTTCCATCTTCTAATGTCTTCCTCAATTTCTTTCTTCTGTGTTCTATAATTTTATTATTGAGATATTTTACCTTCTTGGTTAGAATTATTCCTAGGTATTTAATTTAGTTTTTTGAGGCCATTATAAATAAAATTGTTTCCATCATTTTCAGTGAATTCATTACTGGTGTATTTAAAGGCTATTGATTTCTGTATGCTGATTGTTGATCATGCTACTTTGCTGTATTTGTTAGTAGAATTGTAAATTAGTGCAACCACTAAGGAGATCAGTATGAAGATTTCTTAAAAGACTAGGAAAGGAACCACCATAGGACTACCTATACCACTCTTGTGTATTTTTTCAAAGTATTAAAGTCAGAATACCATAGTAATGCATGTGTACCATGTTTATTTTTTTTATTTTTTATTGGTGCACTGTATTCATACATCATAGTGGGATACAAACTTTTGTAGACATACATGCACACATCGCCCAGTTAGCCCCTACCCGATCCCCACCCCATTCCCTCCACATCCCTCCTTCCCATGCTTGGCTTAGTGGATGACATCTAGTATTATAGCAATTTATCCAAAATTAAAAATGATAATCTCACATAACAGTTTCAGTTGTCTGATACCAAGCTTTTGATGACTTAAAGATAACTTTTCAATATTTCTTTTTGCTTTCTTTCTTACCAGAGAATATTTTTTTCTATTTTTAGGTGAAACTATCATATATTTATATATTTATTTTTCAGAAAAAAATCTATCCTAATATGGAATATGGACTCTAGATACCCAAAACAATCTTGAAAAAGAACAAAGCTAGAAGATATATATTTTCTGATTTCAAACCATATAAAGCTACAATAATTGAAACAGTGTAGTACTATTCTAAAGGCAGATATATAAACCATTGGAGTTAAATAAAAGCCTAGAGATGAATTCTTCCCTATATTGTCAAGTTATTTTTGACAAGGTTTCCACGAACATTTGGTGGTGGAAATAATAATCTTTTAACTAAATATTGTTGAAAAATAATAATTACATGGAAAAGAATAAAGTTGGACCCTTACCTTATCCCATATACAAGTATTAACTCAAAATAGATAAAAGACCTAAATATAAATCTTAAGACTATAAACTTTTAGAAGAAAATCTGGGTCATAAAACCTCACAACATTGAAATTGGCAGTGATTTCTTGGATATGATTTCAATGGCACAGGCAACAGAAGAGTATACAAACTCCCTAAAAAATAAAAAAATATTGTATATCCAAAGACAATGTAAACAGAGTTAACAGTTACTAATAGAATGGGATAAAATATTTCCAAATGCTATATCTGAAGGTGTATTAATATTCCAACTAGAAATCCTAAAAATTAACAACAATAAAGGCAAACAATAACATTTAGAGATAGGTAAAAGACTAACATAAATAATGTATCTCCACAGATAACCAATCTTAGTTGTCTGTTGGATGAAAAATCTTGTTTCTTTGGTTCTGGTGTGTGTTACCTATTTCTTCTTTGTAGTTAATCTCTTTGAGTATTTTCTCTAGTGCTGGTTTTGAAGACGTAAATTCCTTCAGTTTCTGTTTGTCATGGAAGCTTCTTATTTCTCCATCTAATTTGATAGAAAGTTTTGCTGGATAGAAAATTTTTGGCTGGAAGTTGTTTTCTTTCAGAGTTTGGAGTATGTTACTCCAAGCCCTTCTGGCTCTCATGACTTGATTTGGGAAGTCTGGAGTGATTCTAATTGGCTTGCCTCTGAATGTCATTTGGCCCTTTGTTTTTGTTGCCTTTAAGATTCTCTGCTTGGCTTCCACAGTGGTCATTTTGACAATTATGTGGCGTGGGGATCCTCTTCTCCAATCTTGTCTAAAGGGAGTTCTATAAGTTTCCTGGACCTGTGTATCAACCTCTTGCTCTATGTTTGGAAAATTTTCTGCTATTACTTCCTTGAAGAGATTGTTGATCCCTTTGGTATCACTTTCTTTTCCCTCCTCTATTCCAATTATTCTTAGGTTAGCTCTCTTAAAATGGGCCCATATTTCTTCAATGTCAGATTCCTGCTGTTGGATATTTTTTTCTAGATTAGATACTATGCGTTCATTTTTGGAATGATCATCTTCTAAGAGCGAGATTCTGTTCTCCATGTGGTCTAATCGGTTGTTCGTGCTTTGAATTGAGGCCTTTACTTCATTAATTGCATCCTTTATCTCTTTTTGGCGCTCTCTGAGTTCTTTTCAAAGCACCTCTATTATTTCTACAGTTATTTTCCTGATTTGATCTAGAAATCTCTGATTTTCTGTTTTATCGGGTTCTGATGTTGTGGGGTTGTGGGCATTCATTGCTCTAGTGTTATTCCTCTTTCCCATGATTTTGGAAGTTTGTGCCTTCTCTGGGTTCTTTCCCTTGGGTCACTATGACTTCACTTAAGGTGCTCTGGATCTCGAGTCTGTAGTATCTCAGACCCCACTACTCCTTTACCGGGTTGTATCACAGAGTCTCCAACCCACAGAGTCAATAGAGGCTGCTTTAAACTATGGGGGGTGCCAGGTTGCACGTTCTCCTCTGGTGTGATATCTCTGCCACTACCACTCCCCCACTGGGTCAAGTCCCAGGGAGTACAGTACTGGGATTTCTCCTCTGTGGCCCGCAATTTGACTCACTGTTCTTGAGTTCGCAGATGTAGCTTTACTGGACTTGGTGAATTCGCTGCTGCTGCCGCCAGTGGCAATATGGCGCCGCTGCTACGCCCTCGGCCGTAAGGCTGGCTTATTTCTTCTTGGTTTTGAGTTCCAATCTGAGTACCTGCAGTGTGTGCTGAGCTCAGCCACTGGGAGCTTTAGATGTTCCCTGCGCTGAAAAATCTCGCCTGGCTGTTCTGCAGTGGCTCACCTCGGTTTGCTGTAGCCATCCGGTGAACTTGCCGCTGCCACCGGCAGTATGGCGCTGCTGCCGCGTCCTCGGGCGTGAGGCTGGTGTATCTCCTCTGTGGCTCTGAGCTCTGTTCTCAGTCCGCTTCCTCTCTGGAGCCTGGTGATTTTTTTGTTTCTCTGGTGATGGTATTTTCTGGCTATGAAAGGCGCTGATTTTGTGGTGATGGAGATTGGTTGTTATCGGGGCTCTTAAGCCCCGCTTTTCTCAGTCGCCATCTTCCCGGAAGTCTGTACTATGTTTATAGTAGCACAATTGGCAAGTTATGGAACCATCCTAGGTGGCAATCAATAGATAAATGGGTAAAAATATGTGATATATATATGACAGAGATTTACTCAGCCATAAAGAAGAACAAAAGTATTTCATTTGCTGGTAAATGGATGGAACTGGAGAACATCATGCTAAATGAAATAAGCCAGACTCAGTCAAGGGTTGGATGTTTTATATGTGGAAGCTAGAGAGAAATAAATGGGAACCCATGAAAATAAGAGAGAGACAAGTAGAGAAAGTGGGGTGAGGAAAGGTTGGAAGGAAGAGAAAAGGGAGAAAATAGGGAAAATTATTCTATGTGCATATAAGAATGTATCACTATGAGTACCACTATTATATACAATTATGATGCACCAATATTTTTCAAATTGATCACCAAAGATATTTAAATTTTCACCTGCCTATTTGTACAGATGAAACTCTAGACATAAATTAGTGAAATGTGAAACTGATCTTAATACTGGCAACACAACACTAGAAGTGCAAATAATGTTTGTATTAATATATTAACACTAATTATATTTTTAAGTTAAAAAATTTAAATTTTGACTTTAACAACTCTTATATCCCCAAATGTTGCTTAACATTTATGTAGATCTCAATATGTAGTTCATGAGAACCTCTGGAACTACATACTGAAGGACAAAAAGAAAGCATCCCTAGTGGGTCCTGGGATATACTATAAAACAGCACATTTTTAGACAAAATATATTGCCTTAATGCTACCTAAGAGGAAAGATTGGGTAAAATTGCTATTTTGCTTTTCTCTTAAATTTCTGCTACATAAATCCTCCATGCATTCAAAAGAAAATCCCTTTTTGACCTGAAACTCACAAAATCCCAACCTCAAACTCATGTACAGCTGTCTTTTATTTTGAAAACACAGGACAAGAGCTAATAGAGGATCATTTCTTCCTGGTGCTTGAGTGGTGGAAATCACAAGAGCTGATCTTTGGCATAGTGATGTTCTAGGACTGAACACTTTATGAGAGAAGTACCCATGTGCTCTTTAATAAGCTTTACATTGCAGTGTTTTTTATTTGTGCTTACTAAAGTACAGGGTCATTTATAGGGACTCCTATACAGGACTTAAGAGGAACACTCTTCCTAATGAATTAGTCTGATACCAAAGATGCTCTTCCCCTACATTATTTTCCTGAAGATCACAGCATTATCAAGATTAGAGAAACATTTCTAAAATAATGCATAATAGAAATTTAAATTTGCATCCATAAACCACACCAGATACACACCACACACACACACACACACACACACACACACACACACACACTTTTTTGCAAATTCTGAAATCTGTAAATGGCTTTTAAAATCAAAGTATGTTAATTGGTTTTCTCCTAACTTAATCAAAGTTTGCATTATTTAACGGGGTCAAGAGGTAGATGGTCTATTGATCAATACAAGTCAATTGCAATATTACTTCCAGTGCCACCACCATGTCATTAGAATCATCTTAATTACCAATAGAAGTTGAAAGCACTATGTGGCTAGAAGAAAATCTTAAATTCATAATAGAAACATAAAACTTGAATAAAATATCCATTAGAAAAATGTGCTTTCAGACTGATGATAAATGTTTCACTTATCACTTTTATTGCCAAATTCAAATGATTAGCAGATGGTTTGAGCAATTAATTTGCATTCAGCGCTCAAGTACTGAGCAGTTAACATGCCTGCAAGTGTATTTTTCTCTGGTACTTTCTCAATAAAACAAATGTGGATTTAAATGATCTGTGTTCTGTTTTTCTTCTAAAGACCTGCTCTATGAGTTCATCTTTCTCTTCATCATACCTTTCTTCTGCTTCTGTATCTCCTCCATTTTTGGAACATATGTTTGAGATAGAAGCTTCCATTAAGAGTCTATTTTACCTGTCCTCCTACACAGAGGGGTGAGGAGTGAATAGTGTAGTGCTTTTGTACATGATATTTCAAAGCCTAAATATACACATATATAAGTAACAGTAATACTACTTGAATATAGACATTCTGATTCACACTCATTTTCAAACAGAAGGAAGTGTGGCACTATGGAACAAGCATGAACTTTAGATACAGGCAGTCATGTGATTGAACCCCAATTCTTCCATTAGTTTATGTGATATTGAAGAGCTTACTTAAATTCTCTAAAAATTGGAGCTTTGTTGATGTGAATAATATTGTGGTTTTAGATATTTTAAGGATTAAGGAAGATAAAAGATGTAAATCACATGGTATAATATCTTACCCACTGAAATGGTTAATCTTATGCTTCCATTTTGATTGTAAAAAAGATAAATAATATAAATAACACAGCACAATATTTTTCCCATTGGGATGGCTAATTTTATACTTCAATTTGATTTGGCTAAGGGGACCCATATACCTGGCAAATCAGTATTATGGTTTTGTCCCTAACAGTATTTTTGGAAAAGATAGGATTTGAATAGGTAGAACAAGTAAAAGAGATTCGACATCTCCAGTGTGGGAGGAGATCATCCAAGCTGTTGAGTTCTAAATAGAACAAGGGAGAAATGGGGCTGTCTCCTTGGGGTGTAACATCTATCTTTTCCTACCCTCATCTGTCAGAGTTCCTAGTTTTCAGGCCTCCAGCCTTAGACTGAATTACACCACTTGCTCTCCTGGTTCTTAGCTTGCAGATGGATCATTATAGCATTCCTCAGCCTCCATAATGATGTGAGTCATTTCCTGTAATAAATCTCATCTCTCTGTCCATCCCATTGTTTCTGTTCTTCTAGAAAACTCTGACTACTACACCCATGATGAATATTTAAAAGCCACTAGGTTTTTTCCCCAATAGTTATTAAACTGCTATCACAAATCAGGCACTCTGCTACACACTTTCATGTGTGGAGCTGACGGAATGCATCATCATATATCTGTGGGCACAGAGTTCCAGAGGGAACCAGATGCAAGTATCCATTATGGCAGTTGGAAGTTGAGGAGGAGGAGGGGTCAGCTCAGGTGCTGTTTGCCAGGTGCTGATATATATATATATTTGAACTCAGCCTTGAGATTGACACTCATAATCAAAGAGAGGGAACATCAGCCTCCTCCTACCTCTCAGAGATATACTCAAGTAGACAACATATTTTCCCTGAAGTAGAAGATAAAGTAATTAAGGTCAGTAAGGGATACTGGCTACCTATACAATTAAGAGTAAGAGGCTATACAAAGTCACTAATATTATCTTACCACCCATCCTAGGAAAATTTGTTCCAAGTACCTAGTACATGAAACTCTTAAAATACAAAAACAAAAATACTTAATCTGGTTAAAAGTAGAAACAGTAAAGGCATTGTAGGAAACAGAGCAAAGCCCTATTTAGGAACCAAAGAATGGGCTGGACCCAAGAGTGCCACTTCCTGGTCTTAGTAAAAGCACTTGCCAAAACAAGGAAAAGGAGTGATTCACTTTTATTTTATTTTAAATACCTTTATTGGTGCATTATAGCCTCACATCATAATGTAGTTCATAGGGATAGTGACGTGCATTAACACCACACTTGGTAAGTTTTTCCTAGGGCCCCCTTTCTACTCCCCTCTCTTCCCATACATGATATTGAGATTGACATTTGTATTCTCACATACATACATATTGTCAGTGGAAGAGTTGCCTTCATATTTCTCCCTCTTTCCTCCCTAATATCCCCTCCCTGGCTCCTCTTGGGCTTCTCCTCCATTATCTAAACTCCCTCTTATATCCCAATTACTCCTTAGCTTACACATGTAAGAGAAAACATATAGCCCTTCACTTTCTGTGACTGGCTAATCTGACTTAATGTTCTCCAGGTCCATACACTCTCCTGCAAATGACATAATTCTGTTCTTATTTATTGCTAAGTAGAATTTCATTGTGTGTACATCCCATAATTTTGTGCTTCATTCATCACACCTAGGTTGTTTCCATAATTTGGCTATTATGAATTGTGCAAATATAAACCTGGATATGCACGTGTTACTATAATATTCTAAAATAATTTTTAAACAGCAAGTGCGATGAATATATTATATGTTGGTGAGTACACACCTGTAATTTCAGTAATTTTTTTCTTTTTTGTGGTACTGGGGATTGAACACCCAGGGACATTCTAGCTCCAAGATATAACCCCTAGTCTTATTTCGAAACAGGGTATTTATTTTGAAACAGGGTCTCACTAAGTTGTAGAGGGCCTCATTAAGTAGCTGAGGGTGGCTGCAAACCTGCAATCCTCCTGTTTCAGTCTCCCAAGTACTGGGATTACAAGCATGACCACCACACCCAGCTTAATCCCTGTACTTGGTAGACTGAGACAGGAGGATTCCATATTTTAGACCAACCCTGGAAAATAATAAGACCCTGTTTCAAAATAAAAAATAAAGCCAGGTATGGTGGTGCATGCTTGTAATCCCACCGTTTGGGAGGCTGAGACAGGAGAATCGCACAGATTCGAAGCCAGCCTCAGCTACTTAATGAGGATCTCAGCAACTTAGTGAGACCCTGTTTCCAAATAAAGTATAAAATAGGTCTGGGAGTATAGCCTGGAGGTGGAAAAGCCCCTGGGATTCATACACAGTACCACAAAAAAATTTAAAATTAAAATCAATCTGATGGTATAGCTCAGAGATAGAATGCCTCTGGGTTCAATCTTCAGCAACACACACACATACACAAATATATATGTACATTTATATGTATATACACATTAATTATCAAGATTTAGTCATTTTATAATGTATATATACTTCAAAACATCATGTTGTATATAGTAAGTACATAGAAATATATATTATACATACACATATATATGTTGGTGAGGTAGAATAAATGATAATAAAACATCTTTAGAAAAATCAACAAATAATGGTTTCTTTGTTCTACTCCAAGCTGGGTTAGCTCCCTCATTATTCATTTTTAGAATACTCTAGAATATTTTTATTACAGCAACTGCTACCATTATAATTAAATATTAATTGTTGCATTATTGTCTATGTAATAACTAGCTCCCAAATGAAAGTATGAGTCTCCAAAGAAATGCACAAAATATTTTATTTAACACTATAGATAGCCTGCCTAGCAAAGCAACTGTGTGTGTGTGAGTGTGTGTGTGTGTGTGTGTGTGTGTGTGTGTGTGTTGCTGGGGATAGAACCCAGAGCATTGTATCTCTGATAATTAAAATGAACAAGGGAATGTGGCGTTTTCAGTTCTTATCCAATTTTGTTATTTTTCATCTTAGCTAAGTGGGGAAAGGGTCTTTCAACATAGTAATGCAACAAAACTAGTTATGAGATGTTACCAACTTTAGCAAAGAAAATGAGAGTTTATTATAGGGAATCTGGATTCTGGAAATGAAAAAAAAATCGGAAAAGAGAGGCAAACAGTTTTAATAATCTCAAGAGTGACCCTAAATAATATAGAAAGATGATCTATAAGAAACAAATTTCCAGGAAACCCTGGAAAATTAGAAGAGACCCGAAGAGAAACAGAATATCCAACAATATACTCTGTACTGAAAGGAAGTGATATGATTGGATTCTTCAAGGCCATGAACTATGCCTAAGTCTTTCCAGAATTTGTGTGCATGATCTCAGAAGTGCAATTTTTGAGAACCTCCTTAGCGGGAATCTTGAGAACACTTGTCTGAATTCAATTTTAGCTTTCAATCTCCTGATCACATAATTTCAGAAACACTACACAGCTCATTGTTTCCACCTAAAAGTACCACACATTCTACTACCTCTAGAATTGGGCATCACTCCACCTTGGTCCACAGTGCCAATCCCCACAGTTAGGATCTGAATTCTTAACAGCCCTCAAAACCCTGCTGAGAGGCTAGACGTCTCCTGAAAACTCCCCCTCAACCTCCAGCCAGAAGCCATCTCCTGTTTTGTTTTGTTTTTTTTTTTCACTAAACCCCTAAACTCTATATTCTTGTCATCATTCTTGATTACATTGATCTGGTTCCTTTTATCAGTGATAAATACCACTTGATGTTTGTTATCCCAAAGAAATTATTAATAAAATACATGTTTACTGTTAGAAACTTCCAGGTTTTTATAACTTCCAGGCTGATGCTGTAGAACCATCCTAGTTGTAGATATTCAGAGGAGCCCCACTTGATAAGACAGCTCCTTTTGGATCCTTCCTTGGTCCTCCAAGGTATTATTCCCATTGAATGTGTGGTCAACCTCGATTAACTGAAATCAAATGACTTATTAATGCAACTGACCTTAAAACATTTAGAAAATTTCAGTAAAGATATTATTTAATAAACTAGGTAGTACCAATATAGAGGCAAAGGAAAAACTAGGTAACAACTATTTTTTTCTACAGTTGTTTGTTGAACATATGCCTTGAGCTAGGTGCTATATAGATGCAACTGTCTGTTTCTTCCCTCAAGGGACATGTTATGGAGAAGAAATCTAGTATTAAATAACAAAAAAGATTCACACAATAATAATCTATATGGATTTGTATATCCATGCCATTGCCTCATCTGTCAATCTCTTACCCCAAATACCTACTGCCTGATAAATTAACTATCAATCATCTTTGAAAATTTACTTGGAAACCAGGGAGTGACATTAGCAAGACATCATCTTTCCACCATCATCCCTCTATAAAACCACAGATATAGACATCTATTGGCAGGTGAGGATATTTTAAGGGAATCCAGGGGTCCAGCAGATAAGTTCTAGAACATTTCCAGACAATAAAATCTAAGACAAGATGCTTTGAATAGAAAGAACAGTTTCCTTTGACCCATGTCACACTTCCTCCAAGGCAGAACTGTTTAGTACCTGTTTCCTGGAGCTGGATCTAAGTTCAAGGAGAAACTAAGCTGTGGTTAATTAGCTATATCTGAGAAAGTAGAGAATGCAGAGGGTGAGAAAACAAGTGCTTGTATTTGACATCCCTAACACTAAGTTATCTTCTGTTACAACAGTGCAAAAAAAATCTATATATTCCCACTAATACACAAACATACACACACACACACACACACACACACACACACACACACACACAGAAAGAGAACAGACCTGCTTTCCCAGCATTCCCAAAACTCTCTGAAATATTATAAACAGAATTCAAAAGCCCTTAAGCACAAGCAAGAAAGAATTTTTGTCAATTTTGTCCATGCTATCACCTGGCTGATGTCCAGCTATAGCTGTGCCAGGTGCTCAATAAGTGTTTTTTAAATGATAGAATGCAGTTGAAAGTGTATGGTTAATTTGAAATTTTTGATATATGATCTAAATGTAAATATTTTAAGGTGCATGATTTGGGCCTCTCTGGAAACCTAAAGCAGCATTTGTCACACTGACTTCAGAAGAAAAACAGGATGGGTACTGACAGAAAATAAGAATATGTAGAGCTTTTGAGGAATGCTTTTGTACCTTTCACATGTACTTTCTTTTGATTGGGAAGCCTGTTTTTCCTCTTCATCTAGAAAATTCCTATGCACCCTTTAAGGACTAGCTTAACTGTCATCCCTCTATAAGACTTTCTCAGCTCCCAAGCTGAGCATCTGTGTTCCTGTACACAGTGTTGACTTGTATACTTCACACAGAGCACATGTCTCCAACTCCAGTCAGATAAAACCTTCTTAAATGAAGGCAATTCTTCTTTAAAATGGCTCTTCCTTTTCCTTTCAAAGGCACAAAATGCATTAGCTGCATTCCTGAACATGATTAGGAGAAAAGGAAACCAACTAAAAGCTTTTACAAGATGCCTTTTTATCACTGCATGGCAGAGAATAAAATAAGTTCTTGTTATTCCTTAGACAGACAACCCTTTTTTTTTTTTTTCACCTTTTGGGCTCTATAGCTTTCAGTTCTTCCTATTGTTATAAAGCATGACACAGCATGTGATTCACAAAAGAAAATTACTCTTTCAAAGGAGACACCGAAGCTGCCCTTGAGAAGGTGATCCTCTGGTTTGTGAAGGTCAGCTTGCTGAGGGCAAAGGCAGAAGGCAGAAGGCAATCTTCTCGAGGAACCTGGGGATCATCGATCATCTGTGAGTTCAGACTACGCATGAAATCTTCCTTATGGCTTATGTGCCAAAGGGACCACATCTGACCAAAGCCACTTCTGTGACAAGGAGGCAGGAAAGAAAATGGCTGAGGTCTGATGAAATCCAGTCCAGAGAATGAATTCTCAGAGTTCTAAAGTCCTATAAGAAGGCACAATGAAATTCTTTCCAAAGAAAGAATACGAATGCCTGGATTCCTCAAAAATAATGTGTCTCCACTTTTTGAATGGCTCAATTTCTTCTTTTATATTGTGTTGACATATCTACCTCCCTTAAGTGCATAAAGATTACACCTACAATCAAAATATTTCTCTGTTTTTTTTCATCCAGATTAAACTGTTCAAGTGGCAAAAACTTTTTTTTTTTTTTTTTGGTGGTACTGGGGTTCCTGGAAGCCCTTCTACCTCCGGGCTACACTCCCAGACCTATTTTTGCATTTTTATTTGGAAACAGTGTCTCCTAAGCCAGCGCGCAGGGCTAGCTTCGAACCTGCGTGATCCTCCTGTCTCTGCCTCCCAAGCGCGGGGATTACAAGCGTGCGCCACCACGCCTGGCTTATATTTTTTTTTAATTTGGAAAAAGGGTCTCTTAAGCAAGGGTGGCTTCTAACCAGCGTGATCCTCCTGTCTCTGCCTCCCAAGCGTGGGGATTACAGGCATGTGCCACCACGCCTAGCAAAAGTGGCAAAAACTTTATAAGGTCTTTGCACCAACCCTGTTCCTCTGTCATAACCAAAATACTTCAGTCATGAGACAAACTTTATCAATGCTATACAGAAATAATATAGTACAGCAAGCTTTAAATAAAGCCCAAAGAACCCTAGTAAAAGAGGGCTTAGGAAACTCAGGTCTGATCCAGGCTGGTATCAGTAAGAAAAGAATTTTATTTTGTGGAAGGAACTATGGGACTCAGTGGCAGGAGCCTATGATCAATAGTATTTTCATTGTCTTATCTGATTATATATATATATATTATATATATTATATATATGATAATATATATCATATAATATATGATATATATATATATAAACATATCTTACAAGTTTTTTGTAAGTAGTGCCATATATTTATATGAGACATAAAAGTTGGAGCTGGAAGAGCAGTCAGTTTTATGAGCAGAGAATGTGAGTCTAATTCCAGGCCATAGGAATTGCCAAGGGCTAAAGACTGATGAATTTGCTTTATTGAAGATCCAAGGAATTGCATGGGAAGTAATTCTCTAAAGAGAGAAAGGCTCATAGCATTATGGAAATCAGTTTTGAGGTTCCTAAAAAATCTAGGAATGAAACCACCATAAGATACAGTTACTTCACTCCTCAGTATCTTTCCTAAAGAACTAAAGTCAGAATACCATAGTGATTTATGCATACCCACGTTTATAGCAGCATATTCACAACTATCAGTTTTCCTAAGGTTAATTTTCCCCCTCTCTAGAATGGAGAATCACCATATCTTAAAAGTTTTTTGTAAGGATTAAGTGAGATACAACATTTAAATGGAATGAAGCCATAACTTGAACCCAGGTACAAAGTAGAGACCCTGATAATTCCAACTGATGCTTACCCTATGCATTTGGTTAGATAATAAGATAGTTCTGAAAAAAAAGGGGAACCTCTTCTTCATCACTTTGTTATATTGAGTAACAAAAATAAATCAAAATCATGGATCCCCACAGTTTTATCTGTAGGTCATCTTTACTGCCTCTAGCAGGGTATCAGTAATTTGTATTTTATTGAAACTGACTGAATGAGAAGTTTTATTTAATTGGGAGTCAGTGAATAGAAAGAGAGCACAAAGATCACAGAGACTGAATCATCTAGACCAATCCTGCTCCCTCCCTTGCCCTTTCTCCAAGTCTTTCATCATCAAATCACATTTGCCAATTCTTCAGCAGTCTTAATTATGGACACAGCCATTTGTCTTCAAATATCACAGCTCTGTGAAATCTATGCATCGATAAATAGAGCTCCAAAGCTGTTTTCCACACTGCTGGAGAGTTAATTGCTTCTGTGGTTAAAGCCAATGGGGTCATTCTTCGCCTTTAAAGGGAATTGTTCAAGGTCCCCAAGTGGCTGGAGGCATCTCATAAAGTCAGAGTGAAGAACGGCATAGTTTTGGGACTTCAAATGGTGCCTCATATAAAATTTTTAAAAAATCTCACTTTGATTAGTTCTCCATGACCAAAGAGTAGCAAACCACTTTCCAGGGTTAGACAAAGTCAATCAATTTTCTGTTTCAAAATAGACTGCTCCTAGCCAGGCGTGGTGGCGGACGCTTGTAATCCTCGCATTTGGGAGGCTGAGACAGGAGGATCACACAGGTTTGAAGCCACCCTCAGCTACTTAGTAAGGCTCTCAGTAACTTAGTGAGACCCTGTTTCCAAATAAAATATAAAATAGGTCTGGGAGTATAGCCCAGAGGTAGAAAGCCCTTGGGTTCCACCCCCAGTTCCACCAAAAAATAGACTGATCCTTCCTGCCAACCATCATTCCTTTATCTAATCCCCTTTCAGAAAGCACTTTCTGGGTTTGAGATATGGGTCAGGTATTTGGGCAAAGGAGGAATGGAAATTAGTAGAGAAAAATAAGAAATAACATCTACTCCCAAAAGTAAAATGAAGCAAATATGCACAAAAATTTAAAAACAAACATAAAGGTATTATAAAAGAAATCTGATTAAAACCAAGCATTTACAAGCATGGTTGCACATGCATAAAATCCCAGTACTTGGGAGGATAAGACAGGAGAATCACAAGTTCAAAACCAGCCTCAGCAACTTAGCAAGACCTTCAGAAACTTAGGTAGTTTTGAAACTATTTAAAAGTTAAAATAAAGTTGAGCTGAGTTCTAAATAAGAGGTAGAATTCTCCTGATTCAATCTCTAGGGCCACAAAAAAAGAATGAGGAGGAGGGGGGAGAAGGAAGAGATGAAGATGAGATAGATGAGGTGAGATGAGAAGAGAGATAAGAAGGGAAGGGAAATCTGATTCAGGGTCTAAACAGGTTAATTCTACTACAAGATGAGAGTCAGCTGAATTTCAAGATTAATATATATGTTTGGCAGTCATGAATGAGAATTAAGAAATAAAAAGTTGATCATATATATAAATTTAGCAGAATAAAGGGATGCAAACATGTTGAAGGCATATGACCATTCAAGGGGCCATCCATACATTTGATATGGATGTCATATTAGGGTGGGAAGAGAGATAGAGAGAGAAGGGTGCTGGGGAGGCAGGAAGGAGCCAGACCATAGAGCATCTTATATAGTTCAAGAAAGCTATAGGGGGTCATTGGTGGACTTCAAACAGGAAAATGAAATACTTTGTAAAAATCTTTCTGACTGCCAATGTAAATGACAAATTAGAGGGGAGAGAAACTCAGGGAAGGAAGATCAATTATGGGGCAAGAGTTTAAAAGAAGTTCATGAGGACAATATGAGGTATTGGCAGGAAAGACAGGTTAGTGGGAAGGCACAAAATAAGAACAAGTCCACAGGCAGGACTGTGGGCAGATACTAGAGTTCTTGTTACTTCTTCCCAAGAATAGTATGCCCTTGAAAAACAGTATGATAGAGACTAACAAGAGCATTAACTCAATGCTAATAAAGATGGTGGAAAGCCCAGCACCTGTAATCCCAACATTTGAGAAACTGATACAAGTTCCAGACCCACCTCGGCAACTTAGTAAGACTCTCAACAACCTACTGAAACTCTGTTTCAAAACAAAAAAATAAAAAAGACTTGAGGAATTTCTTGGAAGTAGAATGCTCTAGGGTTCAATCCCCTGTACCACCAAAAAAAAAAAAATATTTAAAGTATGGTGGAAAAATTAACTCTAATATCTTCATACAATTGTTACTGGATATACAGAGTATGTCAGGAACCATGATACATTATGCCACAAGTGGGAAGATATGAACAAGAGCAGATGTCTGCTTTAAACCACAGCAAAAGACATGGACAAAGTGACTGTGGCAGGTCCCAAGTGGCAGGAGGCAAGATGCTTCCCCTGCTTTCTGCTTTACTTTTCTGGTCTATTTTGTTTATTATTTATTCTCTCTCTCTCTCTCTCTCTCTCTCTCTCTCTCTCTCTCTCTCTCTCTCTCTCTCTCTCTTTTTCTCTCTCTCATCACCATCAACAAGAATGTAAGCTCCATGAGATCAAAAAGGTTTATTTCTGATGACAGGAACCTGAGGATTCTAAAGAAATGCAGACCTTCACCCTTGCTATACACCCTTACTCAATCCTCATGAGGGTCTTCTATAAAATAGACTCCAAAGTCACTCTCTCCCTTTTGAGATGAGCTGCATTCTCCCTTGAACATGTTTCCCCCACTTTCCTAAATAAACCTCCATCTTTGTCTCTAAAAAAAAGTTTTCATCTAATTGGCTCAGTATCAGCATCTGGCATTTAATGAGAACTCAGTGTGCATTTACTGAATCTGTCTCACTAGCTAGCTAGCTAGTTATCCATCTATCTATCCTAATCCAGACCAGTGTGTACTTTCAGCTTAGCTTCATAGACTTAATTCTGGAAAATTCTTAGCCATTATTTCCTTTTAAACTGCCTCTATCCTACTCCATTATCTTCATCTATTACTTCTACAGATGTTGAAATCTCTTTCATTTTTCAATCATTTCTTTATATTTTTCATATTTGGGGCCTCTCTGTTCTATATTCTGGATAATTATCTCAAATTTTCTAAATAATTATTTATTTGTCATCAATTAACCAAATGCCTTTTTAATGGCCTTTTTAATTTCTAGAATTTTATTGTGGTCCTGTTTCAGACCTACCTGTGACTATTCAAATTATACTTTTAGTGCCTTAGCATCTATTCCTTTAATCTTTTTTTTTTACTGGTTTTGATCTATTTATTTTAGAATGTCTTTTAAATTCTGCTATTTCTTTCTCTTGAGATGAACGTTCAGTTCATTTGCTGATGTTTGTTTTGCCTTCTGATTTTTCTCATGGAAATTTATTCCTTTGTGTGATATTTAATATTTGATCAGAGGTCATCTTAGTTTGTTGGGGGTTTTTTTTTGCAGTACTAGTTGAACCCAGGGATACTTTACTACTGAGCTATATCTCATCCTTTTTATTTTTGAGACAGGATTTTGATAAGTTGTCCAACCTGGATTTGAACTTGCAGTCCTCTGGTCTCAGCCCCCACAAGTCTTAAGGTTGATGGTGAGGTCATCTTCAACAGCACTGTTGCTCTGAAAATGTCTCCATAGAACATATTGCATCTGCCTCTCAATCACCATGGTCTTCAATAGTTTTAGACTAGTTTTTATGTTAACTTTTTGTCTTAGAATTTCTAGTACATAAATACGTTGAGGTCATACAGCAAAAGTGGGTTTGGATTTATCACTGGTGATTTATTTATTAGACACAACCTCAGATGGCTTACAAATCTCATTGCTAGTTCCCAGAAAAAAGCATCTAGGTTATTCTGTTCTTTATCTCAAAAATGAACAGATCTTCATAGCTCCTGCCCTTACACAGTAGTTTATAGCATGAGCTAAAGATCTGAGGTCTTAACTAGCCACCTGATGCCATCTTGGAAAAATCTGATCCCCAGTCTCCAGACTTTAAGTTTTATGTAATGTTATAATGACATTGAAAGCTTTTTCAACTTTAGATCTATTAATTATTCTAACTTCAAACATTTGGTCTTTGAGTAGTTTCTATTCTGAGTTTCTTCAGTTTTGGATGGAAAAATATTTTTATATTTTATTTAGTATTTAACTGTTTACAAAACTCAACCCAAACCATAAATGTTGCAAGAATATATATGCTCTCCTTAACTCATTTACTGATATAACCTGGGGTAATAGAATTCATTTCAGGATACCCAAGTTTGAGAGTTATATGGACAATATGATGAGCTTCTAGAAAACACCAAAAAATGATGAAGATTCTGGAAAGTGCCATGATGAGAATGCTTGAACCATGAAATGCTGTTTAGCCTGAAGAAGAGGAGACTTGGGGTGCAGGAGCATTGTCACCAAATATTTAAAGAACTGTCACGTAGAAGAAGTATTAGTATTTTCTCATGTAGTTCCAGAGAACAAATTTGAGATTGTGTTACAAAGAGCTAAAACACAGGTAAATAAACTCTGATTCATTACATAACACCCTTAGATAAATAACTTCCTCTTATGGACACCAGGGTTCTCATGTGTAGAATGAGAAGATAGATAACAGGAGTGACTCACACGGACTTTAGATTTACTTTTCTAAAGGTAATAAGAAATCTTTTTTCAGTGATGAATTAGTAGGCAGTGTTGATGCATAATTTTGATTTCCTTTATTCCATCCCCACTCAAAATAATGTATTATTTGTTTTGCTCTACCAAAATAGTAGGCATCATGCAAAGTCACCATGGTCCTCCCCCTTTTGAGCCTGAAGTTATATGATGGAAATGCCTGAATGACAGAATGCTATAAGGAAAAGATCATGGATTTGGGTCATGCCACACTCACCTTCCACCTTCCTAACTCCATGTCTTTGAGCACTATTTAACTTCTCTAAATATAAGACTCCATATCTTTAGAATAAAATAATCATATATACCTCAATGCTTTTATAATTCTTAAAATTATCAAATCAGGCCAGGCGTGGTGGCACACGTTTGTAATCCCAGCATTCGGGAGGTGGGCACCAGAGGATCTCGGTTCGTGGACAGCCTCAGCTACTTAGTGAGGCCCCTTGCAACTCAGTGAGATCTTGTTTCAAAAATAAAGAATAAATAATTAGGACTGGGAGTGTCACTCAGAGGTAGAATGCCCTTGGGTTCCATTCCCAGTACCGCAAAAAAAAAAAAATTATCAAATCAAATATAAACATGTCTGACATATGGTAGGCATTGAGTAAATGTTAGTTAAATCCAAAATCAAAACCAAATGTTGTGCATTGACAAAGAATGGAATGGTGTCTATGACAACAGGATATATTTTAATCCTTTCAACATGTTACACTGTTATGCCTCAACGTCAAAAAATATCTTATTCTCCCATTATAATTTGTATGCATTCCAAATTCTACTAATTAATTATTTTTATACAAGGTAGAGTTATTTGAATTCCTTCAACACCCTGGACATCTCTAGAAAATTATTTTTCCCTTGAATTGTTAAACCATGGCTAGAAATATCCCAGTCTCATAAATATTTGATTTAACAAAAAAACAATTGCTATCCCCCTTGGTAGCCAGTGTTTCTTCCAACTTATCTCTAGTCCCCTTCATTATCTCTTAGCACAGAGGGATTCCAGCCTCTCATATTTTACTATTATACCAGAGCTGTATTTTATGAGCTGACATCTAGGTATCTATCTCCAGACATCTGAGAGGATCTTAACTTGGTAAACAATACATCTGGATTCATTAAAAAGTTTCTGACTCATAGCAACTTCATGAAAACTTTCTCTCTTTTGCCAATGAGTTTTGCTTCCTGGACTCTTTTGCCTTGAGTGTGTTTTAATTTGATAAAGTTGTCCTTTGTTCTGAAAAAAGAAAAATTAAAATCCTCTACAATCTCCCAATATATAGAAGTTACTGTTGATGGAATCATAAGTGATAAAATGGAAATGCTGAAGACAAACCAGCTGAGCTAATATAGTATAGTGATTAAAAAAATGGGCTTGACCTTGGATTCTAAAATCAGACCCAGAATACACCTAACCTTCAGTCTGGACATCTCAAAATAAGCAGAAAATACTGTCATCAAATGTGGCCCCTTTCTGTAGTGAAAAGTATATGGAAGTCTGTCATGGATATGTCAAAAACAATTTGGAGAAAATAAAAGGAGGAAATCTGGCAAGTCAATCATGGGTGGAATAGATCAAAAGAAATCTGTGCTATTAGCTTTTTAACTGTTTTATGTTGAAATGGCCCAGAGAACAAAATTCACATTACTGTATTAAAATGAGCTTATAATTTCACAAGTAAATACAATATATTAGTGTAATGTGGTGGAGTACATATGTAATACCAGTATTTGCAAGGCTGAGACAGCACGAATGCAAGTTCAAGGCCAGCCTCAAAAACTAAAATAAGCATTGCTCCAAGTTTGCAATTATTGGTAGTAAGTGCACTGGCCTAGGAGCCAGAATCCCTGAGTTCTAGTCCTGAATATCTCTAATTCATGGTGGGGTTTAGGCTTTACTGCACTCTTGTTTCTTCAGGCTCCAGCTTCCTAGTTCCCTAGTTCTTTTCTTTGCTTTTTTTTTTTTTTGCTTTTTTTAATGCATTGTAATCATGCATCATGACAAAATTCAGACTGATAGATGCATACATGCACATAGCACTCAGAAAGCCTTCCCCCAGCTCCCACCCCACTCCTTTATACCTTCAGGTACATGACACTGATTGGCGTTGATAAATTTGTGTATGCATATTATGTCCACTGAAATGTTTCCATCTTTGAATTTTCCTCCACTCTCCCACCTTCCTCAGTTACAGTCCCTTTCTCAATCCACTAAAGTTTCTCCATCTTTGTCTGGAGTCCCTCCTGTGTCCCAATTTCTCCTCACCTTTCACAAATGAGGAAAAACATCTCCCTTTCACTTGTTGTGACTGACTAATCTTACTTAGCATACTATTCTCCAGTTCCATTCATTTCCCTACAAATGACATAATTTTGTTCTTTATGGCTGAGTACCATTGTGTGTACATCCCATAATTTTGTAATCCTTTTATCTGTTGATGGACACTTGGGCTGGATTGATGGTTTGGTACTTATGAATTTTGCTGCTATAAACATAGGTATAAATGCATTACTATGGTAGTCTGGTTACGATTCTTTTGGGTAGATACTCAGAAATGTTATCGTTGAGCCATATGGTAGGTTCATTCCCATTCTTCTGAGAACCGTCTACACTGATTTCCAAAGTAGCTGCACTAATTTGCAATCCCACCAACAAATATCAGAGTTCCTACTTCTCCACATCCTTGCTAGAATTTATTATTATTTGTGTTTTTAATGATTGCCATTCTGATTGTAGTTAGGTAAAATCTCAGAGTAGTTTCATTTGCATCTCTCTGATTGCTAATTATATTAAACATTTTTCATATATTTATTGGCCATTTGTATTTCTTCTTTAGTGAAGTGTCTTATCAAATTGAAACAAATCCTCTCCAAGGTCCCTTCCAAAAGTAATAACCTATGCATATGAGGTTATTATAAAAACAGACCATGGCTTTTTCCATTTTCTTTTCTCGTTGTTCTCTTTGAAACTGAGAAAAGAGAAGCATAATAAGTTTGCATTGAACAGAAAATAATAATTCAATTAAGCTCTTAACTTCTGACTTACCTTGGACAGGAATTCTTGTCTCTGAGCACTGAAAATGAAGGTTGTTGGGATGAGGCCTATAAATCCAGGTCATTTCAGAAACTTGTCTCAGAAACTTCTTTCCAAAGCTGACAGCCATCCACTGGAAGAAAAACACAGATTATAGGAACATATCCATAGGCACATGGATTGTCAGGATACCAAAAGACTAAAGAAGTCATCACATAGCTGGTTATGGTGGCACATACCTATAATTTCAGTACTTTGGGAGGCAGAGACAGGAGGATGGCAGTTTTGAGGCCAACCTCAGCAACTTATCAAGACCCTGTTTCAAAACAGGAAAATGAAAAGAGCTGGGAATGTAACTCAAAGGTAGAATGCCCCTGAGTTCAGTCCCCGGTACCAAGAATAACAACAACACAAGCCATCATATGGGAGACACATGAGGCCCAGAGGGGTAACATGACTCCCCCAAGGCCCCAGCATGAGCTACTCACTAAAATTAGAATCCCACTACTACAGCATTACACCCTCTCCTTGAGGAACTAGATTATTTAAAAAAAAAAATTGAACAGGTTTGCCTTTGAACTCAGGCTGCTCTGCCTCCCCGTCACTTATCCTTCACCAGAGTAAAGAGGTAGTTCTGCAGAAGTGTCTGGTAACCCAAACTACCCAAACTATTCACTACCGTGTGAATGTCTAATGATAAACGGTTTTCAAATCTGCATCCCTGAGGGGAGTGAAGTAAGTTTTGGTTAAAGTAATTCATGTGAACATATTACATAAGATGTGAGTGATACCAAAATAGAAAGAATTGTTATATTTTTCAATTGTAAAACAAAGACCTCTTTCGATAAGATCGCAACGGATGAGAGAGGTTATTACTTTCCATCTGTGGACAATTTACAGCAATATTTATGCTCTTCAACTACCAACGCATGCACCTCTGCACCCAGACTGAGAGCCCTGCACATAAGCGTTCATCTTGACTTGAAAATAAATCCATTCCGTTCTACCTGGACCAAAAGAAAAGACAAGGTGCAAAGCAAATATACTGAAATAAATAGCTTAAATGTCATCTATTACTTGATGAATATAGTCAACTGAGCCAGCTTATCTCCAAAAATAATTCAAAATGCCCTTGAAATAAGAAAACTCTGCTTATATTACATTATGGAAACAGAACTAAAATGTATTGGGTGCAGTAAATTCTTAGTCCTTTGAAGATTATGGGAAAAAATCTGTAGAAATACTTATTAACCTCTCATGGGTTGTTGAGCTGGAACAGGAAAGAAAACTGTAACATTACCAATGCGTAAATGCCAAGCACTTGGCCAGACATTTGGTATATATTATCTTGTCTAGTTTCCCCTTTATCCCTAATTCAGAGAGGTTTTCAAATTCCCCCTTGGTCATTCAGCATGTAAATAAAGGAGCTAGAGTCAAATCCAGTCTTATCTTTCTTTTGCAGATAATCAACCCATTAGAAAAGATACAATCTCACCTAACTAATGAGTCAAGTCTAAAAGTCAAAGCAGAAATCTAAATTCTCACAACACCCTTTGGGAACTTAGGAATCAATTTTAGATAATTGGATTTTTTTCTCTGCAATAAAAAGATAATAACACTTTAATGTGTAAAGAACTACACAGAGCATTTTTATATAAAGAATATAGCTATAATTTAAATCCAAGTGTTCTGAGTTCAGGCCCAGCCCTCTTCCCAGCAGAGCCTGTCTCAGAATCTAAAGCCGACTTCGGGTATCTGAAGGATAACAATGGAGTGTTTTTAATCTTAGTCTGGGATGTCAGAACAAAATATCATAGTCTGGATAGCTTATATGCAACAGCAATTTATTTCTCACAGCTCTGGACACTGGAAAGTCCAAAATCATGGCACTGACAGATTGGTGTGAAATGAGGGCCATTTTCTGTTTCACAGATGGTGGCACCTTCTGGCTGTATTCTTGCCTGGTAGAAGAAGCTACCAAGTTCTCTGAGGTTTCTTTTATAAGGATTCGTTCTTTTTTTTTTTTTTTTTTGGTGCATTGTAGTCATACATCTTAATGGAATATAAGATGGTGGACGTGTACATACACACATCACTCAGTTAGCCTTTCCCCAATTCCCACCAAATAAGGTTCCATTCTTGAGAGAACCTTCCTTGTAACTGATTCACCTTCCACAAGCCCCATGCCCTACCACCATCACCTTAAAAGTTAAGACTACAACATACAAATTTCAGTGGGACACCAACACCTTTGAAAAGAAAAACCTTCTTTGCTGAGTAAATTCCCAGGAAATAAACTAGCATCATCTCCAGAATGGAGTCATTACAGAATTTGATGTCATGATGAAAAAATTCATAAGCAAGAAATAATGATCAGTAGTTGTCCAATTTCCCATCTATAAAATATGTATTACCCATGATAAAATCATCCCAGTCTGTAAATAAGAACAAAAAAATGAACCATTTTTATTGAGTCACAAAAGTTTTTTTTTAAGCTAGTAGTAACACTCTTGGGAATTGATATAAAAAGAAGGGGAATCCCTAATGGAAAAACTGCATAAGGCTAGATACTTATTACCATTCCATTTAAACAATAAAACATTGAAAATAAACCACATGTCCAACAGTAGGGGAATTGTTAAGTGAACTGGGATTGCCAGGTGGTATTTTATACCATTTGTAAAGTATAATACTTCTATACACTAGGTAGTTAAAGCTAAAAAATTCAAGCAATATTAAATTAAGAAGGAAAAATTTGCCACACCATGAAAATAATTTATAACTATAGGCAAAGTGTGAAAAAGAACACTAAAAGGCAGCTATTGATATATATAGATGACAGGGTTACAGAAAAGTTTTTGTCTTCATTTTTTTTAAATGTCCAAGACATTTACTATAACATAATGTATTTTAAGTAGAGTTTAGCATTACTCCAAACTGACTTTCTTCTATTCATATAACAGAAAAAGACATTTACAATCTCTTTGGGGACTCAGTGGCTTTTTTAATCCACTGTGAGAAAGTTCTCGTAATTGATCTTTGTCACTCAATTCAATGTTGCCTAAATTTACAGATCTCCTTTGTTTCAAGGTAATGTAGATAAATGAGGCTCAAGTTAAACTATTGACAGTATCTTGGCGCTTGTGCACATCAGCACTTTGGCTATTTGATTAACACATATGCTGGGTTTGCAAAAGAAAGAACTTTGAATAAAAAAAAAGTCATTTCCTCATTTTTTCTATTTTCCACAGAATCACAGAAAGAACACTGAGCTCTGATTCGAGAGGCCTCGAATCTATTCGGTCCTGCTTCTAAAGAAGGCTAGGTAGATGAATTAATTATGCTGTGAGCCTAGTTGGTTACCACTGACAGAATGAGGGTAAATCCCCACCTCACTCCTCTCAGGGCTAATTGCAAGGCTTAGAAGTGCTAAGGCAAAACTGTGCTGTGCAGATCTCCAGGCCAGGGCACACAAGACAGGAAAGATGTGTCCAAAACAATAAAAATGGTCTTTTACTCAATTATCTATGTGCCAAGAACCGCAATTAGCATTTTACACATATTATTCTTTTTTTTTTTTTTTTTTTGGTGGTACTGGGGTTCCTGGAAGCCCTTCTACCTCCGGGCTACACTCCCAGACCTCTTTTTACATTTTATATTTGGAAACAGGGTCTCCTAAGCCAGCGTTCGCGGCTGGCTTCGAACCTGTGCGATCCTCCTGTCTGCCTCCCAAGCGCGGGGATTACAAGCGTGCGCCACCACTCCCGGCTTTACACATATTATTCTATTCATTTATTTTAAAAATGTATTAAGAGGACTTCTGGGAAGATGACAACTGAAAAAAAGCAGCACATATGAGTCCTACTGACACTCGATCTCCATTGCCTCAAAAACAGGATTCTACAAAGCCAGAAAATTCTCTCGGTAGAGGAATAAAATGATAGGTATGAGGGGCAGGGGAAAAGCTTAGAAGACCAATCAGAGACCTGAAAAAAAAAAAAAAAACCTTCCCACCTTGCGGTGGGCACCGTGGTGGTGCCATCTTTCTTCACAGCACCTGACTCCAGAAACAAACAGGAAAACAACCAAAGACCTGAAGTGAGCAGCTGCAGACCACTGGAGTTGTAAGTCGTCAGTTCTTCCTACACAAACACTGCTACAACTTCCAGCAGTGGTGGCTGAGCTCACCACACCCTCCAAGGATCCAGAGCGGAACTCAACATGAGAAAAGAAACCCGCTGGCCTTGCAGTGGTGGGTGCCCCAAGGGCGCCATCTTGCCTCACTGCACCTGACTCCACGGAGGAACAGAAAAACATCCAAGGACCTGAAATAAGCAGCTGCAGATCATCAGAATTTTAAGTTATCAGTTCCTCCTGTGCAAACATCAGCTACAACTTTCAACAACAGCGGCTGAGCTCACCACGCCCACCAGTGCGCTACACCACCCAACACTGTAAGTGAAGCCTGGTCCCCACAGGAGAACACTCAGCAAGGCACCCCCAAAGACTCACGCAGCCCCAATAAATTCCCTGAGTCTGAGACTTTGCAGTTCAATCCAGAGAAAGTGGAGATAGCTGCAACAATTCACAGTTACCAAACTATGGAACCAGCCAAGATGTCCATCAACAGATGAATGGATTACAAAACTATGAGATATGTACACAATGGAATTCTACTCAGCCATAAAGAAAAACACATTTGCATCATTTACAGGGAAATGGATGGGACGGAGAACATTATACTAAGTGAGATTAGTCAGTCACAAAAAATAAGAAATCAGATTCTCTAATATGTGAAAGCTAGGGAGAAATGGGTCATCAATTAAGGCAATCTAACTGAGGGAATGGGAGGTGGGAAGAGGAAAATTATCTAATGCATATGATGTACTTTAACAAACATATCAAATTCAATCACTAAGCCCAACATAAGAAGGGATGAGGAGGGAATGGGGTGGGAATTGGGTAAGGGCTAATTGGGAGATGTGTGTATGTATGCCTTCACTATCTTGTACCCCACTAAGATGTATGACTACAATGAATCCAAAAAATTAAATAAATAAACAAACAAAAATATGTATTGAGCTGTATGTAGTGGTGTATACCTATAATCCAGTACTTGAGCAGCTGAGATGGGAGGATCACAGGTTCCAGATCAGCCTCAGCAGCTTAGTGAGGCCTTCAGTAACTTAGCAAGACCTTGTTTCAAAATAAAAAGTGAAAATATCCAAGGGTGTAGCTCAGAAGTAGAATCCCCTGGACTCAACCCCCAGTACCACAAAATAAAATAAAATACAGATCCCAGATGAATAGTTACCAAACAGTTTCTCCCATTCTATAGGTTGTCTCTTCATTCTATTGGTTGTTTCCTTTGCGGTGCAAAAAACTTTTAGTTTGATATAATCCCATTTTTCTATTTTTGCTCTGATCTATGTCGCCTTTATCAATGTCTTGAAATGTTTCCCTTGTTTTATTCTAGTAGTTTCATCATTTCAGGACTTTGATGCATTTTGAGTTGACTTTTGTACAGGGTAAGCTATATAAGGGTTGAGTTTCAGTCTTCTACATGCGACTATCTAATTTTCTTTTCTAATTTTTTATTGGTGTGTTATAGTTATGCATAGCAGTGAGCCTCACTGTGCTATATTCATGTGTGCACAAAGCATGTTTTGGTCCTTTTCATTACTCCTCACTTCCTCTACCCCTTTCCCCTTCTCTTTTGGTCTCTCTTCTATTTCTATATCATTTTTCTTTTTTTCTCTCTAACTTTCAAACATAAACTTTTTTAAATGTGGCCTTTGACTTTCCTAGTCTGGCTTATCTCACATAGCATGATGTTCTCTGGTTCTATCGATTGTCCTGCAAATGAGATCATTTCATTCTTCTTTATGCCTGATCATTTTCATTTTATTTTCTTTAAAACTCCACTTGGATAGTCGGTATCCGTGACCCATCTACTGTAGAGGTTGTCCTTCCTTCAGTGTATATTTTTGGAGGAGGTGGATTTATTCTGGGATCTCTATTCGGCGCCATTGGTCTATATGTCTGTTTTTTATGGCAACACCATGCAGTTTGGGTCACTATGGCTCAATAGTATGTCTTAAAATCAGCTATTAAAATGCCTCTATCTCTGTTCTTTCTGCATCCAAAACATATATGGTACCAAAAAACATAGCAACAACAAAGGTAATATAATTAAGAATAGACAAATGATCTGAGTAAACATTTCTCAAAAGAAGAAATGCAAGTGGCTGATAAATGTATGGGGAAAAAATCTCAGTATCATTAGCCCTTGGGGAAACACAGATCAAGCCTACAATGAGATATGATCTCACCCTAGTTAGGATGGCTTTTTATTACAAAGACAAATAATAGTAAGTGCTTGTGAGAATGTAGAGGGGAAAAAAAACTTTTATACATTGTTGATGGGAGTATAAATTAGTACAATTATAAATAACAGTATGGAGACTCCTCAAAAAAGCTCAAAGTAGGGCTGGGGGTGTAGATCAGTGGTAGAGTGCCTGTGTGGATGCATGAGGCCCTGGGTTCACTCTCTGGCACTAAAAAGAAAAATAAAAACATCTACCAAATGATACAGCTATTCCACTTCTTTGGGTATTTACCAAGGAAATAAAATCAGTGCACCAAAGGATTCCTGCATACCTTTTTATTGCAGCATACTTCATGAGCACAAGATATAAAATAAACAGATAAACATAAATAAAATATATATTCATAATATTATTCAGCAATAAGGAATAAAATTTTATAATATGATGCCAAATGGATGGAACTAGAAGATATTGTTTCAAGTGAAATAAGTCAGATACAGAAAGACATGTAATATATGTTCTTTCTAATTTGTGGAAGTTAAAAAATGTAGACCTGACCATAAAATAGAGATTACTTAGAGGTTAAGACAGTTGTCAGGAGGGTGGATAAAGGGAAAGTGAATTTGATTATTGTTGAAATATCACATTGAACCTCATTAATATGAATAACACATTAATCAAAAATAAAAATTTAAAAATAAAATAGAGTCAAATCCTTACCCTTTACATACAGTAACAGAATCTCCTGGGATAGATTCAGGAATCTTTGTTTTCACAATTTATTTTCCGCAGTTGATTCTTCCACAAATAGCCACAGTCAACCGACAAATACTTGAGAATGTCTGAGTTCTCAAAAGCATAGAGAAGAGATTGTTGGGCCCAATTGTCTTCCTAGGTTAGATGTGCTAGATGAGGCTAAAACACGTTACTACTCAGAGCATGACCCCGAGGAGTGGCAACACTCCTGGGAACTTCTGGGAGGAACAGAAGCTCGTCTCCCCTGGGACTTCCGAATCTGATCCTGCATCTTAAACATGTCTCTGGCTTATTTGTGGGCACTGTAAAGTTAGAAGATGCTTAACAACACATCCTAAGAGGATCCAGCCCTGGGTCCGGGGCTGCAGATGCTTCAGTGACTGTTACACAGCTGCCATTCGGTACAGCTGACTTGTACTAGACTGGGTGCTTTACACTTATTATCTTACTTAACCTTCTAGCAACCTATGAGGTAGCTTCAGAATCTACCTAGATGCCCATCATTGAGTGAATGGATAAAGAAAATGTAGAGTACATACACAACTGAATACTATCCCACCATTAAAGGAAGAATATACTATCATTTGCAGTAAAATCGGTCACACTAGAGGACATTATGCTAAGTGAAACTGAAATAAGACAGGCACAAACGCTTTTTTCCCTCTTATGTGCTGATGCTTTAAAAAGCCAATCTGAATGTAGAATAGTGGTTACTAAATTTTTGGCAGGAGGGGTAGAGAAGATAAGCAAAACACAATAAGAGAGAAATAATAAATTCTAGTGTTTTACAGCATAGTAAATGGGGTGACTATAGTTTGTAATAATCTATATACATATATAGAGATTATATATGATATATATAGATTGTGTGTGTGTGTGTGTGTGTGTGTGTGTGTGTGTGTGTGTGTGATCCTGGGTATTGGACCCAGGTGCATTCTACACCTCAGCACTACTTTATTTTTTATTTTTCTTAATTTTATTTTACTGGTGCACTATAGTCTCACATCATGATGTGGCATATATTCACACAGTACTTGGTGCCCTTCCCCCCACCCAACTTCCACCTTTTCCCTCCCTCTCAATACTGAGTTTCCAGGTTAGCGATGTTATATTCACATATATAAACATATTCGAATGTAGCTTTTACATTGATTAACCTCAGCCTTCTTCCTCCCTTACCCCTCCTTTCTGGCTTTGTTGAGGTTTCTCCTCCATTATCTGGAGTTTCTCTGGTATCCCTGATACTCCCTAGCTTGAGAATATTAGAGAAAACATATGTCCCTTCTCTTTCTGTGCTTGGCTAATCTCACTTAACATAATGTTCTCCAGGTCTTTCCACCTTCTTGCAAATGACATGATTTGTTCATCTTAATTGCTGAATAGAATTCCATTGTGTGTATTTCTCATAATTTTGCAATCCATTTATCTGATGGGGACCCAGGTTGGTTCTTTCTGGCCCTGGGCTCCCTGCCCTCTGCCCTAGGTTCTGTGGTCTTGGGCCTGTGCTCCATGCTCTCTGTCCCTGGGCCCTGTGCTCTCCACCTGGGCTCTGAGATCTTTGTCCCTGTGCTCTACGTTTTTAGTTCCTCAGCCCTATGCTTTCCAGGCCTGGACTCTGCTCTTTCTGGGTATGGGTTCTGTGCTTTCTGGGGCTGGGTTCTGAGCTTTCAGACTTTGGCTCTGTGCCTTCTGGGCCTGAGCTCTGCACCTTCCAGCCCTAGGCCTGCACCTCCCTACCCACAGTGGAAGGTGTCGAGTGTAATCTTGGAGCTTTTGACTCTGTGCCAGTACTGCACCCTGGGCACTACAGGCCTCTCCTCTGTCTGCAGGGTCTAACCCAACCACCTCAAGGGTGAGCCGCCAGATCTTAGCCCACCGTGATCTCTGGAGCTGCTCTGGGTGGTCATCTGCTGAGGAACACAGAGGCATGCAGAGGAATGTGGTTGACTTACTGTCATATGGGCCAGTTCTCTAGAGGGCACAGCACGCCACTGTGGATGCCAGCTTCTGGTGAGCACAGAGGCTTTTGAATATTTTCCTCCATCCCCGAAGTATGGTGCTGGTTGCCTAAGATGTTGAGCTCTGTTGCCACTTTCTGCTCCTCAAGTCCTTGGATTAATTTCCAGAATTTCATGAGGCTGTGGAGCTGGCAGTATCGGCTCCTTTGGTGGCCTGAAATGGCGCCGGCTGCCACACCAGATTAGTCGCCTGCTCAGGCTCTTTGCTATGGATCTTGCAACCTGAGTTTTGGATATTCTTCCACCGTGGGTCCCTATTTTGTGTTTTCATTCGTAAGTATTTTCTCTGCTTTGTTTTTCTTGTCAAGGAGCTGCCTTCTCAGTAGTTGTTTTTTGTTATAGCTACTGAGATGTGCTGTGTCCCACGGTCACCATATTCTTCCTCTACCCTTTTTTTTTATTTTTAAACAGGGTCTCACTATGTTAATGAGAGTCTCACTACTTGCTGAGGCTGTCCTCGAACCTGTGATTCTTGGGAGATCTCAGCCTCCCAAGTACTGGGATTTTAGGTATCCACCACCATGCCCAGAATAGTAGTCTATACTTTATTAACAACTAGAAAAGAGGAACTTAAAGACGCCAAGCACAAAATAACGAGGAGCTAGAAATGCTAATTACTTGGATTCAGTCAGTACAAATTGTATATGTGTAGTAAAATATCACATTGTGCCTAATATGTACAATTATGTGCTTATCAAACTTTCTTTTGTGGTACTGGGGATGGAATCCAGGGATATTCTACCTCCAACCTACACCCCCAGCCCTATTTTTTATTCTTTATTTCAAAACAGGGTCTCATTGAAAACGTGGTCTCACTGAGTTGAAAAGGACTTCACTAAGTAGCTAAGGTTGTCCTCAAACCACGATCCTCCTGTCTCAATCTCCCGAATGTTGGGATTACGACCATGTGCCACCATGCCTAGCTTTATCAAACATTTTTAATTAAATTTTTTTAAATGTTCAAGGAGGTAGAAATTTGATACTATATTATACTCCATAAATATAGACAACTAAAACAATAATTAAGGCCAGGCACCAGGGGGTGTGCCAGTAATCCCAGCACTTGGGAAGCTGAGACAGGAGGACCTCAGGTTCATGACCAGCCTCAACAACTTAATTAGGTTTTCAGCAATTTAATGAGACTCTGTTTCAAATAAAAAATAAAATAGGTCAGCCAGGTGTGGTGGCACATGCTTGTAATCACAACATTTGGGAGGCTGAGACAGGAGGATTATAGTTTCAGGTCAGCTTCAGAGCTACTTAGTGAGGCTCTTTGCTACAAAGTGAGACCCTCTTTCAAAATAAAGAAGAAAACAAAGGTCTTAGGTGTAGCTCAGAGGTAGAAAGCCCCTGGGTTACATTCCCAGTACCACAATAAATAAATAAATAAATAAATAAATAAATAAATAAATAAATAAAGTCTGGGGTATAGCTCAGAAGTACAAAGCCCCTTGGTTCTATAGCCAATACCACAAAAATACTTAATTTTATGTTACTTTTTATAGGTGAAAAAACCAAGACTCAGAGAGTTGTGGTATCTTACTAAAGGCCTCTTTTTTTTTTTTTTTTTTTTTTTTTGCAGGTCTGGGGTTGGAACGCAGAGGCATTTGACCTCCCAATTTTTTTTATTCTTTATTTTGAAACAGGATCTCACTGAGTTGCGGAGGGCCTCACTAACTAGCTGAGGCTGTCCGCGAACTGCAATCCTCTGGTCTCAGCCTTCCAAAAGCTGGGATTACAAGCATGCGCCACCATGCCTGGCACCTAAATGCCCATTTTTAAGATCTAGTATTTAAACACAACATTATCCCTCCAAAGGACATGTCTATCCCTCTGTACTGTATTGCTTTAAATGAAGAGCACATCAAAGGCTCAGCCAAATTTAGGAAAACTCATAAGGGCAATCAGGTGAAAAATGGAATTTGCTGGCCAAGAATGTCTGTAGTGGGATTCAGAACAACATGTCACTGAATCAGGCTTGTTCACCCAAGCCTTAATCACATTAGATACCTGCCATTACATTTTCACAAGACAGCAGGCCCCGCTACTCTCTGTTGCACACATAGTGTGGCATCTGGGACTCTGCTGGCCCTGGGGATGGCGCGGGCTGTGTTCAACATTAGGTGGGAGGCACCCTGTGCTATCTGCAGCACTTACAGCCCTGTAATGGGTCAACAACCCCCTTGGAGTCAACTGTTCACCCATGTGCAGTAAACAGAACTGGAACAGCTGCTGCCGGCGGCTCCAGACGATGCCATTGACTTGCCATCGGCTTCCCTCCAAAGTTTCAGGTAGCAGTAATCATCACAAAAAACTCTTGCAAAAGGTCTTGGAGTCTGAAAAGAGCTTTGACATTTGTGGTTTTGTTTGACTCTCAGAGAAGCCCCAAGAGTTAGATTTAACTGACGAGAAAACAGATTCAGAAAGATTGACAGTTTTTGCAGGACCACACAGCAAGCAAAAGGCTGAGCATGTGCTCAGACCCATGTCTTCTGATTTTAAGTCTTTTGTCGTATAACCTGAGACAGTGAGAGTAGAACAGTTTAGGAGCTGAGCCTCAAAGCTGCAAGATTCTGAGAGAATTTGTAGCCCAACAAGGGAAATGCATTACTTCTAAACCAGAATCCAGATGGGTCTTTTTGAGAGAAGACAAACCTTTGGTTTCCAATTACCTGAGACATCTTTTTCCTACTTGTGTCCTGAAGCCCTCACAGTGAGCTGAATCAGCTAGAAATAAGGATGGTGAGGGTTCATGGAGAGCAAGTTTGTTGCACAAGTTTTCTTTTTTCTTTTTTTTTTTTTTTGGCGGTACTGGGGTTCCTGGAAGCCCTTCTACTTCCGGGCTACACTCCCAGACCTATTTTTACATTTTTATTTGGAAACAGGGTCTCCTAAGCCTGCGCGCGTGGCTGACTTTGAACCTACGCGATCCTCCTGTCTCTGCCTCTCAAGCGCGGAGATTACAAGCGTGCGCCACCACGCCCGGCTTGCACAAGTTTTCTGAACTCAAGAGGCTTCTCAGGATCACTTCCTCCACCACAAACTCCCTTGTCAAGTGGAATATCAGACGCCCCCACTCCTCTGGCCTTGCCCATCAATGTGTGAATCAGTTAATGACATCCTTTCTCCAGAGGGTTTTCCACCACATTGCCTCTCTCTTTAGCCCACACACTTTATTATACAACTAAAGTTCTGCATGGATCCCATGCGCTGCTTCTACTCTGCTTATATACCATGCTCAGCAAATCTCTTCTCAGTTACCATCATATTACCATTCATGGTATGGATTACAGTGCACCATGCACAAAATGGTATCCAAGGTGAACTCATAATTCCAGTTCCTCAATCCACTGTGTGCAGCTATAACAGAATAGCTGAGACTAGGTGATTTATAAAGAATAGAAATGTATTTTTGAACAGTTTTGGAGGCTGCGAAGTCCAAAGTCAATGCTCCAACAAATGCAGTGTCTGATGAGAGCCCAGTCTCTGTTTCTCACATGGCACCGTGAACACTGTGTTCTCACCTGGAAAAATAGACCAAAGATATAAAAAGGGCCCAGCTAGTTCCTCCAAATGTTTAATGAGGTCACTAATCCCTTTCATGAGGGACCCACCCTCATGAATTAATCCTAAAACCCCTATCTCTTAATCCTATCACAGTGGTGATTAAGCTTCAACCTAAGAATTTGAGGAGACACTTTTTGACTACAACAATTATCAAAGAGCCACAAAGAGCTCTCCCTGAGAATCCAAAACACTAACTTGAAATGCAAACTAATCACCCTGTTGGACATAAAACTTCACCAAACCCAGTTGCAGGGAGTCTCACTGACACCTACATCCTAGGCACAACCAGAGAATCAGCTGAAATCAATAGGGAGAATTTAATAAGCCTCAAGGGCAGGGAGTAGAATAAGGACAAATTCTGATAACCTGGAGGAAAACTTCTTCCCCCTTTTTGGTAATTAATAGAGCACTGGCTCTATAGGTCTAGATATTTTCACCATGCTGTGACCAGTCCCTGAGCTCTTCTGAAGGCTCCTTCTTTCTACAGTGGCCACTTGCTCCGCCTTCTTGGTCTGCATGTGACTTGGAGGCTTCCCAGGATACAGGACCCAAAATCTAAACATCATTCTTAAGCAAACTGGGACCTGGGGGTCACCCTATTGATCTACATATTGTAACAGTCATGTAGTTGTCTCTGACTCTCTAGTCTTTGGGGTGGAAGTAGAAACTGCCTACTGAAATTTGAGCCACAGAGCTCGACTGAGCTATACTCACCCTGAGCACTCCTCCGTGCAGGGTCATCAGAGTGTAAGGTTGCCTTCAACAATTTCATTCCTCCCATTAGAAAAATCATTCTTGTTAGGATTCATCCCACCACTTGGAACAGTCAACACAGTACTTAGTTTAACATCATTAACTGTCTTTCATGTGTATCATGAATCTCAAGACTCATCTGTTATCTCCTGGAGAACAGGAGCTACATAGCACACTCTCCCCCATGGGCACCACACAAGTGGCCAGAGGTGTATGACTATTAGAGTTATGAGTTCTTTCGGATAAACAGAGGTTCCCTATGGTCCAGTCCCTCCCTGGCACTGGGGAGTCACGGATCTAAATGAAACCAGGTACTGTTGCTATGAAGTATCCATTTTGTGGAGCCCAAGGTAAGGGCAGGAGTCTCATGGATGGATTTCTGTGGAGTTTAAAGTAAGTCAGGAACTCTCTAGATAAGTCACCAGGAGCGTGCTTTCTGTCCTGGGTGTATTTATCCATCTTTTTCCATCTAAAGGGCTATGGGATGAAACTAAAAGGAATCTAGCCCTTGGAAGGCTTCTGTGGCATCTGTTAGAAGCATCACTAATCCAACAGTGCAATGTGTAACAGGGCGTAGCCTGACGCAGTGGCACCAGCGGCAGTCCCCACAATGGCCCTGCAGATGTCTTCATTCCCTACATGCATGCCAGCCCTGTTTCTTCCTGGAGAGCCCCCTCAGGCTGACAGGACCCACTTGGCCTTCCCACACTCAGGCTGACAGTGCTTAGGATTTAACCCACACCCCAGTGCAGGCAGTTCCCGATGGATGACTCTCAGTTAACTGAGAGGATTCTGAAACATGTGTTTTCAGTGTTTAAGTTTCTCTGTGGAATTAAGCAATAATTGACTAATATGAAGACTGGATCAATAGCTCACTCTTTAGTGCATAGATTTCCAGAGTGAACAATACCACCCCCCACCCCAAATCCATACCCCCACCTCGAAGGTGCTAGAACAAAATATAAATACATTTAAGATTTTTAAGCTTGACACCACATCTTTCTTTTTATTTGCTTAAAGATGGTAGATTTCCAGAGAAGTGATGAGAAATGTCCTTTTCTACTTCTGAAAAAAGAACAATAAGCCAAATACGTTTGGGAACCTGTGCTTAATGGCTGACTTCCCTCCTTCATATCACTTGCCCTCCTCCACCCTCCATGTTCCTTCTTCCTTCCAATATATTAATGGCATTTACATCTCTGGATGAAGATCTGATCATAGGAAATCTAATTCAAAATATCAAAGCCAAGCCGGGCATGGTGACTCACACATGTAATCCTAGCATCCAGGAGACTGAGATCGGAGGATCACAGTTCACGGACAGCCTCAGCTACCTAGTGAGGCCCTCTGCAACTTAGTGAGACCCTGATTCAAAATAAAGAATAAAAAATAGTGCAGGGGGTATATCTCAGAGGCCAAATGCTACTGCATTTCACCTCTACACCTGCAAAAAAAAAAAAAACATTATTAGCCTGGAAATGGGAGTCACCAGATATGGGCTGGTGTCAACGTGAATGTCCAGAGATAATGTGGCCAAATAGACTTGTGCCAATCTCCTTCCCTGTAGGAGAAAGTATATCAAGAAGAATTAAAACTAATATCTCTGGTATTAGCAGTCCTCTCTCTGTGGAGGACTATCATGCCTTTCTATACTTCATCTCAGGGACTACTCATTCCTCTGTTTCCTTCCAGGTAAGAAGAGCAGAGCAGAGGAGCTGCACTGCCTACGGGTCGGGATCACTGTTTGGGGATTGTTTACTTTCCACTCTTCTCCTGCCTGGCTTTGTACACCTCAGTCCTCACCTCACCACCTCCATACCTGTCAGGTAGCCTTTTCTGGTCCCTTCCTTTCTTTCCTTCCAGCTCCCACATCACTCTCTCCTCTCCTGTCCTAGCACCGGCTGCCTGCCTTGTAATTGCCACTTTCTGGACTCTCCGCCAGGCTGTGAGTTTGTTGGAGCCAGGGACTGTCTCTCATTTGTATATTTTGCTTCAAAATATAACATAGAGTCTGGCACAGAGCAAATGCTCATGGAATAATTGCTGCAGGTGAATGTGTTGAAACGTGTGAACGTTCCCAAATGTCCACCCTCGTCCTGGCCGCCGTCTATGATCTTGAATCGTACTTTCTTCTACCTTCCAGAGTGACTGGCCTAAATTTGTAGGATATATAGGTACAAAGGAGCCACAAGGACCCTTTATGAGGTAATGTTTACAGATAGGAAAGCTCAAACCTAGTATATTTATAAGGCCAGGATTCAGAAAACTTGACTTCTACCACTTTCAAAGGAGTGACTTTTAATAAATGTTAGATTTATCACATTGAAATGCAAAATTCTGAATCCGTTTCCTCAACTATAAAATTAGAATAACTAAATTGTCCTGATTGACTTTAATGACAGTTTTCTTAGCCAGGCACAGCGGCATACACCTGTAATCCTAGTACCTAGGAGGCTAAAGCAGGAGGATAGCAGTTTCAAGGCTAGCCTCAGCAACTTAGGGAGGCCCTATTTCTTTTTTTTTTTTTTTTTCTTTTTTGTGTGTGGTACTGAGGATGAAACTCAGGGGCTTTCTACCTCCAAGCTACACTTCCATACCTTTTTGTTGTTGTTGTTGTTTGGAAACAGGGTCTCACTAAGTTGCTGAGAGCCTCACTAAGTAGCTGAGGCTGGCTTTGAACCTGTGTGATCCTCTTGTCTTAGCCTCCCAAGTACTGGGATTATAAGCCATGCCTGGCTCAAAGGAGGCCCTATTTCAAAAATAAAATAAAATAAAGCTAAGGTTGTAGCTCAGAAGTAGAATGCCCTTGGGTTCAATGGCTCAATTCCCAGTAACACCACACACACACACACACACACACACACACACACACACACACCCCACAATCTGTGCCAGGGACTTAAATTATGACCCAGACCCTTAGATCATAACATCAAAGCTTTATTATGTTGATGGCAATCCAATAAGATCAGGAATATGTCTTAGAAAGGCAGACATTGATGCTCAGAAATGTTTTCTGCTCAAGTTCACACAGCTAGTTAACAAATTAACCAAACTTCAGAGTTCCATTCTTCTAAACAAACCCCACCTTCCCAGGGCCAACAGTTTCAGGTTCCCCTCTTCCACCTGTGCCGGTCTAAGACTCACAGGCCCTGTCCTTGCTTCAGATTTTAGTATAGCTTAATATTTCAGTGTACAATCTCAGGTTGGCAACTGGCTGGGTGGTGCAGCCAAAATTAGCTAAATAATAAAGGAATAAAATGGCAGGGACTCAGCATGTGCTGGGCATATTGCATCAAATTGAATAGTTTCAACAATTTGGTTTCAGGAGACTTGGAAAGCAAAGCCCAAAGAGCTGGACCACTTCTCTCCAGCTGCACCTAATCATCCCAATTCAGTTCCACCCCGTTCAATAAGCCTTTGGTGATTGTCTGTGGTGGCAGGGACTGTGCTAGGGTAGGTGATAAAGTGAAGAACCTGGAGGACTGAGGAAATCTTTAGCCAGAGCTCATTGTAATCTCCGTAATTAGATACTGCGTGGTCAGTGTTTGTTGAGTGAATGAATGCCCACATTTCAATCGCTACATTTGCATTTATAAAAGAACACATGTCCGGAGTCACAGTGACTTTTAGTTGAATCTATCTATGCTCTTTACCACTGGCTGTGACCTTGAACAGAGAGTACAGTTCTTCTGTGTCTGTTACTTCATTCATAACAAGTTGATAATACTACCTACCCCCTTTTTACAGAGTCTCTTGAACCAAAATTTTGAGAAGCAAGCAAAATGTTATCGCTGGCTGCAGTGCTAAATGATGAATTTTAAATCTCCTCTTCTGAGAGTTTGGACAGGGACAGAATCCTGCTTTTGTGACTTTGAGCAAGTCGCTTTATCTTTCCAAGACTGGTTTCTTCATCTGTAAATTAGAACAATAATAGAAGCCAACTCGTAGGATTATTGTGAGAGCTAAATAACATAATGTGGGGAAAGCTTTCTTCTCAGTACCTAATACAGGGCAGGTGTTGGATGCATTTTACTTTCCTTCCTTATGCACTTTCTTCATTGATGCCCAATTCACATTGAGTAGTCTCCTGGTTTAAAAGCTTACTCTGGCTGGGCTTGGTGACACACACCTGTAACCCCAGTACTCAGAAGCCTTAGACAGGAGGATAGCAGGGTCAAGACCAGCCTCAGCAACCTTGAAAGATCCTCAGAAACTTAGCAGGACCCTGTTTCAAAATAAAAATAAAATAAAGCTGGTGTGTGTAACGCAAAGGCAGAATGCCCCCCGGGTTCAATCCTCAGTACAGGGAAAATTAAAAGAAAAAAAGTTTACTCTGGCCTTCCCAGCAGGACCTTACAATCCACATTTAGCAAATGCTTCTGCCAACACCATAGCAAAATCAATGGCAGAAGATCTTCCCACAAACACTATATCCAAAGCCCATCTAATTGTTGAGACAAACCCTGTACTTAGATCCAAGTCATGGAAAGGAGAAGGGTCACCTGAGTCCACCTGTAACACAAAAAAGAATCACCATGACTGCGCCCTACCTGGAAGTGTTCAGAGTAAACATAAAGGGACATTCTGCTGGGAGATGACTGAATCTGTGCCCAGATCCCCAGAGGCACCAGTGGGATCCAGGTGAATGCTGTGGGTGCTAACTCCATTACTGAGCTTGCATTGCCCCCTAGTGGGAGATTTCTGCCACTACAGCCACTTTAATCCCAGAGCCTGGAGCCCAAGAACTCAGCCAAGAACAACTTTTAAAGAATTCTACCATGACTATCTACCAAGAAAAATAAATCCATTGTCTCTTTATTTTTGATCAAGAAAACCTTTAACTGCTAATAATGCCACTGGTAGAGTACTGGAGTATGGGAAAATATAAGACAAAATTTTATTGTATGAACCTGAATTCAAATCCTAGAATTATATGCACACACACACATACACACACACACACACACACACACACACACACACACACACACACACACACACACCACAGTGAAGCCCATTATTTTGTATAAATAATGTGCACCAGTTAAAATAACATCGTACATATTCTAAAATGTTTCCCTATGGTATGGTTTTATTCTAAAAATTATTACTAGTAATAGAGTTTGGGGAAAATATTAGCCTTAACAGATTTCCACCAAATAGCTATTGTTAACATAGCATAATTAAAATAAACCACAGATGGATTGTGCAGTAGGATAGAAAAATTCATTTAAAATAAAATACTTTTAAAACAAATATCTGCCTAACTTATAGCTCCAATAAATAATTATGCAATAAGTATGCAAGCACATGGTGGAATTTGACATATGTCAAGTTTGTTAATAAATCAACCTGTTCAAAGAAAAACTAATAATAAACCAACCAAACCCACTGACTTTCTGGGTGGCCTAGGTCGAGCAAATGACTGTTGATATTTTTTTAAATAGAGGATGAGTGTGCTGGCCTGCCAAGATTTAGGAGAGAATAGAATGAGTTACTATCTGTAAGATACCTGGAACTCATCAAAGTCTGTTCACTTCTCCCCGGGTAAACCAGGACTAGTGTGAGCTCACTTTGCAAACAGGCTTTTTACACAAAGTACGACAGCCCCATAATGAAATGGGTGTATGGTTCCAATTTTTATATAAGTTCTTCAAGTATTTAAAGAACTCCTTCCATTACCATCTTTCTTGTCTTTGGTCTCTTCACAGGTCCAGAAATTCAAGAACCACCTAATGCCAGGTATGGTTAATAACCCCAGTACTTGGAAGGCTGAAACAGCAGGATTGCATGTTTGAAGCCAGCCCCAGCAACTTGGTGAAGCCTTCAGCAACTTAGATCCTGTTTCAAAGTTAAAAAGTAAAATAGGGCTGGAGGTATAATTCAGAGGTAGGACAACCCTGGGTTCTATCCCAAGTACCACAAAGAAAAAAACCACTTCCTCCTACTTTCTTCTATCTCACTGCCACAGATCACACAGAAAACCATGTGAGAGCTTAAACCTTTGGAGTTTCAACATAATTATTTCATGAAGAAAATGGTAGTGATAAAACATGATGCTCGTTAGGAAACATCTAGGCTCCTGGTGGTAGGAGAGCCCATCCCACAGCAGGATGAAAGAGACCCAAGAAGATGGAGATGTGACATTATTTCTACAATGAAAACTATAAAACATTAAAGAAAGAAATTGAAGAAAACCTTGGAAGATGGAAAGATCTCCTTTGCTCATGGATAGGCAGAATAAATATCAAAATTGCCATTCTGCCAAAAGTGATCCTCAGATTCAATGCAATCCCTATCAAAATATCAAAGACAAGCCGGGTGTGGTGGCACACACTTGTAATCCCAGCATTCATTTGGAGGCGGAGTCCGGAGGATTGCGGTTCGAAGATAGCCTCAGCTACTTACCGAGGCCCTTCAGAACTCAGTAAGACTAAAAAATAGGGCTATGGGTGTAGCTCAAAGATACAGTGCCCCTGAGTTCCATCCCTGGTGCCACAAAAAAAAAGTCATAAATTTTATATGGAGGAAAAAAAAGATTCAGAATGGCCAAAGCAATTCTCAACAATAAGAACCATGCAGAAGCATCACAATCCCTGGCTTCAAATTATACTACAGAGCAATAGTAGTTAAAACAGCACGGTATTGGCACAATAGCATGCACACAGACCGATGGAACAGAATAAGAAAGAAACAAACCCCACACTTACAGTCAATTGATCGTTGACAAAGGGGCAAATTCATATGCTGGAGGAAAGACAGCCTTTTCAACAAATGGTGCTGGGAGAACTGGCTATCCATTTATAGAAAAATGGAACTAAATCTTTACCTCTCACCATGCACAGGAATCAACTCAAGATGGATCACAGACCTGGAAATAAGACCAGAGACTGTGAAGCTATTAGAGGAGGGCCTAGGCTCAACACTCCAACATATAGGCACAGGTAGTAACTTCCTCAACAAGACCTTCAAAGCAAAGGAAATTAAAACAAGAATTAACAAATGGGATGGCATCAAATTAAAAAGTTTCTGTTCATCAAAGGAAACCATCAAGAACCTAAAGAGAAAGCCTACAGAATGGGAGATCTTTACCAGCCACCACTCAGATAGGGGGCTAACATCCAGAATATACAAAAAACTCAAAAGACTCTACACTAGCAAAGCAAATAACCCAATTAAGAAAAGGGGAACAGATATTTCCCAAAATAAGAGATACAATTGGCCAATAGATACTAAAAAAATATTCAACATCATTAGCCATCAGGGAGATGCAAATCAAAACTATACTGAGATTTCATCTAACTTCAATCAGAGTGGCAAGCATAAAGAAGTCAAATAACAACAAATTCTGGTGAGGATGCAGGGAAATAGAAAATCTTTTACACTGTTGGTGGGAGTGCAAACTAGTTCAGCTGCTATGGAGATCAGTGTGGAGATTCCTTAGAAAAATAGGAATGGATCCACCATACTATCTGGCTATACCACTACTGGGTATCTTTCCAAAGGGATTGAAATCAGAGAACTACAGTAATACATGCATACCCATGTTCATAGCAGCACAACTTACAATAGCCAAACGACGGAACCAGCCTAGGTCTCCATCAACAGATGAATGCATTACAAAATGATGGGAAATACACACATAGAATTCTACTCAGCAATAAAGAACAAAATCATGTCATTCTCAAGAAGATGGAAAGACCTGGAGAACATTATGTTAAGTGAGATCAGCCAAGCACAGAAAGTGAAGGGACATGTTTTCTCTAATGTGTTCAAGCTAGGGAGTATTAGGGATACCAGAGGGACTGCAGATAATAGAGGGGAACCTCAGCAAAGCTATAAAGGAAGGGTAGGAGAGGAAGAAGGCTGAGGTTAATCATTGATGAAAAGGATCCATTTGAATATGTGCATATGTGTGAATATAACATTGTTAACCTGGACACTCAGTGTTAAGAGGGAGAAAAAAGGGAAAGTGGGGGGGGCACCAAATACTATTTGAATACATGACATTGCCAATACGATCCACATTTTGATGTGAGACTATAGTGCACCAATAAAAACATAAAATAAAATGTCTCCCATAAAAAAAATTTAAAAACCAGTCGTGTGGCCCACACTTGCAATCCTAGCATTTGGGAGGCTGAGACAGGAGGATCATGGTTCAAGGACAGCCTACCTACTTAGTGAGGTCCTTTGCAACTCAGTGAAATCCTATTTCAAAATAAAGAATTAAAAATTAGGTCTGCGGGTGTAGCTTGGAGGTAAAATGTCCCTGGGTTCCATTCCCAGTGCCACAAATAATAATAAAAATTATTATTATTATTATTATTATTATTATTATTAAAATAAATTAATTAAAACTTTATGCATGTTTAATTTTTCTTTTTTTTTTATTGGGGTACTATATTTATACATCATATTGGGGTAAAAAACTTGTGTGTACATACATGTACACATCACTGATTTAACCCCTACCCAATTCTCACCCCATTCCCTCCCCGTCCATCCTTCCCTTGCTTGGCTTAGTGGTTGACTTCGATATGTTTACATACATTGTGTGTTTTAGAGATTTTCCTCTTCCCCCCTCCTTTCTCCTCCTTTAGGTTGCCTTGTTTGCTCCTCTATAGGATTTCCTTTTTCATCTAGAGTTCCTCCTATGACCCATTTCTCCCTAACTCTCACATATTAGGGAAAGCATCTGATTTCTTATTTTTTGTGACTGACTAATCTCATTTAGCATAATGTCCTCCAGTTCCATCCATTTCCCTGAAAATGATGTAATTGAGTTTTTTTTAATGGCTGAGTAAAATTCCATTGTGTACATATCCCACAGTTTTGTAATCTATTAATCTGTTGATGGACATCTTGGCTGGTTCCATAGTTTGGCTATGGTGAATTGTGCAGCTATGAACAAAGACACACATGCATTAGTTTGGTAGTTTGGTTTCCTATCTTTTGGGTAGATACCCAGAAGTGGTATTGCTGGATCAAATGGTAGATTTATTCCCATACTTCTGAGGATTCTCCATACTGTTTTCCAAAGTGGTTGCACTAATTTGCAATCCCACCAACAATGTCTTAGAGTTCACACTTCTCCACATCCTCGCCAGTGTCTGTTGTTGTTTGTGTTTTGAATGATGGCCATTCTAGTTGGAGTTAGGTGAAATCTCAGGGTAGTTTTGATTTGCATCTCTCTGATTGCCAGTGATGTTGAGCATTTTTTTCATGCATTTATTGGCCATTTGAATTTCTTCTTTTGTGAAGTATCTTAGTAGGTTTGCCCTTTTTGTTATTGGATGCTTTGTTTTCTTAGTTTTGAGTTTCTTGAGTTCTCTGTATATTCTAGATATTAGTCCTCTATCGGTGGTGTAGGTGGCAAAAATCTCCCATTCTGTTGGCTCTCGATTGAGATTCTTGATAGTTTCCTTTGCTGAACAGAAGCTATTCCGTTTCATGCAATCCCATGTATTGATTTGCCTTTTAATTTGTTGGGCCTTTGGGGTCTTGTACAGAAAGTGTTTATCTGTGCCTATGTGTTGCAGTGTTGGACCTATGCCCTATTCAAGGAGCTTCAAGGTCTCTGGTTTGATTTTAAAATCTTTGATCCATCTTGAATTGACTTTTGTACAGGGTGAGAAAGTGGGATTAATATCCAATTTTCTACATATGGCTAACCAGTTTTGCCAACACCATTTGTTGAACAGGCTATCTTTTCTTCATTGTATATTTTTGGCCCGTTGGCAAAAATCAATTGGCTGAAAGTGTGTGGACTTGTTTCTGGGTCTTCTATTCTGCTCCATTGGTCTATGTATCTGGGTTTTGTTGTTTTTTGGTTTTTTTGTTTTTTGTTTTTTTTTGTTTTATTGCCAGTACCATAGTGTTTTTATTACAATGGCTTTGTAGTATAGTTTAAAGCCAGGTATTGTGATTCCTCCTGCATGGTTTTTGTTGCTGAGAACTACCTTGGCTATTCTGGGCTTTTTGTTATTCCAGATAAATTTAAGGACTGATTTTTCTATGTCTGTGAGGAATGATCTTGGTAGTTTAATGGGCATTGTGTTAAATCTGTAGATCACTTTTGAAAGGATGGCCATTTTAATGATATTTATTCTGCCAATCCATGAACATGGAAGATCTTTCCATCTTCTAAGATCTTCTTTGATTTCTTTTTTTCTTTTTTTTTTTTTTTTTTGATGGTACTGGGGGTGGAACCCAGAGGCTTTCTACCTCCGGGCTATACTCCCAGACCTTTTTTATATTTTATTTGGAAACAGGGTCTCACTAGGTTGCTGAGAGCCTCACTAAGTAGCTTGAGGCTGGCTTCAAACCTGTGCGATCCTCCTGTCTCAGCCTCCCAAGCACGGGGAATACAAGCGTGCGCCACCACGCCCGGCTTCTCTGATTTCTTTTTTCAGTGTTTTATAATTTTCTTTGTAGAGATCTTTTACCTCCTTGGTCAAGTTTATTCCTAAGTATTTTATTTTTTTGTGGGAGATCCTGAGTGGAAGTGTTTTCTGAATTTCTTTTTCAGTGGATTTATGGTTATGGTTGGTGTACAGGAAAGCTTCTGATTTTTTTTTTTTTTTTTAGAAACAGGGTCTCCTAAGCCAGCACACGCGGCTGCCTTCGAACCTGCGTGATCCTCCTGTCTCTGCCTCCCAAGCGCAGGGATTACAAGCATGCGCCACCATGCCTGGCAAGCTTCTGATTTTTTAAGATTGATTTTGTATCCAGATACTTTGCTGAATTTGTTGATCAGTTCTATAAGCCTTTTGGTTGAGTTTGTTGGGTTTTCTAAATATAGTATCATGTCATCTGCAAATAGTGAAAGTTTGAGTTCTTCTTTTCCTATTTGTACTACTCTGATTTCCTTTTCTTACCTTATTGCTCTGGCTAGAGTCTCTAGTACTATATTGAAGAGAAGTGGTGATCATGGACATGTTTGTCTCGTTCCTGTTTTTAGGGGGAATTCTTGAAGTTTTTCCCCATTTAATATGATGTTGGCAGTGGGTTTATTGTAGATTGTCTCGAAGTTGAGATGTGTTCCTTCTATTCTAATTCTCTGCAGTGTTTTTATCACAAATAAATGTTAGATTTTAAAAAAAATGCTTTTTCAGCATCTATTGAAATGATCATGTGATTTTTGTCCTTTGTTCTGTTTATATGGTGAATTACATAGATTGATTTTCATATGTTGAACCAGCCTTGCATCCCTGGTCATGGTGTATGATTTTCTTGATGTGGTTTTGAATGCATGTTGCTAGTATTTTGTTTAGGACTTTTCCATCCAAGTTCATCAGTAGTTTTCTTTCCTTGAACTGTCTTTATTCGGTTTGGGTATTAGTGTGATGTTGGCTTCATAGAATGTATTTGGGAGAGTCCCAGTTTTTTCTATTTCACGAAATAGTTAGAGGAGTATTGGGGTTAGCATTTCTATAAAGGTTTAATAGAATTTACTTGGGAAACCATCTGGTCCTGGGCTTTTCTTTGATGGTAAGCTCTTTATTGCTGTTTCAATCTCTTTGATTTTTATTGGTTGGCTTAAGTGTTCTAAGTGTTCTATATCTTCTTGACTCAGTTTAAGAAGGTTGTATTTATCTAGGAAGTTGTCGATTTCCTCCAGATTTTCCATGTTGGAGTATAGTTTTTCAAAGTAGTTTCTGATAATCCTCTGGATTTCTACACTGTCAGTAGTAATTCCTCCTTTTTCATCCCTTATCTTCATAATTTGGGTTGGTTCTTTTTTTTAGTTAGGTTGGCTAGTGGTTTATCTATCTTGTTAATTTTTTCAAGAAACCAGCTTTTGGTTTTGTTGATTTTCCTTTTTTTTCATTCTCTATTTTGTTAATTTCTGCTCTAATTTTAATAATTTTCTGTCTTCTACTGGCTTTGGGGTTCAATTGTTCCTGCTTTTCAAGGGCTCTGAGGTGTGTCATTAGGTCATTTACTTGAAGATTTTCTGGTTTTCTTATGTGAGCACTCAGTGCTATAAATTTTCCTCTTAATACTGCCTTCCAAGTGTCCCAGAGGTTTTGATATGTTGTATCTTTATTTTCATTTGTTTCTAGAAATTTCTTGATTTCACCTCTTACATCTTCTATGACCCATTCTTCATTCAGAAGTGTGGTGTTCAGTCTCCACATGTTTATGTTGTTTCTCTGAGTCTTCTTATAGTTATTTCTAGTTTCATTCCATTATGGTCTGAAATGACACAGGGAACTATGTAACATTTTTTAAATTTGCTAGTGCTCATTTTGTGTCCCAGGATGTGATCTATTTTGGAGAAGGTTATGTGAGCAGCTGAGAAAAATATAAACTCCACTGTAGTTGGGTGAAATATTCTATATGTGTCCAACAGGTCCATTTGGTTAATGGTGTTCTTTAGTTCTGAGGCATCTTTGCTGACCCTTTGTCTGGAAGATCGTTCTAGTGTTATGAGAGGTGTGTTGAAAACTCCCAGTATTATTGTATTGGGATTTATGTGTGACTTCATGTCACAAAGAGTTTGATTTATGAAAGTAGCTGCACCTATGTTTGGGGCATAGATGTTAATTATTGTAATTTCCTCTTGCTGGATTATTCCTTTTACCAGTAAAATATGACCTTCTTTGTCTCTTCTAATAAGTTTGGGTTTGAAGTCTAACTTTTCTGATATCATAGTTGCTACTCCTGCTTGTCTTTGAGTTCCATTGGCATGGATTACCTTGCTCTAGCACTTTACCTTGAGTACAAACTCTATCTTTATTTGTAAGGTGTGTTTCTTGTAAACAGCAGATGGATGGATTCTTGTTTTTAATCCATTTTGCCACTTTATATCTTTTTATTGAGGAGTTGAGGCCATTTACATTCAATGTGATTATAGAGAGATAATTTTTAATTCCTAACATGTTAAGATTTTATTTCTTTTTGAGATACTGTTTATTCTGCTTTGCTTAGTTGTCTGCTGGAGGGAAAATCTTGTTTCTTTGGTTCTGGCATGTATTACCTATTTCTTCTTTGCAGTTAATCTCCTTGAGTATTTTCTCTAGCACTGGTTTTGAAGACATAAATTCCTTCAGTTTCTGTTTGTCTTGGAAGCTTCTTATTTCCCCGCCTAATTTGATAGAAAGTTTTGCTGGGTAGGATATTTTTGGCTGGAAGTTGTTTTCTTTCAGAGTTTGGAATATGCTACTCCATGCCCTTCTGGCTTTCATGACTTGGTTTGGGGAGTCTGGAGTGGTTCTAATTGGTTTGCCTCTGAATGTCACTTGGCCTTTTGTTTTTGTTGCCTTTAAGATTCTCTCCTTGGCTTCCACATTAGTCATTTTGACAATTATGTGGTGTGGGGATCCTCTTCTCTGATCCTGTCTGAAGGGAGTTCTATAATTTTCCTGGACCTGTGTATTGACCTCTTGCTCTATGTTTGGAAAATTTTCTATCACTTCCTTGAAGAGATTATTGATCCCTTTGGTTTCACCTTCTTTTCCCTCCTCTATTCAAATTATTCTTAGGTTAGTTCTCTTAAAATGGGTCCATATTTCTTCCACGTCAAATTCCTACTGCTGGATTTTTTTTCTAAAATAGAGACTATGCATTCATTTTTGGAGTAATCATCTTCTAGGAGTGATATTCTATTCTCCGTGTGGTCTAATCTGTTGTTTATACTTTGAATTGAGGCCTTTACTTTAATGATTGCATCCTTTATCTCTTTTTTACTCTCTCTGAATTCTTTTCGAAATACCTCTATTATTTCTACAGTTATTTTCCTGATTTGATCTTCTAGAGATCTCTGAATTTTTGTGTTATCAGGTTCTGATGTTGTGGGGTTGTGGGCATTCATTGCTCCATTGTTATTTCTCTTTCCCATGATTTCGGAAGTTTGTGCCTTTTCTGTGTTCTTCCCTTGGGTCACTACGACTTCACTTAAGGTGCTCTGGATCTCGAGTCTGTGGTATCTCAGTCACCACTACTCCTTTACTGGGTTGTATCACAAAGTCTCAGACCAAGGGAGCTTTAGAACATGGGGGTGCCAGGCTGGGCGTTCTCCCGTGGGGAGTTGTGACTATGGTGTGATATCTCTGCTGCCAGCACTCCCCCATTGGGTTGGACTGCAAATATCTCTGACCCAGGGAGACTATCTGTGCAAGTCCCTGGAAGTGCAGTGCTGGGATTTCTCCTCTAGGGGGCGCAATTTGACTCACGATTGTTGAGTGCACTGAAGGAGCTGTATTGGACTTGGTGAACTCACTGCTGCTGCCGCTGGCAATATGGTACCACTGCCACGCCCTCAGCCGTGAGGCTGGCGTATTTCTTCTCTGGTTTTGAGCTCCACTCTGAGTCCCTGCAGGGTGTGCTGAGCCCGGCCCCTGGGAGCTTTAGACGCTCCTTGCGCTGAAAAAACTGCTGGATTCTTCCTGGCTGTTCCGCAGCTGCTCACCTCAGCTTACTGTCCATCCCTCCTCTCTGGAGCCTGGTGGGTAGTTGAGTATGCTGGTCTGGAGCCATCCGGTGAATTCGCCACTGCCGCCGGCAGTATGGCACTGCTGCTGCATCCTCGGCTGTGAGGCCAGCTTATCTCCTCTCTGGTTTTGAGCTCAGTTATGAGTCCCCCTCCTCTCTGGAGCCTGGTTCTGTGACACTGCTGGCTGGTTTCTTTTCTGGTGTCTGGTTGTTCTTCCAGCCCTCTTTTTCTCTGTCCCTTGTATTTACAGTTTTTATTTCTCTGCTGATGGTGTTTTCTGGCTATGAAAGGTGCTGATTTTGTGGTAACAGAGATCGATTGTTAGCGGGACTCGTAAACACCACTTCTCTCCATCACCATCTTCCCGGAAGTCCTCCGTGTAATTTTTCTTAACTATTTCCTTTTTTTTTTTTTTTTTTTTTTTTTTTTGGTGGTGGTACTAGGGTTCCTAGAAACCCTTCTACCTCTGGGCTACACTCCCAGACCTATATTATATTTTTATTTGGAAACAGGGTCTCCCAAGCCAGTGATGCTGGCTTCGAACCTGTGCGATCCTCCTGTCTCCACCTCCCAAGCACAGGGATTACAAGCATGCACCACCACACCCGGCTTAACTATTTTCATGTATGTTAATATAGAGATTCTCAAAGATTCTCAGGGTAATGGGGTAATGGGTAGTTTGTTGTTATTTTCTTCTGTATCAACTCTGTTTAAGACAAAATATTCAAAAATTTTAAATTTAAAAAGCAAAGATATTAAATCAGAGACATATTAGAAAATAATGGGTTAATGTAGACATTCCTCAACTTATGATAGTTTGCCTTACAATTTTTCAACTTGACAATGGTTGCAACAACAATATACACTCAGGAGAAAGTAGAAACCATACTTCAAATTTTGAATTTTCATCTTTTTTATGGGCTGGCAATATGTAGTACATAATACTCTTGTGTTGCTGGGCCACAGCCCCAAGCCGCAGCACCCAGGCTGTCACATTATTACAAGGGAGAAAGCTACGCCGTATAGTTCACTGTGCTGCTGACCATTATGTTAGATGGGTTGGGTATATTAGATACATTTTAAACTGGAGTTATCTTCAGCTTATGATTGACTTAACAAGATGTAGCCCACTGTAAATTGAAGAGCATCTGCTGCTTTATAATCTTGGAGTGGGAAATACTTTCTAAGCATGACATAAAAGCAGAAGCCCTGAAGGAAAAGACTGATAAATCTAACTACATAAAATGTCTGGTCTTCTGCACAAGAAAACAAAATTAAAAGAAGACAGAGCACTCAGAGAATACTGGCTATACATTTTCTTGACAAAGGGCTAATTTCTTTAAAGTAAGATGAGCTTTCCAAATCAACAAAGAAAAGCTACACAACCCAATAGAAATGCTAATGTCTAATAAACGGATTTTAATATGCTTGATTACATTCATAATTAAGAAAATTCAAATTAAATCAACATTAGGATGCTACTTTACATTCCTATCAGTTTGACAAAATATTTAAAGTTTAATGATATTAAATTGGTCTAAGTTTTAAAAGAACAATTTGGGAACATCTCCTACGCCCTCGGGGTACAAATGCCATCATCTTTTTGTGTTTTTACCTACCATTCTGATGGTCTATTGCCCTCAAAATTTTTGCTGAGGGTTGGTATTGTAGCTCACTGGTAGAGCACTCGCCTAGTATGTGTGACATCCTAGGTTCAATCCCCAGCACTGAAAAAACAAAAGCCTCATGTTGAAATTTAACCACCAATGTGATACTATGAAGAGGTTGGAGCTTTAGGAAGTCATTAAACCATGAAGGCAGAGCCTTGTGAATGGGATTAGTGTCCTTACCAATGGACTTGAGGAAGGGAATTGCTCCCTGTCCTCCTGTCTTGCGAGGACACAGCACTAGGCATGCCATCTTGGAAGCAAAGACTGGGACCTTCACCTGACACCAGGCTGCTGGTGCCTTGATCTTGGACTTCCCAGGCTCCAGAACTATGAGAAAGTAATTTTCAATCCTTTAAAATTACCTAATATACTATATTTTATTATAGCATCACAAACAGACCAGGATATATACTCTCATGGGAAGGCCCAGCTTTCTTTCCTGAAGCCCACCCAATTCTCTAAACATCTAAGAGCGCCTCAGTTAGAAGACGAGGTGGTGTCAGCCTTCCTTGTAAATTCTAGCAAAAAAGAAATGAAGAATTGAACGTGTCTGTTCCTCTGGCACTTGTCATTCATGAAAGTGATGAATCACTATTAAAGGCTGGTTCTGGCATTATTTCCAAGAATCAGGATTAAGAAACTGAGGAACTGGAAATAGAACATTTACCTCTTCCCTTTTTTATAATAAGCAAGTACTACCTCTACAACACACACACACACACACACACACACACACACACACACACACGCAGAAATAGATATGTATTTTTTCATTCAAGTAAGTCACTGGACTCGGGCTGATACATTCATCTACCTTAGACCTAATCTCATTGATGCCCCCTACAACAATTTGTGAAAATCATGTATAACTTTTATTCATTCATCCGTTTACATTTAAGCCCCCATGGGTGCCAAGTACCCTACTCTACTCAGAACCTTCAGTGGCTTCTCCAGCCATGGGATCCTAGCCCTTTCCAACCTAACCCTTGCAAACTTTATACCCTTGCAAACTTTCAACCCTTGCAACCTAACCCTACTCAAACTTTATACCTGTGCAGCACTAAACTGTCAGTCATTCCCAGTTCATTAATGTCCTATAGTCACTTCCTTTCCAGTCCCTCATTCTGGATTGCTCTCACCCAGTCCTCTATGCCCATGCTCACATGGTCAACTCTTACTTCTCTTTCAGTGACTGGGTTTAAGAAGCACCTCAGCCAGAAAGCTCTCCCCAAAGCTCTTCACTAACACCCTTCTGCATTCCTCTCCACTGATGGTGAGTTTGGCACCCCTCCTCCTACTCTCAAAGGTCCTGCATGTATCTCAGTCCCCAGAGTTCACACTTTGATTTTATATTTTATTTGTCTGCTATGTATAACTGTCTTCTATGAGTTTGATGAGGATACTTCTGGGTTCATCTTGACTTTCCAAGCAACTAGCATGGAACTTAGAAGAGTGTAAATGCTTGAGCATTCCTGGAAGTTAACAGAGAACATTAAGAATAATAAGTAGGGACAGGCTCAGTGACACACATTTGTAATCCCAGTACTTGGGAGACTGGGACAAGAAGATCGCAGGTTCAAGGCCAGTCTCAGCAACTTAGCAAGACCCTGTTTTAAAATAAAAGATAATGCCGGGCGTGGTGGCGCACGCTTGTAATCCCCGCGCTTGGGAGGCGGAGACAGGAGGATCGCGCAGGTTCGAAGCCAGCCGTGCTGGTGTAAGAGACCCTGTTTCAAAAATATAAAATAGGTCTGGGAGTGTAGCCCGGAGGAAGGAGGGCTTCCAGGCCCCCAGTACCACCAAAAAAAATAAATAAATAAAAATAAATAAATAAATAAAAGATAATATTGGGTATGGTGGAACAAACCTGTAATCCTAGCACTTGAGATGCTGAGACAGGATCACAGGTTCAAGGCCAGCCTCGGCCACTGGCAAGGTCCCTCAGCATCTTAGTGAGATCCTGATATAAAGTGAAATATAAAATGGGTTTGGGGTGTACTCAGAGGTAGAATTCCTCTGGATTCAACCTCCAGTAATAAATAAATAAATAAATAAATAAATAAATAAATAAATAGTTTGAAGGTATGTCCTGGAGGTAGAATGCCCCTGGGTTCAATACCCAGTACCAAAATCAAATGAATAAGATTTAAAAATAGCTAGGGGGTAGGATTTATTAAGCCCCAGCATATGTCATGAACTAATCTTAATCTTTTACATCAGGCACCTGTATGAAGTAGTAACCATAACTATCCCCTTTTCCAACCAAAAGACCATTCTAAGGCAGAGAGAGATCAAGTGTCTTGAGTTCACAGATTTGGATTTGAAAAGTGGTAGAAGTCAGATATGAACCCACACATGTGGCCCCAGAACCATGGCTCAACCGTGCTACAGCAGCCTGAATGGAGAGCTGGGTGTCACAGCTTGAGGCTGGGATCCAAGTCCCCCACCCTTCCCTGGCCACTCCAGGGCCTCTGACTTGTGATGGCAGTGTCCATCATGTTATACTTTATGAGATACATAGATTTGACATTTCCTTATTTCATCAGAGCTCCCCAAAGCAGAGGCCAGGTACTGCTTCTTTCTCTTACTCTAGTAATCAACCTAGAACCCAGAAACCAGGAGATGACACTTGAGTATTTTTAAGAAAGAAGGGGAAAAAAGAAGGAGAGAAGGAGAAAAAGATGAGCTCTGCCATATCTGCCACCTACTTTTGTCACTGTCAATATACATGCACACACACACACACACACACACACACACATGCACACACATACACATACACACATACACACACACCTTGGATCTCACCTCTTCAAAATATCTCAGTTGTCACAAAAAAAACCACAACTGGAGAACAGCATCTCATCCTTTCTCCTATGGTTTTCCTTTATAAAGACAGAGATCCTAGCTGCATCAAAGCAACTCAAAACTGACACTACAGTGCCATCTTTTGTTCAAAAGCCACTGTGCTATCAAAACTGAGGCATGCAAACAGGATGGGATAGACTCTTTTTCCCAGTCTGTTGGTCATTCACACACGCATACACACATGTGCATAGCCATGTGTGAAGCCTCCCTTTTATAATACAAAGGTGTGGCAGGCACACTGGCACTACTCACATTCCCTTTCAGGGAAAATACTACCTTGTAGTTGCTGGGGCTGCACACCTAGAGATGGAACTCAGTCACAAAATACTGCCTCACAGCAGGCCCTTCCCAGAGTAACACACAAACAGCGGCTGAATGACACAGTGGTGCAAAAGCCTGACCACTCAGCCTGGCTAGAGGCACCTCTGCAGGGCCTCTCACTTTACAGCTCCCCGCAGGCAAGACCAGGACTGCATCAACCAGGTCCGTGTTGAAGCTCAGCCTCTCCCTTTGCCTCAGCCTATTTCTAGTCCCCTCCCTTCCACAAGTGCCAGTCCTGAAGGCACACCTTCACCCACCCCACACACTGCTCCCTCAGCACTGCTTCTAATGTGCGCCAGTGTCCTTATTTGCTCACCTAGGCAAGGAACATTGATTGAGCCCAGATGCTATTAAACAGAAGATCTTATTCTCTGTTATCTGGAACCCAAAACTAGTCTAAATATAACTGTTGATCTTGTCAGCTGGCTCATAAACAGGAAAACTACAAATAAAACAGATGAATCAGTTAATTGTACCTGGACCATCTTTGAGGTCCTAGAGTAACTTTAAGAAATTAGTACACACATTTGGATCACATAGTCTTAGAGTGTATCAGTTTCATGTGACCTGCCATTTATGGGGGAAAGATATGTATGCTTACAGGTGGATTCAAAGAGTACATTTTGAACATGTTTCTTTAAAAGAGTGAAGACTTTTCCCATGGCAGCATTTCATGAACCCAACTAAGTTTCAGACCCTTTTCATCATCACGGCAACTAGGGACATTTTGAGGGTAAAAAACAACTACCGCCAAACCTCAATGCCTAATTCATAGATGTAGATACTGGGGCTTCCCTCTTCCCTTTCTAAATGTCATCTCTTTAATTTTGCAGCGTGCATTTGAACATCATGGTACCGATGCACCCTCACTCACTGATGCACCCTCACTCACAGCCAGACTGACACATACCAATATTGTAAGTTTCCAAGTATTCCCTGTGGGCGAGGGGAAGGCCAGGCATTCTAAGAACGGGTATGCTATCACTAGAAGCTCAGAGCAACAAGCAAAAGTGCCGCGGTATAATAGCTACAGCGCCACCTGGTGGAAACACGGATTTCTGCCTGTCCAGTACTCTCAAGTCACAACTGGGATGCGCCAGCTCCTTCTTCCGGGAGCATTCTTGCCTTGCTTTCCTGGCAGCGGTCATATCTGCACATGATCCCATCACCTCCATCAACACCACCATTTTTGAGATGGATCGCCTAAAACATGGCTTTGGCAGCCCCTGCCAGAGAACGACAGCAGAGGACACCTTAACAAGCAATGGACGTGTGAAGGAGCAGGGGCTGGTTTCCTTGCACCCTGACCAGGTCATTCACCTCTCTAGTCTTTCTTCACTTGCAAGGAGAGATAACACTATCCTTCTGATGATCTACTATATTTTGAGTGCTGTTCTTACTTGCTTACATTTTAACTTACTTCTCTCAACTACTCGATAAGGGTAGTTATTATCCATTTCCACTTTACACTTGAGAAAGCAGAATCTCAGAGGTGAAAGGTCATTTGCCCAAGGTCACCCCGGTGGGAACTTGGAGTTAATATTTGAATTTTTAATTTTTATATTTTATTTGGAAACAGGGTCTCTTAAGCCAGCGAGGCTAGCTTCAAACTTGCGGGATCCTCCTGTCTCCGCCTCCCAAGCGGGATTACAAGTGTGCAACACAACACCCGGAAATATTTGAATATTTGAATATAGGTTTATGGAACTCCAGAGCCCAGCATCTTCACCCAACTCGTTGCCACTTCTTAATTGCACTGATGAGTTTCTTGAACTCCCAGCTCAGTACCTGCACATCACTGGCACTGAATAAGGGCTAAAATAGAAGGAAGTTGGAACAGAAGGCTGGCTCTTGAATGAATCTTTATACAATGAATTGCACAGTCTTCTTACCACCATCACATATTCAATTATACAATAGTTAGCCTAAAGTGAGCATGAAAGAGGCTCTGGGTGCCCCCTTACCCACAACACCTCTCAGAAGACTCCGTCCTACCTAGAAAGTAGATCCAAGCAAGTCCAAGAATCCTCCCACTGCCGATCAGCTCCTTGGTGTAGTGATCAGCTCCTTGGTGTAGTGATCAGCTCCTTGGTGTAGCCTCAAGCACAGGTCCAAGACTTCGTGAACTTTCCTATGTTCCTCTGCTCTCATGACTAAGGCTCTTATAATAAACACCCTGTCCTTCAGTCACTAATTGTTCAAGTTTCAAAAACTCTTATGTGGTCACAGGAAAGTCAAGGATTCATCCCTTACCCCCAGTTCAACTTTCCATTTTATTGACAAGTTTATATGAATAAGACAATGAAGTTTCTTTTAAGTAACCAAGAAAATAAGAAGAGTGAATAGAAAAATATTAATGATCCATACCTTGTACATTTGATATATGGCAGAGAACACTTTTTTGTTGTTTTTTGGTATTGGGGATGGAATTGAGGGGCATTTGACCTTTGAGCTACACCCCAGCCCTATTTTTTTATTCTTTATTTTGAAACAGGGCCTCACTAAGTAACTGAGGAAGTAGCTGAGGCTGTCTGCGAACCGCGATCCTCCTGTCTCAGCCCCCCAAATGCTGGAATTACAAGCATGCACCACCACACCTGGTGGCACAGACCACTTTCAATGCCTCCCTCTGCTATAAAATAAATTTATATTCAGTTGGGTGTGGTGGCACACACCTGTAATCCCAGATGGGAGGCTGAGACAAGAAGACTGAAAACTTGAGGCTAAAAACCTTAACAAGACCTCTCAGCAACTTAGCAAGACCCTGTTTTAAAATAAACAATAAAAGAGCTGAGGATCTAGCTCAAAGGTATAAAATGCCCCTGGGTTCCATCCCCAGAACCAAAATAAATAAATATTTATAAATGCTACCTAAATATTTATTTTTTTAATATTATATAAATATATTTATTTTCCATAATAATCATAAAACAAATAATAAATTAAATCTCAGGCTACATCTAATGAATGATCAGACAAGGCATGCAAACAGTGAACAGTTTCTTCTATTTTTGTATTATGAACATATATATTCATGGCAATAAAAATAAAACCTATAATAAATATTAAAGTAGAAAAAAGAAAGTAACAGCTTAGAACTTTATAAGTACACTAACTACTTTTTCTTAAAGGAGAGGATGGCAAACACCAGAAATGCTCCCAAGAGTGTGGACTCTGCAGTGACCCAAGGAAGCTGTGCACAGAGAATAACAGAATTGGAGTAACTCAAGTTCTGTTTATCTTTAAATCATCATACTATCAATTTTTATTTTCCTCTATTGCTTTAATACAAAAATATGTAATAACACAGGAACTGAGATATAGAGAACTGTGTCCCCAATGAACTCGAACAATCTAAACCCACAGCATCTTGCCTGTCGACTCCAAATGCACCTGTGGCCAAGCCCACCTGTGTTGGCAGCTGGCTGAGCAACTGGAAGGTCTTCCTATGCGTTTGCACATAAATTATAAATGAGGGGGCTACTGGAGATTAAACCCATGGGCTCAATAACTCCAAGCTATGCTTCAAGCCCTTTATTTTAATTTTTAATTTTGAAATAGGGTCCCACTAAATTTCTGGATTGGCCTGGAATCTATGATCCTGCTGCCTCAGCCTCCCAAGTACTGGAATCGTGGGCATGTGCCACCACCTCCAGCGATAAGTTACACTGTTAATAAAAGGTAACTAGTGAACACTTCCCCATTCTAAGGGGGACTAGAACAGACCCTGGATGAGTCTAGCTGGTTCCCCCTTGTCTCAGAATGCTGCATCATGGCACATTTACAGTTATTATTGAGAAAAACAAGCAAGAAAGCAGAGGCAATGGAAGTCATCACCATCATCATCATCATCATCATCATCATCATCACCACTTAAACCTTTGCCACTGGGGCACAGTGAGGCTAGGCAACAGTGTGACCCAGCTAGTAAGAAGCGGGACCATAACTTGAAACCTAATCTACCCAACTTCAGAAGTGAGTTCCCTCTGCAGTGCCATTTGGCTAAACACTGGCACACTAGATCTTGTGTAGCAGAAGGAGAAGCTGTCTCTCTGAGAATGATTGAGTGGGTCCCAAAAGCTATCTGCAATTAATTTTCTCTCACACAAGCCTTTCATAACACTTGAAATTCAGTCATTCATCTCTTCAGTTTTAAGTAACATTCATAGCATTTATTGCGGTTTGAAATTAAATATGTCTTTCATCACTGGATGAATGTGTGTGTGTGTCCCATATAGACTGACAGGTGTGGGGACAGGATGGAGATCCCAGAGTGTCTCCAGCACCAGCCAAGGTTCTAGGGCATCAGAGACATCAAAATTGTTTATGAGGTATGCATAAAGGGCTGGCGACAGGAAGAGCGCTCCAGCTGCCTGCCTCCTTGGCTCCCCTGTGTCCGTGACTGCCTTCCCATCTAGGCTGTGACATCTAAGGGCAGAAGCTGTGCCTTGCTGCACTGGATCCCCACAACACTCAACACATTGCGTGTTCAGAGTAAATACTCAGATAACAAGTACAGTATAGGCACTTTAAATATTGAGATCATCAGAATCTGAGACTCAAGCCTGACTCCTCTTTGCCCAGTTTACTCACTTAATACGTGGTGATAGTAACATCTTATTGTAAAGTTGCTATAAGGATTTCCAGTTCTAAAATTTCTAGAGTACAGCCTAACATTTAGAACTCCCCCCCCAAAAAATTCATGTTTTTTCTGCCTGTCCAGCTGCAGGAACAGGGGACCCTCAGAGCACATGCTCAAACTCTGGTCCAGAGGAGCTGAGAAACCTGGCAGTGTGTTGACACTCACCCCCTGCTGCTGGGCCCTGGAGTGTCTCTTGCTTCCTGGTGCCTGGCACCTACTATGCTGGGTGAGTCTTGGGCCAGAGCCACTAAGGTGAGAGCCACTTGACATCACTCCTCCAATCCCATTTTTGTCCCATTTTTATCACCCCTGCTGATTTCTCTTTTCTGTGGATTCTGACATGGATTTCTCTCCACTCTTTTCTGTGTCTCCTGACACACCCACTACATTGGGAATCTATCCAACAGACCATGTGCAAGTTGCCAGGGCTGAAGAAGAAAGTGGATAGAGCACACCCCCACTTTGAGGCGTTTGCAGCATAGTGGTGGGGACCTACAGAAAAATTCCAATTCAGAGTGGTAAGTGATGCTGCACAGGGTTGCAAAGGCACCCGAGAAATCAGAGAACACTGTGACAACAGGCATTGACGTCTCTGATATATCTCTCATTCAAAGGATACAAGAGCCTAATGTGATTTCAATTTAGAATTTATAAAGTTATCTGGAAAAAGGAGATGCAGGAAATAATAAGCAAAATCCCTGCTCTCAAAAGTCAAAAAAGGCTGGGTGTGATTTATCTTCATTCAGTTTCATGTGCCAGTTATCTCAACCTAAGTTCTTTTCTAGACAGAGTTCTGCAATTTGTTTTCTTTCTTTTCTTACTATCTCTGATTCCTCTCTCTCCTTCTCTCTCGCTCTCTCTCTCTCCCCCCCTCTCTCTCTCCTCTCTCTCTCTTTCTCTCCTCTTCTCTTCTTTTCTCTTCTCTTAACATGAAGATAGCTACCTTACAGTCATAAGAAAGAAAAGACTTGAGTGAAAAAAATAACATCCTTAACCTAGTATTTGCTTAAAATCCTTTATTTAGTGATGATACCTTTATGTGCCTTTAATCTAAACTCTCTCTACTATATCTTCCTCTGTTGCTTAGAACAGATCCTTTTACATGAATCTTTGGACTATAATCAAAGCAAAAATAAGTATCTATTATGCTGAATTATTACATGCATGCATCTCTTTGTTACCAGAATCTAGCCTATACAACTCAGTCTTTAAAGTGACTATATTGGCCAGGCGTGGTGGCGCATGATAGTAATCCCAGCATTCAGGAGGTGGAGACTGAAGGGTCATGGTTCACAGACAGCCTCAGCTACTTAGCGAGGCCCTTTGCAACTCAGTGAGACCCTGTTTCAAAAAATAAAAAGACTAAGAAATAGGACCAGGGGTGTACCTTGGAGGCAGAATGCCCCTGGGTTCCATCCTGAATGCCACACAAAAAAAACTGACTATATCAAAAAGAAGAATGAAGTGCTAGGTAGAGCTATAAGTCCTGTGCCTGGAAAAACACAGATGAAGAAATTATTTCTGCACTTAATGATAGGTCTACTTAATGTGTATTTTCTAGCCTGCCAGAATTTATCCTCATGACAACACTGCTGGGGACATTTTACCTATTGTGTAGTTTGGGAGACTGAGGTTTATAAAAGTTAAACTTGCAGCTGGGCATGGTGGTACAATCCCAGTACTTGGGAAGCTGAGATAGGAGGATGACAGGTTCAAAGCCAGTCTCAGCAACTTAGCAAGATCCTCAGTAATCTAGTAAGACCCTGTAAGACTGAGGGTATAGTTCAGAGATAGGATGCCCCTGGGTTGAATCCCCATTACCACACCAAAAAAGAAAAAAGGAATTTGTGTAACACAAAGCTAACTATTAGTGGAACTGGGATACATACAAATTTAAGTGCCACTTCAAAACTCATAATCTTTCCAGGACACCATGTTACCCCTTGTAGTGGAGGTCACAGATGGTTTGACAGGGAGCTAATATTAGAAGGGGCCTAAGATAATGAGTAGGATGGCCAAGCCAAGTGTCAGTGGCAGCAGAAAATGTCCCACAGATATCCACACTTCTGTAAATTAAGCTGGACAGAAGTGACTCCAAGTTATATCAGGGCGGCTACAAAATTGGAAACAAGACTCATTTAATTCATAAGGCCACTTTCTGGGGAGTTAATATTCTTGCTTTGAGCACACATTTTCCCTCTTTCTACAGGTACACAAGTCATTTGAATGATGGGCCCATTCACCATCTGTCTAGTTAAATAAAACTGCCAAAAACCCAGGGCTGAAGCTCTTAGCAAGTAAGGACACTCTGGTATCAACAGTTGGCTTGAGCCTCCTCACGTAGAACATACCAATTAAAAGGACTAATTAGGCTTCAGTTAGAGCCCAGTGGGATTTATTAAAAGAAAAGCTTGTAAAACATTTCATCCCAGAACGTGTATTTGGATAATCCAGAGAGTGATTTAATTAGGGGATTAAAAGCCCATTGAAGTATGTTCCAAAATGGAATTGTTTCTGTTAAAACTACATGGAGATCACAGTCCTGGGGCCAAAAACAAAGACATGCCAAGCATCTTCTGCCCTGCTTTTTAATGGGCAGATGGCTACAGAAATTCATCTCTTAATCTATTTAGTCCAAGAGCATAGAATAACTTTTGTTGGCTCTTTTCTGCCACAAGGAAGCCATATTGATAATTATAGCTCTCAATTCTCCTCCCAGCACTACAAAACTATGTCACTGAAGACCTGGACCTCCTAACAAAATCCATGTTTTAAGTCAGCCTTGCAAGGGGTTTTGTGTAGCCCCTTCCAAACTGATCCAGGTACAAACTGTATCACATAATCCTGATAGCAATTCAGTGCTTGGTGTGTTATGGTATAACAGAGTCTACAACTGCAATGGGAGAATACACTTGAAAGAGTTTTAGGGTTTTTTTCATGGGTCACTTATCATCCCAAGCTTCACAACCTATTTGTGAGTGAGGTTGGAGTCACATTAACAGTCAAAATCCAAATACCATGCTTTCTTGCCTCCACCTATGTGTGCAAACCTCAGTTCCTGCAAAGTCTTTCCAAGAATCTCCAAGACATCTCTAACTTGTCGGGGCCCGCTCGGCTAGACCGGGATGGGGTGGTGGCTCAAGATGGCGCCTAGGCATGTTGCCAAGTCACGAGGCTCACGAGGCTGGCGGTGCCCTGAGCCTGTGCAGTGAGCCCTATCAGGTGCCCTACGGGTGAGCCCTATCAGGTGCCCTACGGGTGAGCCCTATCAGGTGCCCTACGCAGCACCTCGTGCTACCACCAGCCCGCCTCTGAGAGGGTTAGAAATGTGCATGCCCTAGCTGTGGGAAGCTTGGGGTTGGTGGAGTGATGAGGGAGGGGTTATGAGACTGATATATATTTGCCTGCTGTGCACATTGGAGGGGAAGCATTAAAGAGGAAGCATCATCAACAGACTCGGCGTTTGTGTCTTCTTTCCTGGGGCTCTGCAGGTCGGAGCCTTAGGGACGTGACACTAACTGTGCTCAGAAGCCAAGCCAGGCAACTAGCTTGTACATCCTCACTTCTTCCCACCCCACTTCATTTTCCAAGGAACACAAACTAAAGACCAGTGGGGACCAGATGAGGAGACCAGATGAAGTAGGAGATACCACCAAGACCCCCTTGCTGAGTCAAGCTATCTAGCCTAGCTCCTTTTCCTCTCAGAGTAGGTCCTTTTTTGGAGGCTCCTCAGTCCCCTCAGCAAATACACTTTTGTTGAGCCAAGCCCTCTAGGGTCAGCAGATAGCTGTGGTCCTAAGACTTGTGCAAGTTGGTGTTCCTCAGGATGCAGATTTATCACAGCATTGTTACAAAGTCAGAGAGTTGGAAACAATATGAGTGTCCATCAGACAAACTATGCTTGATGCCCACTTTGAGGTAGAGCAATTAGAAGTAATAGACAACCCTATCCTTGGGCAGCTGATAGACGAGTGATGCTGATAAGTCTCAGTAACTTAGCGAGACTTGGTTTCAAATTTTTTTTAAAAATAGGGCTGAAGATGTATCTCGGAGGTAGAATGCCTCTGTATTCAACCTCCAGTATCCCCCCCAAAGACATATATATTTACTGGGTATAGATAAATAGATAGATGATAGATAGATAGATGATAGATAGATAGATAGATAGATAGATAGATAGATAGATAGATAGATGAAAAATGATGATAGAGATATATGTGTGTACATATGCATATATATATACAAAAATATGCATCTTATAAAAATATGCAAAATGGGATGTATAATAAACACACATATGATAATATAGAAAATAAGAAATGTATAAATGAATGCATGGAGCTAGGTGTGGTGGTACACACTTATAATCTCACTACTTGGGAGGTTGAGACAGGAGGATCAAAGGTTCACGGCCAGCCTCAACTGCTTAGAGAGGCCCTCCACAATGTAGTGAGACCCTGTTTCAAAATAAAGAATTTTTTAAAAGGCTGTGGGGGGGGAAGCTTGGGAGTAGAATGCCCTTGGGTTCCATCCCCAGAATCACAAAAAAAAAATGAATGCATGGATGACTATATACATAGTTATAGATATACAAGAGAGGACACTTGCAGAGACCAACGAAGAGAATGCGCCAGAATCTGGGGAAGATTATCACTTCAACCCTACACACTCAAGTTATGACCTAAAAGAAAAGACATTTTTGAAGATGTACAGCAGAATGAGGGGTATAGATTATAGTATTTAATTTTTTCCCAAGTAGAAAATAGTTCGGAATGCCGGGTGTGGTGGCACACGCTTGTAATCCCTGTGCAGGTTCAAAGCTAGCCTCTGCTGGCTTAAGAGACTCAGTTTCCATATATATATATATATATATATATATATATATATATATATATATATATATATATATATATATTAGATCTGGGAGTGTAGCCCAGAGGTAGAAGGCCCCTGGGTACCACAAAAAAAAGAAAGAAAGAAAGAAAGAAAGAAAGAAAGAAAGAAAGAAAGAAAGAAAGAAAGAAAGAAAGAGAAAAATAGTTTGGAGTAAGTGAACAAAGCTCAGCTCCCTTAATTTGTGATTGGAAAGCTCTGGGTACATATGAAACATCTGGGAGCTGATTAAAACAGAGATCAATGAGCCCCACCTCAGAATTTTTAATTCATTAGATCTGGGATGGGCTCCAAAATGTGTATTTTTAACCAGTTTCCTGGTGATACTGATGATGCTGGTCAGGAACCAAACATTGAAAAGCAGCTTTGATTTTAAAGTATCAAAGCTACTTAGTAGTAATCATCTTCATGGAGTGAGGGCTTCTCTGAATCATTCATTAGGAAAAGAAAGGGAGCAGGGAGCTTCCTTTTTAAACATTTTCTCTTTTGACCATAATTTGCTTTAAAAGGTATTTATTTTGCATTGGATTGCAGGAGACAGTATCTCTATATCATCACAAAGCAACATACCATAAAAAGGCAAAAAAAAAAAGGAAAGGAAAATAACAGAAGAGTAAAACAACTACCAAGTCAATTTGTTAAAGTGGGATTACCTTCTGGGATTTCTTTTTTTTTTTTTTTTTTTTTTTTTTTTTTGGTGGTGGTACTGGGGTTCCTGGAAGCCCTTCTAACTCCCAGACCTATTTTATATCTTTTTATTTGGAAACAGGGTCTCTAAAGCCAGCACGGCTGACTTTGAACCTGTGCAATCCTCCCGTCTCCGCCTCCCAAGCATGGAGATTACAAGCATGCGCCACCACACCCGGCTCACCTTTTGGGATTTCACACGCTGGATATCATAACTGACTGCCATAAAGAGCAAGAATAAAAGAGAGTCAACAGCAGAGAGAGGAACGAACAAAATTTTGTCTTAATCAAGTCTGGTACTTGAAATTCACTGAGAGAACAATGCTACATCAAAGCAGTCCTCAATATTGAATTATATCAATAACAATAATGTCAAATGAGTATTTCCCAAGGGCCAGACACAGTGAAGTCCTTTGCATGGATTAATTCACTTACTCCTCCCAATAAAGGAAATATTCTCATTTTCCCTATTTTCCAGATGAGGAAACTTAAGTTTAGAGATATTAAGCATTCACATAACTGGTAAGTAAAGATACTGTGTTTTGCACATAAGAAATCTGGGCCCACCACATGCTTTGTCTGAATCACATTGATATAATTACCAGATTCCATCCTTGGCACCTGTGAGACAATACACTCCCACTCTCACAAGCCACAACTGCAAAAAGCTTTTCTTTCCCCTGAGGCTGCTCAAGCCTAAGATTTAATGTCCTCTCAAAGTTCAAAGAGAACATGAAGACTATCGCTTTTCACTAGATGTTTTCACAGGTCAATCAAGCCGAGTCAGCAGAAAACAGATGACACGCCCAAAGAGAGAAATTGAAGAGAAGCTTATAAAAGTACCAGTTACAGAGCAGGGCATGGTACTGCACACTTGTAATCCCAGCATTGGAGAGGCTGAGACAGGAGGATTGTAGTTCGTGGCCAGCCTCAGCTACTTAGTGAAGCCCTTGACAACTCAGTAAGACCTTGCTTCCAAATAAAGAATAAAAAGGTTAGGGGTATAGCTTGGAGGTAGAATGCCCCTGCATTTGGGGTATCAAAAAATAAAAATAAAATAAAAGTACCAAGGCCGGGTGTGGTGGCGCACGCTTGTAATCCCCGCGCTTGGGAGGTGGAGACAGGAGGATGGAGCAGGTTCAAAGCCAGCTGCGCTGGCTTAAAAGACCCTGTTTCCAAATAAAAATATAAAATACATCTGGGAGTGTAGCCCTGAAGTAGAAGGGCTTCCAGGAACACCAGTATCACAAATAAATAAATAAATAAACCAGTTACAGACATGTGAGCAGAGGGAACCAATGATGGATGGAGAAGACTCAGGCACTAGAAATAGAAGAAAGTGTCACCACCCCCTAGGCATGAGGGGAGACCAGAAAGAAATGGCATTGGAAGGACCTGGCTCCGCAGGCCCTGGACAGAGCCAGGGTTATAGTACTACCTTCAGACAGCTTGCAGTAGGTAGAATTTGGGGGACTAATCTCATGAGTCCACAATCTAACAGGCCCTTTGAATGTGATAAGCTACCACTCTTGGGATTTTGTTACGTTATATTGCACCAAAAATCTTAAAAAGGGAAGTTATACCAGGCATAATGGTGTATGCCTATAATCACAGTTCTTAAGAGACTGAGACAAGAGATTACAGGCTTAAGGACAGCCTCAGAAACATAATGAAACTCTCAGCAACCAAGCCAAATCTTATTTTAAACCAAAAAATTAAGAAAGCTGGGGGTGTAACTGGGAGGGAGAATGTCCCTAGGTTCAATCCCAGTACCACACACCAAAAAAAAAAAAAAAAAAAGTGGGGAAGATTACCCAGTAGATCCACTCTAATCACAAGAGCATTTCAAAGCAAAGAACTTTCTCCACCTAGAAACAAAAGAAGAAGATGAGAGGAGAAGCCAGAAAGATTCAAAATGGCATGACAGACTTGACGTACCCTTTGAAGATGGAGGTAGCCATGGGAGAAGGAACACAGCAGCTTCCAGGAGCAGTAAGTAGCAGCTCTCAGATGAAAGCAGCCAGAAAAAGGTGGATCTCATCCCTCCAGCCACAGCAACTGGATTCCATCAGCCTGAATGAGTTCAGGAGTGGATCACAGCCCACCCTGAGCATCCAGAGAGTCTAGGGTTTCTGAGAGTTGAGCTCACCAGCATTTTTTATCTACAGACATGTGAACTAACAAGTATTGTTTTAAGCCACTAACTGTAGTGATTTGCTTGGGCAGCACTAGAGGACCAAAATGCAGCCAAAGAAGACACAGTCACTGCCAGAAGCTGAGACCAACGTGGGGGCTGTGGGGGAAATGAGCACCTCTGTTTTCTCCTGCCCTCTACCTCCTCCAGGGCTGGCCACCGGCCACTGGCCACACCCTTGACCTCACCACTAGAGCCAGTCTCCTGGGACACTTGAGCTTCCTCCAAGGCCTCAAAGGTGAACTTGGATTTTGTGGGCATGTAAGCTTCAACTTTAGGGACACTGTCAAGAAAAGGACTACCAAAATTAGTTATAAACAGAAATATTTATTTAGGATGAAAAGAGAAATCCCAATAAATTATAATATCTATTCAATGTCACAGACATCACAGAAGTCTGGTGTAAAATAATATTTTATTAAGTAACTGCCCTTAATATATTTTTTCTGCACTTTTGGCTATGTTGCCTCTAACTACCCCTTCCTATGACAATGGTTTTGTAATACTGTTGTCTATAAAAACAATGAAAGCTAGTTTCATCTTTCCTCTAGCATGAGTGATTGACTTTTTTTTCTTATGGTCTAAGAAAGGTTTTCTTCACCTTTACAGTATTATTGATCATGCCATATACATTTTTAGATTTGATGTTAAATTTGAAAAAACTTTGTTAATTTTCTTTCATGTTTGGACCCATGTTAGATTTCAATGTGCTTCTTATGCCATGGCCAGTCGTAAGCCATTCTCAAATGGGTGACACGCACCAGTCTGCTGTCAGTGGTCCTGCCACGTTGGTGTTTTGTGAGTTTTATGTTATCTTTTCCATATTCAAATTTTGTGTAAAATCAGCAAGAAATTTGAGTCATTTCTGATGGGTTCTTGTGGTTCACTTCTGTCCAGTAAGTGGACTACCAAATAATCCAAGAGCCTACAACATGAAACTTGTCTCTTCTTATGAATTACTACTGCCTTGGACATCATCTGAAGACTATTTTGTTACAACTCACTTCTTGAAATCAGAATATTTTTATTATTTGTCTCTTTTTACATATTTCTTTCTTTGATATTCCTTTATTTTTATCTGAATTTTCTCCGAGTTCTTTGACAACTAAATTTGACGTTATCAAAATAAGGTTCAAATCAAAAATCTGTAATTTCCCCCTTTACTTTGAAATGTCCCTAAATATATTTTGGAAGTTCTAACCTATTCCCCATCAAATGAGAAGTTATAAAGTGCATTTCAGATTGGACATGCTTTTTCTTAAGTTACCAAGTATATTCCTGACAAGGGAAATTCAATCTTGACAAAGCATCAGTGAGAACTAAATTCTTATACACATCTAAAGAAATAGAACAAATGTCTACAGTCTAGCTTGTGACTCCATGCATTTCAAACCCTGTATCTCCTCTCCTGGACACATTTCCCTGGACCATGCACTATGAAATGAATCCTATCGCAAAGCAACCTCTAATCCTGAGTCCCAACTGCACAGTGGGTGGAGGAGTGTTCCCAGAAATCACTTTCACAACCAAAACAGCCAGAAATAACTTAAAACATGGAAGATATAGGAAACCACATAAATGCAACCAAACTCAAAATCCCATGAGTTGAATCCAAAAATTAAAAAAAATGCTCATAGCTTCTCCAACACCATCCAACACAAAGTAAAACGTGATGGAGGGAAAATCAAAGACTACATGTTTTAACTAATGACATGTAGTTTAAAATCTGAATTTGATATATTTCCCAAGAACATAGCCATGTGAACATACTGGTAGGGAAAACACACACACACACACACACACACACACACACACACACACACCCCTCAGGCTTTGACAGGATCCGTGGAAGTGAGGGTCCCTAAACATGACACTTTGTTGCTTCCTAGTAAATCTGTCCCTCATTCGGGTTGTTGACCTATCACTCACCTGTACTGGTTAAGGCAGCTCTAAAAGTACGCACAAAAGATGTACAGTAGCTGAGAGACAACAAAGCTTTATTTCTTGTTACATAAAGACCAGAAGACGTATTTTTCACTGACTGGCAGGTCTCCTGCAAGTGGTGACCCAGATTCCTTCTGTCTTGTAGCTTCACCTTCAACACATGAATCCCAAAACTACTGCATCCATCAAGACACAAAAAGAGAAAGAGCTGGAGGATAACATTAGCCAGACCCACAAGAGAAGCGCATCACCTGCGCTCACACTCTGTCACCTCCACTCGGCCATGAGAACACTTCCACTGTGTGCCAGGAGCCGAGGGTGAAGCAGCTCAGTTGTGTGGGGCTGCCCAGTTTTCCTCCAGCATCACTCTGAAGTCCTAGATCATAATCAGAGAAAGTAGACAGTTACATAAATTCCTGATTAGCAGTTTTCTGGAAAGACGGAAATTTAGGAGCAGAAAGAAAAAAAGATCATGAATGCCTATTACCTTTTTGCCCCAAACCAAGAACACAAGATGGAGCCATTTTCATGTGAGACCACTAGATGGCTCTTTAGGGCTTTAGTTTCTCTGATTTTTGATCTGAGATGCTTTGCAGTGAAGCAGGATAAAAGGATTTTCCAGTCATCTGAGCAGAGATATAAATGGCCCTATTCTTCCTGGCCTAACCCAAAGAATGAGTCTGGGCCTGCCTCCACCTCAGGAAGATTGGCAACTGAGAGAAAAGAGAAGTCAGCGCTGTTAAGCAGGGCACGGGGGAGTCCGTTGGAAGCAGAGACACTGAGCACAGAAGGCCTGGCTGGAGCCGCAGCTCTGCCAGGAATGCTCAATGGATGTTACCTCACACTCCCTCTGTTCTTTGGTTTGTAAAGTGGATAATATAATACTACTTTAGTTGAATATCAGTCGCCGGCTTTTCCAAGTGCTTTCACAAGCACTCGCTGCTTTGGTCCCTGTGATATCCCTGTGAGGTCTGCTTTAGGAATTAGGTGGCTCACTTTGCAGGTGGGGAAACTCAGAGACTAAAATATCAAAGAACTTGCTGAGGTCCCAAAGCAAGTTATTTTTATATTGCTCGGTGCTTTGCACTGTATAAAACATCACCAGAACTTAGACCTCCTTGTTCTTCATCACAACATGTGTAAGCAAGACAAATATTGCTATCACCTTATGCATTTTATGAAGGGGGGGAAGAAAGTGAGATTCAGGGAGACTTAAGCAACCTGCACATTCTGACAGTGTTAAGGCCATAATTTGCATTTCCAGATTTCCTCTTAAAATTATCTTTTAATCTTAATATCAACCTTTTTTTAAGTATTAAGTATTGTACCCAGAATAGGGCTACATCCCCAGCCTCCAGCCCTAGTTTTTTTTTGTTTGTTTGTTTGTTTTGTTTTGTTTTCATTTTTATTTCTTCTGAAGCGGGATCTGATTAGGTTGCTGAGACTGTCCTCAAACCTATGATCCTCCTCTCCCAAACACTGGAATCACAGGCCTGTGCCATCACTCCTGGCTTTAACTTCACCCGTGTGTGTGTGTATATGTGTGTATGTGTGCATGTGTCTGTGTGCGTGTAATGCTGGGAAATCAAACCATGGGTGGTCTACCTCTTAGCTACATTCCAAGCCCTTTTTATTTTTTATTTAGAAATAGGATGTCACTGTGTTTCTGAGACCCTCCTGTCTCAGCCTCCTCAGTACTGGGAATACAGGCATGTACCACCACACCTGGCTCACATCGACCACTTTTATTGAACAAAAGGGCAAATTTTCTTCACTTGTTGTACAGTATAAACATTTCAGTTCTTTCTGAATGTTTAGAAGATCTCTTTCCTCTCTCCCTTTAAACATGGTCCTATGATTGTGTGGCCAATGTCAACACCAGGTCTACCTTTGACATGCTCTACTTGTATGTTTTGTCAATTATGAGAATAAAGAAAACAAAAACACAGGGGGGAAACAGAGGTTGGGGAACAAGAGGATAAGAGAATGTGGGCCAATTCTAGGCCCCTCTGTAGGAAGCATCTGGGCAGAGAGGTGGCGCTCACCCAGGGCTTTGCCTGTGGCCCAGCTGCATCTCCAAACCCTCCCCTCGCCCCTCGATGAGGCAGAAGCACAGCCAGGATTGAGGACCATTCTGCTTTCCCAGGTCAGGTCCAGCTGCAAAGGCCCAGGATCTGCTCTAGTGTTTGAAATTTTGCCTTCGCTAAAGGAAGAGGAAAATAACAATCTGAAAGAATATCAAAGCAACTTAAAGGTCAGTCATAAGTATTTTACAAGTATTAGAGTCAGAAACTGTTAATTAGGCAGTAGCACTTGGATCTCCTTCAGACTCCAAATAAAATGGAATAAATTAACAACTAAAAGGTGGTTTTATTTTACTTATTTATTTATTTATTTATTTATTTATTTATTGGTGGTACTGGGGTTCCTGGAAACCCTTCTACCTCCAGGCTACACTCCCAGAAACGTATTTTTTATATTTTTATTTGGAAACAGGGTCTCTTAAGCCAGCGAGGCTGGCTTCAAACCTGAGTGATCCTCCTGTCTCCGCCTCCCAAGCACGGGGATTATAAGCGTACGCCACCACGCCCGTCTTAAAAGGTAGTTTTAAATTCCTCTCCCAGTGATGTGACTTTCAGGTCCTGCTGATATTTAATAATGCCTTACACATGACAAACACCATGTTGAAAGCTGTTTATATTTCAGGGTATTCTTACAACCACACATCCCCATTGTAAGGTAGGAATATAAAGCTCAGGAATGTCAAGTGTCTAACCCCACCCAGTGCCAGTGAGTAGCAGAGTTGATCAGATCCATGTCTCAGAAAAAATGGCACCCACCAGTGCCTGGGAGCCTACTTTTTGCCTAGTTGTCAGCAATGGCTAAATATATAATTTCTTTTTTCGCACCAAATCCGAAAAGCAAAAGTTATTGTTATTTCTACTTTCCATATAATGGAACAGTTCAGGTACTGAACAGCTCAGGAACTCTACCAAAAAGCATCAGTAGAAAAGTACAGAATTCACAGCAGGTGGACCTGGGTCCAGGCTCTCTGCAGCACAGCCACCCCTGGTCCAGATTGCTATTTCTGCGGCGGCAGCTGCTGCTCCTGCTGTCCCTGGTTCTCTGCATTGGTGTGTAGTAGCTTACAGGAACAGAGCTGAGGGGTGCCTCCCTGTTCAGACTCAGGAGGATAATAATTAAAGTCATGCTGCAGCGCTTCCTGTTTCCTCACAGTATTGTGCCGACAAGAATGGCTTTCTTACAATGTTCTGGCAGTGGCCCATGACCCGGGCCTGTGCCAATGTGATTCAGATTCTGTCTGAGTTCTGGGATACTGTTCAAATGTGTCCTGAGTTTCTCTGGGCCACTTTATCCCCTGCCTTGCATTGAAATCCTGTTGTTATTGGCAGCATTGATTAAGAGATGGGATTCGGAGTAGCACTCAGCACTCAGAGCTAGGGGTCCTGGGACATGCAAAGCCGACCACCCACTGTCAGGCCCTCAGAGGGCGGCCTGTCCCCTCCAGAAGGACCAGACGCTCTGCATACTAGGAAGATGCACCCTTCCTGCCCGGCTGCTGCAGCCCTTTGTGCAGGGTTTGTTTTGTCTCCTGGGGTAAAGGCTCACTCCGCCATGACTCCTTTGCGAACCAGCTCATCTAAAGGGGCCGGTTAGTCACGGATTCCGAGTCATTGTGGAGGGACGGGGCATTTTCAGTGTCAGAGCTTCCAGCGACCCTTTAAATCCTGAGAAGAAAATCCCATGGTATCTAGAGCTCTTGCTCTCTGGATGCAGAGCGGAGGGACTGGGGAGTTCCAGGCTCTTTTTTCAGCTGTCCGGTAAAACTTCTTCTTCCGGCACCAAGGGTACCAGTAAGAGTTCAGACTTAAAGAGGGCCTATATCTATAATGCTGAGGCTGTATCTAGGTCACCAGATGTGGCCACAACCCCGAGGCCTCATTATTGCACATTTTATAGAAGAGGAAATTGAAGCTCTGGTTTAGTAACCTGCTACAGGGCACACAGCTAAAAGGGAGTTAACATTCCACTCTCTGGACCCAAGGACCCCAGAGATGCCCCCCAACACAGAGACATCCTGGTCAGTGTAGCCAGGACACACCCACAGCAGCCATTACCAGAAAGTCGGGGTTCTTATTTACCCAGATTGCCGAAAACAGGAAGTAAGCCATGATCCTTTAAAATCTAGGAGACCCACTGACCAGGAAGAGAGTTTAAAAGGAAAAGCTCAAGTGGATCCCCCAAAGAGAAGAAGAGGGGCGATGGTGGTGCAGGGTGCCCAAGGTGTCAGGTGCAAATGTAAGGTAGGAACCACTTCTCTCTCCTGCAGCCATGTCAGATGTGCTAATTCAATGGGGGTACTTCTGCCTGCTGAGTGTAAATCCAGTTCCACTAACTACCATTTTTTAGTGACTGCCACAGAACTGATTCAATGCTGGAAGTCTGACTCACTCACATTTTCCAAATTCACAACAGAATCCAGTTTATAAACCATACATAACCTTGCTAATATATAGTGAGAAACATAAGTCAATTCACTCCTGATTAGGAGAATCCCCAAGAGATACCTACACAGAGAATCAGAATAGCATGCAGTAAGCGGGAGTGTGCGAAAGGTGTCAGGACCCCAGTCCTGACTCAGTGTTTTGGAGCCAAAGGAGGAAGCCAACTTCCCATAATGTACATGGGATTCTGAAGCAAACCAGAGTTTGTACACTCCAGTTCTGTTTTTCTGGGTAGGACCAGTTTTCAGTGGTGACCTTCATGGCCATCACTGGCTAGAGAGGGTCCTTGTACAAATAAAATAAAACTACAAAGGCACTCTCCCACCCTTAGGTGCACAGCCCGTGGTAACTGAAGTAAGCATGGGCTGGATTTTAGTTTCTATTCATCTCATTTGGCTGTATAAGCTGTGCAAATGCAGGATCCATCCATGCAATTCTGTACTGCATGACAAATGATGAGAGCAGCACATTTATCAGACCCCATTTCTAGACTCCTTAAATGTCAAAGCCAGCCTGAGTCCCCTTTTTGGACTATACAAGCTGTTTAGGCTGTGTAATCTTTCAGGGCTGAAATTGAATTGGCACACTCTGGAGAAAGGGGAAGATTATGGAAGATAAACACTGAGGCTTTATACAATTTTAAAAGGTAGGTTTTTAAACTAATGCATGTGTATCTATGTTCATAGCTGCACAATTCACCATAGCCAAACTATGAAACCAGCCAAGATGTCCATCAACAGATGAATGGATTACAAAACTGTGGGATATGTACACAATGGAATTTTACTCAACCATTAAAAAAAACTCAACTACCTCATTTTCAGAGAAATGGATGGAATTGAAGGACATTATGCTAAGCGAGATTAGTCAGTCACAAAAAATAAGAAATCGGATGCTTTCCCTAATATGTGAAAGCTAAGGAGAAATGGGTCACAGGAGGAAGTCTAGATGAAAAAGGAAATCCTATAGAGGAGCAAACAAGACAACCTAAATGAGGGGATGGGAGGGAGGAAGACGGAAATTCTCTAAAACATACAATGTGCTTAAACATATTGAAGTCAATTACTAAGCCAAGCTAGGGAAGGAGGGATGAGGAGGGAATGGGATGGGAATTGGGTAGGGGCTAAATGGGTGATATGTACATGTATGTCCACACAAGTTTTTTTTACCCCAATATGATGTATAAATATAATGCACCAATAAAAAATTTTAAAAATAAAATAAAAAGGTAGGTTTTTGAACAACTAACCAAACATAAAAGAAACACAGTCATAGGTATCTCCAGATTGTGGAGCAATTCACAAGCTATATTACATTTCTTGCTCCAAACCCCTGCTCACTGCATGCTATTTCGATTCTCTGTGTAGGTAACTCTTGAGGATTCTCCCAAGCAGGAGTGAATTGATGTGTTAATGTTTCTCACTATGTATTAGCTAGATTACTTATGGTTTATAAGCTGGAATCTGTTGTGAATTTGGATAGTGTGAATCAGTCCTTCAGCACTCGATCAGTTCTGTGGCCCTTACTAAATATATGATAGTTGGGAGCCAGGCGTGGTAGCACATGCTTGTAATTCCAGCATTCGGGAGGCTGAGACCAGATGATCACAGTTTGTGGACAGCCTCAGCTACTTAGTGAGGCCCTCTACAACTTAGTGAGATCCTATTTCAAAATAAAGAATAAAGAAAAGGGCAGGGGGTATAGCTTGGAGGTTGAATGCCCATATGTGTGTGTGTGTGTGTGTGTGTGTGTGTGTGTGTGTGTGTGTGTGTATGTGTGTGTATGTATGTATGTATATATATATATATATATATATATATATATATATATAGTAGTTGGTGGAACTAAATTCATGCTGAGCAGGCAAAGTACCCCCATTGAATTAGCACATCTGCCATGGCTATAGGAATGAGGAGTGGTCCCTACCTTATATATGCTAAACCTGACTACATCAAGTTTCTGCAAATGCTTATGATACTTATACCCTTTTCCCTATCTTCAGGCCATGTGTGCACACTCTCTTGTACTTTCCACATATACCACATGTATTTCCTTGCCCATCTTGCCCATCATCCCATCCACAATATTTAACACAGTGTCTGCCCTCAGAAGATAGCTTCATAAAAATGTATGAAATGGGAGAGATGGTATAGCTCACTGGAACCCTCCTTGATAAATCTCAGCAGATTTGAGACTTTCTCTTTTTCTCTTTGGACCTTATCTACGCCCTAGTTCCAGCACCTATCACATAGTGCTATAATTATGACTTGGGTGTCTATCTGTCCCAGACAAACCCATGCAGAACCAGGGCAAAAGCCATGCCATGCAGAACAAGCATGCATCAAGGGAGGAGGGGGAGGCGGCAACACCTCAGACATACAGATGCTTGTCTGCTTCCCCACCACAGCTGGGCACCATGGTCACCATCCACCTCCCCTCTTGATGAAGAACAGATGCCCATGCACTGTTAGGAGAGGATTTTCCTGGGCCAGATGCTGAGCATTTGCAGCTGAGCAGTGTCAACCACGATTTTGTTCAACAATAGCCTGAGAGAGTTTGACAAGCAGTAGGCTTCAAATTCTGCCAGGTACACCTTATTATGGCCCAGGCCTGGGTATGCACTGAACTGCTCAGCCCACTCTCTAGCATTCTTTGCTTCTGAGATCCCATCCCTAAAATTGCAGACAGCGTTTAGAGGTTTTATCACTTCTCTACAGGGCCCCTTTCCTATGTCAATCTAAAAGCAAAAAGAGAAAGAAAAGAAAAGAAAAGAAAAGAAAAGAAAAGAAAAGAAAAGAAAAGAAGGAAGGGAAAGAGAGAGAGGTTCTCCAAAGAATAGTGATATTTATTTGAAAATAGCAGAGCACTGCATGCCGAAGTAAAGTACATGCATATTCAAAGAGGTTCAGGCAGGGGAATTGGGCATAGGAGTGGTACTGAGGATTGAACCTAAGAATGATCTATCTCAGAGTTATACCCCAGCCTTTATCTTTTATTTTGATAAAGGTAAGATGCACTTTTTGCATAAGGATGTGGTGGCTTCTGAGTATCTGGGAATCCTGACAGTCTTTTTAGATAAATAGCATCAGACAACCATGCAGAGAACTCTTCCTCTACCTCCTCCCCAGCTTTATTACTGACTTTTTGTAGGGTTGACATAAATGACTCCATTTTGATTCTGACAACTTTCAGGTTTCTTTCACATCTAGTGTTTCATAAAATAAAATGAGAGGTCTTTTAAAGCACACGAAAATTTTTGTGGCATACTGAATAGGATTCACTTTTACTTCTTATTGTCATCATTGTTGGCTGTATTTTTAGTTTTGAAGGGCCAATATATCAACATACCTAAAAATAGGTGACTTGACACAACAGAAATGTATTGTCTCACAGGTCTGCAGGATAAAAGTAAAAATTTACAGTGTTGACAGTGCTGTGCTCTGGGAGAGAATCCTTCCCTGACCTTGTTATAAAATTTGGTATTTGCTAGCAATACTTGGCTTTCCTGGGCCCTTCACATTGTCATTGCTTTAAATAAGGACACCAGTCATACTGAATTAGCTTTAGCCCTAATGACCTCTTCTTAACATAATTCTCTCTGTAAAGATCCTATTTCCAAATAAGGTTACACTTTTAGGTACTGGTGGTTAGTTCTTCAACTTACCTTGGGAGGGGAACAAAATTCAACCCATAACATTTATTATAGATAATAAATAAAATTTGGAATGAATGGATTCTCTCTGATAGGAATCTCCCCATATATTTATTCTTTTTCCATCTCCTTCCCTCCTCCTCCCTTCCCATCTCTCTCCTACGATCACATTCTATGGGAAAATAAATATGGTTTATTTTCACTTTAAATATATTTCTAGGAGCTTCACCTTTTGAAAGTTAAATGAACTATCCATACCATTCATTTAGCAATTAAACACTATAGCACTGCCAGGTGTGGTGGTGTACACCTGTAATCCCAGTACTTGGGAGGCTGAGACAGAAAGATCTTAAGTTTGAGGCCAGCCTCAGCAGTCTAATTAGACCCTGTTTCAAAATTTTTCAAAGGGCTTGTGGTGTAGCTCAGAAGTAGAATGCCTCTGGGTTTAATCCCCAGAGAAGAAAGGAGAAATGAAGGGAGAGAGGGAGAGAGGGAGGGAAGGAGGGAAAAAGAAAGGAAGAAAGTAAGGAAAGTAAAGGAAAGAAAGAAAGAAAGAAAAAAAGAAAAGAAAAGAAAAGAAAAGAAAAGAAAAGAAAAGAAAAGAAGGAAGGAGAGAGATTGGGAAATTGTATTCCAGGCATAGGTACACTGGGAGAAATTTGTAAAGGGGACATAGTTATAGAACATCTGAGCATCTGAAATTAGTATTAATTTGCGTGTGTGTGTGTGTGTGTGTGTGTGTGTGTGTGTGTGTGTTACTGAGGATTGAACCCAGGAGTATTCTGTTGCTGAGCTATAACACCAGCCCTTTAATTTTTTTTAAACAAAGTTTTGTTTCCATTTGCTGAATCAAACCTGTTATCCTACTCTCAACCTCCCAAATACTGAGATTACAGGTTTGTGCCACCAAGCCCAGTTTACCAAAATTATATTTCTTAAATATAAGTAATCTTAGGTGAGTGATAGGTGAGACTAAAGATGATGGCACAAGCCACATCCTCAGCAAAACCTTTTAACTTTGGAAGTGACATGGAGCCATTAAAGAATTTTAAGCAAAGGGGTGACGATGTCAGTGTTTTTAGAAATATCACCTCCGCAAGCTATAAGGAAGATGGATTAAAGGATTATTCATCCAGAGACAGAAGTCATTCAGTCATTGAAGTAGGTTGAGTGAAGTGTAGAGAGGGCATTAAATAGAAAAATTTCACTGGCAGAGGAGTGGAGGAGACAGAGACAGACAAGAACTGCTTAGAACAGTGTCTTTCAAACTGCAGCCCCAACCCATTGCTGAGCCTTGAAATCAACAGACAGTAGCCTGGTTTTACAAAGAAACAGAGAAGTAAACACCAGTGTATCACATAGTTCATTTGCCAGAACCTAGGCTTTGAAAAAATTCAATTATCTATTGAATTGAAATAGAGAATTAAATACTATTTCAATTTATATGAGTATATTTGTACAAATATGGACATAGAAAAATGTAGATATGAATGTCAAGTGATGTTCTTCTGGAAATCATGAATGCAAATATTCAAAGCATGCTGACTTAGAAGGTAGTATGGAATAGGCTTTGATACCATTTGGACAGAATAAGAGAGGCTGTTAAAAAATAGTGTGCCATGATTAACTGTGGCTATTCATGGTACTGTTTAATTTTAATATTTGAGTCATTTACCAACCATCCTGGAGACACTTCCGAGGGAATATGCAAATAATGGGTCTAGGATGGAGGAAAGAAGCGAGGCTACAGTTATGGAGTTGGAGTCATAAGGGTATTAAGACTAGCTGGACCTCAGCTGGGCACGGTGGTGCATCATTATATAGCAGAGCCTATAATCCCAATACTTGGGAGGCTGTGCTAACAGGATCACAGGTTTGAGGCCAACCTCAAAACCTGATGAGACTCTGTTTCAAAATAAAATAAGACTGAAAGAGTAGCTTGAAGGCAGAATATCCCTGGATTAAATCCCTAGTGCATCCCCTACCCCTAAAAGAAAAAAAACCTTCCTAAAAGGTAGAAAATGATACAGGAAGCAACAATGTGTTCAGCCTTGGCAGAGCTATTATTAATGGACACTACTTACTATACTAGCAGGTAGCATAGTCAGGCAGATAGGTTCAAACTGGAAAGCAACGTAGAGAGAAGTGTCAGATATAGAGAAATTTAGAGGCTACATACCTCTACATATCAGCAGACATTCTACACACTGGGGATAACAAGATGGTTAGAATCCTGAAGTAATTCCAAGTCTTAGATACGTGGTACCACATACTTTTCCCCTCCTTGGTGGACATTTATATATACCCATGCCAAATCTCCACAATAATCCTTTGTGATAGATTGTTACCCAATATCCAAATGGGAAAAATATATTTCAACACAGTAGGTGAGTAGTCTATGGCTGGTAAATTAGTAGAGACGAGATGTACCTGAGTCGATTTAGTCCCCCCTCCCCAGTCTTTCTTCATACCTACAACAGTGAGGTAATCATAACACCTAAACAGGGTTCTGTAGGAATTAAATAACATAAAGTATGTGAGAGCCCCATGCACCCCACAGACACTGCATAAGTATTTGCCCAGCACTGATTTTCAGCTGGGGTGATAATTTTACCTCACAGGGCAACATGGCAATGAGGACTTTCTTTTTTTTTTTTATTTTTAGTAATGGAGGTTGAATCCAGGGGCATTCTACCTCCGAGTTAAACTCCAGCCCTATTTTTTATTCCTTATTTTGAAACTAAGTTGCAGAGAACCTCACTAAGTAGCTGAGGCTTGCTTAAACCTGCAATCCTCCTATATCAGCTTCCCAAGTACTGGGATTACAAGGGTGTGCCACCATGCCCAGGTGCAGCACATTTTTGATGATCACAACTAGAGAAGTGATAGTGGCATAGAGTAAGAAAAGGCCATGAATACTGCTGAGCATTCTACCACACACAAGACAGACCCCACAGCAAATGTGTGAGCAAATATATATGTCAATAGTGATGACACTGAGACTCTGCTAACAGCATCATGTGGAAGTGGGGACCATATATCCTCACAAAGCACAGCAGAGCCTCACAAGTCTTGGTGTTGGGCCACACAGAGATCTGAATCTGAGATCCACTACTTGCCCTCAACAAGTTATTAACCTGTCTGAGCCACAAGTTTTCAAATGAGGATAATAATAATGCCTATCTCATGGGATTGGGAAGAGGGTCAGTGAGTTGGTGCTTAGCACAATACCTGGAACACAGAGAGACTCCCAGTTTGGGTATTATTGTTAATGAAAGTCCTGGCAAGCAAGGTGCTGAGAGAAAATTTTCTTATTTTACTAAGCTATACAAGAAAGGAGAATTAAGAAATGTTACAACAGAACTTTCACAGTAATAAGAGTCACAGGGTTATTAATCTCTTCCTATAGTGAAATTCTAGCCTGGATTGTACTCATCATAAAACAATTCAAACAAATTAAGTGACTATTAAGTAATATTCTGTGAGCACATTGGAATTATCCACTTTTCACCACATTAAAGGAAATTCTTTGACCTGATTTTCTGAAAATCTGAATATACTTTTTGTTATTACCTATAGTAATACATTCCTTGGTGCTTTCTTTAAAAAAGTTTTATTCTTTAAAAAAAGGTGGATTAGCAATAGCATTTAAAATTGTACTTACCATTGCTTGATACCTATTTGTTTTGTTTTTCATTCATTCCTTTCTGAAAATATCACAGTACTTCTGAGTTGTGCAAACATTGGCCTGGATTTTAAAATCTACAGCAGCAACACTGGTCTCACATCTAGACTTTATTACAATGTATCTTGGCTGCCTTGAAAATAAGCAGTTCTCCTTTGCAACACCATCAATCATTACACCTCCTCATCTTTTCTGGCTGTTGGTCTCTTGCATTTTCTGCCTATAAGTCTGTTCTGAGGTACCTCATCTTTTCCCTCTAGCCACTCATCTCCCACCCAGTCTTTCCTCTTCTGCACCTTAACCATATTGATGGTGCCAGTGTGTCCTGTCACATTCAATGCTGTCTCCCCAAGTCTCTCTCCAACGACAAATCAGAATTTCCCTTCAAGCCCTTGTCCGATCTCATGCATCAACTCGCTATTCAAGAGGATAGAGAGATTCCTTTGGAAACTTCTTGTTTTTACAATTTTTTATCATGGGGAGGGAAAGTATGGGCATAAGGAGTGAAGAACAGATGGGAGAGGCCGAGAGAAGGGATGTAGGGGTGGACCAGGAGGAGGGATGGCAAAGAGGCAAACAGCCTGTGAGGAAAGGAAGTCCTGGGGCATGTAGATGGTCCAAAAGAGCATGAGGACTGCCATCCTAGTCACTTGTGTGTGTAGAAGCTGTGTGTGTGTGTGTGTGTGTGTGTGTGTGTGCATGTGCATGCGTGCAAAACTAATCAAGCACCACAGCAAGCTCAGGCACTATGCATTCCACTGAGCTACCCAACGAGGTGGGAAGAAGTGAGAAGTGTGGGATATTGTCATCACCACCACCTCAGAGAAGGAAGCTGGGATGCAAGAGACTACAACTTCCTTGTCATACCTACCCAAATGGTTGGAAAACAGAAAGAGGAAAAAAGAGAAATGAACCAGAGGTTTGCCAAATTTCTCTCCCATCTGAGAGAGAGAGAGAGAGAGAGAGAGAACAGAAAATAAATGAGAGAGCAATTAAAGGCAAGAGAAAGAAAGAAAGAAAGAAAGAAAGAAAGAAAGAGAAAGAAAAAAGTTCGCAAAGGTACAGAGAAGATCAGAAAGAGATGCAAGAAGAAAGGAAATAGAAAAAAATAGAGTGGCAGCCAAGAGAGACACACAAGGGGGGGGGGGTCGGCAGCTGACCACCTCCTGTCTTCAGCAACACTCGCCCTGAGCATGACTGACAGAGCTGTCCTCTAAGAAAACACTCAAAATCAATAACATCTCCACTCCATTCTTTTCAGTATAGGCTTTAATTCATATACTACTCAAGGGGTGGGACCAGGCACTGTTTAGAGGGGGTAATTACACTAAATACTCTGACCTTTGTTGAAACTTTGGAAAAGGAACAGCTGGCTACAGAAGCCACCCCTTGCACCTTCTGCCAGTCCCACCCCGCTGTTCCCCCAAACCTGTCTTTCTGCTTGTTTGGTTGGTTGGGCTTGTTCGAGGGAAGGGAAAGAGGGTCATCTGGTCCAGTAAGAACCTACTGACGGCTTAAAAAAAAAAAAAAAAAAAAAAAAAAAAAAAAACCATTGAGGCTGTGAGTAAAACAATCCCCAACTCCTCTTCATCTCTTTTTCTGAAGTTTCTTTTTATTAACTGATTTTTAAAATCCCGTTCCGTCTCCACGTGCGTTTTCCCACCGCTGTCCGGGCTGCGTAGCGATCCGGAGAAGGACAGTCCCCACCGCAGTCTCTAGCGCGAGGGAAGGGTGCCCGAGTCAGTCCCGGCGCGCCCCCTCCTCCCCCGGCGCCCCTTCCCAGCCCCCGTCGGGTCTCCACAGGCCGGGGTAGGCGGTGCGGCCGTAGCCCGCGCCGTAGTCGTAGGAGGCCGGGGGCGGCGGGGGCGGCGGCAGGGCGCAGTCCTGGAAGAAGGGGGCGAAGGCGGCCAAGGGGCCGGGCGCGTCCTCCCCGCCCGGAGAGTCCGCGGCGGCGGCGGGGTACAGGGGGCGCAAGGGCTCGGTCAAGGTCAAGCCTCCGCCGCGGGCGGCAGCGAGCGGCAGCTTCTTGGCCGGGGCGCAGCTCGGGGCGCTCCAGGGCTCGGGGTAGAGCAGGCTCCCCACCATGGCGGGCGGCGGCTCGAAGAGGCCGGGCTCCAGCTCCAGGGGCGCGCGCAGGGCGCCGGGCCCCGCGGGGAAGGCGTCGAGCGGCTCGGCGGCCAGCAGCGCGCCCGCCTCGGGGCCGGCGCCGTAGTCGGGCCCCAGCAGCTCCAGGAGCTCCGCGGCCTCGGGCCCCTTCTCCAGCTCGCCCAGGCTCACGCCGGGCCCCGACGGGCCGCCGCGGGTCGGCTCGGTGAAGAAGGACGGCGGCAGGTTGCGCGCCCGCAGCGGGACCTTGCGCGCCCCGGGCGCCGCGGCCGCGCCCTCCCCGCCCGGCCCGGCCGGCGCCGCCCCCGCCCGGCCCGCGCCCCCCGGCCCCGCGCGCAGCGAGCCGAAGAGCGCGGCCAGGCTCCGGCTCTGCAGGCTGGCCTGCGCCTCCCGCCGGGGCGCCGCCTTGCCGGGGGCGGCCGCCAGGCTCCCGCCCGGGGCCCCGGGGGCGGCGGGGGGCCGCGCGCTGGGGGACGGCGGGCCGGGGGGCGCGGCGCCCATGAGGCCGCTGCAGCGCTTGATCTGCTTCTGCAGGTACTTGCGGTGGTTCACCTTGCGCTTGGACTTGCCCGGCTTGTCCAGCGCCAGCTTGATGTTGCTGGACGCCGAGTCCATGAAGCTCAGGAGGTCGCGGGTGGCTTCGCGCACGTCCCCGCCCTCGGCCCCCGACAGCAGCGCGCCCGCCGGCGCCCCCGGCTCCTCGTCCTCGAAGCAGCAGCCCTTGTCCAGCGCTCCGAAGGCGCTGCCCAGCGCGTCCGCGGGGCCCCCGAAGCCGAAGGGCACGAAGGGGTGCGTGCTGAGCAGCGCCGCCTGCACCGCCATCGCCGCGGCCCCCGGCGCCCCCGGCCGGCCCCGGCCCCGGCTCCGGCTCCGCGCTCCCGGCCCCGCTCGCGGCTCAGCCTCCCGGGGGAGCTCATTAGATCTTGTAAGCGCCAGGCGGAGGGAGGGAGCGCCCGCGACCGCCCCGGTGGCCGAGGGGAGGGGCTTACTCGGCCCCGCTGGGTGGGGCGCGGAGGGGGGGGTCCTCCCTTTTCCAGTTTTCTGGGCTTTCTCAAGCTTTAACCCCTTCCTTTCCCCTTGCCCCGGGGCGTTTCTTTGGGCTGGCTTTCACCGTCGGGGAGAGGGGGAGATGGACTGTTTTCAGACTCCAGCGGGACACTGTCCCCGGGCAGGGAAGGCAGTGGTCCAGAGATGCAAGTTTCTGTCTCAGCGCGAGTAACAATGGCCACCAGCCATTGGGTGCTTGCTTGCGCCAGGCAGGGCCCATACATTATCTCATTTAATCCTTGAACAACAGCGGGTTAATTACTCGTGTCACCCTTCAACAAAGGAGGAAATGGCACCAGGTCTGAGTCGGCCAAGGCCACATCCAGTCCAGTCTGATTACAAAGTGATTCCCAAGCCCTGGCGGAGATTGGTTCTCTCTCAGCCTAGCTTTTCTCATCAGGGAAGGAAACTAGCATCTCTTTGAGCTCTAGCCCGGGTCCTAAGATCTAACCAGAGTTCCCCCAACACACACACACACACACACACACACACACACACACGTAACTGGAATATCGTAAACTGTGGGCAGCGCATGGTCGTCTTCTATTAGTAAAAAGACAGCTTGGGGGGGGGGGGGATCATTCTCACTGAGCCAGCCCATGCCTCAGGGAGAGGCCGGGTGTGTGCAAAACTCTCAGCATGTTAGGACAAAAGGCGAACTGGAACTTCTTGCCTGCCTGTCGTGTTGATTGTGCTGTCCTTCTGGAACTTACTGAGGATCGCCTTGACATTAGGGCCGCTTCCACCGGACATGCCTCTTGGAAGAGAGAAAATGGACAATATGCTAGAGTGTGGATGGTGATAAAGAAAAGACTTGGGATCTGGCTTAGTTGAAATCCTTTCTCTGCTGAGTACATGGCTTTGGACAAACCAGCCAACCATGTTTTGCTGAGCTTCCTCTAGTTAAGTGCAGGTAAGATAGCCCACCTCACAGGGCACTTATGATATGTAAGGTTAATACCCCGTACAGAACTTTATTTGTTGGCTGTCCCACAACCTTGGTGAGTATTCATCCTTACCTCTATGAAATATACACAAAAAGTGACCATATTCCCTTATATGTCTTATTTGTCAAAAGGTATCCATGAAGACTGAAGGAGATCACATACATGAAAACACAGTGCACATGGTAAAGCATGCTGTGCATAAGTTATTATAGCGTAGGTGCAGAATCTGCCTGGGGGAGGTACAGTCTGTCTCTCTCTCTCTCTCTCTCTCTCTCTCTCTCTCTCTCTCTCTCTCTCTCTCTCTCTCTCTCAGATGGCCAAGATGGCCCAGAGTTTAGCCCAAAGTACAAGAAGCTGACTGCACAGGACTCTACACTGACATCTTTAATCTGAAAACAATCTCTTAATCCTCTGAGAGTTACCTAAATTCTAACACAATCATATTCAAATCAAATGTAATGTGAAAAGATTCATGCGCGAGTTTTTCATTTCCAGACCGTTGGACTTTTAAGCATCAAAGTTGATTTGCAGTTTGCTAGAGTTCTGCTAGAGTTCTGGTCCTGCCTGTTGCTCCGTGAGTGTCCTTGGACAGGTCAGCTCATTTCCTAAGGCTGAAAATTTTCATCTGAAAAATGGGAGTGGTCGTAATTGTTCTCTGGGTTTTTGTGAAAAGTTACATGACATAACAAGCAGATCATACCCCCAACTCTTACCTTTCTCATGTGTACACCAGAGATTATCTCAGCTCCTCTAGGTACCTGTGAGACGGGGCGTCTGAAAGCACCAACAAATGTCTATGCTCTTGACTTTTTACCAGCCTATCACACTATAAATCAGCATCATTTGTCCTTCCCCCCTCAACAGAGTGAGTACCTATTTTCAAATGCAAGAGAGCTGCCATGCTTATAGGTTTTTATACCTTAAAAAAAGACGTTGTAATAAATATAGTGAAGGAAATGATGAACCTATAGCCAGAGACTGATGGCTAATCTTGCCTTTATTATCCAATAATAGAAAATTCACCCTCTAGACTTCAATGTTCCCATCTAATCAAATGAGAATAATAATGTAAGACTATTTGATAGAAAATCAATAAGATAACAAAAATGAAAAGTCCTCTGTCAACCATAAAGCTCTTTTTACAAAAATATGATATGTATGGCTTAGCCTGTCTCACAAAATTGATCCTTACACATAAATATCCATCTAGCCACTTATTCATTCAACAGAAAGATGTTGATACCCACAGGGTTCTCAGCACTGTGCCAGTAACTAGAGACACAGAGAGAAAGAAACTGATTTCTATTCTTCTGGTGGAAAGACAAGACATGCAAACAGGCTATTTTAGTGTAATGTCTCAATGGAAGTAAATTAAAAGCACCATAGTTGATAGAATAAAAGGACCTTTGAGTCTGCCCAAAGAAGTTATGGCATTCACATAGATGGGTGGCCTTTGACCTAAGACTTAAATGATGCATGTGAGTGTGTCAAGCAGATATACAACTAAGCCACACGTCTGCCAGAGAGGACGCCCTAGAAGGAGTCACGGCTAAAGGAAAGCGATAGCCGGGCGTGGTGGCGCACGCTTGTAATCCCTGTGCTTGGGAGGCGGAGACAGGAGGATTGTGCTGGTTCGAAGCCAGCCTCGCTGGCTTAAGAGAGCCTGTTTCCAAATAAAAAAAATATAAAATAGGTCTGGGAGTGCAGCCCAGAGAAGGGTTTCCAGGGGTCCCAGTACCACAACAAAAAAAAAAAAGAAAGAAAAGAAAACGAAAGCGATAGAATTTGTGGGGAAATGTAGTCACTAAGGCACCAAAGAACAGCTTCTGCTTGAAACTGAAATAATGATATACCTGAGACCAAAATAAAGCCCTAGAGCTTCTGTTAGCCAATGGAATTGTCCGTGTATACTCTGCCTCGTAGGCTCAGTTCCTTTTTCCTCTTGATCTCCTTTCCTTTGGGAAAGAGCTCCATCTGGGATGAAATTGGTTTCAGTCCTGTCAGTGGCCAGCTCCTGCCAGGCCCACCGGCCCCTCCTCCTCCCCCTGAGCGGGCATGTTCACTTGAGTGGCTCTGACATCAATACATTTCACTTCCTATAGAGCCCAGGGACCGTCTGCAGCCTGCGCTGGGGGCTCTGCAGAACTCCAAACTAGAGCTCTTTCCTCCCAGTGATGCCTAATGCTGAGCAAGTGGGATTAGTCTCCTTGGGAACCAAGCCCCCCAGGGGCTCAGGGGTTGAACTCGCCCCAAACCGTTTGGGAGAATTGAGATTTCATATTGTTCTTTTACACTTGGATTTCAGGACATTACTTAGACAAAAGCCCACCTGAGAGCTGCCTCCTTTTTGTGGGTAAATATAGCAGCAGGATCAAAAGCCGACTTACTCATTTTGTTTTCCTCTTTGTAACTTTAATCATGGTCCCTGCAGGACAATCTTAGTCCTCAGAGATGTCAGGAATGCACATTCATAATGAAAAGAATAATTATGCATCTTTTTCTCTCTTTCTTCACAAACCAATTTCCTGTCACTCACCAGTTTTGAAATATCAAATAAAGAAAATAAATTAATTCCTCACATGATTTATAAAGTATTACTCTCATAATACAGTGTCACCTTACAAATTGTACACCCCCCCCAAAAAAAATGTGTCCCTTGTTTTCCTTCTCATTGTTTACCCCTGCAAAACCATATTCTAATAACTTTAGACCTTGGTTTCTACCTAAAAATAGTAGGTATTTTTTCTGGTTATCTCCAATTAATGTAACAAATTACTCCAAAACTTAGCAGCTCAAAACAACACTATTTTTCCATATTTTAAAATATTAGAGATTAGTAATTTGGGCACAGCTGGTTAGATGATCCTTCTGGTCCATGCAACATTGACAATGGCCAGCTTGGAGGATGCAAAAGGGTATCATAGGACTGCACCTGAGCCTACACACGCTGGCCTCTTCAGCATGCTGATTTAAGTATTTGGACTTTTAAATGTAACCTCAAAAATCTCAGAGGCTGCTGGAAAGGACTATTCTGCATTTGCCAGGCCCTGGAATCCTAGAACACCACTTTCACTATATCCTATGGTTACATTAATGTTGCATATGGTTGTATGGTTGGTTACATATGGATGGTTACATTGTTGTCAAGCAAGTCACCAAGGCCAGCTCAGATATAAGGAGAGAGATATTTGATTCTATTAAAGAAATAGTATAAGGGCTAATTGGGTGATGTGCGCATGTATACTTCTACCATCTTGGACTCCATTAAGATGTACAGCTACAATGCACTAATTAAAAATTATTTAAAAAGAAATAGTAAATAAGTTCTTTGGTATGTCTCTTAAATCTTTTGCAATCTATAGCCACTCCTACACACACACACACACACACACACACACACACACACTTTATTTTTCTTTGGAATTAGTTCATAGAGTACACTGAGGCATTGCCTGTCAACTTCCTCTCATTCCATACTTGTGGTGGACCACATACATCTCCTTGATGTCATTTAATATGTTTCTCTGATCCTTGTGTGTCCTGTGTATTGGAAGCAAATGTAGAGACTGGATCAGACTTGTGCTCTGTGTTCTCTTCCATGTCTTGCTCAAACTGTGTGTAGCATATGCTACAGCAGGTATAATAGTTTTAGGATAACAATGCAATATTCTTATTAACAATATAATTACAATTTGATTTTGTTTATTCTTTGTCTTTCTTTTCTAACAGTTGAGTAGTATTCCATTGAATGGATCTACATGAGTTTTTCAACCAGTTACATTTCCATTAGCTTACTTGGAAAGGCTAATTTTGACTGGTACTTTTAGAGGTTTCAGCCCATGGTAGCTTGGTTCCATCACTGTGAACCTGTGGTGAGGTACAACATCTTGGTAGGAAGCCAGTGCCAAAGCAGAGCTGCTCAACTATGACAGCAGGCAGCAGAAAAAGAGGCCTTGATTTTAGAACAAAACCCCTCACCCTCAAAACCCATTTAGCTATGAATTCATAAGTAGAAAAATTCATTCATGTGGCCAGAGACCCCATGGTCCAGTTACCTCCCAAAGGTCCCATCTCTGAATGGTGCTGCACTGGAGACTGCCTTCAGTACATGAGCTTTGGAGAAATGTTTAAGATCCAAAACATAACAAAGAGGAATGCAGAGTAGAAACATTACCTGGTTATGGAATCTGATACACAGCTGAAGGCGGTGTTACTGATCTGGGTATAGTAACCTTAGTGGTAGATTAAATATGATTTTATACTTCTGACTGATATGAAATATATTTCTTTATAAAGCTATTAAATTTTTATTTTGTTTACCTAAAACTTGGGCCCTGTGTTAATGAGTATAGGGTTTCTTTTTAGAATGATGAAAATATCTTGGAATTACTGGCGATTGTTACATAAATTTTTAATATAGTAAAAAAAAAAACAACATGTGCTTTAAAAGGGTGAGCTTTAACAAAGAAACAACAGAGTAAAGAAACAACTTACACACTGTAAGAAAATATTTTCAAACCAAACATCCGATAAGGTATTAATGTCCAAAATAGACAAGAAACTCAAACAAATCAATAGCAAGAAAACAAATGACTCATTAAAAAAAAAAAAAACAGGCAAAGGGCCTAGATAGACATTTTTCAAAAGAAGACATACAAATGGCCAAGGTAAATATGGAAAGATGTTCAACATCAGTAATCACAAGGGAAATGTAAATTAAAATCACAATGAAATACTGCTCACACATGTTAGAATGGTTATTATCAAAAAAGACAAAAAATAAATATTGGCAAGGATGTAATAAAAGGGAACATTTGCATACTGTTGGTGAAATTAGCACAGTCATTGTGGAAAATAGAATGTAGCTTTCTCAAAAATTAAAAATAAATAACTACTGGAGGATCAAGAAATCCTACTGCTGATTGTATGTCCACAGGAAATGAAATCAGTATGCCAAGATGATATCTGCATGCATGCATGCATACTTATTGCAGGATTATTCAAAATAACCAAGAAATGGAACAAAGCTACACATCCATGGACAGAAGAATTGATATAGATTACAAAAAATATTGTTCATTCTTTAAAAAGAACATCTTGTCGGGCATGGCGGCGCATGCTTGTAATCCCAGCAGTTGGGAGACTGAGGCAGGAGGATCGCACAGGTTCAAAGCCAGCCTCAGCTACTTAGTGAGGCTCTCAGCAACTTAGTGAGACCCTGTTTCCAAATAAAATAAAAAATAGATCTGGGAGTATAGCCCAGAGTAGAAAGCCTCTGGAAAGCCTCTGGGTTCCACCCCCAGTACCACAAAAAAACAAACAAAAAAAAAAACTTGTCATTAACAACAGCATGGATGAACCTGGAGCACATATGCTTACTGAAATGGGCCAAGCACAGGAAATACCATATGATCTCACCTATATGTTGAATCTAAAAATAATAAATAAATCTTATAGAAGTAGAGAGTAGACTGGTGGTTATTAAAGGCTCAAGAAGGGATGTATTGGGAGCTGTGAGATATCAATCAAAGGCTCCAACATTTCAGAATCAAGAAAGAACAAACTTTTGAGATGTTTCACAGCATGGTGACTATAGTCAACAATGATGTGTTATATACCTCAAAATAACTAAAATTTTTAAAAAAACAAGAGTAATTCAAATATTATGACCACAAAAAAAATACATGAAAGTAACAGATGTACTAATTAATTTAATCATTCTACAATATCTATATGTCAAAACATCATATTAATACCTCATAATTATATACAACTATTCTTTGCCAGCTAAAATTAGAATAAATAAAATTTTAGAATAAAATAATTGAAATCATAAAAATGTTTTATAAAGAAAAGAGTGAACAAAGGGAGTGGTGAGTTGGCCCGGGCCACCCTCCCCGCTCATGCCATTTTGGCATGGGGCTGTAACTATTTTCTATATTTCTATTTTCTGTATTTCTATCTTTTTAATAAACTTCTTTAAATCTTAAAAAAGAAAAAAGAAAAGAGTGAACTTTATGGCACATGAATTATACATAAAAAATACTGAACTGCATATGTGTTTAGTTTCCCATAATAGGTTCCCAGTCTCTCAAAATTTTGAGGAGTTCCCCACACGATCACAGATGGACAGTAGATCTCCAAAAAGGTAGATTCAGCAGTGAAGAAATAACTCTACGGTGCCATGCTTTCTTCCAAGCAGTTGTACTGAATGTGAAGAGCCCCTGATTCCTGTGAGCTGGTAAAGCTGTCTTGGAAATGTCGACCACCCAGAATGGTAGCTCACTACCATTCGATAATAAAAAGGTACAGAGTAGCAGAACAGCCTGAATAAATCTCAGAAATGTCAAGTTGAGGCAGAGGAGCCAGAGTTAAAGGAGAAAACACTTGATGATTATATTTATATGAACTTCTGGAACAGGAAAACTAATATATTGTGCTGGAAATAGAACTAGTGGTTGCCTGTAGGGGAAGAGATTGACTGAAAGAGAGCACAAAGGAACTTATGTGAGGATACAAATGTTGTATGTATTAGCCCATTATGTTACCATAACAAAATACCAAGGGCAAGATACTTTATATGGAAAAGAGGTTTATTCCTGAAGTGGTGCAGGAAATCACAGGTGAGTGACAGGGAGTATGCACTTGTGTGTGTGTGTGTGTGTGTGTGTGTGTGTGTGTGTGTGTGTGTAGATATATATATATATGATAGATATATATGTCTTCTCATCTCTCTCTTCTTATAAAGCAACCAGAATTTAATAAGTGTCCACACTAATGACCTTATCTAATCCTAATTACCTTTCATGAACTCCACCTCTAAACAACATAGTTGGATTTAGTTTTCACCCTCTTAATACCTCACAAGGGGGATTAAATTTCAACACATAAAACCTTGGGTGACCCTCAAACCATATCCAAGCCAGATCAAGGTGTATGTATTTGTCAAAACTTGTGACTATGCACTTAATTTCTGCCATGTCTCTGTTGGTAAATTATACATTTCAAAGAAACGAAATTTCATCTGGGTTCCACCCCCAGTACCACCAAAAAAAAAAAAAAAAAAGAAAATAAATTTCACTCAACTATCAATATGAAGGTTGAACAGACAGAGAGAAAGACTAAAGAAAATCAACCCATCTTTCAAGGTTTCTGGTTTTATTCCCCCTCCCTTGTCTTCTAACTTCTTCAAGGCCTGAGTTATCATGTGGTTAATCAGTCTACTGCATGCCCAAACAGATGAGGCCAAGATGGAGCAGAAGGGCATGATTCCCACACTGTGATTATGCCCCTTCCTCTTCATGAAAATGAGAAAAATTACATCAGTCCTTCTATGTGGAAACTTTTTTGCTCAAACTTCATTCAAATACCTGATAGCCCACTCCTCCAAGAGATACTGCGAGTCAGTTGAATCAGTACGGAGAGCATCCATCAGAGCTACTGTGGACCCACAGAGGTTTGCAGCACAATGTGAGTGTGGACAGCAAGAGACAGGGGCCATGGTAAGGCTGGGTAACTAGAGCAGCCCAACGGCCCAATATCCGGTGCACCAGACAGAAATGCTTAAAGACCTAGATCCTATTATATGAGCCTGAATTCATTCAATTAAACAGCTTAAGCAGCTCCGATCAGCCGCTGGAACACTTCTCTGCAGAGTGCTAAAACAATGGCCCGGGGGCAGCTGAAGTTTGCTTTCTCTTGTGTGGGGCCAGCTGGAGCTGCCCAGCACATGGCCAGGCTGGGGAGGCCAAAACTGCATAATTGCATTAAATCTGCCCCGGCTTTCCGGAAAGCACTCCGTGGCTGTATCTAGGGAGGAAATGAGTTAAGGGGGCACTTTTTGGGGGCACTTTTGAGTCTTAGGATGCTACCACTAGCTTTCAATAACCGCCTCCATCCTCCATCCTTGTCCCTCAAAATCCCTCTTATGAGAAGAGACTGAATTTAGACTTCTCTGCCAATGGATAGTTTTGCTATTCTATAATTTTATCTTTCCTCATTATTGTTAAATTGACTTCCATTGAGAATAATATTTAAGACAACAGAAAATGTATTAGATTATATTTCCACAAGTTAAACCAAGGAGTAACTAATTCTACTACACTTTCTGAGGACTCTGTCCTGCTTTTAAACCCCTCTCTAGATGTTGGCCTCATTCAAAAGGCCTCTCAAGTTCTCATTGCCACCAACCAGGGCCTCACATCTCCCTCTCTGCCTCCCTCTCTCTCTTCTTCAGGACTGCTTGGTATTTCACCTTCACTTCTTTTATAGCACTTCTTTATTCAACTATCTCTTCCACCTGACATTTGACACAGCTCTGAGCACTTACACATATTATTAATTTAATTCTCACAATAACCTGTTCAGGTAGGTAATATCATCTCTGTTTTACCGAAGGAATCTAAATTCACAAAGCTTAGGCAGATTACCAAGGATCAAAGAGCCGGTAGTAACAGTGTTTAACATCAAACCCAAAGCCTCTACGTCCAGACTGAGTCTATCTTGTATTATGCTTAGCTTGTATTATGCTATCAGCTACATATGTACTTATCTGTCTCTACCACTTACCAATAATTCTTGGGGGCCTCTTCTGTGTCAGGCACTACCCCAAATACCAAGGATACTCACATGAATAAGTCCTGGTCCTAAGAAGATATATTTCCAATGATCTACTTGTCATGTTATTTCTTTATTAATTCCACAGACATTTACTGAACACCTACTACATCCAAGTGCACATGCATTTGACATGAAAAAATGACATAGACATGCTTCCTATCTTCAGAACAGTATTCTACAGATACATAAGCAAACTGTCACTGGAGCACCCAAGAGAGTAACTCGCTGTGTTTGAAATTTTGAGCAGGCTTCATAAAGAAGTTGCTATTAAGTTGGGCTTTAAAAGATATTGAGCTTTGCCGGGTGTGTGGCACACGCTTGTAATCCCCGCGCTTGGGAGGCAGAGACAGGAGGATCACGCAGGTTCGAAGCCAGCCACGTGTGCTGGCTTAGGAGACCCTGTTTCCAAATAAAAAATGTAAAAATAGGTCTGGGAGTGTAGCCCGGAGGTAGAAGGGCTTCCGGGAACCCCAGTGCCACCAAAAAAAAAGAAAAAAAAGAATTGAGCTTTGATAGACTTCCGGGGGCCTTCTAGAGAAAGCATCCTTGTGAACCAGAATATAGAGGTGTCAAATTATAGGATGAAACACAATATTGAAAGAAAACCACTGCACTGGGCATGGTGGCACGTGTTTGTAATCCCAGTACTTGGGAGGCTGAGATAGGAATTTTGCAGGTTTGAAGCCAGCCTTGACAACTTAGTGAGGCCTTGTTTCCAAATAAGAAATTTAAAAAGAATCGGGCTGGGGGTTTAGCTCAGAGTTAGAATACCTCTGTGTTCAATTTCTAGTACCACAGAAAGAAAAAGAATATGAAAGAAGAAAGAGAACAGCTAGCCATGTTGGCATATGTCTTTAATCTTAGCCCTTGAGAGGCTAAGACAGAAAAATCACAAATTTGAGGCCAGTGTGCCATAACTTAGCAAGAACTTGTTTCAGATTTTAAAAAAGAGTTTTAAAAGTCTTTGGATGTAGCTCAGAGTTAGAACACTCCTGGTTTCAATCCTCAGTACAACAAATAAAAATATTTTTTTGAAAAAAAGAACAAAGTTGGAAAACTGTTAATAGCTAATTTCAAGATTAATATAAAGCCACAATAATCAAGACTGTGTGGTGCTGGTGAAAGAATAGACAATTAGGTCAATAGAAGAGAATAGAGAGCCCAGACAAAAATGGACCTACACAGATATAGTCAACTGGTCTTTGACAAAAGAGTAAAGAAAATACTGGAGCAAAGATAGTCTGAAATGATACTGAAACAAATGGTACTGAAACAACTGAACTTTCACATGCAGAAAAATAAAACAAAACAAAAATCAACTCAAAATGGATCATAAACCTAAATGCGGAAATCCTAAGATTCATAGAAGTTAGCATAGGAAAATAATCTAAATGGTCTTGGTATAAATATAATTTTTTGATAAAGCAACAAAGTCATGATACATGAAAGAAATAATTGATAAGCTGGACTTGACTAAAACTGAAAAAATTCTGCTCTGTATAAAATCATCAAAATGGAATTTTACTCACCCATAAAGAAAAACACAATTACATCATTTACAGTTAAATTGATGGAACTGGAGGACATTATGCTAAGTGAGATTAGCGAGTCACAAAAAAGAAGAAATCAGATGCTTTCCCTAATATGCGAACACTAGGGGAAAATGGGTAACAGAAGGAACTCTAGATGAAGAAGGAGATCCTATAGAGGAGCAAATAGGGCGACTTGAGGGGATGGGAGGGGGGAAGAAGGCAACTCTCTAAAGCACATGATGTACTTAAAGAAACATATCAAAATCAATCACTAAGCCAAACACGGGATGGAGGGATGGGGAGGGAATGGAGTAGGGATTGGGTAAGGGCTAATTGGACGATGTGTACATGTATGTCTCCACAAGTCTTTTATCCCATTAAGATGCATGACTACAATGCACCAATAAAAAAATTTTAAAAAAATGAGAAGGCAAGCCACATATTGACTGAAAAATCATCCACAAAAATATGTTTAAGGGCTGGGAATGTGGCTCAGAGCTAGAGCATGCCTGGCATGTGTGAGGCTCGAGGTTCCATCCCCAATACTGCATAAAAAACAACCCCTGAAAGATATATTTAATAAAGGACAGTTGTCTGAACTATACAAAGATCTTTCAAAATCCAGCAATAAAAACATGAGCAACCCAATTTTAAAATGAGTAAAATAAGCCAGGTGTAGTGGCACACACCTGTCATCCTAGTACTTGGGAGGCTGAGACAGAAAGGATCGAGTGTTCAAGGACAGCCTCAGCAACTTAGTGAGCCCCTGTTTCAAAATGAAACAATTAAATTGGGCTGAGGGCATAGGTCAGAGGTAGAGTGTCCCTCGTTCAATGATATGGCCATTTTGGAAGACAGTTTGGACAATTTTGTCTCTTTTTTTTATAGTACTGGGAATTGAACCCAGGGACATTCTACCTCTAAGATACATTCCCAGTCCTTCTTACTTTTGAAACAGGGTCTCACTAGGTTCTGAGAGTCTTCCTACATTGCTGAAGCTGTCCTAGAATCTGTGATCCTCCTGTTTGGGCCTCCCAAGTACTGGAATTACAGGCATGAGCCACTGCACAGTTTGGACATTTCTTATAAAACTAAACATTATTTTGTCATACAATCCAGCAATTGAATTCCTTACTAGTTACCCAAAGGAGTTGAAAAGTTATGTTCACATAGAAACCTGCGCATGGATGCTTTAAATTGCTTAATCTGGAAAGCAACCAAGAAACCCTTCTGTACTTGAGTTGATATATAAGCAGTGGTACATCCAGATGATGGAATATTATTCCTCACTAAAAAGAAATGAGCTATTAAGCCATGAAAAGTCATGATGGAAACTTAAATGTGTATTGCTAAGTAAAATAAGCCAATCTTGAAAGGCTACACACTATATGATTCCAACCGAATGACTTCTGAAAAAGGCAAAACCACGAAGACAGGAAAAAGATCAGTGATTTCCAGGGGTTGTGGGGTAGGGAGGGAAGAAAAGATGAAGATGAGAGAATTTTTAGGACACTGTATGATATTATAATAACAGATACATATTACTATACATTTTCCAAACATATAGGAGGTACAAACACCAACATTTGGATGATTACGATGTGTCAATATGAATTCATCAGTGGTAGCAAATGCACCACTCTGGTGGAGAACATTGATAATGAGGGAGATGACACATGCGCAAGGGATGGGAATAAATGAGAAATCTCTGTGCCTTTTCTTAATTGTGCTATAAACATGAAACTGCTCTAAAAAATTAAGCATTTTTAAATAGCAAGGTAGCATCAGTTAAACAATTTATTGTGGCTGAAACATGGGGTCTGAGGCAGGAAATGAAGGGAGATAAAACTAGAAGGTTGCCCTGAATGCTGTGTGCAGGAGCTTAAACTTTTTTAAATTTTTTATTAGTGCATTATATTCATACATCATATTGGGGTAAAAATCTTGTGGGGACATACACATACACATCACCAATTTAAAGTCTACCCAATTCCCACCCCAATCCCTCCCCATCCCTCCTTCTCTTGCTTGGCTTAGTGGTTGACTTCGATATGTTTAAGTACATTGTGTGTTTTAGAGAATTTCCTTCTTCTCCCCTCCCATCACCTCATTTAGGTTGTCTTGTTTGCTCCTCTATAGGATTTCCTTTTCATCTAGACTTCCTTCTATGAACCACTTATCCTTAGCTTTTGCATATTAGGGAAAGCATCTGATTTCTTATTTTTTGTGAATGACTAGTCTCACTTAGCATAATGTTCTACAGTTACATCCATTTCCCTGAAAATGATGTAATTGATTTATTTAATGGCTGAGTACAATTCAATTGTGTACATATCCCACAGATTTTAATCCATTCATCTATTGATGGACATCTTGTCTGGTTCCATACTTTGGCAATGGTGAATTGTGCAGCTATGAACATAGATACACATGCATTAGTTTGGTAGTTTGGTTTACTTTCTTTTGGGAAGATACCCGGAAGTGGTATTGCTGGATCAAATGGTAAAGTTGTTCCCATTCTTCTGAGGATTCTCCATACTGTTTTCCAAAGTGGTTGCACTAATTTGCAATCCCACCAACAATGTTTTAGAGTAACCACTTCTCCACACCCTGGCCAGCATTTGTTGTTGTTTGTGTTTTGAATGATTCCCATTCTATTTGGTTTAGGTAAAATCTCAGGGTAGTTTTGATTTGCATCTCTCTGATTACCAATGATGTTAAGCATTTCTTCATGCATTTATTGGACATTTGAATTTCTTCTTTCGTGAAGTGTCTATATAGTTCACTTGCCCATTTTGTTACTGGATGATTTGTTATTTTAGGGTTGAGTTTCTTGAGTTCTTTGTATATTCTAGCTATTAGTCCTCTATTAGTGGTGTAGGTGGCAAAAATCTTCTCCCATTCTGTTGGCTCTCAGTTGAAGTTCTTGACAGTTTCCTTTGCTGAACAGAAGCTCTTCAGTTTCATGCAATCCCATGCATTGATTCGCTGTTTGTTTTGTTGTGCCTTTGGGGTCTTGTTGAGAAAGTATTTATCTGTGCCTATGTGTTGCAGTGTTGGATCTATGCCCTCTTCAAGGAGCTCCAAGGTTTCTGGTTTGATTTCCAAGTCTTTTATCCATCTTGAATTGACTCTTCTGTAGGGTGAGAAAGTACGATTAATTTCCAATTTTCTACATATGGTTAACCAGTTTTTCCAACACCATTTGTTGAACAGGCTATCTTTTTTCTAGTGTATGTTTTTGGCTCCTTTGTCAAAAATCAATTGGCTGAAAGTGTGTGGACTTGTTTCTGGGTCTTCTATTCTGCTCCATTGGTCTATGTATCTGTTTTTTGTGCCAGTACCATGCTGTTTTTATTACAATGGCTTTGTAGTATAGTTTAAAGTCAGGTATTGTGATCCCTCCTGCATGGTTTTTATTGCTGAAAACTACTTTGGCTATTCTGGGCCTTTTGTTATTCCAAATTAATTTAAGGACTATTTTTTCTATGTCTGAGAGGAATGATCGCATTTGAATCTGTAGATAACTTTTGAAAGGATGGCCATTTTAATATTTATTCTGCCAATCAATGAACATGGAAGATCTTTCCATCTTCTAAGATCTTCTTCGATTTCTTTTTTCAGTGTTTTATAATTTTCTTTGTAGAGATCTTTTACCTCCTTGGTTAAGTTCACTCCTAAGTTTTGTTTTTTTGTTTTTTGTTTTTTTGTGGGAGATTCTGAGTGGAAGTGTTTTCTGAATTTCTTTTTCAGTAGATTTATGGTTGATGTACAGGAAAGCTTCTCATTTTTTGAGATTGATTTTGTATACAGACACTGCTGAATTTGTTGATCAGTTCTATAAGCCTTTTGGTTGAGTTTGTTGGGTTTTCTATATATAGCATCATGTCATCTGCAAATAGTGAAAGTTTGAGTTCTTCTTTTCCTATTTGCACTCCTTTGATTTCCTTTTCTTGACTTATTGCTCTGGCTAGAGGTTCTAGTACTATATTGAAGAGAAGTGGTGATAATGGACATCCTTGTCTCATTCCTGTTTTTAGAGGGAATTCTTGAAGTTTTTCCCCATTTAATATGATGTTGGTGGTGGGTTTATTGTAGAATGCCTTTATGATGTTGAGATCTGTTCCTTCTGTTCCAATTCTCTGCAGTGTTTTTTTATCATAAATGGATGTTGAATTTTATCAAATGTTTTTGCAGCATCTATTGAAATGATCATGTGATTTTTGTCTTTGATTCTGTTTATATGATGAATTGCATGGACTGATTTTCATATGTTGAACCAGCCTTGCATCCCTGGGATGAAGCCTTCCTGGTCATGGTGTATGATTTTTTTTAACGTTCTTTTGAATGTGTGCTGCTAGTATTTTGTTTAAAAGTTTTGCATCCAAGTTCATCAAAGATATAGGCCTGTAGTTTTCCTTCCTTGAACTGTCTTTATTCGGTTTGGGTATTAGTGTGATGTTGGCTTCATAAAATGTATTTGGGAGAGTCCCAGTTTTTTCTATTTCACGAAATAGTTTGAGGAGTATTGGGGTTAGCTCTTCTATTAAGATTTTATAGAATTCACTTGGGAAATCATCTGATCCTCGGCTTTTCTTTGATGGTAAGCTCTTTATTGCTGTTTCAATCTCTTTGATTGTTATTGGTTGGTTTAAGTGTTCTATATCTTCTTGAACCAGTTTAAGAAGGTTATATTTATCTAGGAAGTTGTCGATTTCCTCCAGATTTTCCATTTTGTTGGAGTATAGTTTTTCAAAGTAGCTTCTGATAATCCTCTGGATTTCTACACTGTCAGTAATAATGTTTCCTTTTTCATCTCTTATCTTCATAATTTGGGTTGATTCTCTCTTTTTTGTAGTTAGGTTGGGTAGAGGTTTATCTATCTTGTTAATATTTTCAAGAAACCAGCTATTGGTTTTGTTGATTTTCTGTATTTTTTTCATTCTCTATTTTGTTAATTTCTGCTCTAATTTTAATAATTCCCTGTCTTCTACTGGCTTTGGGGTTTGATTGTCCCTGCTTTTAAGGGCTTTGAGGTGTGTCGTTAGGTGATTTATTTGAAGATTTTCTGGTTTTCTTATGTGAGCACTCAGTGCTATAAATTTTCCTCTTAATACTGCCTTCAAAGTGTCCCAGAGTTTTTTATATGTTGTATCTTTATTTTCATTTGTTTCTAGAAATTTCTTGATTTCACCTCTTACATCTTCTATGACCCGTTCTTCATTCAGAAGTGTGGTGTTCAGTCTCTACATGTTTATGTTGTTTTTCTGGGTCTTCTTAAAGTTGATTTCTAGTTTCATTCCATTATGGTCTGAAATGACACAGGGAACTATGTAACATTTTTTAAATTTGCTAGTGCTTATTTTGTGTCCCAGGATGTGATATATTTTGGAGAAGGTTCCGTGAGCAGCTGAGAAAAATGTAAACTCCGCTGTAGTTGGGTGAAATATTCTATATGTGTCCAATAGGTCCATTTGATTAATGATGTTCCTTAGTTCTGAGGCATCTTTACTGACCTTTTATCTGTAAAATTGGTCTAATGTTGTGAGAGGTGTGTTGAAGTCTCCTTGTATTAATGTATTGGGATTTATATGTGACTTCATTTCACAAAGAGTTTGATTTATGAAAGTAGCTGTACCTCTGTTTGGAGCATATATGTTGATTATTATTATTTCCTCTTGCTGGATTATTCCTTTTACCAGTAAAATATGACCTTCTTTGTCTCTTCTAATAAGTTTGGGTTTGAAGTCTATCCATATGTATAACTAAAAAGATATAAAGTGGGACAATGGATTAAAAACCAGAATCCATCCATCTGCTGCTTACAAGAAACACACCTTACAAGTAAAGATAGGAACAAACTCAAGATAAAGGGTGGAGCAAGTAATTCCATGCTAATGGAATATGAAGGCAAGCAGGAGTAGCAACTATGATATTAGACAAGTAGAGATCAATAACAAGAATATCCAAAGGAATTACATAAATAAAAGGTAATTGAATGCTACACTACTAAATGAAGACTAGATCACAGAAGAAATAAGGAAGGAATTTTTTAAAAATCTAGAATCAAATGACAGTAGAGACAAAATATACCAATATCTATGGGACTCCCTGAAGGCAGTGTTAAAAGAAAAATTTAAAGCATTGAGTGCCCACATAATTAAAACATAAAGACTCCAAATAAACAATCTAATGATGTACTTCAAGCCCCTTGAAAAACAGAAACAAACTAACCCCAAAATTGGAAGAAGGCAGGAAATAATAAAAATTAGAGTATAAATTAATAAAATTGAAAACAACAATAACAAAATTCTAGAAGATCAGTAAAACAAATGGCTGTTTCTTTTTAAAAATAAAGATAAATAAGACTTATAAACCCTTAGCCAACATAATAAAAGAGAAGGAGGGAGGGAGTAAGGAAGAGAGAGAAAGAGAACAGATTCAAATGTCTAGAATAAGAAATAAAATTAGAGATGCCACCACAGATGATGTGGAAATCTAGAACATTATTAGGAACCATTCTGAAAACTTATGCTCCAGTAAACTAGAAATCTGAGAAGAAATTGAAAATTTTCTAGATACCTGTAACTGACCTAAACTGGACCAAGAATACAGAGAGAACCTAAACAGACTAATAGGAAACAAAGAGGTTGAAACAGCAATAAAATGTATCCCATCAATGAAAAGTTTATGCCCAGATGGATTTCCAGTTGAATTTTCAAGACATTTATAGAACTAAGTCCTATGCTCCTTTATTTCATGAAATAGAAAAAAAGAATTTTATCAACTAATTATATGAAGCCAGATTCACCTTAATTTCTAAACCAGATAAATATACATAAAAAAGAAATAAAAGGTCAATACCATTAATGATGATAGATACAAAAATATTAACAATAGCCGGGCGTGGTGGTGCATGCTTGTAATCCCCACGCTTGGGAGGCAGAGACAGGAGGATCACGCAGGTTCGAAGCGAGCTGTGCACACTGGCTTAGGAGACCCTGTTTCCAAATAAAAATGTAAAAATAGGTCTGGGAGTGTAGCTCGGAGGTAGAAGGGCTTCCAGGTACCCCAGTACCACAAAAAAAAAAAAATTAACAAAACATTAGCAATTCAAAACTACATCAAGAAAATATTACATCACAACCAAGTAGGGGTCATTATAGGAGTGCAAGGCTGGTTCAACATATGAAAATAAATCAATTTAACCCACCAAATAAATAACTGGCAGAATTCCCCTTAAGATAAAAAACTAGACAAGGATGCCCACTGTTACCACTCCTATTAATACAGTACTTGAAACTCTGCCTTCAACAATAAAACAGGAGAAGGTAATTAAAGGAATAAAAATAGGGAAAGAAGAGCTGAAATTATCTTTGTTTGCTGATGATCCTTTACCTAGAAGATAAAAAAAAATCAACAAGAAGACATTTAGAGGTGATAAATAGATTCAGAAAGCTGGGTGCGGTGGTGCACATTTGTAATCCCCGTGCTTGGGAGGCTGAGACAGGAAGATCGCACAGGTTCGAAGCCAGCCACAGCTACTTAGTGAGGCTCTCAGCAACTTAATGAGACCCTGTTTCCAAATAAAATATAAAATGGGTCTGGGAGTATATCCCGGAGGTAGAAAGCCTCTGGATTCCACCACCAGTATCACTTAATAAAAAAAAAAAAGAAGAAAGATTCAGAAAAAAGCAGGTAGCTGAATACAAAATTAACTTGTGAAAATCATTAGCATTTCTTTATATCAATAATGAATCCATCAGAAAAGAAGTTCAGAAAACAATTCCATTCACAATAATCTCAAAAAGAATAAAATGCACAGGAATAAATTTTTTATTTTTTTTATAAGTGGAACATATTGAGAGTGGTGTACATTTACATTGTGCTTCATGCCCTTCCCCCTCCATTTCCCTCCCCCCCCATAGAGAGTGTCCAGGTTAATCATGTTGTATTTATGCTATTACACATATTCTTATGTAGCTCCTCCATTGAACAGCCTCAGCTTTCTTCCTCTCTTATCCTTCCATTCAAGCTTTGCTGAGATTTCCCCTCCATCATCTGGAGTCCCTCTGGTATTACCACTGCATCCTAGCTTGGGCATATTAGAGAAAACATATGTCCCTTCCCTTTCTTTTCTTTTTTTAAAATTTTTTTATTGGTGCACTGCATTCATACATCATAATGGGATAAAAAAAAAAACTTTTGTAGACATACATGCACACATCGCCCAATTAGCCCCTACCCGATCCCCACCCCATTCCCTCCCCATCCCTCCTTTCCATGCTTGGCTTAGTGGTTGACATCTAGTATTATAGCAGTTTATCCAAAATTAACAATGATAATCTCACATAAGTTTCATTTGCCTGATACCAAGCTTTTGATGATGTAAAAATAACATTTCAATATTTCTTTTTGTTTGCTTTCTTACCAGAAAATATTTTTTAGGTGAAACTATCATACATTTATTTATTTTTCGGAAAAAATCTATCCTAATATGGAATATGGACTCTAGATACCCAAAATGATCTCGAAGAAGGACAAAGCTAGAAGATGTATATTTTCTGATTTCAAACCATATAAAGCTACAATAATTGAAACGGTGTAGTACTGTTCCAGAGGCAGATATATAAACCATTGGAGTTAAATAAAAGCCTAGAGATGAATTCTTCCAAATATTGTCAAGTTATTTTTGACAAGGTTTCCACAAACATTTGGTGGAGGAAATAATAATCTTTTAACTAAATATTGTTGAAAAATAATAATTACATGAAAAAGAATAAAATTGGACCCTTACCTAACACCATATACAAACATTAACTCAAAATAGATAAAAAACCTAAATATAAATCTTAAGACTATAAACTTTTAGAAGAAAATCTGGGTCATAAAACCTCACAACATTGAAATTGGCAGTGATTTCTTGGATATGATTTCAATGGCACAGGCAACAGAAGAGTATACAAACTCCCTAAAAAATAAAAAAAAATATTGTATATCCAAAGACAATGTAAACAGAGTTCAAAGTTACTGATAGAATGGGATAAAATATTTCCAAATGCTATATCTAAAGGTTATTAATATTCCAACTAGAAATCCTAAAAATTAGCAACAATAAAAGCAAACAATATAATTTAGAGATAGGTAAAAGACTAACATAAATAATGAATCTCCACAGATAACCAATCTTGTCTGTTGGATGGAAAATCTTGTTTCTCTGGTTCTGGTGTGTGTTGCCTATTTCTTCTTTGTAGTTAATCTCTTTGAGTATTTTCTCTAGTGCTGGTTTTGAAGACATAAATTCCTTCAGTTTCTATTTGTCATGGAAGCTTCTTATTTCCCCATCTAATTTGATAGAAAGTTTTGCTGGATAGAAAATTTTTGACTGGAAGTTGTTTTCTTTCAGAGTTTGGAATATGTTACTCCAAGCCCTTCTGGCTCTCATGACTTGGTTTGGGAAGTCTGGAGTGATTCTAATTGGTTTGCCTCTGAATGTCACTTGGCCCTTTGCTTTTGTTGCCTTTAAGATTCTCTGCTTGGCTTCCACATTGGTCATTTTGACAATTATGTGGCGTGGGGATCCTCTTCTCCAATCCTGTCTAAAAGGAGTTCTATAGGTTTCCTGGACCTGCGTATCGACCTCTTGCTCTACGTCTGGAAAATATTCTGCTATTACTTCCTTGAAGAGATTGTTGATCCCTTTGGTTTTACTTTCTTTTCCCTCCTCTATTCCAATTATTCTTAGGTTAGCTCTCTTAAAATGGGCCCATATTTCTTCAATATCAGATTCCTGCTGTCGGATATTTTTTTCTAGATTAGAAACTATGCGTTCATTTTTGGAATGATCATCTTCTAAGAGCGAGATTCTGTTCTCCAAGTGTTCTAATCGGTTGTTTGTGCTTTGAATTGAGGCCTTTACTTCATTAATTGCATCCTTTATCTCTTTTTGGCTCTCTCTGAAACACCTCTATTATTTCTACAGTTATCTTCCTGATTTGATCTTCTAGAAATCTCTGAATTTCTGTTTTATCAGGTTCTGATGTTGTGGGGTTGTGAGCATTCATTGCTCCATTGTTATTCCTCTTTCCCATGATTTCAGAAGTTTGTGCCTTCTCTGGGTTCTTCCCTTGGGTCACTACGACTTCACTTAAGGTGCTCTGGATCTCGAGTCTGTGGTATCTCAGTCCCCACTACTCCTTTACTAGGTTGTATCGCAGAGTCTCAGACCCAGGGAGTTGATCGAGGCTGCTTTAGACCATGGGAGGGGGCCAGGTTGGGCGTTCTCCTATGGTGTGATATTTCTGTCACTGCCACTCCCCTACTGGGTCAGGTCCCTGGGAGTGCAGTACCTAGTGGACTCGGTGAATTTGCTGCTGCTGCCTCCAGTAGCAATATGGCACCGCTGCCATGCCCTCAGCCATGAGGCTGGCGTATTTCTTCTCTGGTTTTGAGCTCTGCTCTGAGTCCCTGCAGAGTGTGCTGAGCCCAGCCACTGGGAACTTTAGATGCTCCCTGTGCCAAAAAATCTGCTGAATTCTACCCGACTGTTCCGCAGCGGCTCACCTCAGCTAGCTGCCAGCCGCTCCTCTCTGGAGCCTGGTGGGCTGTTGAGTGTGTTGGTCTAGAGCCACCCGGTGAACTCGCCGCTGCCACCGGCAGTAAGGCGCTGCTGCCGCATTCTCGGGCGTGAGGCTGGCGTATCACTTCTGTGACTCTGAGCTCTGTTCTGAGTCCCCCTCCTCTCTGGGGCCTGATGCTGCCTAAAACCCCTCTTTCTATTCTTGACTAATCTCACTTATCATAATGTTCTCCAGCTCCCTCCATCTTCTTGCAAATGCTATTATTTTATTTTTCTTTATAGCTGAATAGAATTCTAGTGTGTGTATTTTCCATAATTTTGCAATCCATTCATCTGTTGATGGAGATCTAGGTTGGTTCCATACTTTGGCTATTACAAACTGCTGCTATGAACATGGGTATGCATATGTTAATGTAGTTCTCTGATTTCAGCCCCTTTGGAAAGATACCCAGGAGTGATATAGCCAGATCAAATGGTGGATCTATTCCCAGTTTTCTAAGGAATCTCCATACTGATCTCCATGGTGGCTGAACTACTTTGCACTGCCACCAACAGTGTAAAAGAGTTCCTCTTTCCCCACATCCTCGCCAGCAATTGTTGTTTGATTTCTTCATGTTTGCCACTCTGATTGGGGTTAGATGGAATCTCAGCATAGTTTTGATTTGCATCTCCCTGATGGTTAGTGATGTTGCACATCTTTTCATGTATCTATTGGCCATTTGTATCTCTTCTTTTCTGAAATATCTATTTATTTCAGTTGCCCATTTCTTGATTGGGTTGTTTGTTTTGCTAGTGTAGAGTCTTTTGAGCTCTTTGTATATTCCGGATATTAGCCCCCTATGAGAGTGGTGGCTGGTAAAGATCTTCTCCCATTCTGTAGGTTTCCTCTTTAGGTTCTTGATGGTTTCCTTTGATGAGAAGAAACTTTTTAGTTTGAAGAGATCCCACTTATTAACTCTTGCTTTAATTTCCTGATGCACAGGAATAAATTTAACCAAGGAGATAAAAGACTTCTACAATAAAAACTATAAAGCACTAAAGAAAGAAATTGAACAATTTGGAAATACCTCCCATTCTCTTGGATAGTCACAATAAATATACTCAAAATGGCCATTCTACCAAAATCAACCTACATATTCAATGTAATCCCTATTAAAGTATCATGGTCATTTTTCACAGATTTAGAAAAATAAACTATAAAATTCATATGGATAACAAAAGACTCATAATATCCAAGCAATACTCAGCAGTTCTTATTACCATACTGTAGGCATTACAATACTTCACTTCAAACTATACTATAAGGCAATAATAAACACAGCATTGTATTGGCATAAAAAAGACACATAGATCAGTAGAACAGAGTAGAAGATTCAGAGACAAAGCCCCATATTTATAACCAGTTGATTTCTGATAAAAGTGCCCAAAGTATATGCCAGAGAAAAGATAACCCTTTCAACAAATGATACTGAGAAAACTGGTTATCCATATGTATAAGAATGGAATTAAATCCCAACTTCTCACCTTGCACAAGAGCCAAAGACTTAGAAATTAATTAGACCAGAAACTAAAACTGTTAGAAGAGGGCATAGGACAAATACTTTAACATATAAGTATTTGTAGAACCTTCCTAAACAGGTTCCCCAAAGCTCAAGAGGTTAAAACAAGAATTAATAAATGAGATGGAATTAAAATAAGGAGCTTCTGTTAAGTCAAGAAAACCATCAAAAGTCTACAGAGAGCCTACAGAATGGGAAAAAATCTTCACCATCTACTCCTTTGATAAAGTACTAATATCTAACATATACAAAGAACTTAAAAAACTAAACATTAAAAATAAAAAATGGGCAAGTGAAATGAATAGACAGTCCTCAAAAAAAGATACACAAATGGCCAATAAATATATGAAAATATGTTCCACATTAGCCTGGACAGGGTGGTACATGCTTGTCATCCCAGTACTTGGGAGGCTGAGACAGGAGGATAGCAGGTTCATGGCCACCCTCAGCAATTTAGTGAGACTCTCTGCAACTTAATAAGAACCTGTTTTAAAAATAAAAGAATAAAATAGGGCTGGGAGTATAGCTCAGAAGTAGAATGACCCTGAGTTTAATTCCGAGTTTTGTGCTCACAAGCCTATGTGCACGCACATGTGTGCACGTGCATGCACACACACAAACACACACACACACACACACACACACACACACACACGTTCAACATCTTTAGCAATCAGGGAAATGCAAATCAAAACCACACTAAGAGTCCATCTAACTCCAGTTAGCATAGCAATCATAAACACAAACAATAATAAAAACTGGAGAGGATGTAGGGAAACAGGAATTCTAATACACTGTTGGTGGGACTACAAACTAGTACAACCAATATGGAGATCAGTGGTAAAATTTCACAGAATATTGGGAATGGAACTGCCATATGACCTAATTATAGCACTCCTGGGCAGCTTTCCAAAGGAATTGAAATCAGAATATTATAGCAATACTTGCATATCTATGTTCATAGCAGCACAATTTACACTAGCCAAATTATGGAGCCAATGCTCTGCCACTGAACTATACCACACCCTTTTTACTTTTTTTGTGGTGGTACTGGGGTTCCTGGAAGCCCTTATACCTCCAGGCTACACTCCCAGACCTATTTTTACATTTTTATTTGTAAACAGGGTCTCCTAAGCCAGCACGCGCGGCTGGCTTCGAACCTGCACGATCCTCCTGTCTCTGCCTCGCAAGCGCGGGGATTACAAGCATGCGCCACCATGCACAGCTCCTTTTTTACTTTTTACTTTGACATGGTCTCACCAGGTTGCCCATGCTGGGCTTGAACTTGAGACCCTCCTGTCTCAGCTTCCCAAGTACTAGGTTGTAGGTGTCCACCACCACACCAGCCTTTTATCCATTTTGAAAGCAGTTTGGTCATGTTTTTATTGGTGAGTGTTAAAGGTTCTTTGTATATTTTGGATAAAAATCTTTGGTTCTCTGAATTTTAATGCATAACTAGATTGATTTAATTATAAAAATTAGGATATAGATTGGTTCCATTACACCCTAAAATTGTATTTTACCTTTTGTATTATATGTTTCTACCTCTTGGCAACTACTGATCTATTCTTTATCACTTTACCTTTGTGTTTTAATAAATGTACTATATGTGGAATCATAAAATATATAAACTTTTGAGAGTACCTAACTCAACATAGTACCTTTGAGATCTCTCCAGTTGTTGTATATATCACTAGTGTGCTCTTTTAATTCCTCAGGTGTGTTCCATTGTATGGATGCATATAGTTTGTCTACCCATCCAAGGTTATTAAACTCTATTTTTAGTTTTAGAATTTAAAATTCACTGGAAGTTTCTATGTGGAAAATTTTTTATAGTCAAATAAGAACCATTTTATTTCTTCCTTTATAATTAGCATATGCTTTGTGTCTTTTTCATACTTTATTCCACTGGGTAGGGTTTCCAGTGTGATATTAAATAGATATGGTGCCACAATTAATGTTAGGAGAAAGCTTTCAGTCTCTCACCATTATTATGGTGTTACTTGTAGATTTTTTTGTATAGGCCATTTATCAAGCTAAGGAGGTAACCTTCTAGTCCTAGTTTGCTGAGAATTCTTATCATGTATGGATATAAAGTACTGTCAATTGCTCTTTATTCATCAACTGATGAAACAGATGTCATTTAAATCTCATTTGGTCGTGGCATATTCTTATTTGTTAAAATATTACTAAATTCAATTTGCTTATATTTTATAATTTTTTGTGTCTGTGTTCATGCAGGATGTTGGTCTTTTCTCATACTACATTTGCTGGATTTGGAATCAGAATAATGTTAGTCCCATAAAGTGAGTTGGAATTTGATCCTTCCTCTTCTATATTCTGGAAGCTATTATATTATTAGTGTTAATTTCTTTTTTAAATGTTTGATGTAATTTATTCGTGAAAATCTGTACCCAGAGATTTCTTTTTCAGATGGTTTATGATTATAAATACTCTCTCTCTCTCTCTCTCTCTCTCTCTCTCTCTCTCTCTCTCTCTCTGAATGAGCTTTGGTAGTTTGTGGTTTTTGAGAAGTTCATCCATTTCACCTAAGTGATTGAAGTTGTTTGTAGTATCACCTTATCCTTTAAATGTCTGTGGGACACACACACACACACACACACACACACACACACACACTCCTTTAATTCCTTATATTGGCAATTTGCATGTTTTCTCCTTTTAATTTGTCAGTATTGCTAGAGGTTTACACAATTTTCTTCTCTTCCTCCTCCTTCCTCTCCTCCTCCTTCTTGTGGTCCTAGAGATTGAAAGCAGGGGCATTCTACCTCTTAGCTACACTCCCAGTCCTATTTTATTATTTTATTTTTAAACAGGATGTCACTGAGTTTCAGAAGGACTTACTAAGTTGCTGAGACTGGCTGTGAACCTGTGATCCTCCTCTCTTAGCCTCCCAAGTACTGGGATTAAAGCATGGTCCACCATCCTCAGCTTTTACTACTTTCCCCAATTTTTATCAGATTTTAGACATCAAGGAAATAGTATTTATTTGTTATCTGATATTTTATCAATTCCACAAAATACTTGGGGTGTGGCCCTCTAATGTTGTATTATCTTTAGGAAAATCACTGCCTTCGTTTTTCTTAGTTCTGTGAGGGATTTCTTCATAACATTGGTTTAAAATTTCTGTCCTCTTAGCTTTTTATCCCTAGCTCTTGTTTTCGAAAAAGAATAAGTATAACCTCTCTCAAACTATGTATTTTAATTACTTGAAGAATTTTCTATGTTGTTTCTAATTTCTCTGGTCTAATCTCTTTCCTTCTTTGTCTCACATTCTCTCTTTCTTCCTTCATCTCCTTTTGTGGTACTGAGGATTGATCACAGAGATAGTCTACCTCTGAGCTACTGCCCAACCCTTTTTATATTTATTTTGAAACATGGTTTCACTGAGTTGTTGAGGCTCACCTGGAATCTCCCTTTTTTTATCTTCTCTTCTCCCTTTTCTTTTATTCTCTTTTAGAATATTTGAAATCTCTGTCATGCTCTCTTCCAGGCACTGTGATACCTTTTTTTCCTTTTTCACAGAAAAATTACAAACTGGAAGGACAAAAGGCATGTCCCCATCCCCTCCCCATTTTCTGGCACAATTAAGGGCTGTTCTGAACCTTATGGAAGTTCTTTCCTGCTGTGGTTTGATTTTTACCTCCATCACCCTCTCAGGCATTTTCTTCCATGTAAGTTTTAAGCTGTAACATAGCAACATTTTGTAACTCCCATTTGCACTGTGGTCCAACCAGTGCAGATCTGGAAAGTCCTCTACTCCCATCTCATAAAGTTATCTGTCTTTTGAGTAGCTTATATGTAGAGATAAGTCATGACTGGTAGAGTGAATCCGAATGGCTGATGAGATGTGTAGAAATTAGACAGGTCATATGTGCATTTCCTAATGAATTTTCACCTCATACCTAAATACCAAGCTATAATCAGATATGCAAAAGCTTCTATGGTGTAGGGTAAGACCCTAGCCTAATAACTATGAGGGATATCAGGGTACTTGTGAGGGAATTTTCCCAATGCCATTTAGTGTTTTATTCACCTCCCACTGAAAATTGTCAAAGTCTAGAATTGCTCAAGTTCAATGTGCCACCCTGTGTGTTTTTTGCATACTTAATAGTGTTTTATTCACCTTCTATTGAATGTTCATTAGGAAATCATATATGGCCAGTCTTCTACTCATGGCATAAGACATTCAAATGCACTCTTCTAGTAATGACTCATTCCTATGTACATGTTCAAAGGTTCTCCCAGGGACTTTGTCAAGGGCAGCAGTTTTATAATGAACCAAGAATTTATGGTGTGGAGAGTGCATATTTTATACTGGTGAACTGCAACTCATTAGTGGTAGATGGATGAAGGATAAAACAATTTTACTTAGTGATTCACTGTAGTTATTATTAAAAATGAAGACATAAGCAAATTTTTGAAACTTCAGGGTATATTCAAGGTGAGTTTGAATTGCCTAATGTCATAGCTTAAAAATTAAACCAATGGCTTAGAATTCAAAATAAAAAGTAAAACAGTTTCTATAAAGAGAGCATAAAGCTTTGTAGAGAGGAAGTTTTGCCTTTTCTATACAGCTTTGCAACTGAAAATTTCTGTGTGGATTCCACTGACCCTGAATAATAAGGGTGGAAGTGGTCCTTTATGTTATACACACTAATTTTCTAATTTTGATTTACACACAGATTTCTTTTTAAATTCTCCATGGTGAGTGACTGTCATTTTGATAGCAAGAAAATGTTTAGAGATGAAAGTTAGAAAAGCCTTGACTGGAATAGTAAAACCTATAATATACCCAGTATCAAACTCTACACAAAGATTTGAAGACAAAGGGTAGAGGTGTATGTAAAGAAGAATTCTAGCTTATGGTAGGTTAGGAGAGAAGAGCTCAGATTACCATATGGTTATTTTATCTGACAGAGCACATTGGCTTTTGCTTCTTGCATATTGAATATATTGTAAACCACAAAACATCCCTGCACATGATAGTAGAATCTCTATTCACAATGCTAATATTCAGAAGGAGGAGTTGAAGAGAAGTTGTTCAGAGTACTTACATGTGCTTCTGAAAGGTTTAATCTGAAAGAGAGGCTACTGTATCAGATTCCAGAGCAACATATTAAAATCAAACATAGTTCTGAATGGTAGTGTGAGAAGAAACAATTAGATTTTCCTGGAAAGAAATTTCTAATTCCTGAAATAGTGGGAAAACTTAAAAGAATGGCATTTTTGTCCTTTTAATATTCAAGCATTAAAGAGAAAGGCTAGACTTAAGCAAAATATTTAATTTTTTTACAAACCCTCCTTCTAGCATATTGTAGAGTTCCCTTATAATTTCTTCTCAATATTAGATCATTCTCTGTACCTCTAAGAGCCTAAAACTCACACTGTGATGACTCTGGTGAACAAAAAGCAGGCAGTGTCCCAAGCCTGCATTCTGAGTTTTTATGTCTCACTGCCTGTCACAAGGAAGCTTCCTGGACATTTTAGACTTTTTAAAAAAACTGCACTTCAATAAAAATAAAGATTTTCCTTTTTGGTCGCCATTTCTTCTGGCAGACTGAGCCTAAAGTGCACTTTATTTCCCTTTAATTTAACAGCTCCAGCAGCTTTTCCAGTTAAATCGACTGTTCATTATTGAGCCCCATTTATGAAGGGGCTGTGCAGTGCAGTTTAATGAATCCTTGGCACAAAGCTCCCTTTCAGGACTGGAAAAGAATAGGGGCTGTTCAGGCCCTGTAGGGCTGTATGTCAAAGCCAGCCCATAATGCCTGTCAGCCAAGGGCAGAAATTCCCACTGATATAAGAATGTGCAAGAAATCAACTTTCACCACCGACGAGCAGATTAAGACATGATCAGGAAATGAGACTGTAGGTTTAGAACAGTGACACCTGTTTGAACAGAGCTATTTTCCCATCCCTTGATCAGGGTGGCTGGAGTGGGGGCTGGGAGAAGCTACAGCACAGCCAAGGCCTCAAGGCCCTGCAGGTTCTCTGGGAGCAGGAGAAACCTTGTGAGTGGAGATCTTTGGGCTAAGCCCTGTACTAAGTGCCTCCACACATTTTCACAGCTTTCATCCTGAGACCTATGGGGATCATTCCCATAAGATACTGCATGTGTGTGTGGGGTGGGGGGATGGGAGGTCAGGGTTTTTCATTTCTGGCTCAAGGTTACCCTACTAACTTGCCACTAAATGGCAAAAATGGGGTAAAACACAGGGCTGTCTGGAATGGGATATCTGTTTTTCCTAGTGTTCTGAAGTGAGTTTCATCAAAAAGAGATGGTCCATTGGAAATAGTCAAGCTCTCATCACTAGAGATACTTCAAAAGTTTTAATTCCACAGCATATATATTGAGTTTGTGTGTACAGAACACATGTGATATTTGTTAAAAATATAGGCAAGTGAGACATAGGATGACAATAAGAGGAGTGGTAGTTTCAGAGACCTGCCTTTGCTCCTATACAGCTCTGGCAAGATGTAAGGCTCCTATTTTTCAGACCACCCAATTGTGGTGAATGGGGAGAAGTCAGACCAGCCCAGACATAGCTGTGGAGAATAGACTCTTACATTGAGTTTGGTCTCAGAGGCTTCTGCCACCTATGGAGGTAGAGAGAGACCGAAACTCCAAATCTGTGGAAAGCCAGGAGTGTGACCTGTGCTTAACACTAGATTCAGCCCCATTGATACTGGCCATCTGCATAGGCTAAGAAAGAATCAGAGAACCAGGTTCGCAGCAGGAAAGGTGCTGGTGGCACTCGGTGTTTACCACCAGAGAGATGGCAGAGGCCCAGTCTGCCAAATATTCATATATTTGTAGAGTTGCATTAATTTTTTGTTGGTGTTCTTTTAGGTTTTTTTTTTTTTGTGTGTGTGTGTGTATCCCTGTTTGTATACTTTTTCCCAACCCCTCTCCCAAGTTTCTTTCCTTGTACATTCCTACTCTCTTCTCTCTACTTTCTTTTTTCTCTCTTATTTTCTCTTCCTTGTCTTATATTAAATCCATTTCAAATCACTATACCAGAAACTCTACCTTGGTTACTAGAACACTACTACATATTCACTATCTCTAATCTCTACTATATACTACCTTACCAAACTCATACTCTCATTCTATTTGATCCTATCTGTGGCTTTATCCTATTCCTGAATTTACGACTTCACTTCCTCCTCACTTAATCTTCACTGTTGAATACAATACAACTTGCCCTTGGATATAGCAGCTGACACCTAGATACTGAGAGAAATCTATTAAAAACCAACATATACAAACTTCTGAAATCAGGAGAAGGAGGAATAACAAGGAAGCAATGCGCTCCCACAACACCACAATAACAGAACCTGACAACACAGAATTGCAGATATCTTCAGAAGGTCCAATCAGTAATGTAACTGTAGAAATAATATAGGACTTCTGAAAAGAATTTAGAAAGAGTGTGAAAGAAATAAAAGATGCAGACATTGAAGTAAAGGCATCAATTCTAACTACAATTGATTAGAACACATGGAGAATAGAATCTTACTCCTAGAAGATGATCATTCCAAAGGTGAATGCATAGTATATAACTTAGGAAAAACAATTCGACAGCATAAATTGGACATTGAAGAAATATGGGCCCATTTAAAAAGAGCTAACCTAAGCCAGGCATGGTGGTGAACACTTGTGATCCCCACGCTTGGGAGGCAGAAGCAGCAGCGCAGCTGGCTTAAGAGACCCTGTTTCCAAATAAAAAAGTATAAAAAATATAGGTCTAGAAGTTTAACCCAGAGGTAGAAGGGTTTCCAGGAACCCCAGTGCCACACACAAAAAAAGAGCTAACCTAAGAATAATTGTCATAAAAGTGGGAATATAAGGTGAAACCAAAGGGATCCACAATCTTTTAAGGAAGTAATATCAGAAAACTATCCAAAAATAGAACAAGAGGTCAATATACAGGTTAAAAAAAAACTTATAGAAACTCCTTTAGACAAGATAAAAGGCTTCCTGTGCCACATAATAGTCAAATTGACCAATGTAGAAGCCAAGAAGAGAATCTTAAGGGCAACAAAACAAAAGACCAAATGACATTCAGAGGCAAACCAATTAGAATCACTCCAGAGTTCCCAAACCAAGTCATGAAAGCCAGAAGGGCTTGGAGTAGCATATTCCAAACTCTGAAAGAAAACAATTGCAGCCAAAGATTTTCTACCCAACCAAAACTATCTCTCAAATTAGATGGTGAAATAAAAATCTTCCACATCAAACAGAAGTTGAAGGAATTTGTCTTTCAAACCAGCACTAGAAACAATACTCAAAGAGATTATGCTCAAAGAAGAAATAATTAATACATGCCACAAAGAAACAAGAATTTCCATCCAGCAAACAACTAAGCAAAGAAGAACAAATACTACCTCAAATAGAAGTTAAATCTCAATATGTTAGGAATTAAAAATCCTCTCTCAATAATCACACTGAACACAAATGGCCTCAATGCCCAAATAGAAAGACATAAGGTGGCAAAATGGATTAAAAACTAAAATCTATTTATTTGTTGACTGCAAGTATCACACCTTAGAAGTAAAGATATCCATAAACTTAAGGGAAAGGGCTGGAGCAAGATAATCCATGCCAATGGAACTTGAAGACAAGCAAGAATAGCAACTATGATATCAGACAAGTTAGACTTCAAGCTCAAGCTTATTAGAAGAGACAAAGTACATTATTTTTTACTTGTAAGAGGAACAATACAGTAAGAGGAAATAATGATAGTCAACATTTCTGCCCCGAACAAGAGTGCAGCTACTCTCATAAAACAAACTCTTTGTGACATTAAGTCACACATAAATCCCAATACAATAATACTGGGAGACTTTAACACCCCTCTCACACCATTAGACCAATATTCTAGACAAAAGGTCAGTAAAGATGCTTCTGACCTAAAGAACACCATCAACCAAATGAACCTACTTGACACATATAGAATATTTCAGTCAACTACAGCAGAGTTCACATTTTTCTCAGCTGCTCGTGGAAACTTCTCCAAAATAGATCACATCCTGGGCCACAAAGTGAGCACTGGCAAATACAAAAAATGTGACATACTTCCCTGTGTCTTTTCAAATGATAATGGAATGGAATTAGAAATCAACTATAAGAAGACCCAGAGAAACCACATAAACATGTGGAGACTGAACACCACACTGCTGAATGAAGAATGGATCATAGAAGAAGTACAGGGTGAAATCAAGAAATTTCTAGAAACAAAAAGAGAAATACAATATATCAAAACCTCTGGGACACGATGAAGGCAGTATTAAGAGGAAAATTCATGGCACTGAATGTTCACATAAAAAGAACTAAAGTCACCAAATAAATAACCTGGTGACACTCCTCAAAGCCTTTGAAAAACAAAAACAACCTAACCCCAAAGCCAGTAGAAGACAGAACATAATTAAAATCATAGAAGAAATTAACAAAGTAGAGAATAGAAAATACAGAAAATCAACAAAACCAAAAGCTGGTTTCCCCACCAAAATTAACAAGATATATAAACCACTAGCCAACTTAACCTAAAAAAAAAGAGAGAATCAACCTAAATTACAAAGAGATTAAAAAGGAGATATAACTACTGACAGTGCAGAAATCCAGAGGATTTTCAGAAACTACTTTGAGAAACTATACTCTAACAAAATGTGAAATCTGGAAGAAATTGACAACTTTCTAGATAAATACAACCTGCCTAAATGAGTCAAGAAGACATAGAAAATTTAAACCAACCAATAGCAATCAAAGAGATTGGAACAGCAATAAAGAGCCTACCATAAAATATAAGCCCAGAACCAGATGGTTTTCCAAGTGAGTTTTATAAAACCTTTATAGAAGAGCTAATTCCAATACTTCTCAATCTATTTTATGAAACAGAAAAAAAACCCTAAAAACGGGACTCTCCCACATATATTCTATGAAGCCAACAGCACATTAATACCAAAAGCAAATAAAGACAGCTCAAGGAAGGAAAACCACAGGCCTATATTTTTTATGAACTTGGATGCAAAACTGCTAAAAAAAAAAATACTAACAACAAGCATCAAAACCACATACACCATGACAGGTAGGGTTCATTCTAGGGATGTAAGGCTGGTTCAACATATGAATATCAATCCATGTAATTCATCACATAAACAGAACCAAAGACAACAATTATATGATGATTTCAATAAACACTAAAAAAGCTTTTGACAAAATCCAAGATCCATTTATACTAAAAGCACTACACATAACCAGAATAGAAGGAATATACTTCAACATCATAAAGGCAATCTACAATTGCCCCATAGTCAACATCATATTAAATGGGGAAAAACTTTGAGAATTTCCCCTAAAAACAGGAATAAGACAAGGATATCTATTATCACCACTTCTTTTCAATATAGTATTTGTTAGAGTATAGTTATATTACTCTAACCAGAGCAATAAGACAAAAAAAAGGAAATCACAGGAGTAAAACTAGGACAAGAACTAAAACACTCACTGTTTTCAGATGACATGATACTATATTTAGAAGACCCAAGAAAATCAACCAAAAGGCTTTATAGAACTGATCAACAAATTCAGCAAAGTGTCTGGATACAAAATTAATCTTTAAAAATCAGAAGCTTTTTGTATACCAACCATAAATCCACTGAAAAGAAATCCAGAAAACACTTCCAGTAAGGATTTCCCACAAAAAGTAAAATACTTAGAAGCAAACTTAACCAAGGAGGTAAAAGACCGCTACAAAGAAAATTATAAAACATTGAGTAAAGAAATTGAAGAAGACCTAAGAAGATGGAAATATCTTCCATATTCATGGATAGACAGAATAAATATCATCAAAATGGCCATACTTTCAAAAGTAATCTATAGATTCAATACAATACCCATTAAATTACCAAGGTCATTCCTCAAAGACATAGAAAAATAAGTCCTTAAATTTATTTGGAACAACAAAAAACCCAGAATAACCAAAGTAGTTTTCAGCAACAAAAACCATGCAGGAGGAATCACAATACCTGACTTTAAACTATACTACAAAGCCATTGTAATAAAAACAACATGGTACCGGTACAAAAACAGATACATAGACCAATGGAGCAGAATAGAAGATTCAGAAACAAATCTGCACACTTACAGCCAATTTATTCTTGACAAAGGAGTAAAAAGCACACACTGGAAAAAAGATAGCCTGTTCAACAAATGGTGTTGGCAAAATTGGTTAACCATATACAGGAATATAGAAATAAGCAGGATGTAGTGGCACACGCTTGTAATCCCTGCGCTTGGGAGGTGGAGACAGGAGGATCGCACAGGTTCGAAGCTAGCTATGCCGGCTTAAAAGACCCTATTTCCAAATAAAAAGTATAAAATAGGTCTGGGAGTGTAGTGCAGAGGTAGAAGGGTTTCCAAGAACCCCATACCACCAAAAAAAAAAAAAAATGGAAATAAATCCCACTTTCTCTCCCTGCACAAGAGTCAATTCAAGATGGACCAAAGACATGGAAATTAGACCAGAAACCTTGAGGCACCTTGAAGAGGGCATAGATCCAACACCGCAACACACAGGCACAGATAAACACTTTCTCAACAAGACCCCAAAGGCACAAGAAATTAAAAGGTGAATCAATATGTGGGATTGCATTAGACTGAAGAACTTCTATACAGCAAAGGTAACTGTCAAGAACTTCAACCAAGAGCCAACAGAATGGGAGAAGATTTCTGCCAACTACTGCTCTGATAGAGGACTAATATCTAGACTATATAAAGAACTCAAGAAACTCAGCACTAAGAAAACAACCCAATTAAAAATGGGCAAGGGAACTAAATAGACACATCATGAAAGAAAAAATTCAAATTGCCAATAAATGTATGAAAAAATGCTCGACATCATTAGCAATCAAAGAGACGCAAATCAAACTACCCTGAGATTTCACCTAACTCCAACTAGAATGGTAATCATTCAAAACACAAACAACAACAAATGCTGGCGAGGATGTGGAGAAGTGGGAACTCTAATATATTGTTGGCGGGATTGCAAATTAGTGCAACCACTTTGGAAACAGTATGGAGAATCCTCAGAAGAATGAGAACAAATCTACCATTTGATCCAACAATACCACTTCTGGATATCAACCCAAAAGTGTGGAAACCAAAGAACCAAAGTAATGGATGCATATCTATGTTCATAGCTGCCCAGTTCTCCATTGCCAAACTGTGGAACCAGCCAAGATGTCCAAAGATGTCCATTAACAAATGAACGGGTCACAAAACTATGGGAAATGTACACAATGGAATTTTACTCAACTATAAAGAAAACCACAATTACATCATTTTCCGGGAAATGGATGGAACTGGAGGACATTATGCTAAGTGAGATTAGTCAGTCACAAAAAAAATAAGAAAACGATGCTCTCCCTAATATGTGAAAGCTAGGGAGAAAATGGGTCATAGGAAGAACTCTAGATGAAAGAGATGAGCAAATAAGGCAACCTAACTGAGGGGATAGGAGGGGGAAAGAAGGAAGCTATCGATGAGCAAATAAGGTGACCTAACTGAGGGGATGGTAGGGGGGAAGAAGAAAATTCTCTAATGCACATGATATACTTTAACAAACATATTAATGTCAATCACTAAGTCAAACATGAGAAGGACGGAAAGGGAAGGAATAGGGTGAGAACTGGATAAGGGCTAATTGGGTGATGTGTGCATATATTTCTCACCATCTTGCACTCCATTAAGATGTATGACTACAATGCACCAATAAAAATTTAAAAACTTTCCATATCTTATATGTAAATTTGGCTCCATATAGAAAAAAATGATTTATCTACATCATGGTGAGTCAGTGGCAGAGGCAGTCTAGAAACTCAGGTCTTCTGTCTTCCTGACGTGCTTTCTATTTTTACTGCTGTGGATACATATGTCAATCTTAATTTCTTAACCTAGCATTTTCACAGGAGAAACAAAGAAGGAGACAACTTGCACTTTTCTGATTATAAAGAGTGAAGGAGTATGTATTTCAGGGCAGTTTTTAGAATTTCAATGAAATATGGTATTGAGAAATATGTTCAGCTGGGCATGGTGACACACACTTGTAATTGCAGCATTTGGGAGGCTGAGACAGGAGGATTACGGTTCACAGACATCCTCAGCTACTTAGTGAGGCTCTTTGCAACTCAGTGAAACCCTGTTTCAAAATACAGAATAATAAAAAAAAAAATAGGGCTGGGAGTGTAGCTAGGAGGTAGAATGCCCTTGAGTTCCACCCCCGGTACTGAAAAAAGAGAAGAAAGAAAGAAAGAAAGAAAGAAAGAAAGAAAGAAAGAAAGAAAGAAAGAAAGAAAGAAAGAAAGGGAAAGAAAGAAAGAAGAAAGAAAGAAAGAAAAAGGAAGAAAGAAATGCAATACACCCATGATGCTAAAGTAGAAACTGGGACATTAAAGCTCACAGTTTACTTCCCAGTAGCACAGAGGTGATCTGATTTGGTAGGCCTCCCTTGAAACTGACCCAGAGGTGGAGAGTTGTGTACAGAAGACCAGCTGAGGAGAACTCTAGGGAGCTCCATTTGTAGGAAAGTGAGGAAGTTGGGACACATGGAGAGAGAAAGTAGTCTGCTGTCTGTCTCAGCTGAGTCAGTTCTGGAGCTGGGGTGGCCTCTCAGCTTTGGCTCACATGAAGGCATAATGATCTGGCCTTCTGAGCTCTCTCTGGTATACCTGGAAGTGGCTGGAGTCTCCTTCTGAGGTCTATATCCAGCTGTGAGTCGCCAGCAGGCTCAGCAGCAGAGGGATGGGTCCTTCAGCTCAGAGTGAGCATCTGGGCAGAGCGTCACCATATTACTATGTCTGGGTTTTAGTACAAAGCTAACTGTATTAAAAAAAGATTTCAAGGTTGGATGTGGTGGGGAAACACTTGTAGTTACAGTACTTGGGAGGCTGAGACAGGAGGGTTGCAAATTTGAGGACAGCCTCAGCAATGTAGTGATATTCTCAGCAACCTGTTTCAAAACAAAAAAGTAAAAAGGGCTGGGAATGTAGCTCAAAGGTAGAATGCCCTTGGATTCAACCTCCCTTACCCCCCACCCCATACACACAGAATTTCAATTCAAGGGTCAACATGGATGGATTAGTAGTTTCAGGAGCACTATGGTGAGAGGGTTCTGGCTCATCAGGGCTCAGAGGAAAGAGTGTGGGGATTGAGAAGCAATGCCTGTCCAAGAGACTAGGAAGTGAGGTCACATTTTTTGAATTTCATAGTGGTGTTGGACAATTACATCACAGTTTACAAAAGACCATCCTCTATGCTTGGGTGTCTAGGGTTATTATTAACAATGTTGCATTTTATTCTTAAAAATGTCCTCCTTTAAAAATGTTTATTTAATGTTTACCCTAAGTAAGATGTTCTTTTCAGTCTTGCTCTTCCTGCTCTCTTCTGAAAAACTGCTCCTTTTTCTCTTGTTGGGGAAAGTAGCCTAGTATTCTCAGTGCACTTAGGATTTCAAAGATGGGCAGAAATGGTTTGCTCCTGAAACTTCTGCTTCTCGGTTAGAACACAAAACCCTCTAGAGGCAGCAGTGCAAACATCCCTGAAAGCCTTCCTAAAATGGGAAAGAGGAGGAGGAATGCAGGGCAAGGAACAAGAAGAATAGAACACAGACAACCACAGACGAGTATTCTGCTACATGATAAAACAGCATCTCTGGTCTGGCTGAAGGCATATTGGTCCTGTATGTAAAATCAGAGACTCTTACTGGGTGTGGTGGTACACACCTGTAATTCCAGTACTTAGGAGACTGGGACAGTAGAATTACAGTTTAAGAACAGCCTTGGCAATTTAGTGAGACCCTGTTTCAAAATAAAAGAATATTATTAAAGAAGGCTGAGAGTATAGGTCAGAGGTAGAAAGCTCCTGGGTTCAACACTAAACTCTTCTCACCCTTGTAAAAAAAAAAATCAGAGACTTCTAAGGTGACAGGGCAATAGAACTCTAGGAGCTCCCTAGAGTTCTCTCAGCTGGTCTTCTGTACACAACTCTCCACCTCTGGGTCAGTTTCAAGGGAGGCCTACCAAATCAGATCACCTCTGTGCTACTGGGAAGTAAACTGTGAGCTTTAATGTCCCAGTTTCTACTTTAGCATCATGGGTGTATTGCCTTTCTTTCTTTCTTTCTTTCTTTCTTTCTTTCTTTCTCTCTCTCTCTCTTTCTTTCTTTCTTTCTTTCTTTCTTTCTTTCTTTCTTTCTTTCTTTCTGTACATTTTACAGATGGGCCCTAAGATGATACTTGTAGAACAGGGATTAGCACCCTGGTTCTTTGAGACTCCTAGTGTAGTACTTTTTCGATTAGATCAGCCCTTATTTGACTTCTATGTTCCAAAGAGAAATTAGGCAGAGTCCACAGCAGAGTAGCACCATGGAGGCAACAATTTGGCCTCAGTGTAGAGAAAGCTTGCTCACAGACCTGAGATGACTTGGCACAGGGCTTGGCAAGACAATCACTATGCCCAAGAGCATGGAGAATTATTTTCTTCCTGTATAAGCAGAGCGTGACATCAGGTTGGGGGCCAGAGTCCTCTCCTATGACAGGAAAGTAATGCATGCCAAAAAGTGCTACCGAGAACAAGGCAGGGTGCTGCCCAAGGTGAAATACAAAGAAAAATAGGGGTCTCTGCCAGAAATCACCAACAGCACTTCATTTTCATGAGTTCAAGTTTAAGCTCCTAACTTCTGTAAAGATGGCGACTGAGAAAAGCAGCGTTTATGAGTCCCACTAACAATCAATCTTTATTGCCACAAAATCAGCATTTTTCATAGCCAGAAAACACCATCAGCAGAGAAATAAAAACTGTAAATACAAGGGACAGAGAAAAAGAAGACTAGAAGAACAACCAGAGACCAGAAAAGAAACCAGCCCACATTGGGGCAGCAGAGGTGAGCTGGCACCATCTTGCCTCGCAGCACCAGGCTCCAGAGAAGAAAGGGACACAGAAAGGAGATCAAAACCAGAAAAGAAATACACCAGCCTCACACCCAAGGGAGCGGCAGTAGCACCATATCGCCAGCAGCGGTGGCGAGTTCACTGCACCCACGAGAGGTCCAGATTAGCGCACACAACAACCCATCAGGCTCCAGAGAAGAAAGATAAATAAGGACCTGAAGTGAGCAGCTGCAGATCGTTCGGGTGTAACTCAGCAGTTTTTTCAGCGCAAGAATGTCTAAAACTCCCAGTGGCCAAGCTCATCACGCCCTCCAGGGACCCAGAACAGAGCTCAAAACCAGAAAAGAAATACACCAACCTCACGGCCAAGGGCACGGCAGTAGCGCCATATTGCCAGTGGCAATGGTGAGTTCACTGCGCCCAGGACAGCTCCAGATCAGCACACTCAATAACCATAAGTGAAATTGCACCCCCTAAAGAAGAAATCCCAGTATTGCACTCCCAGGGATTGCTCAGCTTTGACAATCTCCCTGGGTCTGAGATTTTCCAGTCCATCCCAGTGAAGGAGTAGTGGTGGCAGAGATACCACACCTAGTCACAGCTCCTCAGTGGAAAACACCCAGCCTGGCACCCCCATGGTCTCAGGCAGCCTCAATTAACTCCCTGGATCTAAGAATTTGTGATACAACCCAGTAAAGGAGTAGTGGTGACTGAGATTACCACAGACTCGAGATCCAGAGCACCCTAAGTGAAGTTGTAATGACCCAGGGAAGAACCCAGAGAAGGCACAAACTCTGAAATCATGGGAAAGAGGAGTAACAATGGAGCATTGAATGCCCACAACCCCATAACATCAGATATTCACAGATCTGATAACATAGACATTCAAAGATCTTCAGAAGATCATATTAGGAATATAACTGTAGAAATAATACAAGACTTTCAAAAAGAATTTAGAGAGAGTTTAAAAGAAATAAAGGATGCAATCATTGAAGTAAAGGCCTCAATTCAAAGTACAAACAATTGATTAGACCAGATGGAGAATATAATCTCACTCCTAGAAGATGATCACTCCAAAAGCGAATACATAGTTTATAATTTAGAAAAAATCAAACAGCAGGAATTGGGCATTGAAGAAATATGGGCCCATTTTAATAGAACTAACCTAAGAATAATTGGAATAGAGGAGGGGAAAAAAAGATGAAACCAAAGGGATCAATAATCTCTTCAAGGAAGTAATAGCAGAAAATTTTCCAAACATAGAGCAAGAGGTTGATACACTGGTCTAGAAAACTTATACAATTCCCTTTATACAGGATCAGAGAAGAGGTTCCCCATGCCACATAATTGTAAAAATGACCAATGTGGAAGCCAATGAGAGAATCTTAAAGGCAACAAAAACAAAAGGCCAAGTGACATTCAAAGGCGAATGAATTAGAATCACTTCAGATTTCCCAAACTAAGTCATGAAATCCAAAAGGGCTTGGAGTAACATATTCCAAATGCTGAAAGAAAACAATTTCCAGCCAAAATTTTTATACCCAGAAAAACTTATCTATCAGATGGGGAAATAATAAGCTTCCATGACAAACAGAAACTGGAGGAATTTATGTCGCCAAAACCAGTGCTAGAGAAAATACTCAAGGAGATTAATTACAAAGAAGAAATAGATAATACATGCCAGAACCAAAGAAACAAGATTTTCCATCCAGCAGACAACTAAGCAAAGAAGAATAAAGAGTATCTCAAACAGAAATAAAATCTTAACATGTTAGGAATTAAAAATTATCTCTCAATAATCACACTGAATGTAAATGGCCACAATTCCCCAATAAAAAGATGTGGTTCTTGTGGGAAGCATTTAGTTTAATTATGACTCAAAAACAAAGCCTCATATTTATAACTAGTTGATTTTTTTATAAAAGTGCCCAAAGCAGATGCTGGAGGAAAGATAACCCTTTCAACAAACTATGTCAGGAGAACTGGCTATCCATATGTATAGGAATGGAATTAAATCCCAACCTTTCACCAGGCTTGGTGGTGCACACTTGTAATTCCAGCATTTGGGAGGCTGAGACAGGAGGATCACGGTACATGGACAGCCTCAACTACTTAGTTAGGCCCTCTGCAACTCAGTGAGACCCTGTTTCAAAAATACAGAATAAAAAATTGGGCAGGGGGGTGTAGCTTGGTGGTCAAATGCCTCTGGGTTCCAGACCCACACACACACAAAAAAATTCCAATCTCTCACCATACACAAGAGTCAAAGGCCTAGAAATTAATTAGTCCAGAAATCAAAACTGTTAAAAGAGGGCATAGAATGAATACTTTAACACTTAAATACTCATAGAATCTTCCTAAACAGGTTTCCAAAAGCAAAGTAAATTAAAACAATCCAATTTACCATGCTGTCTTTTAATTAGGAATTTGAGACCATTGACATTCAATGTTTTTATGAAGAGATGACTTTGGTTTCTGTCATTTTAAGTGTGTTTTCTATTTGAGATAACATCAGTTCTCCTTTTCTTAGTTGAGTATCTGGTAGCATTTGTCCTTTTTCTTTCACAATGTTTATTTTTTATTTCTACTTTGTGGCTCATTTTACTGAGTATTTCCTTAAGAGTTGATTTGGTCATCATTAATTTCTTTAGCTTCTGCTTATCTTGGAAGATTTTTATTCATTCTTCAGTTTTGAATGATAGTTTTACTGGATATAGCTATCTTGCTTGGAAGTTATCTCTAGGGGCTTGAAATGCATCACTCCATGCTGTTCTTGATTTTAACATTTGGGTTGAAAAATCTGGAGTGATCCTTCTTGTTTTACTTCTGAATGTCATCTGGCTTTTTTTCTTGCAATGCTTTTAATATTCTCTCTTTAGTTTCTATGTTATACATTTTAATTATAATGTTGCATGAAAATGATCTTGTCAGATTAGGGTTCTAAATGTCTCCCACAAATTAATACTATTCCTCTGAAGATATTCTTAATTTCCCTGGTGTTTGCTTCCATACTTTCTTCAATGCCAATTATCCTTATGTTTGATTGTTTTGCTGTTATTCCATATCTCTCAAATGTGCTGGCCCTGATGACACTTCTTTTGTTTTGCTGTTTGTGACTAATTCTTCAGTTTTGAGTGTACTATCTTCTGGGGATGAGACTCTATTTTCCATTTATTCTAATCTGTTGGTGATAGCTTCAGTTGGGTTGTTTATTGATTCCTTCATTTTATTTAGGGTTTCCGTTATTCCCTTATTTACTTGGTCCTTCATATCATGGATGTTTTCTCTGATATCATTCTTAAGAACTTTGCTTATATAGCAAATCAAAATTCTGAATTCATGTAGCACCTTCTGGATATTTATAATAGTGACTTCCTTTGTTATGGAATTATGAGGATTTGTTTTAGTCTTGGTGAACTTTTTCCCCATGATTTTGGGATTTCTCATTTTACTGTTATGTTTTTTAAGTTCTTGATCTCTCTCTCTCTCTCTCTCTCTCTCTCTCTCTCTCTCTCTCTCTCTCTCTCTCTTCATTTGTGTATTATAAGTAGTAGTTATGTTTGCATAGTGAGCCTTAAGGTGGCAGATGAATTAGTCTCTGGCCATCTGCTTCTTATAATTAGCACTTAAATTCAGACTTCACTGCCTCATTAAGTGGGTATAGGCCTGGTATGTCTAATATATTATAGTGTCCTCTATTCCTGGCTGTTTCCTCTAGGTTATTGCATGGGATGGGTGGAAATTGTTGTCTATTCAAGAAGATAGTCTTTCATCACACTATTTTGTGAGTACTGAGAGTTATGTAGAATACCTGCCTTATTTGGACTTTTTTTCATTTTAGTTTGAATTTTTAGAGAGTTGAGTTTCTTGTCTCTATTATTTTGTAAGATGATGGGAAGTGAGAAGGTAGGGGAACAATGACAGTTCAAAACAGATAAAAATCAAATGAGGAAGCCAGGCATGGTACCACACACTTGTAATCCTAATACTTGAGAGGTTAAGATAGGAGGCTCACAGGTTCAAAGACAGCCTCTGCAACTTAGGGAGGCGCTCAGAAACCTAGAAAACTCTATTTCCAAATAAGAAAAAAAGCAGTCTGAGTTGTATCTTGGAAGTAGAATGCCTCTGGGTTCAATCCCTAGTACCCAAAAAAAAAAAAAAAAAGGCAGATGAGGAAAGAAAAAATTACTATGGTGACATAAAAAATGATTATGGCTACTAACACTCAAAAATAGAAAAGAAGAGGAAAGAGTTTTTAATAAGTGAAAACCCAGTTGAAAAATATTAAAGACTGACCCATACACAGACATATCCACTCAAAGGGAAGGAAAAACTAAAATGAAGTGAAACCCCAAACAAAACAAAAAGCAGGTAACCAAAGTCCAAGAAGCAAAACTAAGCTAAATAAAATAAAAATAAAAAAGAATAGAAATAAAAATGGAAAAAAAGAAAGAAAAAAGAAGAAAAAACACTCCACAAACACTTAAAAAGAAAAACAGAAACAAACAAAAACAACAAAAAATTTAAAAATCACAAAAGCCATCTCCAGAATACCAACAAAAACAAAATATAGAGAACAATATAAAAAAAGAAAAAATTGAAACAAAGTTTTCTACTTTGAATGGTGCCAATAGTAAATTTTCAGGCAAGGAGTCTTCTGCTTTATATAGCTGTTGGCTTTTGTTGCCTCTATGTGGTATAGTCTATATTTTCTTTACTCTTTGGCAGGCTGGATCATGGAGGGTTATATTGAAATCATTTTAATCATTACTTGACTTCTTTCTGGTTCAGTTTAATATTTGCAGAGACTGAAGTGTGCCAGGGAATTTTGCTGATATTTTATGGGGTGGGGAAGGTGCAGATCATCTTCCTATCTGCATACACAATGATTCTAGTAGTATGTCCTGAGAGCACCTTGGGGGAGGGGGGCCTGTGCTTACGGTGGGCTCAACTTCCTCTAAGTTCTGTGGGGGGGGAGGTGTTGCTAGTGAGAGGGCCTGAAGTATCTAGTTCTTCTGGGAACGCCCCTCTAGGATCCCTGGTCACTGGGGCCCCTGAGTCTAGGGTTCTGCTTCTATTACTTTTCCCTTGATGGTGCCAGACTGCTCTGTTGAGGAGTCCTAAGGGCTCTCTGCTTTCCTAGGAGCACCCCTGGTATTAAGATCAGTTCAGTAGCTACAACTGTTCCAGACTCCTCAAGGGAGGGCCTGCACTGGCTGCTGGATCTGAGTTCATTTTCAGGGATCAGCTGTACTGGTCAGAAAGCCTAACTTGGGATAGATATTGGTGACACTTTGGTATTTCACTTTAGCAGACTCTGGCCACCATGGTCTCTGATGCTGCTTCCCCCATAGCTCTAGGAGGCCTCCCAGACCTAGGCCAGGCCACTAAAACAGTCTGGGGCTCTGGCTGACCTTACCAGTGACTAGGCTCTATAGCAAACAGGAGATTGCACACTCCAGGTCTATTTTTCTGGGTAGAACAAGTTTTTAGTGGTGAACCCAGGGCCATCACTACCTATACAGTACCTATGTACAAAATAAAATCTTAAAAATACAAAAGCATACCTGGGTGTGGTGGCACACGTTTGCAATCCCTGGGCTTGGGAGGCTAAGACAGGAGGATCACGCAGGTTCAAAGTCAGCCTCAGCTGGCTTAAGAGACCTTGTTTCCAAATAAAATATAAAATAGGTCTGGGAGTATAGCCCAGAGGTAGAAGGCCCCTGGGTTCCATCCCCAGTGCCACCAAAAAAAAAAAAAAAAATACAAAAACATATTCTCATTCTTGGGTACAGAGTGGTGGTAACTAGAATAAGCATGGGTTAGATTTTAGTTTCTACTTATCTCATAGGCTAACATACCCACACTGCACATGATCCGTGCAATCCTGTATTTTATGACAAAAATGACAGTATCACATTTATCAGACCCCAGTTCTGACTCCTTGAATGTCAAAGCCAGCCTGAATCCCCTTTATGGACTACGGTGCAGGTCTTTTGGGTTGTGTAAGCTTCCAGGGTTCTGGCACACTCTAGGAAATGGAGGAAATTATGGAAGATAAGCACTGAGGCTTTATAAATTTAAGGAAGGTAGGTTCTTGAGCAATTAACTGAACATAAAAGAAACCCAGTCATGGGTATCATCAAATTGTGGAGCTATTCACAAGCTACATTATATCTCCTGCTCCGAATCCCTATTCACTGCATTCTATTCTGTTGTGAGCATCATTGGTGTCGGTAGAGCTTAAGGTTCTCCTATTCAGGAGTGAACTGATTTGTTTATGTATGTCCATATATTAGCAATATTACTTATGATTTATAAGCTGGAATCTATTGTGAATTTGGATAATGCACCACTATGCCTGATATTTGCAAATTAGTGAGTGAACAACACTATATAAGCATCAGCCCTCAATAGTGAATAATATCAATAACAACTTCAAGGGTGTACTTATGATGTGCCACACATGGTGAAGAGCTTTGCATGTATTAATTCATTTGCTTCTCCCATAATAAAAATATTATTATTGTCCCTCTTTTATAGATGAAGAAACTAAAGCTTAGAGAAATTAAGCATTTATTCACACAACTGGTAAATGAAGACATTTTATGGTTGTTGTTGGGTTTTGGGGTGTATGTGTATTTGTGTAGTACTAGAGATTAAACCAGACTTCCGGGAAGATGGCGACCGAGAAAAGCGGGGCTTAAGAGCCCCGCTTACAACAAATATCCATTACCACAAAATCAGCACCTTTCAAAGCCAGAAAACAACATCACCAGAGAAACAAAAAAAAAAATCACCAGGCTCCAGAGAGAAAGCGGACTGAGAACAGAGCCACAGAGGAGATCCTCATGCCCGAGGACGTGGCAGACATGGCAGCAGCGCCATACTGCCGGCGAATTCACGGGACGGCCACAGCAAGCCGAGGGGAGCCGCTGCGGAACAGCCAGGCGGGATTTCTCGGCGCAGAGGACATCTAAAGCTCCCAGTGTCTGAGCTCAGCACATGCTGCAGGGATTCAGAGTGGAAATCAAAACCAAGAAAAAAAAAAAAACGCCAGCCCAACAGCCGAGGGCATAGCAGCGGCGCCATATAGCCACCGGCGGCAGCAGCACCGAATTCACTACAGCTACATCTGCGTACTCAAGAACAGTGAGTCAAATTGCGGGCCACAGAGGAGAAATCCCAGTACTGTACTCCCTGGGTTTTGACCCAGTGGGAGAGGGGCGGTGGCAGTGATATCACACCATAGGAGAACGTGCAACCTGGCACCCCCCACGGTCTAAAGCAGCCTCTATCGACTCTCTGGGTCGGAGACTCTGTGATACAACCCAGTAAAGGAGTAGTGGGGTCTGAGATACTACTGACTCGAGATCCAGAGCACCTTAAGTGAAGTCATAGTGACCCAAGGGAAGAACCCAGAGAAGGCACAAACTTCCGAAATCATGGGAAAGAGGAATAATACTGGAGCAATGAATGCTCACAACCCCACAACATCAGAACCCGATAAAACAGAAAATCAGAGATTTCTAGAAGATCAAATCAGGAAAATAACTGTAGAAATAATAGAGGTGCTTCGAAAAGAACTCAGAGAGAGCCAAAAAGAGATAAAGGATGCAATTAATGAAGTAAAGGCCTCAATTCAAAGCACAAACAACCGATTAGAACACATGGAGAACAGAATCTCGCTCTTAGAAGATGAGCAATCCAAAAATGAACGCATAGTTTCTAATCTAGAAAAAAATATCCGACAGCAAGAATCTGATATTGAAGAAATATGGGCCCATTTTAAGAGAGCTAATCTAAGAATAATTGGAATAGAGGAGGGAAAAGAAAGTGAAACCAAAGGGATCAACAATCTCTTCAAGGAAGTAATAGCAGAAAATTTTCCAGACATAGAGCAAGAGGTCGATACGCAGGTCCAGGAAACTTATAGAACTCCCTTTAGACAGGATCAGAGAAGAGGATCTCCACGCCACATAATTGTAAAAATGACCAATGTGGAAGCCAAGCAGAGAATCTTAAAGGCAACAAAAGCAAAGGGCCAAGTGACATTCAGAGGCAAACCAATTAAAATCACTCCAGACTTCCCAAAACAAGTTATGAGAGCCAGAAGGGCTTGGAGTAACATATTCCCAATTTTGAAAGAAAACAACTTCCAGCCAAAAATTTCCTACCCAGCAAAACTTTCTATCAAATTAGATGGAGAAATAAGAAGCTTCCATGACAAACAGAAACTGAAGGAATTTAGGTCTTCAAAACCAGCACTAGAGAAAATACTCAAAGAGATTAACTACAAAGAAGAAATAGGTAACACACATCAGAACTAAAGAAACAAGATTTTCCATCCAACAGACAACTAAGATTGGTTATCTGTGGAGATTCATTATCTATGTTAGTCTGTTACCTATCTCTAAAGGGTATTGTTTGCCTTTATTGTTGTTAATTTTTAGGATTTCTAGTTGGAATATTAATATACCTTCAGAGATAGCATTTGGAAATATTTTATCCCATTCTATTAGTAACTGTTAACTCTGTTTACATTGTCTTTGGATATACAATATGTTTTTTATTTTTTAGGGAGTTTGTATACTCTTCTGTTGCCTGTGCCATTGAATTCATAACCAAGAAATCACTGCCAATTTCAGTGTTGTGAGGTTTTATGACCCAGATTTTCTCCTAAAAGTTTATAGTCTTAAGATTTATATTTAGGTCTTTTATCTATTTTTAGTTAATATTTGTATATGGGATTAGGTAAGGGTCCAATTTTATTCTTTTCCATGTAATTATTATTTTTCAACAATATTTAGTTAAAAGATTATTATTTCTACCACCAAATGTTCGTGGAAACCTTGTCAAAAATAACGACAATATAGGGAAGAATTTAGGTCTAGGCTTTTATTTAACTCCAATGGTTTATATATCTGCCTTTAGAATAGTACTACACTGTTTCAATTATTGTAGCTTTATATGGTTTGAAATCAGAAAATATATATCTTCTAGCTTTGTTCTTTTTCAAGATCGATGTGGGTACCTAGAGTCCATATTCCATATTAGGATAGATTTTTTTTCCTGAAAAATAAATATATAAATATATGATAGTTTCACCTAAAAAATAGAAAAAAATAGATTCTCTGGTAAGAAAGAAAGCAAAAAGAAATATTGAAATGTTATCTTTAAGTCATCAAAAGCTTGGTATCAGACAAATGAAACTGTTATGTGAGATTATCATTTTTAATTTTGGATAAATTGCTATAATACTAGATGTCAACCACTAAGCCAAGCATAGGAGGGGGGGATAGGGAGAGAACAGGGTGGGGATCGGGTGGGGGCTGACTGGGCAATGTGTGCATGTATGTCTACAAAAGTATGTATCCCACTATGATGTATGAATACAGTGCACCAATTAAAAATAAATATGAAAAAAAAGGAAAAAAAAGAGATTAAACCAATGGGCATTATACCTCTGAATTATACTCCAGACCCCATTTATGATAATTTTTATTACTATTATTGTTTTTACTATTTATTTATTTTTTAAACAAGGTCGAGCTAAGTTGGTGATGCTGGCTTTGAACCTACAATCCTCCTGTCTTAGCTCCACAAGCACTGGTATTATAGGCAAGCACCACATGCCCAAATAAAGACATCTTTTTGTGTGTGTGTGGTACTGGGGTTCCTGGAAACCCTTCTACCTCTGGGCTACACTCCCAGACACCTTTTTTTATATTTTTATTTGGAAACAGGGTCTCTTAAGCCAGCAAGGCTGGCTTCAAACCTGCGTGATCTTCCTGTCTCTGCTTCCCAAGAGTGGGGATTACAAGCATGAACCACCATGCCTGGCAAGACATCATGTTTTAAATATAAGCAAGCTGGGCCCACCCCCATGCTTTGTTTGAATCATACTGATATAATTATCACATCCCATCCTCAGAACCTGTGAGACAATACACTTCCACTCTCACAGGCCATGACTGAAAAATACTGTCCTACCCCATGGGTTCCTACATTCTAAGATTTAATAACCTCTCTGAGTATAAGAAGAACATGAATATGTGTATTTTCACAAGACATTTTTCCAGGTCCATTAGGCAGAATCAGCAGAAAGCAGATGACATGCTCAAAGAGAAATGGACAAGAATTTTATAAAAATAATAGTTACAGGTGTGTGGGCAGAGATAATCAATGATATATGGCCAAGATCCAGACACTATCAATAGCAGAAAGTGTTACCACCCATAAGCATGAAGAGACCAGGAAGAAATGGGGTAGAATGCCCTTGGGTTCAATCCCCAGTACCACAATAAATAAATAAATAAATAAATAAATAAATAAATAAATAACCAAACAAAACATACAATTCATTACTTATATATATATTCCATAAAATATATTTACTTTCACTTGGTTATTAGAATCAATATTTTATATAATTTTGTTCTATATTTTATAGTAATTATATAAAATGCAATTATATTCTTAGTCTCAACATCATCCAGCTAAAAGCTAGAGCTCTCTTAGGTAAGAAGTTGGGTTAATTACTAGTTTCAGAGAGGGCAAGTTCACCTCACAAGTACCATGACACATCTCAGTAAGATATTAAAAGGATTTAGTATGTAATTTGACTTGGGTTAGATAATTCTGGAGAGAGTTTAAGGAAGTAGGACTCTTCTGTGACTAAATACTGTCAGGAAGCAGGGATAATTCTGTGACTGGATATTAATAAATATTACCTAGAAGGAAAGAAAACTAAACCTTTGCTAAAACATTGTTGGTAAAGACACATCTGTTCTCACATTAGTCAAGGAAAGGGAACATTCTTGTAGTTTGGAAAATATTCATGTTTTGTCTATATTCAGGCATGATTACAGAGTAGTCTTATTTATGTCTTATCCATCATGACCACAAAGTGGCCTTGCCTGGTATTAATGTTCTAGTAAACTGCATCCAACAGCAAGGCCTGGCTGTAGAAGGACAGGCCTGTTCCTGGAGACATGAAATCCTCACTGATAGAATCAAGTCAGCTCACAAATAGCATGGGATACTTTTCTCTTCCTCCTAAGTTTACAAAATTTAAATATATTTTCACTAAGATGTAAATTAAAGAAATTTTTAAATTTTAAATAAAAACTCATTGCTCTTATATGTTGAGAAAAGTTTTTTCTTCCACATCTTTAAGTATATAGTAAAATTAAATGGCAAAATATAAATTATAGTTAATATATATCAAAACATTAAATCAAAAATTTTTAAATAAAGTTGCATTTTGTTGACTTTTTAATAATTTAAAATCTTAGAAAATATTCTTAATGAAATTATTCAAAATTTCAATGTTTTAAAACTTAAGCTATCCTGATCTTCCCTGAAATGCTAATTGTAATCATTAATATTAGCTTTTCTTCCTTGCCAGAATGATGGCATTAATATTAAAACAATCTGCCACCAATGGTGGTGCACACCTATAATCCCAGGTCTTTGAAGGCTGAGACAGGAGGATCACAAGTTCAAGCCCAACCTTTATGGTTATAAAATTTATCCAGGAATATTATATGGCACATAATACTAAAAACTAGCACCATGGCCATGAGTGTTACCACTTCTATTGAGGTTGTTAATCATTCATTTATATGAAACTGACCTGTACAGTCTATGCTCTTAGACATTTTTTTTTTCATTTTTTGGTACTGGGGGTTACACCTAGGGCCAGTCTACCTCCAAAATATACTTCCAGTCCTTTTTTTTTTTTCATTTGGAAACAGGTTCTCACTAAGTTAATGAGGCTAGCCTAGAACCTGCCATCCTCCTGTGTCAGCCTCCCAAGTACTAGGAATACAGGAGTGTGTCATCATGCCCAGCTTAAATTTTTTTACCTGAATCAAATTCTCTGATCTTAAGTTTAATTATCTACAATGGTGGTCCTAAAACTTATCCATTGATATTTTATGGCACTTAGTACTGTCAGTGGGTTTCTGTCAATGGGTTGCTATATAAGCAGATTAGTCCCCACCCAATGCCTTTTCCAGCTTCACATGGCCATCTCACAATCCCAGCCCTGAATCCCTAAGATAAAAATCTCTGATGAGCCATTCCCCAGATCATGAGAGCCCCAGCCCCGCAGCAAAAATGAATGTAAGTTGTCCTGTGGTTCCTATATGGAGAGGGGATTATTCTCAAAGTTGAGGAAGAAGAAAGCTTAAAGAAAAGTCCATGAGCTGGGCATAGTGGTGTATGCTTGTAATCCCATCATTTGGGAGGCTGAGACAGGAGGATCACACAGGTTCAAAGCCAGCCTCAGCTACTTAGGCTCTCAGAAACTTCGTGAGACTGTTTCCAAATAAAATATAAATTAGGTCTGGGACTATAGCCTGGAGATAGAAGAGTCTTTGGGTTCCATCCCCAGTACCACAAAAAGAAAGAAAGAAAGAAAGAAAGAAAGAAAGAAAGAAAGAAAGAAAGAAAGAAAGAAAGAAAGAAAGAAAGAAAGAGTCCAAAGACATTGTCCAATGGCAGGTGCTAGTGCACAGAGGAGGTGTGGACAGTGAGTTCTCGGCTCCTAGATAGGAAAGCTGATGAAAGAAGGATAGAAGAAGGGGAAGGAGTAGAACCATAGAGGTTAGCATAAAAGAATTATGGTAACTGAAAGGTTTGGGATCCTGTTTTCCAGCATGCTGAGGTAGGAAGGGTCTTTCTAAATGTGTTTCATTGCATTTACTTAATCAATGATCCCTAGATCTGTGGTCTTCTAACTATGGCACAGATAGACCTGTGGGAGTAAAAAGACTTTTCAAGAGGATACAGAAATAATTTTGACAAAATAAATGTCCATATCCTCAAATTCCACATGTAATCTTTTTTGCAAATTGATCTAGAGGTTCACCTCCCATCTAGACTCTCACAATTGTCACTCTTATTTAACAAAGCAATACCTATTCCTGCTCTTCTCTTTTTCCTCCTCTTCCCTTTATTTTTCCCTTCCCTTCTCTTCTCAAACAATCCAGACATAGATCACTTAAGTTAGGCAAAACAAAGTCGACCTTTGTGCTGGCAGCACAATAGGGCAAAGTAGCCCACAGGTGTCAGAGCCCAAGCAGGGTGAAGGTCACTGATGTGAGGGGGAGGAATCCCATGAGGGTGGGTCTTGCTGTAGAGTGGCAAAGCTGGAGACAGTGAAGAACAGGATACGAAGGGCATCCACACAGACAGGAGAGCAGGGAGGAGGAGATCATTCTTTCAGATAGAGAATCAACAGGAGTGAGAAACTGACTTCATAAGGGAAAAGTCATCAAAAATCAAATATACTAATGATAACAAGAGCCAAGGTTTTTACCTTCAGAAAAGAATTACTAGGACTTCCGGGAAGATGGTGACTGAGAAAAGCGGGGCTTAAGAGTCCCGCTAACAACCAATCTCCATTACCACAAAAAGAGCGCCTTTCATAGCCAGAAAACACCATCACCAGAAAAACAAAAAAAACCACCAGGCTCCAGAGAGAAAGCGGACTGAGAACAGAGCTCAGGGCCACAGAGGAGACACACGCGCCCGAGGACGCGGCAGCAGCGCCATACTGCCGGCGGCAGCGGCGAACTCAACGGACGGCTACAGCAAGCCAGGTGAGCCGCTGCGGAACAGCCAGGCGGGATCTTTCGGCGCAGACAGCATTTAAAGCTCCCAGTGGCTGAGCTCAGCACACGCTGCAGGGATTCAGAGTGGAAATCAAAACCAGAGAAGAAAAAATACGCCAGCCTCATGGCCGAGGGCATGGCAGAGGCGCCATATTGCCACCAGCGGCGGCAGCAGCAGTGAATTCACCGAGTCCAGTACAGCTACATCTGCGTACTCAAGAACAGTGAGTCAAATTGCGGGCCACAGAGGAGAAATCGCAGTATTGGGCCTCCTGGGACTTGACCCAGTGAGGGAGTGGTGGTGGCAGAGATATCACACCATAGGAGAACGTGCAACCTGGCACCCCCCATAGTTTAAAGCAGCCTCTATCGACTCCCTGGATCAGAGACTCTGTGATACAACCCAGTAAAGGAGTAGTGGGGTCTGAGATAATATAGACTCGAGATCCAGAGCACCTTAAGTGAAGCCATAGTGACCCAAGGGAAGAACCCAGAGAAGGCACAAACCTCTGAAATCATGGGAAAGAGGAATAACACTGGAGTAATGAATGCGCACAACCCCACAACATCAGAACCCGATAAAACAGAAAATCAGAGATTTCTAGAAGATCAAATCAGGAAAATAACTGTAGAAATAATAGAGGTGCTTCGAAAAGAACTCAGAGAGAGCCAAAAAGAGATAAAGGATGCAATTAATGAAGTAAAGGCCTCAATTCAAAGCACAAACAACCGATTAGACCACATGGGGAACAGAATCTCGCTCTTAGAAGATGAGCAATCCAAAAATGAATGCATAGTTTCTAATCTAGAAAAAAATATCCAACAGCAGGAATCTGACATTGAAGAAATATGGGCCCATCTTAAGAGAGCTAACCTAAGAATAATTGGAATAGAGGAGGGAAAAGAAAGTGATACCAAAGGGATCAACAATCTCTTCAAGGAAGTAATAGCAGAAAATTTTCCAAATATAGAGCAAGAGGTTGATACACAGATCCAGGAAACTTATAGAACTCCCTTTAGACAGGATCGGAGAAGAGGATCCCCACGCCAAATAATTGTCAAAATGACCAATGTGGAAGCCAAGCAGAGAATCTTAAAGGCAACAAAAACAAAGGGCCAACTGACATTCAGAGGCAAACCAATTAGAATCACTCCAGACTTCCCAAGCCAAGTCATGAGAGCCAGAAGGGCTTGGAGTAACATATTCCAAACTCTGAAAGAAAACAACTTCCAGCCAAAAATTTCCTATCCAGCAAAACTTTCTATCAAATTAGATGGAGAAATAAGAAGCTTCCATGACAAACAGAAACTGAAGGAATTTATGTCTTCAAAACCAGCGCTAGAGAAAATACTCAAAGAGATTAACTACAAAGAAGAAATAGGTAACACTCACCAGAACCAGAGAAACAAGATTTTCCATCCAACAGACAACTAAGATTGGTTATCTGTGGAGATTCATTATTTATGTTAGTCTTTTACCTATCTCTAAGTTGTATTGTTTGCCTTTATTGTTGTTAATTTTTAGGATTTCTAGTTGGAATATTAATATACCTTCAGATATAGCATTTGGAAATATTTTATCCAATTCTATTAGTAACTTTTAACTCTGTTTACATTGTCTTTGGATATACAATATTTTCTTTTATTTTTTAGGGAGTTTGTATATTCTTCTGTTGCCTGTGTCATTGAAATCATATCCAAGAAATCACTGCCAATTTCAATGTTGTGAGGTTTTATGACCCAGATTTTCTCCTAAAAGTTTATAGTCTTAAGATTTATATTTAGGTCTTTTATCTATTTTGAGTTAATACTTGTATATGGAATTAGGTAAAGGTCCAATTTTATTATTTTCCATGTAATTATTATTTTTCAACAATATTTAGTTAAAAGATTATTATTTCCACCACCAAATGTTCGTGGAAACCTTGTCAAAAATAACTTGACAATATAGGGAAGAATTTAGCTCTAGGCTTGTATTTAACTCCAATGGTCTATATATCTGCCTTTAGAACAGTACTACACTGTTTCAATTATTGTAGCTTTATATGGTTTGAAATCAGAAAATATATATCTGCTAGCTTTGTTCTTTTTCGAGATCGTTTTGGGTATCTAGAATTCATATTCCATATTAGGATAGATTTTTTTCTGAAAAATAAATATATAAATATATGATAGTTTCACCTAAAAAAACAGAAAAAAATATGCTCTAGTAAGAAAGAAAGTAAAAAGAAATATTGAAATGCTATCTTTAAATCATCAAACGCTTGGTATCAGACAAATGAAACTGTTATGTGAGATTATCATTTTTAATTTTGGATAAATTGCTATAATACTAGATGTCAACCACTAAGCCAAGCATGGGAAGGAGGGATGGGGAGAGAATGGGGTGGGGATCGGGTGGGGGCTGACTGGGCGATGTGTGCATGTATGTCTACAAAAGTTTGTATCCCACTATGATGTATGAATACAGTGCACCAGTAAAATAAAATTAAAAAAAAATTACTAATATTAAAGGAGAGGGAGAGATCAGCCCTGGGGTGTTGGATTATAATCAGAGGCTTTGATGTGATACATGATTTTTAATGTATGTAGATAGAAGTAGAAAGAAATATATATGTGTTTCTTCTATAAGAAGAGTGTTTCCACTGTCCACTGAGAGAGCCTAGGAACATTAGTCCAAGAGAAATGGGTCCACTTGCATTGCTGGCCGATTCCAGTACTAATAAAGAAAAGTATACGAATCTGAGACACACTTTTGTGCCAAAAAGTAAGAAACTGTTCAAAGAAAATGGAGCCTTGTCAAATAAATATTACATAATATAATCTGTACTGCTTATTCAGCTCCTCAAAGGAGCTTTTGCTTCAAGCTAGTGACACATTACATTGTATCTGTTTCTAAAATGGTTAAAAAGAACTTTTTTTCCCCATGGTTCTGGGGATGGAACCCTTCTACCTATATTTTATTTGGAAACAGGGTCTCTTATGCCAGCAAGGCTGGCTTTGAACCTGTGTGATCCTCCAGTCTCCGTCTCCCAAGTGTGGAGATTACAAGCATGCACCACCATGCCTGGCATAAAAAGAACTTCTTACATTTAAAGGTAGCTTGATTTTAAAAAGACTTGCTTAGCATTTAATACATTTTACCATTCTATCCATTTGCTTGTATGTACTCTCTTCAAAGGCAATATACTTTTCAATAATCATATAAAAGGCATAATCATTAGACAAATTTGTTATTCCCACGAATTCATTCTATGACAACAAAATATTCAGAAACAAATCTGAATGCTGAAAGAAGTTGCTTGCAAGGAGCCCCGCTTCCAAAAGAACACATATACTTAATAAAACAATGCTGACATTTAAAGAAAAAATTAGAGTTGTTTATCCATTATTCTCATTAAGAGAGAAAATAAAAAATACAGAAGTAGCTCTTCTTCATCATGATAATAATATAGTCAAAGAATATCATATATTTGTAAAAAGGCAGCATTGTAAAAAAAAAAAGGCTAGTGATACAGTTGTATTTTAAGAGAGACTTAGTAACTTAAACCTGGACCCAAAGCTTCATATATTATAGAGTCTATTGCTAAGCAGAACTACTAATCAATGCAATGGTTTTTCTCAAGCTGCAAAGTTTTTTTCTTGACCTATATTCCATGGTATAGTTGCTCAATTTTAATAGTGAATAGGATTAGGATAAAGGCATGATGTTAATTTTTCTTTCTCATTTTCCTGAATTCAGTACATGATTTGTAAAGTATCAAAAGAGAAGTTATACACACAGGCACAGTATATATCTATTGTACACACAGTAGACTCATTTTAGGAAAGAATACATATGTAATTAAAGATTTGAAAATCACTTCCCTTAAAATTACCTATAGTTATGAAATTAACTCTATGTTTCCTTCTAAGAATTTTCAAGTATTGTGTCTTACTTTTAACCTACTCATTTGAATTATTTTTGTGTATGATATGATGCAAGGTTTTGTTTCATGATTTTGCCTGTGAATATCAAGTTATCCTATCAAACTACCTAATATTCTTTTCCTATTGAATTGTCTTGGTACCCTTGCCAAATATAAATTGACCATTAATGTGAGAGTTTATTTCTGACTCTCTTAATTCTCTTCCATTTATCTGTATGTCTATCTTTAGATGCTAAAGCACAAAATCAAAGAATAGAAATTATATTTAATCAAAATTTAAACATTTTACTGCAACGAATTATATAAATAAATTGAAAAGACAAGTCATGGAATGGAGGGATTATGTGCAAATCAAATATTTAATAGAATACCTGTATCCAAAATATATAAAGAACCCTTACAATTCAACAAGTAAAAGACAAAGCCCCATTTTTAAAAAGACAAGTATATTTTGGGGGGTACTGGGGATGGAACTCCGGGGGCATTGTACCTCCACATTATACCCCCAGCCCCATTTTTTAGCCTTTTTAGTTTTTTTTTTTTTAACAGGTTCTCACTGAGTTGTGAAGGGCCTCACTAAGTAGCTAAGGCTGTCCACGAACCACGATCCTCCAGTCTCTGCCTCTCAAATGCTGTGATTACAAGTGTGCACTACCAAGCCCAGCTAGACAAGTAATTTAAGCAAGAATTTCTTCAAAAAGATAGCTAAATAGCCAATAAGCCACGAGAAAATATTCAACATCATTAGCACAAATCAAAACAAGATAATATTTCATATTCTCTAGGATAGTGACTTAGTCCATATTCTTTTCTTTCTTCCCCTTTTTCTCTTTCTTTCATGTGTGTATATAGATAGGGAGATGATAGACAGATTATGATAGATAGATAGATAGATAGATAATAGATGATAGATAGATAGATAGATATGCATACATACTGGGGATTGAAGCCAAGGGCATTCAACTCTGAGCTACACCCCAGCCCTGTTTTATTTATTTTGAAATAAGGCTTTGTCAAGTTACTGAGACTGGTCTTGAACTTGTGATCCTCCTGTTTCAGCTCACAAGTACTGGGATTACAGGTGTGTACCAAGACACCTGGCTTTTATTTTCTTTTTTAAAGTTTACTTTAAACTTGCACACAAATCACTAAAATTTAAATATTATGTAATGTTTCCACACAGGTACAAATTGTATATTTTTCAATACATATTTATTGACAGTTGCTATATTTAAGGAACAGGGAGTGCAGCTGTAAACAAGATTTGGGACCCAGGGGATTCCACAAGAAGAGTATGATGGGCTAGTAAATATATACCCAGACACAGGAAGCCAAAGAACCCGCCTAACACAACTATGGGAATGAGACAGAAACACATTCGAGAGCCTCTCCCCCAGAGCTGATGTGTTTGCAACTTGATAATTGTGTGATGGCATTATCATGTAGATGTGTGTGACCATCAGGATACAGCACCACTTCATCACAAGAACTGCTTCATGCTACCCTTTTTAGTCACACTCACTCCTCCCCAACCATCCCTAACCCTTGGTGGCCACTAATCTTTTTTCCACTTCTTTCATTTGCATTTTAACAAATAGCAAATTTTTAAAAAAAATATATTGAATGGTATAACACAAATAAGGGAAAGCAAGTGACAGATGAGGAAGTGAGTTGGTCCGGTTGCTCAGTGATGTCAAGAATTCAACCTAAATGAGGGGATGGGAGTGGGGAAGAAGGAAAATCACTAAAACACAAAATGTACTTAAACATATCGAAGTCAACCATTAAGCCAAGCAAGGGAGGGAGGAATGGGGAGGGAATGGGGTGGGAATTGGGTAGGGGTTAAATCAGTGATGTGTACATGTATGTACACACAAGTTTTTTACCCCAATATGATGTATGAATATAATGCACCAATAAAAAATTTAAAAATTTATAATGTTATAAACTGGGCCAGCTCTGAAGGTAGGTGCCTGCCCTTCATGGGGAGTCAGGTCAGCGCAGGACAGCCCCGCCTTGGGCTGCAATCCGCTCTCACCAGGCCCCCAGGAAAAAGAACATGAGCAGGTGTTGGCAACAAGAGCCCCTACCTCAGTTACTTCCTGGACCGGAGTCGCCTGGAGCCTGTGGCCCTCACGTTCCTCTTGCCGCAGTGGTGGGCAGTGCCTTTCCTGGAGTCTGCGCTCTTGGCAGAGGAACAGGAAGGAGGGAGGGAGGCTTTGTCTCGTGACCTCCCCAGCTCTTGGCTCTGGGTTGAAGGAATGCTGAGTGAGGCAGGAGCACAGGAGCACCCTTATCCCACTCCAGGCTGCTCCATGATTCAGTCCAGTGTTGTATTCCCGAGGTCCTTCTCTCAGCCCTGTGTGCTTCTCCTCGCTGAGATCTGTGCTTGGGCAGGCCAGCAGTTGGGGATGGCAAAGGAAGCCAGCTGTTGAAGAGATGGGGAACAGAACCAGCTCTGTAGACCAGCACTTTATCTGGTGTATTTAGGTAGCTTGGGTTCATTTACAGCTCTGCCACTTAGCCGTGTGACTCCGGGAAAGACAACCTCTCTGTGTCAATGTCCTCATCTGTGAAATGAGGATGGTAGTGTTTCCCTTAAGGTGTTATTATGGGGACTAAAAGAAGAGTGCTCAGAACAGGTTTTGCACATATACGTACTGGATAAACATTGACCATCATTTGAAAATACCTCTCATAAAAGCTCTGCGTTGCCCTGTGAGGTAGGCACGCTCATTCCCATTTTACAGGGGAAAAAATGAGCAGATTCCTCTTGCCACCGAGAGTCTCCAAGGTCAGAGAAAATAAGTGGCACAGCTAGGACTGAAACCCAGGAGTCAGACTCGGAGCCTCGAGCCTTTCCATGAAGCAGCAGCGCATCCTCATTTTGCAAGATCCTAAACCCACCTGAGCCTCAGCTCTCTGGTCAGGAAGACTGGGAGTAGTGTTCACTGCCCCACCTGACTGTAGGCTCCGTCTTCTGCCTGAGGACGGGGGGAAGCTTGGTCTGAGCTCTCCAGAGGCCCACGCCAACCTGCAGGGCCGCCCTCCACGCCCACAGATGGTCCACCAGGTGGTGGAGAAGAGCACAGCCCTGGAAACCTTGCAGTCGGTACTGGAGGAGAGGCGGCAAACCGCGCCCACCTCGGGGAGGTGGGGGGGTGCCAACTCTGCCCCAGGCAAGTGGAGGGTGTGAGTCCAGGAGTTTTCCTATGTCCTCAAATGCCCCTGGCCTGGGGTTGTGGTCCAAACAGGACTCTGAATGCAAAGCGCAGCGGAAGACCTGGTTTAACCACGTGGTGGCCATGTGGCCATAGTCAGGTGTCTGGGATTAGGCAGATTCCCACTGGAGAAACACAAAAGAACTACTGGAGAAATTGTGCCCTATTTATTTATTTATTTATTTATTTATTTATTTTGAAACAGGATCTTGTTAAGTTGCTGAGGATCTAGCTACATTGCTAAATCTGGTTCTTGAACCCGTGATCCTCCTGTCTCAGCCTCCCAAGTACTAGGATTACAGACATTTGCAAGCACCATTTTTTAATCTTGCAGTGAGTTTGCATGAAGAGATGTTGATCAACACATCTATCTGAGGAGTACTAGTAGCCCAAGACCCTTTGCTAAGCATCTGTCATCTCTCTGAGCATCTTCTTAGGTCTCTACCTTGTTTCCACAAAAAGCCCCTTCTCTGCTATTGATGGGGGATGGCTCTGTCCCTGGGGATGGATCCAGCTGAGGTTTTTTTCCCCTGGAGAGATAGTTGTCATAAGATTTTGTTGATTATCTATCATTCTCTAGACTCATAATGTATTATATATTTGTTGGACTTCATTTTTCAGTCTTCAGGATGCCTTAAACAATTTTCTCAACAGACTGAACACATCAATGGTAAAAAAAAAAAAAAACATAAAAAGAAACATCTGATCATCTCTAATTGGCCACAGCAACTATACATTCTCCTTAATCAAGGAAATACCCAACCACCTAGTTATCATCTTCAACATCTGTCTGCACTGGATGCTACTGCCCATCATGGAAAAGGAGCCCAGATAGCTGCTGGAGGAACTCAATGTACAGGCATTTAAACAGCCCAAATTTGGCCCTATCTACAGCCCATGGAGATAAAAGGACCATGAAGGCTAGACAAGGACTCTTAGTAGGATTTTAACATCCCCAGAACTCTGTCCTCACTTACTCTATTATATCTATCAATTTAAAGCAGATATGTGCATACTAACTGCAGATGATCATTTTAACACAGCACATACATCCTTCAAATTAAAGCTTCAGTGTCATTTTGATTTTTGTATATCTAGCCTATCAGGTATTTCTTTCACGGTTTACACCTTTAATGTAACTAAAAAGCCATCACCAAACCCAAGGTCATCTAGATTATTTTCCTATATTACCTTCTAGAATTTTTAGTTTGGGCCATGAGCTGCTTAATTTTTATGAAGGATGGAATGTCTATATCTAAACTCAATTTTTTGCATATGACTTCCCAATTGTTTCATCACCGTTTATTGAAAAGAATGACTATGCTCCATTTATCATGTTTGCTCCCTTGTCAAAGATCAGTTTATTTCTGGGTCATCTATTCTATTTCAATAGTCTGTTTATTCTCTCGTTAATAACAAAACTCTCTTGCTTACTATACCTTTATAGGAAGCCTGAATTCAGGTCATATCAGTTTGCCAGCCTTGTTCTTCTCCAATACAGTATTGGCTACTCTGGGTCATTTTTCTTTCTATTTACTGTTCAGAATTAGTTAATATCGGCCAGGCGTGGCAGCACACACTTGTAATCCTAGCATTTGGGAGGCTGGGATAGGAGGATCGTGGTTTGCAGACAGCCTCAGCTACTTAGTGAGGCCCTTTGCAACTCAATGAGTCCCTGTTTCAAAATAAAGAATAAAATAGGGCTAGGGGTATCGCTCAGAGATAGAATGCCCCTGGGTTCCAGCCCCAGTACCACAAAAAAAAAAAAAAATTAGTCAATATCAACAAAGTAACTTACTGGGATCATTATTACTTTGAAATGCTTAATAAGAAAATTTTGATCACATTTCAAATCCATTCAAATTATCACAGAAAATGTCACCCTTACATACACTATTTTTCAAAAAGGAAGAGCTGTTAAATTTCTTAAATATGACTCAAAAAATGAGAATAAGAATATGTTAAAATATGTATCACAAGCTTGTACAAATAAAATATCTCATCAGTTGTAAGTATGAAATTGAAAAGATCATCACTGATAATTATAATTGATAATTATACACATTTCAAGTATAAAACAGGAAATAAATTCATATTTATTGAAGCAATTTCAAATATTATAAAAGTTTAGAATGTTTAACATATACCCTATAAATTCAACATTTAATATAGTTCCTAATAATTTTACTTCACTGGTTGTCATTATATTTGTAAAGTAAATTTTTTTTTTTTGGTGGTGGTGCTGGGATTCCTGGAAACCCTTCTATCTCCAGGCTACACTCCCAGACACCTATTTTTTATATTTTTATATTATTATTTGGAAACAGGGTCTTTTAAGCCAGCAAGGCTGGCTTTGAACCTATGTGATCCTCCTGTCTCCACCTTCCAAGCACGGGTATTACAAGCATGCACCACCACGCCCAGAGTACAGCTGATTTTTTTTTTTTTATGAAGCTTAGACTGATGCCTACAAGTCCCTTTAGTTAACTAAAGTGTGCTCAACAAGTAATATCTTTTTTCCTGTGTGCCATGGGGCCAAAAATGTTAAGGAGTACTTCCTAATTTTATGAAAAATCTATATTCTTGATCTTTGCTGTTGTTATGATCCTCTGAGACTCTACAGTGCCATATCACATGCTTCCACTTGCTCACGACCCACTCACCTTTCCACCAGAAGAGAGAATGGCCTTTGGAACTCTCTTCCTCTCCATTCTTTGGGCCAGTTCCTTCCTAGACACTTTCTGTGCTACAGGCCATTAGGGTCCTGGGACCAGAGCAGCACAATCATAGCCATGGCTACCAAATTCCATGTTGTAGTGGTTATTGAATGTATTACAGTCCCTTCCTCATTACTCAGAACAATGCTTCGCATGTCCTAGTAGGGGACATCAGAAGTCTTTCCTGGCCAACAGTGAGTGTAAATGAGTGGGCAGGTACTAATAGGATCCACCTGCTCTTCCTGTTGATCCAAGTCAGAGGGGGGCCCTGTGCTCCTAATACCTCTAGAAGCAAATTGCTGCTACTGGACTTCCAGACACTATGGACAGAAATGTACTTTTGGAAGCATATAGAAGAGAGCTGAAGCTATGTGTTAGTTTGCTTTCTATTGCTATGACAAATCATCTGGGGTAAATAATTTATAAGGAGGAAATATTTATTTCGATTCATGGTTTCAGAAGTTTCAGTCCATGGTCACATGGCCCTGTTGCTTAGGGTCTGTGGTTACACAGTACAGCATGATGGGAGTACTTGACCGTGGAGGTTGCTCACCTCATGGTTACTGAGAAACAGAGAGAGAGACAGAAGATGGAGAGGGAGAGGGAGAGAAGAAGGGGGGAGAAAGAGAGAGAGAGAGAGAGAGAGAGAGAGAGAGAGAGAGAGAGAGAGAGAGCGCGAGCGCGCGCCAGGGTCCCAGTATCCCTTTCAAAGGCATGACTTCAATGACCTACTTATCTTCTATTAGGCCCCATCTCCTAAAGATTCCACCACCTCTCTCAATATTGCCACAAACTGGGAACTAAGCTTTCAACACGTGGCCCTGGGATGACACTCAATATCCAACAATGAGATTGCAAAAAATCACCAAGAAAGAATATGTAAAGTGAAAAAGAGGAACCAGTGAAGAAGAATGAGTAGGAGCAGCATGAAATGTATGCAAGAAAGTGAGATTGTGGAAATATGAGTGTCCTTGGAGGGGTCCTGAAAATGTGTGGGGAAAAGGAGCAAGAAGTTCAGTCTATTCTAAAATCAGCACCATAGATAAGGTGTGCCCCTCTTTCCGGGAGTGAGACTCTGCATTCCCTTCTATTCTGATCCTTGCTTTACATCTCAGAGTTTACTTTATCTCCCTCCCCATTACAGCCCTTTCTCCTTTGTCACCAACATATAGATGGCCAGCCTCTCCAACTTACCATGGCAATATTTTCTTACTCTACCTCGGTCTCCAGATGCCTATGGTAACTGCAGGTAAGAATTCCTATCTCCTATTCTATGAATCTCTCCTTTTCTGATTCAAAAACAGGGAGGGAGAAGAAAAGGAAGGAAAGCTAGGAAGAAAGGTAATGAATGGTCAAATAAATTCCTTCAAATCCAGGAAAAGTAAGAAGTTAACTTTTTCAACTTACTAAGGACCTGGCACTGTGGTAGGCATTCTTGCTTGCATGTACTTGTCCAGCCTTACTGGTGTGTGTGTGAGTGTGTGTGTGTGTGAGTGTGTGTGTGTGTGTGTGTGTGTGTGTGTGTGTTGATTTGCACGCACACACGAATATGAGTATAAATGTGCATTTGGAGAAGAAGGGATTTATATGGAAGAAGCCCCAGATGATAATAATGAACCACAAGTTCTTAGAATTTCAAGAACATAATAAGATTAGCAAATGTAGGTTTGAATGCCCCCATTTTTCATCCCTTGCTCATGGCAAGCATCATTAATCATAGACATCTCTCCCACTAGGCTGCTTGGATTTTTTCTCAACACAATTGTCTAGCTCTCCATTCCAAGCCATCAGAGCCTCTGTGTGAACCCTCCCTTCTGCAGGCAAGGACAGCTTCTTCTAGCCTAAAGAAGCTATCACACCTAATCCCTAAATCCTGCAGTAACACTTTGCATATCTTCCCAAACTCCACTCTACCCAGAACTAAGTGAGTTAAATCACACGTCTGAAACACAGAATTTAAAGAAGCACTCACTACAGTGTCTTGCCTCTCCCATACTTGGCACAACGCTGTAAGTAAGTAGCCCTTAAATTTTGCTCCCTGCATGCCTTGCAGTTCAGATCTACTGCTCCCGCTCACAATACCTCTAGCACCCTCTTTCTTCTATGTGTATGTTCAAGTCAGAAAATAAGGATGTGGCAGGTATCACATTTCAGACATTGTTTCCCAGAATTGTGGTGTGTGTGTGAAATAGCCAGCCATCGTGTATTTATGCAGTCAAGTGTCCTTTATCTGCACAAAACCTGCCCTCAGTCTTTCTCCCTCTCCTCTCCTCTCCTCCTCCTCCTCCTCCTCCTCCTCCTCCTCCTCCTCCTCCTCCTCCTCCTCTTCTTCTTCTTCTTCTTCTTCTTCTTCTTCTTCTTCTTCTTCTTCTTCTTCTCTCTCTCTCTCTCTCTCTCTCTCTCTCTCTCTCTCTCTCTCTCTCTCTCTCTCTCTCTCTCTCTCTCCAGAAGTCATCCAGATCCAAGGGCCCATGATCCTGTGGTGGCTAGTGGCTATGCTAGGTGATGACGCTGAGCTAACCACTTCATCTCACCCCCTCAAAATGCTAAGCACATGCAGATAGGTTGGTCTTGCTCCTCATCCTCACAGGTTGTGTATCTGTACAAGGATGGGAGGATCCAGCCTTGGAAAAGTCATGGCAGAGTATTCAGGAGGGACAACACTTATAAGAGATGCCATATACAAAGGTACTATGGTACTGAGAATCATCGATGTCTGACATTCCAACAGTTGGCAGTATCCTATCCCTGTCAGTTCCAACATGGCTCCTTCTATAATGATACACTGGTTGAGCTGAAAATGGCAGGTGATGGCCTAGATTTATGCCTTCAACACCCCCACAGGGATAAATTTATTCTGGGATAAGTTTTCTTCTCTGATTCATATTTCTAGAAGCAAAGAAGAAGTTGTAGGAGAAAGGAGGAAGATGGCTAATACTTTTTCCTGTCTCAGGATTTAGGGCTAAATAATAGATAATAAAATTATGACAGGAGTTGAGAAATGGGCAGGGGCCTTTCTCGTTGTACTATGTTAAACTTGTGTCTTGTCTAGGAATCTAGATCTCTGTTCTTTGTTGACAGTATTTCTACAGAGCCTTGTTTTTTCCATTCTATACACTACAATCCAGTCAGCAGCCCAAACTCCTCATGAGGAACACAGGAGTGTATGTGTGTGTGTGTGTTTGTGTGTGTGTGTGTCTGTCTGTCTGTCTGTCTGTCTGTCTGTCTATTGGTAAAATGAGCTTGAGGCCTGACATCTCTTTCTCTCTTCATCTTCTCAGTTCTAGGCTCAGAACCTCACTTCTACATGGAAGTCTATGAGTCCAGAGAACTCCAAGTGGAGTGCAAGTCAGAAGGCTAGTTCCCTCAGCCAAAGGCCCAGTGGATAAACTTTGAGGGAGAGAAAATTCCTCTTGTATTTGAGTCTCAACCCCAAGACAACAGTGGCCTGTTCCAAATAACCACATCACTGCTACTCAAAGATCCTTCTGAGAAGAACCTGAGATATTTGGAACCCAGTCCTGAACCAGAAAAAGAAAGAGCAATTGTCCATAGCAGGTCAGTTTTCTCTCTCCCTTTATTCACCTGGGTCCTTGGGAGGCTGGTCCTCTACCAGGCATGCTCAGCTCCTGCTTCTACTCTCTTCTATCACACCAACAGCAACTGCTGCCAACTTCTCTTATTTTTCCATACCTCCTTTCTTCTGTCCTGACCAAATATTTCAGTTTTCAGGTAATCAAGTCCTCCTCAGCAAAATCCACTGCCAAATCTATTCTCTGGATCTCCATTATGCTAATCCCTCCTAATTTTTTCCTTTTCAAGATTCCTCCTCATATATTTTGCTGGATCTTCCCTATACCTAAATGTCCTAGTTAAAAAAAAAACACTGTGAGCCTAAACATAGATGAAAATTGCCTGTTAATAGGCAGTAATAATTTTGGCATATCTGGTAATCTACATTCTACCCTCTTTCCTGATTTCTGCCAGGTCCTGGTTTCTTTTTTCATAATTTTTTCTAAATAACTTCTTTTTCTTTCCCCTCTTCCCTCCCTCCCTCCCTCCCTTCCTTCCTTCCTTCCTTCCTTCCTTCATTCATTCCTTCTCCTCTTTCTTCTCTTGCCTCTCTGTTTTGTATTTTTCTTCTTCTTCTCTCCATGTGTATGTGATTGAACCCAACAGTTATCTACCTACAAGCTATACCCCAGCCCTTATTCATGGTCAGTTGGCCTTGTTTATTCAACGAAAGACAATGTGCAAAAAATGTCATGATGCTCCTCTTCTTAATATACAAACAGTTCGCTGGGCATGGTGGCACACGCTTGTAATCCCCGCGCTTGGGAGGCGGAGTCAGGAGGATCGCGCTGGTTCAGAGCCAGCCTTGCTGGCTTAAGAGACTCTGTTTTCACGAAATAGGTCTGGGAGTGTAGCCCATGGGAGTGTATCCTGGAGGTAGAAGGGCTTCCAGGAACCCCAGTACCACCACCAAAAAAAAAAAAAAATTTATACACACACACACACACACACACACACACACACACACATACACACACACAGTTCTTCTCAGATTTTTCTATCCTTTATACCTCTATGCTTAGACACAAGGTCAAGATCAGCAAAGACAATGCTCAGAGGAAACACTACTTCAAACCTATGAAACTCTAATCCCTCAACTTTAAAGTATTAAAAAAAAAGCCTCTTTACAGAACTTCTCTGTGGATTAAAATAAACAATATGCAGAAAGCACCTTACATTGCACCAATGCAATAGGCATGTAAGGCTACTATTATATTATAAATATTATTGTTATTAATTTTGTGGGAGAAAGAGGAGGAAGATAAAAACAAAACAGAAAAAAGGATGGCAAAGAAGTGGACCAAAAATTTATGATACACTAAATATCCATGAGATCCTAAATAACTACTTTAGTGATGCTTAGTATTACACCATAGAGTCTCTGCCTAAGAAATACAAATAAAATCCCACACTCCTTACTAGACCAACTCAAAGAGCTATGGCTATGCCAGGTACACTTGTCTCTGCAAGTGTTATATCATCCCCATGCAACACATTGCTCATACCTCCCCACAGATACATACACCTTTCAACATCACTTCTAGTCTTTGTAACCAAACCATCTGCAAAGAGGATTAATGGAGCAGAGAAAAATGGGGCATATATAAATACGTATGTAAACATTATGTAAATGCAAGTTCATGCAGTGTGCTTGCAAACTACCCTAAATGTGTTCATCTAAATAATATTTCTCTTTGTCTCTTGCTGTGCGTCTTCAGTAGATTCAACTGTGACTTGCAGTACTGCTGGGAAGGAAACAGGACTGAGGTCCTGGTCAAGAAATGAGCATACCTACAAATGTGAGATGCTCCCTGATCACCTCAGAAAGGTGGGAACCTCAGAACTGAGGCACCTGAGCACCAGCTTCTAGCCTTTCATCTTGACCTCAGCCTTCCTGCTCACAACTAAATAGAGATGCTTCCCAGGGTTCTTTGCCAGAGTATCAGAAATGTTTAATTGTTATAGCCTCAGCCTAGGTCCCAGTTGATGAATTACTACCATATCTGCTACTCTGTGCAGTTTTCTTTTTCCTCTTCTTTTTGAACTTTTATTGATTCATTATAGTTATACATCATAGTGAGAGTCAAAGTGATACAAACATATGCACACAGCACATTGTATATTTCCCTCTATATACTGCCCCTGTTTCCCCCTTCCTAGTGAGATTGGTAAATATACCGTGATGTGTGTATATAGTGTTATTTGAACTGTTTCTTTCCTCAGACCTCATTTTCCCCTTCCCACCTCCCTTTCCTCTGAGCTACACCCCAACCTTATTTTATTTTTTCATTGGACAACAGGGTCTTTTCCCACTGATTCAAAGTCCCTGGTCACTCTAGAAGCAAATTTTTGCTACTGGATCCACAGACATTATGGAAAGATTATATACATTTTGAATCAAACAGAAGAGAGCTGGAATTATGTGTTAGTTGGCTTCCCGTTGCTGTGACAAAATACCTGAAGTAAATAATTTTAAGAAGAAAAATTTAAACTGGACGTGGTAGCGCACACTTGTAATCCCAATGCTTAGGAGGCTGAGACAGGAGGGTCGCACAGGTTCGAAGCCAGCCTCAGATACTTAATGAGGCTCTCAGCAACTTAGTGAGACCCTGTTTCCAAATAAAGTATAAAATAGATCTGGAAGTGTATCCTGGAAGTAGAAAAGCCCCTGAGTTCCACCCTCACCAGAAAATTTTTGCCAGGTACTTTTTCATTGTTGTTTTATTTTTGTTCGTGTGTGTGTGTGTGTGTGTGTGTGTGTGTGTGTGTGTTTATGATACAAGGGATTGAATGCAAGGGCATTCTACCTTGGAGCTATAGCCTCAATCCTACTTTTTTTTATTTTGAAACAGTCTCACTAAGTTGCTGAGACTGACCTTGAACCTATGATCCTCTTCTCTCAGCCTCCAAAGTACTAGAATTACAGGCATTCACCACCACATCCAGCTTCTATTTTATTTTTCAAATAATATCCCCATTATCTTCTGAATAATTATATTCTTGGCTAAAATACTACTTCTTTGGGGAGGCACTTTTACTGCCTCTCCAGCTGAATTAGATTTTAGCACTTTTTAGCACCATTCTTTCATAGAACCTTGTTTTCAGAACCTTGATATCAAACTGAATGTACTTGTTGTATGTTGCATTTATTTATGTAATGTTAAAGTCACTCATCATAGAATAAGTTTTATGAAAATGGAGACATGGTTATTTTAACCAGTCTAAGCCTATTACATAATGCAATAAATGGAACAAAGAAAGCAGTCAAGAAATAAATAGTGATAAAGCTCTTAATAAAAACAAGGGGTTTGGGTGGCTTGCCCGTGCAAATGCCAACATCACCAAGGACAGCAGCGGAACCAGCCTGGAGAGGGGCTTGGAGCCAGAGCCTGGTGCCCTCCATGAGTAGAGAATGACTATGAGACCAGGCAGGGGGCTTGCCGCCAAGCAAGGCTCAGAGGACAGGGGCTTCACATGAGCTGATGTTTACCTTGTAATGCAGGTTACGCATTCCATTCGTTCTCTAATTTGAATCAACCTCCCATTATTCCCAATTCCCCAACCCAAACTTTTCCTCTGAAAGAAATTCCTTGACACCTTCCCTCAAATTCCATCTACTTTCTTGCCTTAATTAAAACTCGAATTTCTCCTAAAGACCCCCATTTTCTTGCACTGCATCCAGTTCCTAGGGTCAAATGCAGGATCTGTCTTTTTCAAGTCATGTAAATATTTCCTGTCTTTTAAGGTTTTGTCACATTCTCCTTCCTTTACTGCAAACCTTGGCACCTGGACTGTAATGTGTTTTTCCACCTTAAAACCACTTATCACCTTAGATAACTTCAGTGACCAAAGAGACATTTCAGCTAACACTCTAGAATCTCAGTTCTACGAATGCCTCATTTCCACTATTAATCACTTATTTATTATTTATTATTTATTATTATTTATTATTATTTATTATTTATTCATTTATTCAAGAAATGTTTATTGTTCAACCCCTATAAGCCAGCATGACAAATACTGAAAATGCCATGAGGACTACGGTACAGTATCTGTCCTGCAGGACTTACACTGTAGTGGGCGGGGAGGGCCGTGCAGCAGGTGAGTCACCATCCTCAGGGGCTAGGATGACGTCTGTGGTGTTCATCACAGCATCACCAGCACTCAGCGTTGTGCTTGGCACAGAAGAAGAATCAATATGTACTCTTGGAAGAATAAAACTGAGTTACATTATAAGAGAAGTAAGGAAAGTAATCAAAGTATAATTTTTAATATATTAAAAATAAAATTTTTAAATAACTACATAGAAATCGGGAGCCATAATTTTAATTAATGAATAAAGAAGAGAGACAGTAGGTTAACAGTGGCTGGTTCAAAATCAGTGAAAAAAGGAAACTCAAAATAAGATGACTCATTTAATGTCTTATATGACGAGAAAACTATAATTAAATTTTACTTCTTTAAGCCAGATGATCCTTAGGTTTCCCATTAGGTAAGTTCTAGTACGACATCAAAAAGACATGCAGTCACCTTTTGCTTTGTTTCCACATTTTTTATACCTTTTCTTAACAAAGGCATCTTTTTTTAATCTGTGAAAACTCTAAACATGCATTTTTAATTCTGGATATATATATATATATATATATATATATATATATATATATATACTTAAACTTGTTTAAAACAATAATCAAAATCTGATAAAAATCCCATAAGCTTCAGAATGATGAAAACTCAATTATCCTTCAGGACATAAAAATGAGAAGCAGCAGTTATACCAAACGAGATATGAAGATGGCTTGTTCCAAAGGTACAGCATCAGCCTCATAGAAAGCACATAAACTCTGACAATTTCAATTATATTTCCATGAAACCAGAAATGAGAAATGCATCATACCATGCACTTTTACTTACTGTTATCATGTGGAATAAAACAAAAGCAGGACCAAATTTCTCATCTTTCTGGGAGAAGATATAAAAAGATTTGAAGGCACTTATGCAGTAAATACACAGAGACACTGTTAACAGGGCTAGTAATGAGCCGGGCGTGGTGGCGCATGCTTGTAATCCCTACACTTGGGAGGCTTAGACAGGAGGATCTCACGGGTTCGAAGCCAGCCCCAGCTATTTAGTGAGGCTCTCAGCAACTTAGTGAGACACTGTTTCCAAAGACAATATAAAAAAAGATTTGGGAGTATAGCCCGGAGGTAGAAAGCCTCTGGGTTCCACCCCCAGTACCACCAAAAAAAAAAAAAAAAAAAAAAAACAGGGCTAGTAATCAGGTACCCTTATGTTGGCTAAAACTGATACCTAATGAAAATAAACTTGTGTACCAATTAGTCATATTTATATTAAAAATCACTGTAAGCCAGGCATGGTGGCTCACGCTTGTAATCCCCGCACTTGGGAGGCTGAGACAGGAGGATCGCACAGGTTCGAAGCCAGCCTCAGCTACTTAGTGAGGCTCTCAGCAACATAGTGAGACCCTGTTTCCAAATAAAAATATAAAAATAGGTCTGGGAGTATAGCCTGAAGGTAGAAAGCTTCTGGGTTCCACCCCCAGTACCACCAAAAACATAAATAAAAATAAAAATCACTGTAGCATTTATTACTAAAAAATATTCTTCTTCTCAAAGCCATAAAAGAGCATTGCATGAGAAGAGTAATCACTGACCTTGCTGGAAATGCTGAGCAGTGCTGATTCCAGAGTAGTTGTATCAGGCATTGTTAATTTGGGGGGGGCAATATTTGTTTAATTTTTATTGGTGCATTATAGTCATACATCTCAATGGAGTGCAAGACAGTGGAGGCATACATGCACACATCACTCAATTAGCCCTTACCCAATTCCTGCCCTATTCCCTCCCCCTCCTTCCTTCTAATGTTCGGCTTAGTGATTGACATTAATATGCTTATTAAAGTACATCATGTGCATTAGAGAATTTCCTTCTTCCCCCCTCCCATCCCCTCAGTTAGGTTGCCTTATTTTCTCACCTATAGTATCTCCTTCTTCATCTAGAGTTCCTTCTATGACCCATTTTCTCCCTGACTTCCACATATTAGGGAGAGCATCCAATTTCTTATTTTTTTGTGACTGACTAATCTCATTTAGCATAATGTTCTCCAGTTCCTTCCACTTGCCTGTAAATGATGTAATTGTGTTTTTCTTTATGGCTGAGTAAAACTCCATTGTGTACATATCCCATTGTTTTGTAATCCATTCATCTATTGATGGACACCTTCACTGGTTCCATAGTTTGGCAATGGTGAATTGTGTAGCTATGAACATAGATATACAAGAATTAGTTTGGTACTTTGGTTCCCTGGATCATATAAGTTTGTTCCCATTCATCTGAGTATCCTCCATACTGTTTTTCAAAGTGGTTGCACTAATTTGCAATCCCACCAACAATGTTTTAGAGTTCCCACTTCTCTACGTCTTTGCCAGCATTTGTTGTTGTGTTTTTAATGATTACCATTCTAGTTGGAGTTAAGTGAAATCTCAGGGTAGTTTTGATTTGCTAATGATGTTGAGCATTTCTTCATACATTTATTGGCCATTTGAATTTCTTCTTTTGTGAAGTATCTATTGAACTTTATGGCATAAGAGTCTGTTAAGTATAGATTCTACTCCTGCAGTACAGATAGTAAAGATGGTAGGATGTACTCAGTTGAGGAAGATTGGAATAGAAATTAACTTGAGGAAAAGGGATCGATCAGTATCTATCTCTCTCTCTCTCTCTCTCTCTCTCTCTCTCTCTCTCTCTCTCTCTCTCTCTCTCTCTCTCTCATTCTCTCCCTCCCTCCCTCCCTTCCTCCCTCTCACTCTCCCTATTCTTCTTCCTCTTCCTCTCCCTCTCTCTGGAGATGACCTGCATTCTCCCCTGAATGGTACTTCTTGCTTTCCTAAATAACCTATCTGTAGCTTTACTTTTTGTCTTGGAAATTCTTTTCCAAACCATATCTACATGGTAACATAATTTTGCCATTCCCAGAATGTCATATAGTTTAAATCACAAAGTATATAACTCTTTCATAGTCACTCTGACTTAGCAATGCTCATTTAAGTTGCCTCTATGTCTTTTCTCAGCTTGAGAACTCATTTCTTTTTTCACTAAATGATATTCCATTGTATGGATATGCCACACTGTGTTCATTCAACTGTTGAAGGGCATCTTAGTTGCTTTACTTTTTGGCAATTATGAATAAAACTGCTATAACATTCATGTGCTGGGATTTAGCCTATATGTAGTTTTGTAAAATATGAACACAATGGTGGAGCATGAGGTCCAGGCCTATAATCCCAGTACTTGGGAGGCTGAGAGAGGAGGATTGTAGATTCAAAGCCCGTATGTGTTAACTTAGCAAGACCCTGTTTCAAAATAGAAATAAAATATGGCTGAGAGTGGTAGAATGTCACTAGGTTCAATCCCAGGAAGGAAGGAAGGAAGGAAGGAAGGAAGGAAGGAAGGAAGGATACAGACAGACATTGTCTTTCCAAATGGCTGTACCATTTTGCATTCCCACCAGTAACAATTGAGATTGTTACAAATCATTACCAGCATTTGATATGTGAGTGTTTTGGATTTTATCCATTCTAACAGGCATATAGTGGTATCTCATTGCTTTCATTTGCAATTACCTAATAATGTATGATAGTTAGCATTTTTACATGTTTATTTGCAATCTGTATCTTTTTTAGATGTATGTTCACATTTTTGTTCATTTAGTAATTGTTTGTTCCTTTTTCTTTCTAGTACTAAGGTTGGAACCCAGGGACATTCTACCTCCAAGCTATACTCCCAGCCCTATTTTTTATTCTTTATTTTGAAACAGAGTCTCCCTGAGTTGCAAAGGACACTTTCTCTTGAACAAGCTTCACCCCAGATGAAGATCTTCTATATGAAGAGGGGGTGTTTTTGAAAGACCAGTTTGGGAAGTGGATGTCTTGGCTGGACATTTGGGTCTTGGAAGTCCTTTTAAAGAAGGCTCTTCTGCCAGCCATGGTGGCACACGCTTGTAATCCCAGTACTTGGGAGGCTGAGACAGGAGGATTGTGTAGGTTCGAAGCCAGCCTTGGCTACTTACTGAGGCTCTCAGCAACTCAGTGAGACCCTGTTTCCAAATAAAGAATAAAAAATAGGGCTGGGGTATAGCTCAGAGGTAGAATGTCCCTGGGTTCCATTCTCAATACCACAAAAAATAATAAAAAATAAAAAATAAAGAAGGCTCACTCATAAACTGACTTGAGACTTTTTTCCAAAGCCTCTATATGTGGATGGCTCCCCAAGTTATATCCCAGGAAGAAGCTGAGCCTCATTAATGGAAAAGAAATATCACTCACTTCTATTTGCATGCAAATAGCCCCAGCAGCCTAAAAAGGGGGTAGTGAACGTGATGACACTGATCTAATTATCTGCAGGCCACTATCACCGAGTCCCTGAAAGGCGCTCACAGAACGCCTGACACAGACACACAAACACAGCTGGGAAACAGTCAGGACCTTAGCAACAAGGCAAAAGGCTCCTCTCTGAATAGAGAATGGGTTTATAAGCATTTCTTATTATTTTCAATTGGGCCCCTCTATCTCTTCCAAAGGTTTCAGCCCATTTTTAATCCATGACCCATGGCCCTACATCACTGACATCTACCATCCAGCCAGTTTCTGCTTTCTGGGCCATCGTCCACTCATTCAATTTCAGGTCCTGGTTCTACAGAAGCCATTCGATGGTTGGGCCTCAGCCTCAGTGTGGCACTTCACAGGCTCTCCTCCAGTCCTCATAACCACTGAGGGAGGCAGGTACTATGATCCCCACAGTTAAGATAAAGAAAACATAAACATACAACTACTATGTCTCAATTAAAAATATAAACATAAACCAAAATTGTTTAAAGATAGGCAAAATTGAATTCTAGAAGATAAGGTCACTTGATGAAAATTTTGAAATTAATAAGAATGGGAAAAGGAGTTGAAGGTTCCTTAGACTCCCAACTCTTAGGCGGGCATGGTGGTGCATGCCAGTGATCCAAGTACTTGGGAGGCTGAGACAGGGGGATCACAGGCTCAAGGACAGCCTATGAAGCCTAGGCCCTCAACAACACAGTAAGACTGTCACAAAACAAAAAAATAAAAGGGCTAAGGGTGCAATTCAGAAGTAGAATGCTTCTGAGTTCAGTTGCCAGTATAAAATAAAAAAGGTTATTTTATTTTATTTATTTTACTCTTATGCTCTTTAGACTATACTTGTGTGCTCACCATGCATCACAACCTCCCTCTCCCAAATGAAGACAGCATTCCCTCTCCCAAATGAATATAAAGGAAGGAGAAGATTTCCAGACTGAATAAGTCTTACTAGATGGAGAACTCACTACTTTTTTCCACTTTCAAAAGCAGACTGTTCCAGGCACTTTCTTTGGAGTATACCCGTTTATCATGGCCGTAAGCTGCATCCCCACTTCCCTAAATCAACCTCTTATATTCTCCTAATTGTGCTTTCCATTTGAAATCTTTCTGTCAGGAAGCAAGGGCTGAGGATGAGAGATCACTGCGCTATAGTACTTATTTCTAGGCAAAATTATCACCCTTTAACACCCTCATGTGACTAATTCTTGATGCAAGAGGCCAATCCCACGGCTACATTGGCATCCTCCCAGCATGCTGTGATTAAGGGGGCTTGGATTAGTTAAAAGAACACAACTGCAGGACACTGGTAATCTGTGAAGCTTCAAACCTTCCCCAGAGACCCAAGAAACTGGTCCTGAGTAAGCTCTGGGGTGGCCACTTCTCCCTTGATGGGACAATCGGGGACCTTCAGAGACTTGAGGCTGATAAAGAAAAGGCAGCCGGTCAGGTGTCAGACACCTTCACAAGCCAGGTGGGCCAAGGCTTCTTCATCTTGCTTTTAGTGTCATCGCTTGGGAAAAAACAGATGACAAGCACTAACAATTACTTGTGGAAGCCAGGAATCCCTCACTTTACCTTCTGTCCCAACTGTTAGCTGTAGGTGACATCTCACAGCACGTGGGTTTCAAAGGTTTCACGGAGCATGTATCCTTCAGAGTAAATGGGCTTCAGTAGGTGACTTCATGAAGCAGAATTAAGCAATGCTCCTTTGGTTGAAGTGAGAATACAAGGCTTCTTCTTCATCTCTTGCAGTTAATAGGGGAGGGGTGTGTGGGCCAGGAGGAAAGTGAACTGGGAAAAGGATGAGGAGTCTGTGGTTCAGAAACAGAAGCCACGCACTGAGGAGCTCTGGGGATTTGATATTCTTTCAGCTTTTTATGTGCCAAAACAATGGTAGGAAAGAACAAATCAGGAATGAATAAAATCGGGCTGCTAGGATCCTTGCTGACCATGGTGATTATCTCCTGGCCCAAGTCAACAGGCAGGGGACTGATAAGAGACACAGCAGTTCTGTTTACAATTCATCTGGAGCTTTTTCTTTTATTAGAAGCCAGTTTGTTCAGGTTTTCATACTAGGTCTCTAGTCATGGGGTGGGGTGGGGGGTCCCTTATCCTTCAACTTTTTCTTTTTGATTCTCTAAAACCAGAGAGAAAAAAGTGCCAAACCAAATTAAAAGAAAGGTCTGAGTTCACCCAGGATCTTCTTTCAAAGAAATAAGCATCAGCCTGTGGCAGAGCCTCTTCTGGAGCCCCCTCTCCCACCACATCCCGGCCCTGGGCAAGCTGCCTTGCAGCTGTAGTGGTTGCAAACCCTCCAGCTAGAAGGAAGGAAATGAAACAATTGTCAATTATCACCTGTCAAAAGTTCAAACCCCACTGGTCCTGCACCACACAGCCAGATAGATACACACTGTTCATAAAGCTTGTCCCTTTTCTTAGTTGGACTTAACAGAATCCTTAAAGCAGGTGTCCATATTACTTTCCTTTTACGGATGGTGGAATCAAGTCTTGGAAGATCAACTAAGTTTCCAGAGTGTACACAGTTAAGGTGTGGGATGGAGATGCCTGGCCAAATCTTTCTGGTCCTAGAGAGATCCACCTTCAGACTCTGCCACCCCTTTTAAGGTCCAGATTCGGACCTACTCAAGAAAGGACCTAATCAAATTAGGACCTTTTTCCAAGTACTGGCAAAATATACATCCTTGTCTTATCTCCGAAATTGGGTGCAGAAACTTGAGTTTTCTTTGGTGTTCCTTTTGTTCTCTGCCTGGTGGTTGTCTTTGTGTCTCTCGATGTGCTGTTGAGGATTAGTGAAATCTGAGCTTTTTACACCAACTGGGGTTCCCATACTGTCTCTAGCCAGCTATGCAACCTGGACCCATGACTTAAAGTGACCCCTATGTTGCTATCACTGACCTGGGTTAAATAAAAAGCACCTATATCAACTTATGATATATAAAGCTTACAGTTGTTAGGTAAAAAAAATAAGCATAATCTTGCTGGTCCAAGTCACTAAAATAAAATATCTAGAGATTAATATTGCTGTAAAAGGGATGCAGATTTAACAAATCACCATTTTATATTTTCTTTAATTACTGCAAGCTTGTTCAAAAGTTGCAGGAGGGAGAAGACTTAAGTTATTCAATAAATGTGTTATCTTTTCCAGTTAACTGTCTCTTTTTTGCACCTTGGTATCTTTTGGGTAAATGCTCAGGCCTTTGACTGATCCACCCAAAAAGAGCACTTGGGTGAGTGAGGGGCTTACATGGATACATGGCGAAGCTGAGAAGCCTGTATCCCACTTTCAGGGACATCACTAGGGAAAGAAAGCCTGCACATTTCTCCAGAAAATTTCTGGTGTCACACTTTCACGTCTGACCTCTAGACTGGAATGTGCTTATTATACCATAGCTTTTGCAGATGTAGTACTATATCTACTTCTGTTAAAACTTATGGTCCTGGGCACTTTCCAGGTTGTAAGTTCCTATGTGGCCTTTTCTTTATCTAACCCCAGCTCTGTGAGTCCACCAACTTCCTCTGAACATTGTCTTCATGCTTTTATTAGTGTGCTGTAATTACGCATTTTAGTGAGATTCAAAGTTATATAAACAAACATGACATGGTGTGACTCCCTTCAGGTCCCACCTGATGCCCTCCCCTCTCCATAAATAACAACAAGATACGTAGTGATACCCTCATACATGGGCACAGCATGATCTGAACTTTCTTTTATCAGTTCTTCTATTTATCTTTCTTATCTCCCTCCTCCTACACCCTTCCATTATCTAAAGGTCACTCTCCTTAATTATCTAAAGTCCCTCAATGATTTAAGGCCCCCCAGCACACTCAATCCTCATCACCAAGTCTACCAGAAACTTAAAAAAAATCCTTCTGGGCTTCCACAGGCTTCAGACCATGTCAGCTACACCATTTGACCACTTCTCAACCACTGCTGCTCTGGGCCACACCTGCCTCTGGTTAGACCCTGAAGTTACTTCTAGAGGCCTGCAGCACCCCTGGCCACTAGCTCCAGTGCCCCCAGTTCCCTCACTCCTGTACCATAGGGCCCACATACTTGCAACTGGCCTCTTCCTCTTTTGGATCCCAGCATTTTTCCAGCCTTCGTTCTGAAGTTGAAAAGTTAGGGTCAAGAGAAGAAGGTAGGAGAGGAGTAGGATTTTACTTCCAAAGCTCCTGAAAATTCTCCTTGCCTGAACCTTGTTAAGGATCAGGGTCCGGTGTTGGGTGGCCTGCATAGTGCCATGCCCCATACCTTCTTTCTTAGATGAGCATTTGTACACTTTGATCTTATTAACTCTCTATTGCCTCTTTTCTGATCACTTCGTCTTTCACCGGGGAAATAGGAATTCATAAGGAATTTCTGGAAGCTGCCCTGCCATGTTTGCCCTCAGGCTCTAAGCCCGGTTCTGTCTTCCTTCCCCTTACTGTTCATGGACTCTCTCCACTGCTGCCTGAAGCCACTTTGTCTACTTGTCCACTCTCCTCTCCCTCCCTCAAGGCACCGCTCCAGAAACTCTCTTCTCTCCCTTTATATTTCTAAAGCAGTGACAGCAGCCTCCATTCTCACCACACACGTGTAAGAAAGTTTCCATTTCCCCACCTTTGCTGCCTCTTATTATTTTGTTTGTTCTCGCTGTTGCTTATTATAGCCATACTACTGTGTGAAGTGGTATCTCACCGTGATTTTGATTTTCATTTTCCTAATGACTAATGATGTTAAACACCTTTTCACATCCTTTTGTGTCTTACATTTGTGTGTCTTTTAAAAATAAATCTATTCAAGTCTTTTCTGCATTTATTTTTCTTTTTAGTTTTTATTCTTTGCAAACACTGTATAGCAACAAACATAGAAGAATGTCGCCCCGCAGACATACTACTCCAACAATGCAGCAAAAGATTTTTTTATTTCCAAGTCTGTTTGTACGTATATTTTTTTGTGTCTGGTACTAGGGATGGAACCCTTCTACCTCCGGGCTATACTCCCAGACCTATTTTATATTTTATTTGGAAACAGGGTCTCTTAAGCCAGGGAGGCTGGCTTCCAACCTGCACCATCCTCCTGTCTCTGCCTCCTAAGAGCAAGGATTACAAGCGTGCACCACCACGCCCGGCTGTACATATACTTTTTAAAAATTGTGACAAACTATCTAACATAAAACATGCCTAATATGTCATGACTGCCCAGTACAAATATCGATGGAATGAATGAATGAATGAATGAATGAATCAACAAATAATGTAATGAAGTTTTTTTTGGCTCAGCCTGACTACTTCCCAGTGTTCACTCCCCTCTCCAGACAGCTCCCTGTACTTTCCTGAGCTCAGGCGAGGACTAACTTCTTGTAGCAGAGTGGAGTTGGCAGAGAGAAATTGCTAGCCCCGTTTCCCGGGCTTGGTTGGCCAGGCTCCGAGCTCTCTGGCTGCCTGTGGCTGGGGAGAGGACGGGAAGGGTGGCTATAGATCACTGCTGTGTGAAGTGACCGACACTTGCTTCCGCAAAGAAAATGTCTTCTTTATTCACCTTCACCTCCTCCCAGAAGATCTCCAGACCAGCCAGCTTTGTCCCCCGGAGCCTTTCTGCTCCGTGCCAGGAAGCCGGGAGCAGAGCCTGCTCCACTTCTTCTGGTGTGTGGTCCCAGCCTCAATTCTGTCTGGCAGACAGTATGGAGGACCCAGGTCAGAGGGGTCATCAGATGCTAAGAGGAAATCTGATTGATGAGCAAGTGTCAGCAGGAATGAATGGGAGCCTTAATTAATGACTTCTGCCCTGTTTCAAAGAAAGGTTCCCTTACACCCAGTTCTCTCTTTTCTCTGAAAAAAAAAAAAAATTGGGGTGGGGTGAGGAACTGAGGAAGAAAAGGAGGAAAAAACACTCCTATAATCCAAAGTTGTCTCCGCGACATAAAGGAGACTTCAAAGACAGACATTCTGGTCAGTTTTTTTATGTGTGAGCCTGGTCCAGTGATTCTCTCCTCTCTTTGTTTCCATGGACAGCTAGGCTCCATTCCAAAGCTAAAAAATAAAAGGCAACATTGTTCTGAGGGGAGCTAGCTTTTACAAGAAATTTCCTCCTCACTACTGGGGCAAATTAACTGCCTCTGCCCTGGGTTCTCGGAAGCATTTCTTCCAGACGTGGCTCCGCAGTCCTGCCCTCCACGCCTCCATGCCCGCTCCTCCCAGAAGAACGTGTACGCACAATCCACACAGTCTGCTCAGAGGACTTAGACATACTGATCAGAGCCAGGTTGGTGTGAACGTGTACCAAGGTCTCTACTAGGTATGTGTAACCAAGGAGAGGTGGTACTGGCAGAAACAGATTATGGAAGGATTCCCAGAATAGGCATGTCCACACTGAGATTTACACTTAGTAACTTTACTTGCTAATTCGGCATTTAACATCTGCTATGCATTTGGTACCAGAGCTGGGTGTCATAGCAGAATAGAAAGAGGAAAGGTTCAAATCACAGCTTAGCAAGTCACTGTAAACTCACTGCCCTTCAAAGCCTCACTTTTAGTGGAGATCACAATACCTATTGTGATCAGGGCTTGCTCAGGAACTGATGAAATGGGTTAACATAGGTAAAATTCTTATGTAGTGCCTGACACAGAGAAGACAATCAGTAAATGATAGTTTAGAAAGAGGGTCAGGGGTCAGAACCTGCCCTGGAGGTCCTCCCTGCCTAGGGAAAACAACATATGTGAAAAGCACATGATTATGTTATGATGTTACAAAGACTACAAGAGGTACCCAAAAAGTATATGGCACCCAAAACACATATAAAGCATAGCATATCAAGTATAATAAAAGCTGAGCATCTCTAATTCGAAAATCTCAAATCTGGCCGGGCATGGTGGTGCACGCTTGTAATCCCCGCACTTGGGAGGTGGAGACAGGAGGATCACGCAGTTCGAAGCCAGCCTCTCTGGCTTAAGAGACCCTGTTTCCAAATAAAAATATAAAATAGGTCTGGGAGTGTAGCCCGGAGGTAGAAGGAACCCCAGTACCACAAAAAAAGAAAAGAGAATATATATAAAAATATATATATACACATATATAATATATATATACATATATATAAAAACATATATATAAATTGTATATACAAAATACAAAATGTATATACACAAAACAAAAATGTATCCCTGTATTTGTAGAACCTCTACTCTACTAGTGGCAAGAAATAAAAAATAAAATAAGGAAAAATATCAATTATTAATTGATAAGACATGGTAGGAAAAAAGATAGAGAAGGTGATAGTAGAGAAGGTAGTGAGATGTATTTTGAAGATAGAGCTGCCAGGATTCTGTTAGTGTGGATGGTGAAGGAGAATGAAAGCACTCAAAGAGGATTCCAAGGCTTCTGCCGGGCCAACTGGAAGCATAGACTTGTCATTTATTGAGATGGAGAAGACACCAGGTACAGCAAGTTTGGAGAAATAAATCTGAAGTCCAGTTTGAAGACCCTGAGTTCAAGGTGTCTACTAGACATCCAAATGGAGATAAAAAGTAGAGTTTGATATGTGTGCCCAGAATTTGGGAAAGTGGTTGAAGCTAGGGATATAAATTAGGGAGTCATAACCAGGTGTGGTAGCACACGCTTGTAATCCCAGTACTTGGGAGGCTAAGATAGAGATTTGCAGGTTTTCAGCCAGCCTCAGCTACTTAGTGAGGCCATCCACAATTTAGTGAGACCCTGATTCAAAAATAATGAATAAAGGCCGGGCATGGTGGCGCACACTTCTAATCCCCGCGCTTGGGAGGCAGAGACAGGAGGATTGCACTGGTTCGAAGCCAGCTGCGCTGGCTTAAGAGACCCTGTTTTCAAATAAAAATATAAAATAGGTCTGGGAGTCTAGCCCGGAGTTAGAAGGGCTTCCAGGCACCCCAGTACCACCAAAAAAAAAAAAAAAAAAAAAGAATAAAAAAAGGCTAGAGGTGTAATTCAGAGATAGAATGCCCCTAGGTTCAACCCCTAGTACTGCAAACAAATAAGTCTTCCATACATATATGATATTAAACTAGGAGAGTGTTGGGTAACACAGGGAGTGAACATGGACGGAGAAGAGTAGTACAGAGACCAAGTTCTGTCATGTAACAGGATTAAGAGTTCAGGACGATTGGGAGACCCAGTAAAAAAGAGGGAGGCATATTCTCAAAAATCATTAGCTTCCCTCTTTATGACTGAATCCCATTACAAAGGAAAATAGGTGATGCACACCTGTAATTCCAGTATTTGGGTAGATGAGACAGGAGCATCACAGGTTCAAGACTATCTCAGCAACTAAGTGAGGCTCTCAGCAGCTTAGCAAGACCCTGTTTCAAAACAAAAAATTAAAAGAACTGGGAGTGTGGGGGTGTAGCTCAAAGGTAGAAAGCCCTGGAGTTCAATCCCCAATAAAACACACACACACACACACACACACACACACACACACACACACACAGAGAGAGAATATCATGTCATTCAATATAGTATTAACTAATTTAGAAATTGGTGTTTTATACTATATATTGATTTATAAATAATTTTAAATTTTTCAAATATTTAGATGCAATTTTATTTGTTTGTTTTTGCAGTACTGGTATTGGAACCCTGAGACATTCTACCTCTGAGCTACACCTCCAGCCCTACTTTTTATTCTTTATTTTGAAACAGAGTCTCGCTGAGTTGCAAAGGGCCTCACTAAGTAGATGAGGCATTCTGCTAACCACGATCCTCCTGTTTCAGCCTCCCAAATGCTGGGATTACAAACATGCATGACCATCCCTGGCTTAGATACAATTTTAAAATGCTTTAAATTTGCCCTGATCCCCTCCCTTTTATCCTTTCCTCTGTGTCCAAAATTTCCCTACATATATAGAAGCAAGTCTTGCCATTCCTCCTTCAGGAGACCTTCCTAGGATAATCTGGGTCTCTTTTTATCAAAAGGAAAGAACTGGAAAATATGGTCCTAGTAAGGTTTTAGTAGCAATATATTTATTATCTACCCCAGGAATATTTGCATTTTAAAAGAGAGCTAACCCAACGCTAAGAAAACAAATAACCCAATCAAAAAATGGGCAAGTGAACTAAATAGATACTTCACAAAAGGAAAAAAAAATTTTTTTTTTGTGGTACTGGGGATGGAACTCAGGGGCATTCTACCTCTGCGCTACACCTCAGGCCCTATTTTTTATTCTTTGAGTCAGGGTCTCACTAAACTGCAGTTGAGGCTGCCCACAAACCCAGATAGATCCTCCTGTCTCAGCCTCACAAGCACAGGGATTACAAGCATGCACCACCAAACCCAGGTCAAAAGAAGAAATTCAAACGGCCAATAGATGTTTGAAAAAATGTTCAACCTCATTATCAGAGAGATGCAAATAAAAAATACCCTGAGATTTCAACCTAACTTCAACTAGAATGGCAATCATTCAAAACACAAACAACAACAAATGCTGGCAAGGAGAAGTGGGAACTCTAAAACATTATTTGTGAGATTGCAAATTAGTGAAACTACTTTAGAAAACAGTTTGGAGGATCCTCAGAAGAATGGGAATTAATCGACTAGATGTTCCAGCAATACCACTTCTGGGTATCTACCCAAAAGAATGGAAAGCAAACTACCAAACTAATGCATGTGTATCTATGTTCATAGCTGCACAATTCACAATTGCCAAACTATGGAACCATCCAAGATGTCCATCAACAGATGAATGAATTATAAAACTATTGGATATGTACACAATGGAATTTTACTCAGCCATAAAAAAGAACAACATTATGTCATTTGTGGGGAAATGAATAGAACTGGGTAAATTATTCTGAGATTAGTCAGTCACAAAAAGTAAAAAATCGGATGCTCTCCCTAGTATTCGGAAGCTAAGAGAAAAAGGGTCATAGGAGGAACTCTAGGAAAGGAAGGAGAAACCATAGATGAGCAAATAAGGTAAACTATCTAAGGGGGAGAGGAGGGAGGGAGAGGGAAACTCCCTAATGTACATGTTGTTTATTCACAAACATATCAAAGTCAATCACTAAGCCAAACATAGAAAGAAGGGAGAGGGGATGAGGTAGGAATTGGGGAAGGGCTAAATGAATATTGTGTGCATGTATGCCGCTACCATCTTGTATCCCATTAAGATGTTTGACTACAATGCACCAATAAAAAAATTGTTTTAAATGCATGTGCATTCACTTCAAATAAAGTATTGTCTGGCCAATTGGCAAGCTTGATACATTCCCTTGGAGCATCTGTTCAAAAATAAATAAATAAAAGAGAGTTAAATGGAAAGGACAATGATTAAGCCAAAGAAAAGTTTACCTATAGTGAAATCTCAGGGATTTGTCTCTTGGGTGAGTAAAATGTATTAAGTACAGGTGGTCTTCACAGACCACACCCTTCAGATTACACTTGTTTGCAAAACCCAATGTATATCCAAAATCCTCAATAAAATGTGAGAACGTTTATTGAGTAAAGTTTCAAGGTTGTTTTCATTGCCACCTGAAATCACCTCAGGGTTACCTGAGGTCAAGCTCTCAAATGATTAAACTCTAAAACAGACAATAATCTCTTTCCCTGGTCGGATCCAAAGGCCATACACTAAATTCCATTGCAAATGTTTGACACCGCTCTGTGGATATTAATTTATATGGGGGAGGCCTCAAAATGACTTTCCAGTTAGCTCCAATGGAAAACAAGGCAGAGGCTCTTTGACACAAACAGGTCAAACTCCAGGACTTGGATGTCTTTGACTTTGCCCAAGCCTGGGGCCATCTTTCGGGAGTTCTTCCCAAGGCCCATGTAATGCTGAGACTGAGCTGGTGCTGCAGCTGGCCGTTTTTCCTGGTGAGATCCAGCTCAGAGAGCCCCGGCAGGTGCCTCCGCATTCACTTGGCAGCTTGGGGACCCCTTTGCTCCTCTCTGCTCCCACCAACGCCCGCTGGTTGCTGCCGGTATTAATAACACGAGCAGCGGGAGGCTTCACATCAGAATGGGGGCTGTCTGGATAATAACCAGTGGCCTAGGATCAGTCAATAAATTACTCTGTGACCTGAGAATTCAGCAGGTTACCGCCATCACTCAGGCCTGCTCACTTTATTGCTCTCCCCTCCTGCTGCACTGATATTTATCTGTCTATTTTACATTGAGAGCATTGATTTCATGCCTTTTTGTTTTCAGTCTAAGAGGTGAGACATAGAGCCTTTGGGGAACCGGTTCTCAGGTCAGTGGGACGTGAGTGACACAGGGAGGGGACATATTGCAGTCACTCTGCATACCCGGGCATGTCAGCACCTGCTCTCTGTAGCTCTCCTGAAGGTATTTCAATCTTTATTGTCAGAGCTGTGACACTTTCTAGTAAACACCCACCCTGGGGAAGAAAAGGACAGAGAAAAGTGTCTCACATCCCTCCCAGCTCACCCATTGCACTCTGTCCCAAAAGAGAGCAGCACATTCAAGTTAATTTTCTCAGATACGTTTGCAAAAACTGTTCCCTTTTTCTAGAGCAAACTTTGCTTTCCTCTTTACCACACTTGTTCTCCTCTTTCAGGTCCTCCCTTAAATATAACTCTCCCCAGGAAGCTTCTCCTTACCCATCCAGAGCAGAGCCAGGTCCTTACCCCTCCCCAGGCTACCACAGGATCCTACTCCATAGTATGCGATGAATCCCAGTTTGTTGCGGTCACCTGTTTTCTCACCTGCCCTAACTTTCAAGTTGCGAGCTTGATGAGAACAAGAACCAGCCTACATCCTTACCAGGCCTCCATGTAAAGTGGCCAATGAGAATTAATAAATAGAAACAGAAAGATATCTTCTAACTCTACCTTCCAGGCAAACCTGATCCTTAGCTTTAGTTCAGCTGAGACATCCACTTACACAGCACCAGGCACTGAGGAGAATGTCATGAGGGTTCCCGATGAGGAGCCCACAGCTTCAGCAGAGGCCTTGTTCCTATTCCCTGGAACTGCCAACTGCATCTCCCCCTCTTTTCAACTCACCAGTTTCTATGAATACATCTAAAGAAAATCCTATAATTGTCTTTTCTTTCTGGGAAGGGGGATACTGGGAACTGAGCCAAGGGACTCTCTACCTCTAAACTATACCCCTGGTCCTTTTTGTATTTTGAAAAAAGGTATCTCTAAGTTTCTGAGGGTCTATCTCTCTAACTAGCTAAGGCTGGGCTCAAGTACTGGAATTACAGGTATGTGCCACCAAGCATGGCTTGTAATTCTCATTTAATGTTCAGGTCAACGCCACAGTTTCACAGTTTCTCTAAAAGGCTACACATTCCTAGTTTGGATGCTTAGAGTGCCTCATGACCTTGATTAAGACATTCACACGCAGTCAGCCTGGATTTCCTCTCGCAGCGAAAGAGTTCGTGATCTCTGAAGGGCCTTACATACTCTAAGGTCTCCAATTCTGAAATCTGAAATAAACACCGAGACTCTGCACCATAATGGTGACAGCAGTTCCCACTTGGCTTCAAAATCCTCCTGACAAACAAAATACGGACAAAGTGATTACTTAAGATAAAAAACTGACCTATTTTTTTCCACAAAGGTGCAGTAAAGGAGATCACAGTCTGGCCTCTGCCTCTCCAGGCTGTGTGCTGCTCTACTTGAAACCTACTACTAGTTCCTCTGCCCAGAAGCTTCTCTGGCCAATGTGCTCTCACAGATGCTGTCCCCAGTGTTTAGAACGCCATTCTCCTCTGTACATTGGGCACACTTCCGATTCCGTGCTGAAATTCACCTAGAGTCACCTCCTCTCAGAAGTCTTTCTTAACAGAGATACAGCATAGCCCAATAAGTAAGAGAGTTCAGACTGTGATATCAAGCAGATCTGGGGCTCTGTTGGCCTGCCACTTACTACCTGTGGCACTGTGGGAAAATGCCTTCCTTGATCTCACTGAGTTTCAGCCCCTCATCTGTGAAATGGGATGACAATAGCTCCTACATTGTAGATACAGAGGCGGGCTGTGATGAGTGAGGTCACTCAAACCAAGCATTTGGTTCTATTCCTGGAAAATATTAAGCACTCTATAAGGTCCGGCTACTGTCATTAATGATTCTAAGTTATAATTAGCCACTTACAAGATACATTTTTCAAGATGTATTTTATGTCTCTGCCTCCCTAATATTGTGACTTCATTAAAGGTCAGAGATACATTCATATCTATATCCCCATAACTGTGCATAATGCCCAGGATATATATCATCAATGAATGCTTTGTCGAGTTAAATTATACATCTGAAAAAGAAAAAAAAAAAGTATTCTTTGTTTTCTTGCATTACTGGGAATAAAACCCAGGGGAATTCACCTCTGTGCTATACTCCCAGCCCTTTTTTTTTTTACTCTTTATTTTGAAACAGGGTCTCACTGAGTTGCAAAGGGCCTCACTAAGTAGCTGAGGCTATCCGTGAACTGCCATCCTCCTGTCTCAGCCTCCCAAATGTTGGGATTACAAGCGGGTGCCACCATGCCTGGCCTAAGAAGAGTATTCTTAAATGAACATAAAATTTAAATTTAAAAAAAATTTTTTTGAGACCCCTGGAGAAACTGGGCCCAGTAAGACGCTGGGTTCTGGGCGGGGGTCGCGCGCGGGGCACGCCAGCTGGGGCCCGGGTCGCGGGACTCTGGGCCCCGGCTGAACTGCGAGTAGCACGCCCTGGAGAAAGCAGGCCCAGAACAGAAAAAGATAAAGAAAAATATTGGAGAGGAGGTAAGAAAGCCATTATGGATGCCAGGACACTGGAGATGCAGACAAAACTTATCTAAGTGCACTGGAACTTATGGAAAAATTCGCCGTGAAAGAGGACTGCTATTTCTCTATATTGTTAAGAATCTCAGACATCACCTGTAAGGAGAGAGTTTAGCGGAGACCAAGGAGAAATGCGGTGTTGAAAGAGTTCTCCGCGATGGTGGTGGAGACTTGTATTCAGGAGAAGCAGAAACCGGATCTTACCAACTTTATTTTTTGGAGAAATTACACCAAATGTCGAATGCTACCATCACGCATGCTTAGGAACACTGGACAACATTCAGAGTGGAAAAAGAGCCTGGGAAGGATTTGAAACGGTGGAGGCAGTGGCAATGCCAGTGGCCAATACTCAGGGGAGGCAGAGATCTGATACATTACACCTGGAACCTTTGAAATAATAACCACAGAGACAGTGATCAGAACCTGCTGAGGGGTTAGGCGGGCGCCGGGGCCAGTGGCCGACATCAGAGCTGCTGTGAGGCAAGGCCACTACTGAGGCCTCCGTGGCCGGGATTGGAACCTGCCGAGGGGTTAGACCGATGCTGGGGCCAGCGAGGCCGGCATTGGAGCCTGCCATGAGGCAAGGCTTGTGCTGGGGCCTCCGAGGTCGGGTCCGGAACCTGCTGAGGGGTTAGGCCGGTGCTGGGGCCAGTGAGGCCGGCATCGGAGCCTGCCGTGAGGCAAGGCCGGTACTGGGGCCTCCGAGGCCAGGATAATAGCCTGCCGAGGGGTTAGGCCAGTGCTGGGGTCAGCGAGGCCGGCATCGGAGCCTGCCATGATGCAAGGCCGGTACTGGGGCCTCCAAGGTCAGGATAAGAGCCTGCCGAGGGTTTAGGCCAGTGCTGGGGCCAGTGAGGCTGGCATCAGAGCCTGCTGTGAGGCAAGGCCGGTGCTGGGGCCTCCAAGGCACGGGATAAGCCTGCCGAGGGGTTAGGCCGGTGCTGGGGCCAGCGTGGCCAGCATCAGAGCCTGCCATGAGGCAAGGCCGGTGCTGGGGCCTCCGAGTTCGGGATTGGAGCCTGCCTTGAGGCAAGGCCGGTACTGGGGCCTCCAAGGCCAGGATAAGAGCCTGCCGAGGGGTTAGGCCGGTGCTGGGGCCAGCGAGGCCGGCATCGGAGCCTGCCGTGAGGCAAGGCCGGTACTGGGGCCTCCGAGGTCAGGATAAGAGCCTGCTGAGGGGTTAGGCCGGTGCTGGGGCCAGCGAGGCCGGCATCGGAGCCTGCCGTAAGGCAAGGCCGGTGCTGGGGCATCTGAGGCCGGCATCAGCCTGCCTTGAGGCAAGGCCGGTACTGGGGCCTCCGAGGCTGGGATCGGAGCCTGCCGAGGGGTTAGGCCGGTGCTGGGGCCAGTGAGGCCGGCATCGGAGCCTGCCTTGAGGCAAGGCCAGTACTGGGGCCTCGAGGCCAGGATAAGAGCCTGCTGAAGGGTTAGGCCGGTGCTGGAGCCAGCGAGGCCCGCATCGGAGCCTGCCATGAGGCATGACCAGTGCTGGGGCCTCCGAGGCCGGGATCGGAGCCTGCCGAGGGGTTAGGCCGGTGCTGGGGCCAGCAAGGCCGGCATTGGAGCATGCCGTGAGGCAAAGCCGATACTGGGGCCTCCTAGGCCAGGATAAGAGCCTGCTGAGGGGTTAGGCTGGTGCTGGAGCCAGTGAGGCCGGCATCGCAGCCTGCCATGAGGCATGGCCAGTGCTAGGACCTCCGAGGCCAGTATCGGAGCCGGCCGAGGGGTTAGGCCGGTGCTGGGGCCAGCGAGGCCGGCACCGGAGCCTGCCATGAGGCAAGGCTGGTACTGGGGCCTCTGAGGCTGGGATTGGAGCCTGCCGAGGGGTGAGGCCGATGCTGGGGCCAGCGAGGCCGGCACTGGAGCCTGCCGTGAGGCAAGGCCGGTGCTGAGGCCTCCGAGGCCAGGATAAGAGCCTGTCGAGGGGTTAGGCCGGTGCTGGGGCCAGCGAGGCCGGCATCGGAGCCTGCCGTGAGGCTTGACCAGTGCTGGGGCCTCTGAGTCCGGGATCGGAGCCTGCCGAGGGGTTAGGCCAGTGCTGGGGCCAGTGAGGCCGGCATCGGAGCCTGCTGTGAGGCAAGGCCGGTACTGGGGCCTCCGAGGCCGGGATCGGAGCCTGCCGAGGGGTTAGGCCGGTGCTGGGGCCAGTGAGGCCGGCATCGGAGCCTGCTGTGAGGCAAGGCCGGTACTGGGGCCTCCGAGGCCGGGATCGGAGCCTGCCGAAGGGCTAGACCGGTGCTGGGGCCAGCAAGGCTGGCATTGGAGCCTGCCATGAGGCGAGGCCAGCATCGGAGCCTGCCGTGAGGCTAGGCCGGTGCTGGGGCCTCGGATGCCGGGATTGGAATCCTGCCAAGGGGTTAGGCCGGTGCAGGGGCCAATGTCCAGCATTGGAGCCTGGCGTGAGGCAAGTTCACTCCTGCGGCCTCCAAGGCCGGGACTAAAGCCAGCTTAGGGGTTAGACCGGTGCAGGGGCCAGCAAGACCAGAACTGGGGCCTCCCATGAGGCAAGGCCGCTGCTTGAGCCAGCAAGGTCTGGATCAGTCCACTGAGTAGCCAGGCCACTACTGAGACCATCAAGAGTGGGATCGGTACTTGCAACGCGGCATGCACAGAGAAATATCGCATAAAATATAAATCAGACACTTCTCTTAATCAGCAATAACTAGGAGGAAAAGGGCAACAGGAAGAGGTTGAGCTATAGAAAGGGCCCTATAGTGAAGCAACTAATGTGACCAATCAGAGGGTATGTAATACTGGAGGATGGAGCCTCTTTAAAACGCAAGAGGTACATAAACAAATGTATCAAAGTAAATCAACAAAGAAGCGTGGGATGGAGGGAGGGGGAGGGAATGGGATGGGGGCTGGAGGAGGGCTAATTGGATGATGTGTGCTTGTATATCCTCTCAAGTCTTGTACTCCAATGTGATTGATATATGACTACAATGCACCAATTTAAAAAATAAATTAATAAAAAATAAAAATAAATAAAAAATACATAAGGTAATCTAGAAAAAATAAAAAATAAATAAAATAAAATAATTTTTTTTTTGTACTGGGAATTTAACCCAGGATTCTCTACCTCTGAGCCTTATAGCCAGCCTTTTGATTTTGAAACAGGGTCTTGCTAAGTTTCTAAGGTTCTGGATAAGTTGCTGAGACTGGCCTTGAACCTGTGATCATCCTGTCTCAGATTCCCAAGTACAGGTGTACACCACCATGCCTGGCAAGAATTTAAATTTTTAAATGACGTAAAATAAAAAAAGTGCACAACACATTGTGTGGTAATGTTGCAGATTAGCTGTAAGAATTTCTGTTTGTGTTCCCTTTTTACTTTAATTCTCCCAGTGAATGTAGGTGGCAGGTAATATTACCTCTAGTTCACAAATGAAAGAACAGATACTCAAAGGAATTTCCTTTTGGCCCTAAATCACAGAGCAGGTTGCAGAACTCAAACTCTATCACTTTTTTCTCTTTTTTATGCTTCCCTTGCCCCTCCCAAGAAGTAGCTAAGCCTCTCCTAGAGTTTAGATGTGAGAATTTTACATAATGTTTGACACTCTGCCACTCAGCACCAGGAACAGGGCGCTTCTCCAAGACGCCAGTCCCAATGGTGACCATACTCCTTTCATCTCAGGATGCTCTGGAAAAAGTGTGCCTTGTGCCTTGTGCTGTGCAATTTGCTCTCAGTGTTTGGAGATCTTGCTTTCTGCCACTGTGGTTTGGGATCCTCTGTGCCTTTCCTGGGCTTTTGTAGGGCTGAGAAGGTGAAGCGTAAGGCTATCAAAAGCTGCAAACAGTCCCTACCTCTAGGGACAGGCATTTATCAGAAGAAAGGAGAACCAATGGCTTCCCAGAGCATTGTTCAGCCACATTAGAGAAGGGATTAAGCAGATACATTCAGCTATTCTAACAGATTTTCTTTAAGCTTTGAATGTGCCTCTCACACTCACTCAGATAATCACATTAGTTTTGTCATTAAAAGATTCCTTTTATAGAAAGTACCTAAACCGCTTAAACCACCCAGAGAGGTTGCATACATTACCAAACACCAAGACAAACAAAAGGGATTTTCAGCCCCACATCTCAGTTTCCCTTATTCATCAAAAAAAAAAAAAAGAAAGAAAATCAAGGTGGAAATTATTTTGCCAATGGTCAGTGGCTGGACAGCAATTCTCACTCCCTTCACTTGGCAGTCCCCTGCCATCAGAACTGGGAAGACTGGAAAACACCAGCATTGAAGCCAGCAAAAAGCAGAAGCAGCAAGAGATGTGTGTGCATACATGAACATATCACTTTGAATATCACTACCATGGATACCTACAATGCACAAATAAAATATTTTTAAAGGTAGAAGTTAAAGGCTGGGTGTGGTGGCCCACACTTGTAATCTCAGTACTTGGGAGGCTGAGACAGGAGGATCGCACAGGTTCAAAGCCAGCCTCAGCTACTTAGTGAGGCTGTCAGCAACTTAGGGAGACCCTGTTTCCAAATAAAATAGAACATAGGTCTGGGAGTGTAGCCTGGGGATAGAAAGCCTCTGGGTTCCATTCTCAACACCACACACACAAAAAAGTAGAAGACAGATATGAAGATAGAAGGCATAGCAGGGAAGAAATAGATGTCTTTGCCTCTGCCACAGTACACTGCATTTGGAACCAAAGAAGAGTAGAAAAGCACAGGATTTGGAATCAAACAATGCCACTTACTTGATCTGTGGCACGGTTAGGGCTAGAAGGGAGTCACTTCATTTCTCTTTGGCTTCATGTTCCCCTTTTTTTAAATGGAGATAATATCTATCTTTCTTTTCACCCAAAGTTGTTCAGGGACTCAAATGAGAAAAGACAGGCAGAAAGTTCTGAGGTCAATAAGTAGGTTCTAAGCATTATAGGGAGGTTTAATGATTCTTTGATTCTATTTTATTGCTTCCCATCATTATAGAAGCTATTTCTGGTTTTGTTTTTTCATAAGAATGTGATTGGTGCCCTTCTGGCACATCATAATTGTTTAATCATAGCTGGGCGTGGTGGTGCACGCTTGTAATCCCAGCATTCGGGAGATTGAGACTGGAGAATCGCGGTTCGTGGACAGCCTCAGCTACTTAGTGAGGCCCTCTGAAACTCAGTGAGACCCGGTTTCAAAGTAAAGAATAAAACAAAAAAGGGCAGAGGGTGTAGCTCAGAGGTAGAATGCCCCTGGGTTCCATCCCCTGACCCGAAAAAAATAAAATAAAATAAATGCTTAATCGTGTTTCTTAATGAATGGTGCTTTGCTGCCCTCCCTTCCACTCCCCAACCACCCTGAAAACTCTTCTTCCTCAAATCCCAGTTTGGAAGTTACTTCTCTTTATTTTTGTTCTAGAATTTTATTGGTGCAATGTAATTGTGTCTCACATTATAGTGAGATTCTAAGTGACACATTCATATATGTATACTACATCTCCTGGTATGCTTCTCTCTACACTCTAGCCCAATACCCCCTCCTCCCTCCCAGTATATGCTAGTGGATTAGTAGTGATACCTTCATATAAGAACACAGTCTTATTTGTTGTTTCCTTCCTCAAGTCTCCGCCCCTCCCCTGTTCTTATTCCTATATTCCCTTCCACTATTCTCTTTCTTCATTTTCATAAAGTCCTTTTTCTTCCTTATTTTCTCTCTAGCTGATGCATATGAAAGAAGACACACGAAAACCTTCCTCTGAATGTTGGGATGAATCCTTCACTGCCTTCCTGTTCCACAGCATCTTGAATACAGAACAAAGTCCTTCCCTTGGCAATTAAATACATTAATTTATTTAATGACTCAGCTTGTGACCACCTCTTGAGTACTCTGAGTACACTGGACTTTGTCTTCTCCTCCTTCTCCTCCTCCTCCTCCTCCTCCTCCTCCTCCTCCTCCTCCTCCTCTTCCTCCTCCTCCTCCTCCTCCTCCTCCTCCTCCTCCTCCTCCTCCTCCTCCTCCTCCTCCTTCTTCTTCTTCTTCTTCTTCTTCTTCTTCTTCTTCTTCTTCTTCTGTGTCATCTTTGTCTTCTTCCCCTCTTCCTCCTTTTCTTTCATGGTATTAGGGCATTCTACCTCTGAGCTATAACCCCAGCCCTATTCTTATTTAGTTTGAAGCAGGATCTCACTAAGATATGGAAAGTCTCCATAAGTTTTTGAAGCTGTCCTTGAACCTGCAATCCTTCTGTCTCAGCCTTTCAAGTACTGGGATTACAGGCATGTTCCATCTTGCTTAACACCGTACCTGCCCAGAATTACTATTAAATAAATGTTAGAATTAAGAAATCATATGTGAACAGACAATCCAAAGACTTGAGGTTATTTGAATCAGAAAAGAAGTAACATGAGAATCAGTCTCCAAAATAAAGGTTATTGAGTTTTAGAGTAGTTTTAGAGCACTAACCTTTCTTTACTCTATCATGCTGCTTAGAAAGAAGGTAACATGTAAGGCTACTGAATGAATTGGATTAACAATTAGTTTTCCATTTTCTTTGCAAGGTAAAAGTTGGAGAAAATATTTGAAATGATGGGGAAGATGTAGGTTAGACTTGACTTTTATGTATACTGTTATCATTGGAGCCAGATAATATTTTCTTATGGGGGGGTGTCCTGTGCCCTGTATAATGTTTAGCAGCATCCCTGGTTTTATATCAGGTATGCTAGTTGCACACTCTCAAAAGAATTGTGACAACCAAAATCAACTCCAAGAGAGCTCTACCTTCAAACAACAACTCCAGCCTCTTATTTTTATTTTGAGGCAGTATCTCACTAAATTGCCTAGGCTGACTTTGAACTTGCAATCCTCTGCCTCAACCTCCCAAACCACTTGGATTATAGGTATGTGCTACTACGCCCAGTGACATTGGTCATGATAAGCACACACATAGAGCTAAAAGAACACGATTGCTTTACAGCTTTACTGTTGTAAGCATCTATCTTCTTATATATATATGATATATATATGATATATATATATATATGATTGAACTCAGAGGCATTCTATCTCCAAGCTGTACTTCCTACCCTTTTTATTATGAAATAGGGCTTCACTAAATTGTTGAAGATCTAAGTTGTGAGGCTGGCCTAGAACCTGTTATCTTCCTGTTTTATCCTCCCAGTACAGGTGTGCAACACTGCACCTGGCTTCCATCCCCAATATTAAAATTAGTAAAAATCTATTGGAACTCACCCCTTCTTAACCTCTTAAGTGGCTGTTTCTGGTTACTGTTCTTTTACCACTTAACAACTAGCTTTCTTGATCAAGAGTGCCAGCTAATGAAATGATAAAAGTAGCCAGGGGCACATGCAGGTAGAGTGAGGGTCAACAGGAAGTTCCATTTCCAATGGTCCTGAAGATAAGGGGATTCCCTTTCCAAAATCCAGGGAGGCCAAGGGCAGAAGGGAATTCATTGCCAAAATTTTCCATGTTGAAATGTGTTTATTAAATATCAACTTATGGAGGATTTACTGAGACCTGGCCGGCAGGGCAGGTTAGATGCTGATGACTAGGAGGAATAAGACATGGTCTCTGCCCACTGAGAGCTTGGCTTTTCAAAATAAGTGGATAAGAACACTGAAGAAAATGCTATTAGGAGTACTGAATTAGAGGTGATAAGGTACTGTCAAAGGTGCTAGAGATGAAGACAATCTGTACCTTGATGATTCATATTCTAGCTGATACACGAGGTGTAAACCCAGTTCTGTGAGAGCACAGATAAGGCTTTCTTTAGAAACACTGGGAAAGACTTCACAGGGGAGGTAATCAGGTTGATCTTGGCTTTAAAATATGTACAGATAGCCAGGCATGGTGGCAGCCTGGTGGTATATGCCTGTAATCCCAGCACTTGGGATGATGAGACAGGAAGATCACAGGTTCAAGGACAGCCTCAGCAATGCAGTGAGACTCTCAGCAACCTAGTGAGAACCTGCTTTGAAACAAAAAATAAAAGGGCTAGAGGTATAGCTTGGAGGTAAAATGTCCCTGGGTTCAATCCCGAGTACTATAAAATAAAATATGCGTAGAAGCTGTCCTTGAAAAAATACTGGATGGTGCTAAGAAAGGAATTGTGAATAAAAGACTTTAAAATGATGACAAGTTTGGTGTGGCTGCAGTTCAAGGTAATAGAAAATTGAAGAATGGCAGTATGAATAGAAAATGAGTTCAGATCATAGATCCCAGATTAAGTAGCTGCTATACCTGAGCTCTTAATGGTTGGTTGGATCAGTGGAGTCTCAGAGGATGAAGATTGGGTATTTTTTTAAGTATCATGGAAGAGACAATACAGTATCAGCTCCTGAAGTATGTTTCTCAAATACTAGTTCCTTGAGCCTCTACTTTGATTACCATCTACTTACCTATTTGAGTAGCTGAGACAGGAGGATCATGGGTTCAAGGCCAGCCTCAGTAATTTAGCAAGACCTTGTTTCAAAATGAGAAATAAAAAGGACTGGGGACATAGTTTAGAGGTAGAATGCCCCAGGGTTCAATCACCAACACAAAAAGGAAAAGAGAAAAAGAGTGTATGTGTGTGTATGTATATATATAAAATCAGGAAAGAAGAAAAAGAAAGTCAACATCTCAAGATCCAGTCCAAAAACATATTGGAAACCCTGGGATGGGGCTCAGCAATCAGTGTTTTTACAAGCTCTTTGGATAATTCAAATGAAGCTGTAGACAAGTTCCATCTTTCTGGGGTACAATCCCATGGATTACAGAATAATAGAATTGGGCTATTATTCAAAGTACCTTTGCCCTCTAATATTCTGGCCTAGACACTGGCTCCTTTGAATAATCTCTTGGCTGTGGATTCCTGAGGAAGTTTCCTAATTTTCTTAGTTCTACCCATTGACTCCAGGTAGTAAAAGTAACAAATACAAAAAATAAATTAAAAAGCACTCTGATTCAATGTGTCTCTCTTTCCCTATCTGTTAAAGGCGCAGTCTATTAATTAGATCTATGCTTTAAATAAGATTTTTTTAAACAACCTTCTTGCTTCAACCTTCTGTGTAGCTGGGGCTACAGATACATACCACTATGTCCAACAAGAAGTTTTGTTTTGGTTTGGTTTGTGCCTACTTTCCAACAGTGCAGACCAAGCACTCCTGAACATGGTATGGAGCCAGCATCAAGTTTTTAACGTCTTACTTGATGTTTCAATTCTTTTTCAATTTGAAATTAAGTTTTAGCACAGTATAATTAGACCAACTTCAGTTAAGGCTGTTGACCCTATACATAAAATGTATACAGAAATAGGAATAAGCTTGGCGTGATGGCACATGCTCGTAATCCTAGCATTTAGGAGGCTGAGACAGGAGGATCTCCGTTCCAGGACAGCTTCAGCTACTCCTTAGTGAGGCCTTTTGCAATTCAGTGAGACCCTGTGTCAAAATAAAGAATAAAAAATAGGGCTGGGTGTGTAGCTCGGAGGTAGAATGCCCCTGGGTTCCAGCCCCAGTACCAAAAAAAAAAAAAAAGGAATAAATTATTCTTGCAAAAGTAGTCTTTTAAAATATTTCTTTCTTACTAAGCCAAGCATGGTGGCACATGCTTGTAATCCCAGCATTTGGGAGGCTGAGTCAGAAGGATTGAAGTTTATCAATAGCCTTAGCTTCTTAGTGAGGCCCTTTGCAACTTAGTGAGACCCTGTTTCAAAATAGGGCTGAGGATGTAGCTCAGAGGTAGAATGCCCCTGGGTTCCATTTCCAGTACTGCAAATAAAATATGCAAATAAAATATTTATTTATTTATATGTACTAGGAATAGAACTCAGAGGCATTCTATCTTTGAGCTACACCCCAGCCCTACTTTATTTTTTTGAAACAGAACCTCACAAAGTTACTGAGATTAGCCTTGAATTTGCAATCTTTCAGGCTCAGCCTCCTAAGTACTAGGATTATAGGTATGTGTTATTATGTTATTACACCTGGCTCAAAAATACGTTGTTTTGTTTTGTCTTTTGCAATTTGTTTTTTCATAAAAGTGACAATTCAAATGATTCCTATTAAATGAAATTACAAGTATTTTGAAGATTATAAACAAGTAAAAAGGCTTCAAGGAAAATTACCTAAATTCTTAAATGGTAAGAATATCTTATTCTTATCCTCTATTAAGCCTCCAAGCCCTGCATTATATAACCTCTTCATTGACAAAGAATAAGAACTTGTATTGTTTTGACCTTTAAATTCTCAACATAGTAGTTCTCTGATGCTGAAACAAAAATAGTGATCAAATGCTTTGATGGACAACTCATTACAATGAGAGCTGAAAAAGCTTCCAAAACAAGGCAGATTTTTCCTGTACCTTTCAGATGCCAGAAAAATTTCTCAGTCACCCCTCCCAGGAAAGAACTTTATATATGCACTTAAAAAATAAAAATTTAAAAAACTGCTTTTGAAACGATTAAGTTCAAGGTATAGTTTTTAAAAAGAAAAAAATATTCCCAAGTCAGGGAAAAAACAAAAATCATTGAGCGAAGAATAAGAAACAAAAAGGGAAAAAAATATTTCAACAGAGTAGAAACTGTTAGTTTCTCTGTGTGTCCCTGAAAGGTTTTGATCCAACCCTATTTGTTATCCTAGTAAAGTGCTTCTGAAGAAAGGTCTCAGTGTAAGAACTGCTTGAAAGGAGCCAACCCTTTGGAAATAGGAATGGCTTGGCCATTTATTAATGTCAAATATGTTGCCCGCATGAATTAGTCAGCTTGTCTTTTGGAAGCCATACAGAAAAGTCTTCATGCACCTGCCTCTCAGTGTTCTGAAACTTCTGGCTTTAATGACAGCAGTTATGGCCACTGGGGGGAGGGGGAGGGAACCACACTGAACACAACTATATTCTATTTTCCAAATAGCTAATTCATCAACTTAAAGGCTTTTTGCTGAAGAGTCGTCAATGACCACCGTATAAAACTTGTTCATATTTAAAGTGCAAGGCAAAGCAAAGATATTTTCCTAAACTGGCAGAATTTAACCAAATTACCACCGAACTGACCTAAGAAACAAAGAAAAATGAAGCTGGAAAAGGCCAAATTTCCTACTGGCAGTACCACAGTGGCAAATATCCCAGAACTGAGAAAAGCTGCCAAGCGGGAGAGACAAAATTAAAGGACTCTCCAAACACAGCCAAGCCCAGGGCATACTGCATTCCCAACAGCTGGGCAAGCTTCAGAAGCAGCACACAGGTATAAGATCCAGCTTTATTCTTTATTTACAGCACAGTTCAGTCATTAAATCAAGAACAAAAGAAACGGCCCCTGTTTCCTGGATTGGCACCAGACATCCTTCCTACCAGCTGCAATTACATCATTTTTATCCATCTTCTGCTACCCTTTTTGAAGGGCAGGAGTGAGGACTTACAAAGAGACTTCGACCTCAAAACCAAGCAGAAATCCCTGCTTGCAGAGAAACAAAGGAAACGACTCTCTCTGCTCTGAAAGGCAGTCGGGAACTCTGCTGCGGTTATGAGGGCCATTGATGGTGTGGGAGCTGCAATGATGAGATTCTTCCTGGAAGCTGGAGGCGATGTAAAGGCAGCAAGGACCGGCCATCACATGGGTGGGATGGCTGCTCTCCCCTCCATTGTCCTCTGTTCTATTTCTACCTCAGCCCCGCCAAATATAACAACAAACAAGGGAAAATACATAGAGAAAACCAACGTGAATGGGAATATGGGTGGAGTGGACATAAAGGAAAAAACTGGAAGTGATCCACAGGTGCTCAGTGCTGCCTTCTGTTGCTCCCATAAAAGTCTCTGATCCACCGCTTCAGGTACTTAACTTCCAAGGAACGGGCTAACAGCACGGATGGAGGATCCAAGGCATTGTTGGCGCGGAGATCTAAATGATGGGCCCCTTCTGGAATGGTGATAGCAACCAGGGTGTCTGTGATGTCTCTGGTCACTCCGCCTCCTGACCAGGGGTCTAGTTCACCATTGCTGCAGGAGAGAGGAGGAAGAAAAAAAGAAGGGTGTTGGTGGTTCATGCCTACACTCAAAGAAAATAGGGAAACCTCTTATATGCATCACCCCTAAAATCATATACTTCTAACCTGGGGAACTCAATGTAAGGATCTAATTTCTCATAGAGAAAGGTGCTTCATACTGGATTTTATAGTATTTCTGCCAAAAAGAGAATCAAAGAAGACTGAAGTTGGTGTCCTAGTACCTAAATGTACCAGGACTGGGTATTTAGAAAACTGGCGTCCAGTCCCAGCTTCATCATTCAAAAGCTATTTGAGGCTGCCAGGTGTAGTGGCACACACCTGCAATCCCAGGACTTGGGCAGCTGAGACAAGAGGAACACAAGGGTTCAAGACCAGTGCACAGTAACTTAGTAAGACCCTGTTTCAAAATAAAAAATAAAATAGAACTGGGGTTGTAACTCAGAGGTTGAGTGCCCCTGGGTTCAACCTCCAGTAACCCTTGCACATGCGCACACACGCGCACGCACGCGCGCGCGCGCGCGCACGCACACACACACACACACACACTATGATCCAAGTTACCTGACTCAGTTTCCTCATTTGTAATATAGTTATCAAGGCCTAACCCAGAGTACCACATGCACCAACCACAAGATGTCCCTCTGAGCTACATCCTCAGCCCTTATTTATCATGGTTTTGACTTGCATTTCCCCAAAAGCGTATGGTACAGAACACCATTTCATCTGCAGATATACCATTTGTATGTATTATTTAGAAAAATGTGGATTCAGATCCTTGCTCATTTTTCACCTGAGTTATACATCTTTTCATTCTTGAGTTGTAAAAGTTCATTTTGTAATCTAGATGCAAGTTGCTTATCAAATATATGATTTGAAATTTTTTTCCCATTCTGTACATTGTTTTATAATTTTCTTGATGGTAACATTTGTAGTACAAAAGTTTTTCATTTTGATGAGGTACAATTTACTTATTTTTAATTTTGTTGTGTTTTGAGGTATTGTACTTAAGAAATTACTGCCTATCTCATGGTCATGAAGATTTATTCCTAAGTTATAAGCATTTTATTGTTGTATTTGTTTGGTTTTCATTTGAGCAATCAAACCCAAGGGCATTCTGCCTCCAAGCTATACCCCCAACCCTTTTTACTTTTAACATTTTTTGTTTTTGTTTTTGTAATATAGGGATTGAACCTAGGAATATTCTACCTCCAAACTATACCTCTAGCTTTTTTTATATTTTATTTTGAAGCAGGGTCTCATTTGGTTGTTGAGACTCTATGTTGCAGGCACTGTTCTTGAACCCACAATCCTCCTGTCTCAGCCTCCCAAATTTTGAGATTACAGGCATGTGCCACCACACCTGGCTCCCTTTTTATTTTAATTGTGAAATAGTGTCTTGCTAAAGTACTAATGGCCTCACTAAGCTGTTAAGGCTGGCCTCAAACCTGAAATTCTCCTGACTCAGCCTCCCTAAGAGTTTTATTGTTCTTGTTCTTATATTTTGGATTTTGACAGATTTTGAGTGACTTTTTTTCTGTATGGTACGAAAAGGGGATTAACTTGTTCTTTTGCATGTTTGTTCGTTTTCTCAGCATCATTTGTTGAAAAAATTATTTTTTGCACAATGAATTTTCTTGACACTCTCAGCAAAAATCAATTGATCAAATGTGTAAGATTGAGCTATATGTCTATTTTATGCTAGTATCACACTGTATTGATTATTGTTACTTTGTCATAAATGAAAATCAGGAAGTTTTTCCAATTTGTTCTTTTTTTTTTTTTTTTTTTTTAGTGGTACTGGGGTTCTTGGAAGCCCTTCTACCTCCGGGCTACACTCCCAGACCTATTTTAACATTTTTATTTGGAAACAGGGTCTCCTAAGCCAGCGCGCGCGGCTGGCTTCGAACCTACGCGATCCTCCTGTCTCTGCCTCCCAAGCGCGGGGATTACAAGCGTGCGCCACCACGCCCAGCTTGTTCTTCCTTTTAAGATTGTTTTAGCTCTTCTGAATTCCTTGCATTATTATATAAATTTTAGGGTCAGGTTGTCAATTTCTGTAGGAAAAAATAAAAAGCTAGCTGGGATTTTTATATTGATTGCACTGAATCTGTAGATGAATTAATTTGACGAATACTACCATCTATAGTGAAGGCTTATAATTTTATGTTGCCTCCAGATCTATTTTATCTATTTATTTATAAAATAGCAGTTGGCAGGTTTGGGTGGCACTTGCTTGTAATTCCAGCATTTGGGAGGCCGAGAGTGGAGGATCCGCGGTACGCAGACAGCCTCAGCTACTTAGCAAGGCCCTTCGCAACTCAGTGAGACCCTGTTTCAAGAAATAAAAAGACTAAACATTAGAGCTGAGTGTGTAGCTCTACTGGTTCCATCCCCAGTACCACACAAAATAATAATAATAATAAATAATAAGCCAGGCGTGGTGGCGCATGCTTGAAATCCCCGCGCTTGGGAGGCGGAGACAGGAGGATCCCGCAGGTTCGAAGCCAGCTGTGCTGGCTTAAGAGACCCTGTTTCCAAATAAAATTTTTTTTTTTTTTTTTTTTTTTTTTTTTGGTGGTACTGGGGTTCCTGGAAGCCCTTCTACCTCCGGGCTACACTCCCAGACCTATTTTATATTTTTGAAACAGGGTCTCTTACGCCAGCGCGGCTGGCTTCGAACCTGCGCGATCCTCCTGTCTCCGCCTCCCAAGCGCGGGGATTACAAGCGTGCGCCACCACGCCCGGCATAAAAATATTTTTTAAAAAATAGGTCTGGGTGTGTAGACCAGAGGTAGAAGGGCTTCCAGGAACCCCAGTACCACAAAAAAATTAATAATAATAATAATAATAATAATAATAATAATAATAGAGTTGAACTGTCTTATACCAGAAGCAGGGCTCTGCTTTGACAGTTTCCAGTTCTACACCACCCCATCCTCAGCCTCTCAGTGTAGTTAATGCAGACATCTCTCTTGTACAACTGCTCCTTGCTGACCTTTTCCCTATTGGCCAGCTGGGAAAGCATGCTGAGTGGCCCTACAGGCCCTCTACACTCTACCATGGATTGTGCAAATGTGCCACAGTAAACACCTCTCAGTCACTGTGTGACTCCTGGAACTCATGCCTGATTGCATTAAACCTCCAGGTAAAACTACCCATAGAAAACCTGTGAGAATAATGCCCTGGGTCCAATAAAGGCATGGGCCCACACATCCCTTCATGTTTCTCCCCACCTGTACTCCCTGACCTCCACGTTGTGGCCTACAAATGCACTGTGTATCCTCCAAGACTTTCACTTTGCGGATATGCCTGAAACTGTGTCCCAAGACTTTCACTTTGAGGTGTCACTGAAAGTGTATCCCAAATCCCCCTGATAAAGTGGTAACTCCAAAGGGACTCATTCAGGCGACTCCCTTGCAGGTGCTCTTTTGCTCAACCTCAGTAAATTGATAGAGAAACTCAAAGAACTTTATGCAAAACTCAACAACATAATTTTTCTTCCCATACATGAACAGAAGATGTTTTTACATTAAAAGGAAAGTTTTCAATTACTTTAAATATGTAGTTTTCTGTGAACACATATTTCTCTTATCAAATTTGTTCCTATATATTTCATTCTTGATATGATTGTATATCAAATTTTCCCTAGTATTACTAACTCCACACAGGCATACAATGGTTTGAAGTTTACAAAGTCTTTCCCATCTGATCATTACAATACAAAGTAGGTTTAATTACAACTCTCTTACAGATGAGGAAATGAATGCCCAGAGAGTATATATGTGTTCACATACAATTTTAAATTTCTTGTTCCACTTTCACATACTTCTTTTTAAAGAATAATCATTGTAACTTAGTAACATCATTTTTGAAAAATGTTTACTCAAAAAATGCACTTTTTTCCTTGTTTTATTTAAAAACAAAAGAGAAAAGTCCCATGGAAAATAGAAGTCATAGTTTCCAACTGCCAAATAAATGTTTAATGTAAACACAGAAAAATATAACATATGCTGGGATTGGATTCTCTTAAGTAAAAAAAAAAAAAATAGCATTCATCATTATTCCAATTTGACAAGCCCAACCACAATAGGAAATTCTTCATTATTTGCAAAACAAAAAAGCTATCCCAACAACCACATAATAAGCAAACTGCATTTGATTTAAAAGGTCATCTGCAGCAGCCTAGTGGCTTAGCAACAGTGTTTGGAGTTGCTGAGAGACCCAAGATGCACATGGACTTGAATTTCTTGGTCCTAGACATGTGAAAGCTAAATCAATCATTGGAAAATCTAAAAAACTGGCTTTCAGGAAAGAATCTAGATGCATGAATAAGATTCTCAACAACTAGCCTCATTTACTTGCTAGCGACAATTAACTTACCTAAGAAACTATATTAAATTAACCAGCTCCTCAGGAACTCCTTTCTGAATTGATATTTAAATAATGACCATCAGAAAACAATTTCTTCCAACAAAACCACTGTGCAATTTATAAAAATTGCAGAAATGAGACTAACAGCTACTATCTATTAAGGCTTCATTCATCCAACAAATGTTTACTGAGTGCCTACTACGTGTCAGGCACTCATTGGGCACAGAGGATTCAACAGAGAACAAAGCAGACATAACATCCACCCTGCTGGTGTTTACTTCTATGACAATCTGTTCATTTAAATAACTGTTATAGCCAGTAATCCTGATACTTGGGGGGCTGAGACAGGAAAATCAATTTTAGCAACTTAGTGAGACCTTATTTAGAATGCCCTTGGGTTAAGTCCCTAGTACCAAAAATAAATGAATGAATGAATGAATAAATAAATAAATAAATAATAAAATCTGTTAGAAAGCCATTGTTTTCAAATTGTATACATTGGCAATCTACCCATAGCCACACAGCTAATTCAGGGAAGACAGAGCAGGATAACCCAGGTCTACCTGACTTGGAAGCCTTAACTAGAAAATCTTAACTGGCAAATCTCCAACAATTACAGCTTCAACTTTCCAACTGAATCACCAGTCACACTTCTATCTGTGTGAGCCAAGCTGAGGAGGAAAGCCTCAACACAAAGATACCTTCCAAGTGGTTCCTTCTCAAGGGACACAGAACAGATACCTGAGGCTTCTCTGTTACTTCTGAATAGAAGGTGACCTATATGGGGAAGATGGGAAAAGGGAAACACCTCAACAGACATGATGTACATACACAAACTTACCAAAGTCCATCATTGTGCTGAGCTCAAGAAGGAGGGCGGGGGGAAGGGCGGGAACTGGGGGAGAATATGTGAATGTTTTGTGCATATAATACATGCCTCTACCACCTGAACTTCATCAAGATGTACGACTACAAGCACCAATAAAGTAAAAAGTAATAAAGTTAAAAAAGAATGGAAGAATTCTGAATTATGAATATCTTAATTTTTTTTTTTTTTTTTTTTTGGTGGTACTGGGGTTCCTGGAAGCCATTCAACCTCCAGGCTACACTCCCAGACCTATTTTTATATTTTTATTTGGAAACAGGGTCTCCTAAGCCAGCGTGCACGGCTGGCTTCGAACCTGCGCAATCCTCCTGTCTCTGCCTCCCAAGCGCGGGGATTACAAGTGTGCGCCACCAGGCCTGGCTTATCTTAATTTTTTTCATACCTAAAAGCCTGTAGTAAAAAAAAAAAAAAAAAAAAAAAAATTCTTTGTAAAAGTAGATTTTCCACTACAGAGAGATAAGCTAGGGTCTTCACAACTTTCCTATGCTTCTGAAATTTCCTGTCTTTAAACTTTCCTATGCTTCTGAAATTTCCCCACGCTGTGCATTTCAAATGCCCACACATTCACTGGGCATCCATTATGTGCTAGGCAGCAAGAGCTAAGGGCACAGAGATGATTCAGAGGAAGCTTCTGCCATGGAGAGGTTCAGAGTTTCCTGGGGCAGATGGGAGCACAGATAACCCCCACACCAAGTGCTAAGAGGTATTCCCAGGTCCCAGATGAGCTAAGGGGTGGTAGGAACCTATGCTTCCTATTGGGGTCAGGGAAGATTTCTTAGAGGAGCCTGAGTCTTAAGGAAAAAAGAGAAAGAAAATGGATGATCAAAGACAAACATATAGCTTTCTATGGCTGAGACATATGGTACAAAATGAAAAGTGAATTTCCATAGCTGGGAACGCAAATATACATATATATTTTTCAGGTCTGGGCCAAGTGCTTTGCTAGGTAACACTTGTATACACTGCAACAATTTCATGAGGTGAGCAGTATGACTCTCATTTTCCAGAAGATAAAACTGAGAAGCAGAGAGAATATGTAATTTTAAGACAGCTTGCTTGCCTGAAAGTCCTTTTATACATTGATCTAAACGTTTTTTACACTGAACTATAATTTCTACTTACAGAGCTCTGTTCTCTTCCTCAGACATTTCTCACAAAAATTGCCCTTTCTTCCAGTGAGGATGATGATGATGATGATTATGATTTTTTTTCTTTACTAGTATGTACAGGGAGGGAGAAGGGTAGCAGTGGGATGGGGTTAGGAAGGAACCACATCGAGAGATGTTGTGTGAGCCTGGCATGGCGGCACACACTTGCAATCCCAGCATTTAGGAGGCTGAAACAGGAGGGTTGCAGTTCACAGACAGCCTCAGCTACTTAGTGAAGCCCTTTGCAACTCGGTGAGACCCTGTTTCAAAATAAAGCTGGGCTGGGGGTGTAGCTTGGAGGTAGAATGCCCCTGGGTTCCACCTCCAGTACCACAAAAAAAAGAGAGAGAGAGAGAGAGAGAGATGTTGTGTGCGTATATGAATGCATTGCTTTGGATCTCACTATGATGTATGATGATGTTTACCAATAAAATTCTAATAAATAAGTAAATAAATTTTTGATGATAGTTTTGATAGCCTGAGAAAAATACTATAAAAGGGCAAAGAGATACCTAAAGTACATATCTTAAATAGTTAAATCCAATAAAAAAGAGGATGTATTTAGCCAAAACTTATATATTAAAACTTCATGCGAAGATAAAAGACTCCACTTAACTTGAACTTCAATTTTATTATAGGGTCAGAGCAAGGAGTTATGAGCTTCTAAGTTTAGAATATTATAGGCATATCACTGTGACCAGCACTATATTTATATTTTTTTATTTTTTGGCACTAAATACTGAAACCAGGGGGATTTTACATGAGCTACACCCCCAGCCCTATTTTATTTTTTATTTTGAGATGGGGTCTCACTAATTTCTTGTGGCTGTCCTCAAACCTGGGCTCCTCTTGGCTCAGCCTCCTAAATATTGGGATTACAAGTATGCACCACTGTGCCTGGTTGCTATCTTTATCTTAATAGATGACAACCTAATATCCAAATCAAAATATGAAAATTTCAAAGTCACAGTCAGATACAGATAGAACCAACTCAATTAACTCTGACATGTACCAATATCAAATAGGTCACTTCTTGTGGGGCATAGTGGCACACTCTTGTAATCCCAGAATTTGGGAGGCTAAGACAAGAGGATCGCATTTTGCAGACAGCCTCAATTACTTAGTGAGGCCCTTTGCAACTCATTGAGACCCTGTTTCGAAATAAAGAATAAAAAATAGGGTTGGGAACGTAGCTCGGAGGTTAAAAAAAAAAAAAAAGCCACTTCTTAGAAGAGTGGTGTGACCTAGAAGAACAGTCATGAGTTCTATAGTTAGACAGGTCAAGGTAGAAATCTGTTTTACTGTCTACTTGGCTGGGTTGGGGCTAGTGACTGGAGATGGAGATCTTCGGTTTCCTCTTCAGTAAAATAGTGTAAAAATAATTCACAAGGTAGTCATGAAGATTCAACTAGCTAATTTATCTAAAGTGTCTCATATAACACTTAGAACAGAATGAGCACTTCAGAAGCATCTTTTAAGAAAAATACTGGAAATTTTATGTTTTCACTAATATCCAATAGTAACAATAAGCAACACAAGCTAAGACTCTAACCGCTGAAACAACATCTTTTATTTGTGCTGGAAACTTTTTGTCAATATTTTAATTTCACTGCAATATTTTAGTTCTTTTTTTTGTTGTCGTTGTTTAGTGTTTAGGTGCAGTAGGAATTCAGCATAACACTGTGTCTCACCTCAGCATCTTCTATGGCTCAAGGAGCAGAAAAACCTGATGATCACCACTGTTTTATTCTGTACTCTTTTATTGTCTAGCATTTTCCTGGTTCTGTTTTCTCAGCTTTCCTACAGGTATCTCCACCTACTCAAGTTCCTCTTTGAATCAGTAAAACTTACCTGAAAACAATGTTGGAGTGTGAACTGATGTTTTTGCCTCCGTACAGGGCAGAGATCCAGGAAGGCCTTGGTCTCACACCCCACTGTTTAAAACACTCATCAGAAAATTCCTTCAGGTTCCACAAGTGAGGTTCAAACATGTCATCGATGCCATTAGTGCAAATGGGTATGACCATTTCTGTGCAGGTCTAACACCAGGAGAGAGCACAAAGAGAAAATGAGCTACAAAAAGATGAAGTAAATTGCCCACAGGTGTTCCACTAGTAAGAAGCAAAGCCAGCCAGGGTGTAAGCTCAGGCAATGGAGCTTCGGGGCCCCTGCTCCTCACTTGCATGCCATACGAGCCCTGATGACCCACAGGAGGCTTGGCTGACAAGACACAGAAGTCAGGATGATGTTATCCTTATTTGCAAACTACTTTTTTTATATATAGTGTCATATTTAACCTTCAAGACAACTCTCAAGAGAGAGTATTATTATTACTATAGTCTTATTGTGCAGATACTAGAATAGAGATTCAGAGAGAGTGCAATTAGACTGCCCTGTCTTCATGTGTCCATAAAATTGCTTCTTTTAGAGAACCTGTCACTCTTTATTACAATTATTTAGTTTACCTATCTTTCTCATCAGGCGATTGATAGATGATAGACAGATAATGTTTCTTTTTCTTCCTTTTTTTTTGTTTTTGGTAGGACGGGATGGAACCCAGGGGCATTCTCTGAGCTATACCCACAGCCCCATTTTAGTTTTTATTTCGAAACAGTGTCTTTCTAAGTGCTAAGGCTGGCCTTGAACCTGTTATCCTCTTTCCTTAGCCTCCCAAGTACTAAGATTACAGGCATGTGTCACCAAGTTTGGCACCAGACTGTATTTGACGGTGAGATCACGTGTTACTTAATAAATGAACATGTCCCTGGTCTCAAAGTGTAAAATAACAGAGCCCTGGCTTAGATTCAGGTTAGGTGATAAAATCTCCCCTAGTCCCTGTTATAGCAAAATTCTATCAGTGAACAGTAAATTCAACTTGGGGAAATTATACACATGTACCTGATAGCTCCAACTCAGGGCTCCCAGATAGTTTGTTCTTGTTGTTTCTGAAATATTCATACATTTCGCCTGGCCTGAATAATTATAATATACATTCAGACCTTGGAAAATATTCTGCAGCAGCACTGAATCAGATACAGAAAGATCTTTCAAATACTGGCACACTATCTGTAATTTTAGAAAGAAAAAGAGGAGAAAGGTCAGAATATGCATATAAAATTATAGTTTGATAACATGAGAAAAAAGATGATTCTGATTTGATCACAAAACATTCTTAAACATCTAACAAAATTTCTTTAAAATTTCTATCTATTGAGTATAACCCCCCTCAAAAATGAGTAAAGTTCTTACCAGGCTATAGAAAAAAGCCACATTCATTTGCATTTAGCTTAATCTCTGCACCCTTTGCTCCAACCTAACACAATCTAACCGAACTTTTTCCTTCTTCGTCCTTGTTCTCCCCCAAACCCTTTTCCCCACTCACACCTGGCCAAGTCCTCTTTTACAATACTCAGCTCAAAATCACCTCTTCTGTGAGGCCATGCATCCCTATGTATACAAGTTGGGAAGAACTAAACCAAGCCCTTCCTGGTGCTCCCACTATCTGCTGCACCTGCTCCTATCAAAGCCCCTGTAGTGCTTTACCACATTCATTTAATTCTAAAATGTCTGCCTCAGCACTTAACAAGGTCTCTGGTATCTAAATATTTGTTGAATGAATGACTATATTTTTATAAAAATGCAAAATTCATAACATTTCTTATGGAAAAACTATACCAAACTCCAACATCCATGGAAGGATAAGATATCCAGCAACTCCCCAGATCCCAAATATTCCTATTACCATTCTTTTATCAGTGCCTGAAATTCTAGCACTGAAAATCATGGGCAATTCTCAGGGTTAGAAGTATACAGCCTAACTAGAAAGGCTTCTAGCAATACCTCTTTAAAGGGAGGGGGGGAGAAAACTTGAAAAGTCAAAAGAAATGAATTGTAGAGAAAATCTGATGCCTCTCTTCAATTATTTGGCCTCTGCACAATATTTTTATGGCATGTTAATTGGTTCCTTGTAAAAAAAGATTTCTCAATAAATTAATTTTAAGAAATGCTGTATTAGCAAATATAAGCAGTATTCCTGACTTTATAGTCAGGGAAAAAACTCAGGTTTCTCAGAGCACTTAAAACACTCAACTATAATGTTCCTTTCCAAAAAGAAGAGAGAGCATACATTAATTCTGATAAGTTTTTGGAAATTTCCAGTGAGGAAAAAAAAAGTCAGAAAATAAGATGCCCAAAACGCTTGGTATACCTTACTAAAATAACTACAAGGCCATAAGCAGCAGGTAAACCAGTGTTTGGGATGTACATAAAAAAAAATAGAACTGAGCTAAACAGAGCTTCACAAACCTATCCCACCTAAAACAGTTTAAAAAGTCAAAACACTGCTACTGCTTTGACAGTTTCTTATTTTTCACAGCAAATCAGAAACTAACATTTGTAAAGCACTTTCCTCTGAAAACTGACCTAAGAAATATGGTAATCGTAAATGCTCAAGAGAATATGGAAGTCAAAAACTAATCACAGGATACATTAAACTAGCTATTGCTAATACCTGATCAGCAATATTTCCTGAATCTTGATACCAGCAGCAGACTCAGCTCTATCACAGCAAAAAACTATAGAGAAGATACATGGGATGTGGAGAACATTATGTTTAAGCACAGCATGGTAGATGAGGCAGGTTAACCATACAAGCAGGACAGAGGGAAAGGAGATAGTGATGGTAACAAGTGACCTCTAACCACGGAATGGAACAGTGGCCAGTGGCCAGTGAATGTGACACATGCTGGCGTTAGAGTCCCACTTAGAGCTAGAACACTGGGCCTCTGTACGGCAAAGAAAAAGAGTCCCCATGAATAGCCATCTCTGCAAAGAGCAGTTACTGTCACTCCTGAAAGACACAAGCATGGCTGGAGACCGGCACCAGTTGACAATACTTGGGTTTTGGCAGCTCCAGAACACCATAGTCAGAAACTTGGCCTCTGCTGCTCACACCCGGATTAAGAGGAATCTTGGACATACTGTCCTCTGTGAGGTCAGATTCCCCTTGAAGGACTGGGTCCAGTTCCAAGCAATACCCTTAAGAAGGAATACTGACCTACATGCAAAAATGCATAAGGGAGCAGTGGGGATGGGGGTTGACAGTAGTTGACACACCCTAAAATTGGTTTTTTGGATCATTCCCAACCACTCATTATTACAAACAAAGTCATAAAAATTCCTAAGATTAAATCTCTACATATATATTTGCAGTTTTATTGAGATAAATTCTTAGAGGAATTACTAGCTCAAAGAAAATAAGCATTTTTAGGCCTTTCCTACATCCCATCAAATTGCCTTACAGAAAGGAAATACCAATTTATAATCTACCAGTATACTAAATAGAGACTTAAACTATCATTTATATTTTTCAAGCAAAATATTTGCAAATTTACTATAAAAACTGTATTTTAGATGGTTCTAAAGTTTCTTTCTAATGCAAAGATTCTGTAAGTCCAAGCATCATCCTCAAGCACAAAAACAAAAACACAATCTCTGTTGGGCATGATGGCATACACCTATAATACCAGTACTTGGGAGGCTGAGACAGGAGGATCACACTGTGTGACAGTGTGTGTGTGTGTGTGTGTGTGTGTGTGTGTGTGTATCCTCATATTTCTGTGTACTTCCTTAACAATTTCAGTAGTATTTGTGAAGTTTAAAAAAAAGACCCTAAATCATAATGGCAACCCTTAGCACCACTGCCAAGTTTATTTAAACATTACAGTAAACCGGGTATGGTGGTGTGCACATATAATCCCAGCATTCAGAGGCTGATCTGTAGGATCATGGTTCAAGGACAGCCTTTGCTACTTAGTGAGGCCCTTTGCAACTCAGTGAGACTTGGTTTCAAAATAAAGAATAAAGCCAGGCGTGGTGGCACACATTTGTAATCCCCCCCCACCGCGCTTGGAAGGCGGAGACAGGAGGATTGCGCAGGTTTAAAACCAGCCTCTCTGGTTTAAGAGACCCTGTTTCCAATTTAAAAAAATATATAAAATAGGTCTGGAAGTGTAGCCCAGAGGTAGAAGGGTTTCCAGGAACCCCAGTACCACCAATAATAATAATAATAATAATAATAATAATAATAATAATAATATAAAAATAATAAAGATAATAAGATAATAATAAAAAAATAAAGAATTAAAAAATAGGACTGAGGGTGTAGCCTCTGGGTTCCATTCCCAGTACCACAAAAAAAAAAAAACCTACTACAGTAATTCAAAAGGAGTATTCACATACTTTTTTTTTTTTTCAAAGCTCTGTAGGATGCATAAAATCAATAAATGTTAAGCCGGGCATGGTGGCGTAAACCCAGCATTCGGGAGGCTGAGACAGAAAGATCGCGGTTCACAGCCAGTCTCAGCTACTTAGTGAGGCCCTCTGCAACTTAATGAGACCCTGTTTCAAAATAAAAAATAGGGCAGACGGTGTGGCTCAGAGATTGAATGCCCCTGAGTTCCATCCCCAGACACACACACACACACACACACACACACACACACACACACACACACACAAATGTTAAGATGAGCCATATGAAATTGCCACAATCATAGGTTAAACACAGTTAAATACTGGCAGTTTTGGTACAATCTCATATAAAATTTTAGTTTAAGCCTGATAATTTGCAGTTGTCATCCACTTGATGAGGAGAAGCACTTGGCCTGTTGACTGTTTCCTGAGCAGCTGAGATCTAGTCAGCAAGGAGAGAGTCCCTGGCAACCACCTTTGTCCAAAATACTTGGCACACAGTTATCCCCTGTGTTGTACTATATATTTTGTGGCTTCCTCTAAACAATTTCAACATAAGGCCATAAATGCATTAAAATGGGGGAGGTGGGGCTGAGGCTGCTAGTCCAACTACTGAAACTCCTTGAGGAGCAGAACTTTTCCCACAGTGACTCAGGAAGCAACAATATGATGATAATTCCCATTTCACAGGGGATAAAACAGCTCAGCACTCTGGCTACTGACAATTCAGAAACTGAATAAAGGTTATGAACCTAGATGTGGGCACAAAGTCCTAGCATAAGAATCTTCCTTCCTGATGGTATGTAGTAACAAACAATTATTATTATTTTTGTGTGTGTGTGGTACTGGGGTCCCTGGAAGCCCTTCTACCTCTGGCCTACACTCCCAGACCTATTTTTACATTTTTATTTGGAAACAGGGTCTCCTAAGCCAGAGCACGTGGCTGGCTTCGAACCTGTGTGATCCTCCTGTCTCTGCCTCCCAAGCACGGGGATTACAAGCATGCGCCACCACGCCCAGCTACAATTATCATTATTTTATAACTAGTATCAATGTAGTGCTCACTATACAGCAGATCCTCTGAAATACTCATAATGACCTATATAAGCATTGCAGTTGCTACTGTAAGACTGAAGTGGGGCCATGACAGGCTTTATCGATACAGTAAACACACTAGGCCTGAGTTTCAGTTTCCCAGGAATACAACTAACAGTTAAGTGCCAGTGTTGGCACCTGGGTCAGGATGAAAAACTCCCAACCAACCCCAGGAGGCACGAACCAAATGGGAGGCAACAAGTATCCTGTCCTGTCCATTGCTTGTGATAACAGCAGTAAAAATTCCTTTTGGTCTAAAGATAACTCCTTTGTAAATCACAGCACGAGTGACTGAAATGTATAAAACTGCCTTGGAACAAAGACTTGGGGTCCTGGTCAAGACTCCATTGCATTGGAGAGACTTGGACCCTAGCTTGAGCTAGTTCCCCAATAACACCCCCCTTCCTGCCTTTGCATTATTGTGTGTGGTGGTGGTCTCTCTCCCCCAGGGGTCCCTGACTTTGAGTATAACACTACTATTCTCATTTTCAGGTGAGGCAACTGAAGCACAGAGAGGTTAAGAAGATTGCTCAAAGCTCCACAGCAAGTACATAGCAGAGCTGGGATTAAGGGTTGGTACGGAGCTCACTCTGAAGCTTCCTTTCATAATCACTAACCATCTGTTCTCTACTTCAAAAGTTAGAGTATATAAGAGAAAAATAACACAAACGGTGCCTAAACATACCTGTAGTCTCATACTTACTTTCTTGAACAATTTTCTTTTATTTTTAGGTTGTCTTTGTTTTTCTAAGTTTATTTATTTTAAGTAAAAACTTAGAAGAGATTCTAAACCATATAATGTTGCATCTTTCAAAACATATTCCTTCCTGATTCTAAACAATATAATATTGCATCTTTCAAAAGATACAGTAGTAAAAAGAAAAATGAAGAGCAATGAAGTTCAAGAAATCAACATTTAAGCTGGGCACAGTGGGGCACACCTGTAATCCCAGTACTTGGGAGGCTGAGACAGAAGAATTGCAGGTTTGAGGCGAGCCTCAGCAACTTAACAAGCTACTGTTTTGACATTTTAAAAATGGGCTGGAGGAGTTGTGGTTCAGAGGTAAAATGCCCCTACATTGAATGTCTAGAGGCAAAAACAAAACAAAACAAAAAAGAACCAACACTTAGAGACCAAGCATGGTAGTGTACTCCCATAATCCCAGTACTTGGGAATTGGGAAATGGAGAAAGGAGGATTGCCGGTTCAAGCCCAGCCTCGGCAATTTAGCAAGGCCTTCAACAACTTAGCAAGACACTATTTCAAAATTTAAAAAGCGGGGGCTATAGTTCAGAGGTAGATCACCTTCTGGGTTCAATCCCCAGTACGAGAGAGAGAGAGAGAGAGAGAGAGAGAGAGAGAGAGAGAGAGAGAGAGAGAGAGAATATGAATCAGGACTTAGATAGAATTAATTCACTTTCTATTTCCTAATAAAAGTCAACACTCAGCCAGGTGTGGTGGCGCACAGCTGAACGTTGTAATCCCCGGGTTTGGGAAGCTGAGATAGGAAGACTGCACAGGTTCAAAGCCAGTCTCAGCTACTTAGTGAGGTTCTCAGCAACTTAGTGAGACCCTGTTTCAAAATAAAATCGAAAAATAGAAAATAGGTCGGGGGTGTAGCCTGGAGGTAGAGGCCCCTGGGTCCCATCCCCAGGACTACACACACACACAAAATCAACATTCATGGAAATACTTTAATATTAGAAGTCCATTTTAATCATTCTAGCTTTAAAAAAAATGGTATAGAAAGTAAAGCATTCATACAACCAAGCAGATCAGTATGCAACCAAATATTTAGATTCTGCCCTTTGACCCCCTCTATATACAAGAGAAAGTAAAGATAATGATTTGTTTAAAAAGCTTTAAGTGTCCCTACCTATGAGGATAAGCATTTGAATAAAAGAAGAAACGGGGAGGAGGCAAAGAGAATTTTTTAAGAGGAAGGAAAGAAGATAGGTTTAAAAAAAAAAAAAAAGGCCAATCTCCTCTCAGAAAGCATGGACCAGCCACGTTAGAAAAAGGATTAGGCAGATACATTCAGCTTTTCTAACAGATTTTCTTTCTCTAAGGCTTCAATACCGCTCTCACACTCACTCAGATAATCACATTAGTTTTGTCATTAAAAGCTCCCTTTTCATAGAATGCACCTAAACCGCTTAAACCACCCAGAGAGGTCGAATACATTATCAAACACCAAGACAAACGGAAGAGATTTTCCAACTTATGTCTTATTACTTCACTGTGTCTATCAGCATGCTTGGAAGAGGAAGTCAAAAATCTTTGATTAGTTATCAGATACAAAATGATTCTAAAATTAACAGGCAACACAGTATCCTTCAGAATAAGCTCGTAAGGCTGAGAAAAGACCTAGTAGTTTTTAATGTGGACGGAACGGTCAAACGACAGAGGAGTTTTCTATTTCCCTTTTCTCTTCCTTGTGTTCTACCCGCCAAGCCCATGATTATTTCTGCATGAATGTTGCAGCTTCTTTTAACAGTAAACAAAAGCAAATGAAGTCTGAGTGTGCAGAGCCCAAAGACAAATTAAAGAGAATGAGACTTGAATTGACATGAAAAATGGCATTTAGTTGCTACCCATGGGGTTCTGTAGAACTAAGATTCAGACAGAATTGGAAATTACCTACAAAATATATATATATATATATATATATATATATATATATATATATATATATATGAAACCCAATTGTTAAATACTGCTAAATATTATCTTACCATCCTAAGCCTGAGTTACAGACTCAGAAAAGGACTGCTGTTTGTTAGCTCTTTAAAAAGGAGGAAGTGTATCAGAGGGAGGAGGAGCCCTGGCTAAATGGAACTATCCAAGTGAAAGAGCGGTCCCCAACTGGGTAGTGTTCAGGGATTAGTGGGTTGGGAGAACAGAGAGGGGGTCAAGGAAGGAGAAGTAGAATGGACAGTGAAAGAAAGTGATCTGAAGCTAAAGGTTTGGGAGGAAGACAGTAGAATATTCTGAAAATCAGATGGGTGACTAACTATAGGAGAAAATTAGAAAAAGAGGCAATGGAAGTTACTCAAGCAAGAGGCAAGAGATTATTTGGGGGAGAATACAGGCAATAAACAGGGTCATAAATGTATTATAATCAATCAATAATTCCTTAATATCAGGCTGGAGGCACAGCTGGCTAGTAGAGTGCTTGCCAGCACTTGCCCCCCTTCCTCAAAAAAGAATTTCATATATTAAGAGAAAGAATAATATTGGTAAGAAATAACTGAAGAGAATGGCAAGAACTACTCTTGGATAAAACATGCAAAGGGTAATTATGGGGACATAACTTTAAGACATAACGTTAGCTTGCTTAAAATGAGCTTCTATAATATAGAGATAAAAACATAAAAGGAGTGTGCTAAGTCAAACATAGGCCAACACAATATTTGAAATAGACTTCACTGGTTTTAAGTAATTCTTTAGGAGAGTGAAGGATTTAGATTTAAGACTCAAGAGGGAAAAGCCTCTGAAGGAACATCAAAGAAGTGGGAGAACACCAAAGTTAGACTGATTGCCCACTACCTCCAATCATGTAAACAACTAATACTGAAAAGCCCTATTCTTCAAGATTAGGAGCTGGCAAACTACAGTCTCTGGGCCAAATACAGCCTATGCCTGGTATTTGTTTGGTTTTCCGTTTGTTTGTTTGTTTGTTTGTTTGTTTGTTTGTTTTGTGATGCTGGGGATTGAACTCAGGGGCATTCTACCTCCAAACTACACTCCCAGCCCAATTTTTTTTTGTTTGTTTGTTTTGAAACAAGGTCTTGCTAGGTTACTGAGAGTCTCCCTAAATTGCTGAGGCTGGTCTCAAACCTGGGATCTCCCTGTCTCTGAGACTATGGGTATGCTCCACTATGCCCAGATCTACTGCTGCTTTTATAAATAAAGTGTTATTGGCCATTCTTATTCATTTACGGATTATCTGTGGCTGCTTTCACGATATAGCTGCAGAGTTGAGGAACTGGGACAGAAATAATGTGGCCCCCAAAGCCTAAAACAGAGGCCTTTATGGATAGTTTGCCAATCCCTGTTCTAAACAGTTGGGGGATTTCCCATTGTTTCTATCATCTGACAACTCATTCTTTATTCAAGTAGGAATAAATATGCAAATACAACTCTTGTTTCATACACTGATAGAGTATACAGTTAAATCAAATATCTGGATACAGGTTTTCTCAACATGAGAGATATCAGCTCAAAATCTGCTGATTTTATATTATCAATATGCAATTTATTTTAATATGCATTTACCTCTGGGCCTGATTTTTGCAGCTAATGGATTTGTTTTATTTTTGCTACAAAGTTTTAAGCAAAATATACATTTAATAGTTTCCCTGGGCAATTAATTTGACAGGCTGAGACAGGAGGATCACAGGTTTGAATCCAGCCTCAGCAATTTAGCAATATCCTTAGCAAATTACTGAGACACTATTTCAAAATAAAAAATAAAAGGTCTGGGGGTATAGCTCAGAAATAGAATGACTGTGGGTTCAACTGCCTTCATCCTCTCTCCCAAAATGTATTTGAAACTTGGCTCTCATATTACCAATTCTATTTTCATTTCTAGCACCCATTGTAGCTGTAGAATCAAGTATTTTCTCAAAACTTAACCACCAAGTTACTAGTCTTTTCTTTAAAACTAAGAGAAAAGTTCTTATCAAAATAATGCTCTAAAGCTGGGCATGGTAGTACACACCTATAATCTCAGGAGGATCACAGGTCTCAAGGCCAGCCTTAGCAATTTAGTTGGGCCTCAGTAATTTAGTGAGACACTATTTCAAAATAAAAAATAATATAGGGCTGGGGTGTAGCTCAGAGGTAGAATAACCTTGGGTTCAATTCCCAGTACTTCTTCGCCCCCACACACACATGAGAATGCTTTAAAAAAATAAAAAAGCACATGCAACAAATAATTTGACTTGAAAAGAACCCTAAAATTCTAATAGAACCTAAAATTGGTATGATGTATCTTTACACTTCCCAAGAGTGTTTCCACATCAAATATTTTATCTGGTCTTCAACACAACCCTATGTAACTATTATTATCATGTTCTACAGAGGAAGACATGGAGGTTCAGGGAAGAAAAGCACTTTGCCCAAGATCACAGAGTTGCTAAGCAGCAGTCTCGGGCCAAACCTTGGCCTTCAGGGCCCAAGTTGGTGTTCTTTTCACTCTGCCATGCTGCATGGGGATCACCCTTTCTGATGGGTGAAGCACTTAGAATGTTTTAGCAGGTAACTGAATCATACTACTATGATAAAAGCTGCCACTTACTAAGCAGCAACCATGCACTACATAGATCTAGGCATTCATTATACATATCTCACAAAGGTTAAATATATTATGTACGCAAAGTACACAGCCGAGGACTCGGCACATAGCAATTATTCCATTATCAGCAACTCTTGCTCTTATTTCTAACACATATTACTCTGTAATTGATGGATTTTATCTCTATTTTTATGAAGAAACTGAAGTTCAGAAAAATTAGGTAATATGTCCAAGGTCACATAATACAAAAAGCAGCTGAATCCAGGATTCCCACCCAGACTTGACTCCAGTGTCCCTGTGTCATTAGGACTTCCTCTGATAATGAAAGTCATAGAATGCACATGAAAAAAATAAGTATACTTTTAAAATTGACAGAGGACATTTTCCTATTACCTTGATAGGCCAAGCAGGCAATGGCTGTAAAAAGTTAGTCTCATAAGGATAGTCCACCATTGCCAGATTCACCCAGATCTCAGAGATCCAGTCCTTCAGATGCTGGACATCCTCAGAAGTCAGTGGGCTGCATAGGTGAAGGGTTTCAGTGAGCCACTGTAGACCACCACCTGAGGATAAGTCAACAAAGTCTTTACAAATCACTTATCCCTTGCATAGTATCACAGAAAACACAATTCTCCACGAACTTTCTCAACATTTAATAATATGCTAATCCCACAATGAACAAGCTGCCTATATTCAAGAAGCTTATCAAAATTAGCACTCTGAATTATTCCCCTTTTGAAGATATGACTGAAACAAATAAACAGGAACACTGTAGAGCAATGGGAATGTGTAAACTGTGACTAAATAAACGGGTGTATATAAGAGACATAACACTGAGTAAAAGACAGCAGAATAGATTATTTATATGTATTGATAGATACAGATTAGAGAGATAATGCAAGTCTAATTACTAAAAAAGTCAAAAATAAGCAAACTTTATCTATGGTTGAGGTAGTGAGGACAGCAATTAGGTAAGTATAGAGATAATGAATGAGCCGGACATCAGAGATTTCCTTCTTTTTTAGAAAAAGTACTTTTAGTGGTGCATTGTAATTCTATCCCACAGTAAACTTCAGAGTGATACTAACATACATACACAGATCACTTGGTGTGTTTCCATCCACATCCCACCCTTCTCCCATTTACTCCCTCCCAATATATATTAGTGAGATCAGTAGTGATATCTTCACACACAGATATCACCATATTTAAACTGTTCCCTTCCTCAAACATTGTCTTTCTGCTGCATCAGGGGATTTCTGAGCTACTGATAATCAGAATAAAGATAAAAGAGGAAAGAGAGGAGAGTAATTTAACAGAAAAAAAGACATAAAAATTAAAACCATCAATCATTCTTATATTAAGGCTTACTTGTATTTGCAAATCGGTTAATGGCAGCCCAGGACCTCTTGATGCTCTCTGAACAATTTGGACCACTTTTCTCAAAATCTGCAGTTACGATCCTCATAAACTTACTGCAAGGAACTAAATGGTCAAACTGCCAGATAGGGGCAGAAGCCGCAAGCGCTCTAAATGGTAAAGAAAACGAGAGAGGAGAAAATAAAGACATCTGCAACTCATCAAACTCATGTTTTAAAACTGAAACTGAGCTGAGTGTGGTGGTGCACACTTGTAATCCCCATACTTGGGAGGCTGAGACAGGAGGATAATGCAGGTTCGAAGCCAGCCTCAGCTGGCTTAAGAGACCTTGTTTCCAAATAAAATATAAAATAAGTCTGAGAGTGTAGCCCAGAGATAGAAGGCCCCTGGGTTCCATCTCCAGTACCACCAAGAAAAAACAAACAAACACTGAAACTGAGACCAAGCGTGATGGTGCATACCTGTAATTCCTGTACTTAGAGGAGATTGAAACAGAAAGATTGCCTATCTCAGCCTCATCAATTTGGCTAGACCCCATTTCAAAATAAAAAATAAAATAAAAAAAGCTTGGGTGTAGCTTAGAAGGAAAGTACCCCTGAGTTCAATCCCCAGAACAAAAATAATTAATTAAAATTGAAACTGAGACCAAACAAAAATGATGAGAAATATAACTTAGCTGTTAATGAGACAAAAACCAGATATTTCAGTACAATAGAATGGAGCATGTTTTCCCCAAACAAGTCTCTAAGTTTGCCTCGACAATTATTAAGAAGCACTAATGCCCAACATAAATGCACTTACCCAACTACCATGTGAGGGTACTTCATCCTGAACCAGGCTGCAAGCATGCCACCATAAGAGCCCCCGATAGCAATGACAGGTTGATCTTCAGCTCCTGAGATTGTTCTTTGCAAGTGTTTAATTAACATAGCATAATCAGCCAGAGCTTGTTCTGATGTCAGAAAATTCAAGTTTCTGGAATCCTAAAGAAAAATAACAATGAACATGGGTATACATGTGCACATGATAGCAGCCTGGGTATAACACAGATCCAAAAGGGAGCCAGAGTCACATAAGATTTTCTCTGAGTAGAATTTCCAGGCAAATGAGCTTAAATACTCAGTCAACATAATAGCTGTGCTCATTTAAATAACTCATAAAAAATGATCTTGAAGTTTGTGCCAAACCGTATGTATTTTGCATTTACTTGCTACTTAACTAAAGACCTTGGTGTGGTTGGAGAAATAGGATCAAATTATAAGAAACATTTAACAGCAAATGTGATAGAATATAAAACTAAGCTTAACAGACTTAATAAATGTTATAACTTTTATTTTGAATCTTTACACATTTAAAATGTTCACTATCTAGACAAAGATGAACTAAATCCTTGGACCGCATAGGTAAGGATCACCAGGAAAAATACAGCCCACTCTTCTTCTGGAAGATAACATTGGTCATATCAACAGCTGGAATAGACTAGGCAACCTGTGAGAAACAACTATAAAACTGGAAGAGAAAAAAAAAAAAGATTTTTTTTTAGGAGGGCATGGTGGTAATCCCAGCATTTGGGAGGCTGAGACAGGAGGATCACGGTTCGCACACAGCCTTGGCTACTTAGTGAGGCCCTTTGCAACTCAGTGAGACCTTGTTTCAAAATAAAGAATAAAAAATGGGGCTGGGGGTGTATCTCAGAGGTAGAATGCCCCTGGGTTCCACCCCCAATACTGCAAAAGAAAAAAAAAATTTTTTTTAGGCACTGGAAAACAGATAGCACAAGGCATTGATTCCCGATAGAAAAAGAATTCACAAAGTTAGTTCCCTGATTCTCTAGCTCCCTGCATGAGAACAATTTCCCTCTGCAGTATAGGAAAGTGAGTGATGCATAAAACAAGAGTCCCGTGAAACGGAGGCATCTAATGTGTGTTTTTAAATATATCTGTAAATTCCTGACTCTACTTCCTTCAAGAGATGAAGCCTAATTCCACTTCCTTTAAATTCAAGCTGAAATTAGTGACATGGCCCTAAGGAATCAAATGTAGCAGTAGATCAAGTATGGCCAAAATGGTGATATTTCTGATACATTTTAGGTTAGATCATAAAAAAAAAGCATGGCAGCTTCCACCTTGCTCTTGTGGTCCGCTATCTTTGAGGAAGTTTACTGCCATGTCATGAAGCCACTCAAGAAGGCCCTTCAGGAAGCCTCCGAGGAAATGAATGAGGCTCTTGCCAACCTCCAGCACAATTTTATCACTCAAGTGGAACTTCCATATGGATAGAGAGGATATCCTGGCCCAAGTCAAGTCTTCATCTAAATACAACCCAAGCTGACATCTGGGCTTCAAGAGACCCCTTGAAACAGACCCACCCAGCTAAGCCACCCCTAACTCTTCACTCAAGAAACTGAGTTCAAAGCCAGGCATGGTGGCGCACACTTGTAATCCCAGCATTTGGGAGACTGAGACAGGAGGATTGCAGTTTGTGGACAGCCTCAGCTACTTACGCCATTTGCAACTCAGTGAGACCCTGTTTCAAAATAAAAAATAAAAATACGGCTCAAGGTATAGCTAGGAGGTAGAGTGTCCCTGGGTTTCATCCCTAGTACAAAAAAAAAAAAAAAAAAAAACAACCTGAGTTTAACAGCTTGTTGATGTTTGAAGCCACAAGGCTTGAGAATCCCACAGCAATAGTTAACTAACACCAGCTACATCCCTCAATCGGGCTATCCTGTCTGACCTGCATGCTCAGTTCTCACCAGTCTTTGACTTCTTTCTTCACTGGGCACTCAATCACAGAGCCCCATCTTTCCTCTCTCTCCTCTATGTGCCACCTATGCCTTTAGCCATCCCCTCACCAAGAGTATGCTCCTTGACTCCTCACCTCCTGTCTACCACCATTCCTTAATTCCAGTTTTTACGGCACTATGCATAGTCAGATGCGATTCTTTTCCAATCCTCAAATAATATCTACAAAGTCTCTCATGCTACTGATAGATTCTGTGGGCACAGGAAGGGAAAGAAGCTATTGAGAAGAGGCTTTAGCTCCATTTTGATAACAAAGCACCCATTTAGCAGCCTAGGAGGGGTTTTGTTTCTATGTGCACAGCAGGCCACTTCCCAGTGGTGTCAGAACCCATCAACTCCTCTAATCAGTTGAATATAACAAATACAAAGGTAAAGAACAGAGTTTCGCATGTAGTCCAACAACTACCAGCAAATTGCTCTGCTTTAAGTTAATAACTCTGAGACATTTTGACTTATTCATTAAGTAATCTGTTATTTATTTATTGATACTGGGGATTAAACCCCCCTGGGTTTAATTCTACTTTGAGCTATATGTCTAGTCCTATTTTCTAATATTTATTTTGAAAGAGAGTCTCACTAATTTGCTAAGGGTCTCAGTAAGTTGCTGAGGCTGGCCTCAAACCTGCCATCCTTTTGTCTCAGCCTCCCAAGTACTAGAATTATAGGTGTGTGCCACTGCTCCTGACAATTAATTTTATGAGATCTCTTAAACACCTCTGAGGATAAAAATAAAATATTCCTTTCAAAACAAGCAGACTAAAAAATGACTCACCTCAAGTTCTTCTAGCTGAAATCTCCCCCAAAGCATAATAACATATAAACTGACAATACCCAAGGTGATCTTAGGTAGCCCACAAACATTTTTAGTATACAAGCCCTCAATTAAGAGAATGCTAAGGTGGTTTTTGTTGTTGCTGTTGTTTGTTTTTTGGTTTTGGTCTTTTTTTTTATAATCTTTTTTTTTTATAATTTTATTTGGAAACAGGGCCTCTTAAGCCAGCCAGGCTGGCTTCGAATCTGCGTGATCTTCCTGTCTCCACCTCCCAAGCATAGGGATTACAAGTGTGCGCCACCACGCCTGGTGAGAATGCTAAATTTAAAAAGTAAGTTCATCCCCGGGCGTGGTGGTGCACGCTTGTAATCCCCGTGCTTGGGAAGCGAAGACAGGAGGAACGCACAGGTTCGAAGCCAGCCTCGCTGGCTTAAGAGACCCTGTTTCCAAATAAAACATAAAATAGGTCTGGGAGTGTAGCCTGGAGGTAGAAGGGTTCCATCCCTAGTACCACCAAAAAAAAAAAAGTAAGTTCATCGAAGAAAAACTTTAAGTAAATGACAGTACAAGTGGAAAATTAATATAACCAGAGTTATAAGGGTAGACTGTAAGTGACCCAGCTAAGGAAGAAGTGCTAGGGTTTATTAGGTTTGGAGTCCATGGCCACGGCCAGAGCCTCTTGTAAGAAGAACACAGACCGAAAGAAATCCCAGTGGTCAGTTAATCGCACTGAATCATAGAACCTATTTGTCCTTATTTTACTCATTATATTTCATTGAAAAGTACCTTATTAGAAAACATTTACATAAAGCCAGGTGTGGTGGCACAGGCTTGTAATCCCAGTTCTTGGGAGGCTGAGACAGGGGGATTACAGGTTTGTAGCCAGCCTCAGCTACTTAGTAAGGCTCTCAGCAACTTAGTGAGACCCTGTTTCCAAATAAAAATATAAAAATAGGTCTGGGAGTGTAGCCTGGGTAGAAAGCCTCTGGGTTCCACCCCCAGTACCACCAAAAAAAAAAAAAACAAGAAAAGAAAATTTACATACTCTTGTTTTTTTTTTTTAAGTGGCAGGACCAATCATTCAAGAGTACATACCACAACTGTTGCCTGATACATTTGAAATAAGAGAAGGCCCCCTACACTGTCTCTGCAACCATAAGATAAGACTGACCTGGCCAAAGCTGCCTGGCAGCCTGAACTAAAAATTGGCTAATATCCAAAAGATAACAATATGGCTTTAAAAACCTTAATTTGTTCAAAATGTACATAAATAGAAAGGATTAATTACAAATTATTGAGATTTTAGGTAGTCCACATTAAAGCTATCTCACAGTAGGCATGTAAGTATAAAATGATCTAAGCTTAAAATTTTTTTTCTTCTTAAAAGCAAAAAGTATACTTACCTGAAATGTGTCATCGCCGAAGGGCAGAGACTCTCCATAGTATCGATGTTCAGCAAACACCAACATCGCCTTCAGTTCCTCTGCCACATCCCACATGAACCCCTAGAAAGAGTTCACAGGTTCACAAGATAAATCAGAAGTCACTGAAACTTTTTTCAACCTTATAAAATAGATGTTAAATGAGACTAGAAAGACCTCTCTGAAAAGCTACATAATTTATGTTCTACAAATAAATGTCATAATTATACAAATAAATGCATAATTCCACTGTTGAACCCTGTCCTAGAGTGAAACAATTCAAAATAAACCCAGGTTGCTCATCTACTAGTCATTTCAAGTCTTCTTATGCAGTACCTCCACCCCTGGAATCAACATTACAGTCTTCAAATTGTACTCTACCAAATATTCTAAGAAAGAACTGAAGGTATCTAAGTTAGCCACCTATCCAGAGCCATTCACAAAATAAAAGAGAAAACAATAAAATTAAGCATACTAAACCCATTTGGAAGTTTAGAATAACCTTATTTATTAAAAAATAAATCATTAAAGCCAGTGTGGGGACACACACTTATAATTCCAGCATTTGAGAGGCTAAGACAGGAGGATCGCGGTTTGCCAACAGCCTCAGCTACTTAGTGAGGCCCTTTGCAACTCAGTGAGACCTGTTTCAAAATAAAGAATAAAAAAATAGAGCTGGGGGTGTAGCTCAGAGGTAGAACCCCTCCCCCTCGGTTCCATCCCCACACACAAAAAAATAAAGAATAAAAATAGGGCTGGGTTGTAGCTTGAAGGTAGAATGCCTCTGGGTTCAATACTCAGTTCTGAAAAAAATTGTAATAGCTAATATCAACTGAGTGCCTCTACAAGGTATCAGGCACCAGTTTGGGGTATCTACCCAAAAGAATGGAAACTAAACTACCAAACTAATTCATGTATGTCTATGTTCATAGCCATACAAATCACAATTGCCAGACTATAGAACCAGCCAAAATGTCTATCAAGAGATGAATGGATTATAAAACTATGAGATATGTACACAATGGAATTTTACTCAGTCATAAATAAGAACAAAACTACATCATTTACAGGGAAATGGATGGAACTAGAGAACATTATGCTAAACGAGATTACTCAGTCACAAAAAATAAGAGATCAAATTCTCTCCCTAATATGTGGAAGCTAGGGAGAAAATGGGTCATAGGAGGAACTCTAAATGAAGAAGGAGAATCTATAGATGAGCAAATACGGTGACCTGGGGGGGGGGGATAGGAAGGGGGAAGAGGGAAATTCCCTAATGTACATGATGTACATTCACAAACATATCAAAGTCAATCACTAAGCCAAACATGAGAAGGAAGGAATGGGGAGGGGAAAAGGAAAGAGCTAAATGAGTGATTTGTGCATATATGCCTCTGCTATCTTGTCCCCCATTAAGATGTATGACTACAATGCACCAATAAAATACTGTAAAAAAATAAGACATATGCCCCAACTAGCTGAGTCTGGCTGAAGTCTTTGCTCTTACCCAAAATACTCCACTGCCTCTCAAAAGAGGAATGCCGGGAGTGAATGTGCAGCTGGCTGGGACATTTGACTGTGTAGAGGAAGATGTCTGAGACTAGGGAGAGCCAGGACCTGCCCTTACCTGCCTCTGGTCAGTTCTCTGGAACTGCCTCTGCTTGGAATACCTCTCTTTCTGCCCCACGGAGATCAGGGATCCCCCGGCAAGCCTTAGTTCTGCTGCGGTGTTTATAGAGCAGTGGGGTCTGGTTGAGGCAGGAACAGCTACCTGCCCATATCAAAGGATGAAAGGAGCTGGGCAAATCACTGCCTAGAAGCTGCCCTGTGGCCTTGTCATAAAGTCACACACAAGGGAGAGAAAAGAAACAAGGCAGCCAGTGATGTTTCACAGAATAATGGAGCAGGAATCTGATGGAAAGGAAGTCCTGGTTTTATTTTTGTCACTTTTCTAAAAGAAACAGACATCTGAGGAAATTATTTGCAACAAACATATTTAGGTAGGGGTGTGTGTGTGTGTGTGTGTGTGTGTGTGCGTGTGCACTGGAGATTGAACCCAGGGACATTCTGCCTCTGACCTATATTCCCAGCCCTTTTTAACTTTTATTTTGAAACAGGATCTTGCTAAGTTGCTGAGGTTGGCCTGGAACCTGCAATCCTCCGATCTCAGCTTTCCAAGTACTGTGATTACAGGCTTGTGTGCCTAGATTCTTAATATTCCTAAGGAAATAATCATAGAGGAATGTGATAGTGGGATAGCTAAAAGTAACATATCTTTACTTTCAAATCAGTTCAGTTAAATAAACATTCACTGAGAATTCCTGAATATCAAACACATGCCATATATTGGCATTGGAGATAATATGATTATTCCCCACTTTGTGATAATTTACAGACTAGCTTTGTAGCAGAAAGTTAGCATTTTTCTAGTCTCAGTTCTGATACTGAAAAGGGGAATTTCTTCCTTTCATGTGTCCTCCTAAACCATGTTTTGTTAGTGGATTTAAATACCATAAAAGATAACAGAAAATATAGTCAGGAAGCAAGCTAATTTTAACCCTCATCAATATAAGAAAGGTGATAAAATAGGAAACCTAAATTACAATACAGCTCCAACTTAATCTTTGCCCATTCCTATTTAACAGCCAAACATACATCTTCTTTTCTTTTCCCCCTCAGCTTTGTCTCCGTTTTACTCATTGACTCATTTAACAAATACCACATGCCTACTACCTTGCCAATAGAGTCCTGGACTCTGAAAACACAACACTGAATAAACATACAAAATTCCCTGCCTTTGCACTGGCCTTTTGGAGGTCATAATTAAAACAATCTCTATGAATAACACTCCTATGTCCCTTTCCTCATATCTTGTTTATCTAGAAATAAGCTTGGATTTACAGGGGGAGAAAAAAACTAAACTTCAACTTTCAAAAAAAAGTATTTAAATTTTTTCACTTGTAATTCTTTGAAGCTGGGTTTGCAGGCTTCTTGGATAATCTTCTTTAAACTTTTCAAGTACTTTTTCATTATTACCCTGCCTTTTTGTTATTTAAGAACTCTACAATTAAGAACAATAATGCTTAGTCGTCAATACTGCAAGACTTTTTTATTATACTAAAAGGCAAATGAGCAGGGGAATTTTATAAATCTGTACATACCGTATTATTGTATAACCAGATAATGTCCCCTTCATTACCGGTGTAGAAAAGTATTGACCCACCATCTTTGCTCCAGTATGTATCAGCTAGTAGGTATCGCTGCTTAAATGTTTTCATGTTATTAAATCCAAAATGATCAACCTATGGTAAAAACAAAACCAGACAAAATATATTTTGAGGGAAAGTAATTAAATGAGTCAATATAAAAGAAATTAATTCTTCCATTTAAATGAAGCCATACTATAAAAATAATCAAAAGAAACCTTAAACTTCACTCGTTTTTTTATTAATAGTAATATTGACATTGAAATGATTTTCCTTATATGGTAATATAAAGCAATGTTTGTTATTGGTGGTCAAGATTCTCACTGTAAAAGCAATGATATAATTATAAAATCAAGTAATTATTTTAAAAACACAATAGCTGTAACTCAGAGGCAGAGCACTTGTCAAATAAGCACAAGGGCACACACACACACACACACACACACACACACACACACACACCATAATATTAAAATCAAAATAGCCGGGCATGGTGGCGCACGCTTAGAATCCCTGCGCTTGGGAGGCTGAGACAGGAGGATAGCACGGGTTCGAAGCCAGGCTCAGCTACTTAGTGAGGCTCTCAGCAACTTAGTGAGACCCTGTTTCCAAAAAAAAAAAAAAAAAAAAAAAAAAATATATATATATATATATATATATATATGGTCTGGGAGTATAGCCCAGCGGTAGAAAGCCTCTGGGTTTCACCCCTAGTACCACCAAAAAAATAAATATATAAAATAAAATAAAATCAAAATAGGAATATGAGCCCACTACTTTTTCTCACTTATTTTATTTAATTAATTTTTCATTGACAAAGCCAGAAATTGTATATCCCTGTATCCCCAGTACTCTAAAGGCTGAGACAGGAAGATTGCAGGTTCAAGACCAGCATCTAGCCATTCAGCAAAACCCAGTTTCAAGATAAAAATAAAAAGTGTTGGGGTATAGCTCAGTAGTAGAACACCCCTGGATTCAATATTTAGTACCCCCCCCCCACACACACACAATTAACAAATAGAAATTGTGTGTATCTATTAATAGTGGCATTGGCAGGGATTATGTATTTACACACATACACAACTTGAAACACATACATCATTCTTGCCCCAAATATTGCACTGATATCTTAATCCAGACCTTAGATCTAATGACCAGGTTCCAGGAAATAGAGAGTAAGCTGACGGCCCTGAAGAGGCCATGAGACAGATCTGAAGGGACACTCCACAAGGCAATGACAAGGCTGTATGGGAAAAGGCCTATTTTAGATTAAATGAATTTTTTTGTGTGTTTGTGTGGTACTGAGGGTGGAACCCAGAGGCTTTTCTACCTCTGTCCTATACTCCCAGACCTATTTTATACTTTATTTGGAAACAGGGTCTCACTAAGTTGCTGAGAGCCTCACTAAGTAGCTGAGGCTGGCTTTGAACCTGTGCAATCCTCCTGTCTCAGCCTCCCAAGAAAGGGGATTACAAGTGTGTGCCACCACGCCCGGCTCTAGGTTAAATGAATTTGAAGGAACATAATAAGATGCAATGATCCTGAATTGAAGCCTAATTTGAACAGACAAGATTTAAATGACAATGTGGAGAAAGTAGATTAATTTTAACACAGACAAAGTGATGATACTAAGGACTTTTAAGAGCATTAATATTATTTTGGAGGACTTCCGGGAAGATGGCGACCGAGAAAAGCGGGGCTTAAGAGTCCCGCTAACAACCAATCTCCATTACCACAAAAAGAGCGCCTTTCATAGCCAGAAAACACCATCACCAGAAAAACAAAAAAACCACCAGGCTCCAGAGAGAAAGCGGACTGAGAACAGAGCTCAGGGCCACAGAGGAGACACACGCGCCCGAGGACGCGGCAGCAGTGCCATACTGCCGGCGGCAGCGGCGAACTCAGCGGACGGCTACAGCAAGCCGAGGTGAGCCGATGCGGAACAGCCAGGCGGGATCTTTCGGCGCAGACAGCATTTAAAGCTCCCAGTGGCTGAGCTCAGCACACGCTGCAGGGATTCAGAGTAGAAATCAAAACCAGAGAAGAAAAAATACGCCAGCCTCATGGCCGAGGGCGTGGCAGAGGCGCCATATTGCCACCGGCAGCGGCAGCAGCAGTGAATTCACCGAGTCCAGTACAGCTACATCTACGTACTCAAGAACAGTGAGTCAAATTGCGGGCCACAGAGGAGAAATCCCAGTATTGTGGCTCCTGGGACTTGACCCAGTGAGGGAGTGGTGGTGGCAGAGATATCACACCATAGGAGAGCGTGCAACCTGGCACCCCCCGTAGTTTAAAGCAGCCTCTATCGACTCCCTGGGTCGGAGACTCTGTGATACAACCCAGTAAAGGAGTAGTAGGGTCTGAGATAATACAGACTCGAGATCCAGAGCACCTTAAGTGAAGCCATAGTGACCCAAGGGAAGAACCCAGAGAAGGCACAAACCTCCGAAATCATGGGAAAGAGGAATAACACTGAAGTAATGAATGTGCACAACCCCACAACATCAGAACCTGATAAAACAGAAAATCAGAGATTTCTAGAAGATCAAATCAGGAAAATAACTGTAGAAATAATAGAGGTGCTTCAAAAAGAACTCAGAGAGAGCCAAAAAGAGATAAAGGATGCAATTAATGAAGTAAAGGCCTCAATTCAAAGCACAAACAACCGATTAGACCACATGGAGAACAGAATCTCGCTCTTAGAAGATGAGCAATCCAAAAATAAATGCATAGTTTCTAATCTAGAAAAAGATATCCAACAGCAGGAATCTGACATTGAAGAAATATGGGCCCATCTTAAGAGAGCTAACCTAAGAATAATTGGAATAGAGGAGGGAAAAGAAAGTGATACCAAAGAGATCAACAACCTCTTCAAGGAAGTAATAGCAGAAAATTTTCCAAATATAGAGCAAGAGGTTGATACACAGATCCAGGAAACTTATAGAACTCCCTTTAGACAGGATCCGAGAAGAGGATCCCCATGCCATATAATTGTCAAAATGACCAATGTGGAAGCCAAGCAGAGAATCTTAAAGGCAACAAAAACAAAGGGCCAACTGACATTCAGAGGCAAACCAATTAGAATCACTCCAGACTTCCCAAACCAAGTCATGAGAGCCAGAAGGGCTTGGAGTAACATATTCCAAACTCTGAAAGAAAACAACTTCCAGCCAAAAATTTCCTATCCAGCAAAACTTTCTATCAAATTAGATGGAGAAATAAGAAGCTTCCATGACAAACAGAAACTGAAGGAATTTATGTCTTCAAAACCAGCGCTAGAGAAAATACTCAAAGAGATTAACTACAAAGAAGAAATAGGTAACACTCACCAGAACCAGAGAAACAAGAGTTTCCATCCAACAGACAACTAAGATTGGTTATCTGTGGAGATTCATTATTTATGTTAGTCTTTTACCTATCTCTAAATTGTATTGTTTGCCTTTATTGTTGTTAATTTTTAGGATTTCTAGTTGGAATATTAATATATCTTCAGATATAGCATTTGGAAATATTTTATCCAATTCTATTAGTAACTTTTAACTCTGTTTACATTGTCTTTGGATATACAATATTTTCTTTTATTTTTTAGGGAGTTTGTATATTCTTCTGTTGCCTGTGCCATTGAAATCATATCCAAGAAATCACTGCCAATTTCAATGTTGTGAGGTTTTATGACCCAGATTTTCTCCTAAAAGTTTATAGTCTTAAGATTTATATTTAGGTCTTTTATCTATTTTGAGTTAATACTTGTATATGGGATTAGGTAAGGGTCCAATTTTATTCTTTTCCATGTAATTATTATTTTTCAACAATATTTAGTTAAAAGAGTATTATTTCCACCACCAAATCTTCGTGGAAACCTTGTCAAAAATAACTTGACAATATAGGGAAGAATTTAGCTCTAGGCTTGTATTTAACTCCAATGGTCTATATATCTGCCTTTAGAACAGTACTACACTGTTTCAATTATTGTAGCTTTATATGGTTTGAAATCAGAAAATATACATCTTCTAGCTTTGTTTTTGCTTCGAGATTGTTTTGGGTATCTAGAGTCCATATTCCATATCAGGATAGATTTTTTTCTGAAAAATAAATATATGATAGTTTAACCTAAAAAAAAGAAAAAAATATTCTCTGGTAAGAAAGAAAGCAAAAAGAAATATTGAAATGTTATCTTTAAGTCATCAAAAGCTTGGTATCAGACAAATGAAACTGTTATGTGAGATTATCATTTTTAATTTTGGATAAATTGCTATAATACTAGATGTCAACCACTAAGCCAAGCATGGGAGGGAGGGATGGGGAGAGAATGGGGTGGGGATCGGGTGGGGGCTGACTGGGCGATGTGTGCATGTATGTCTACAAAAGTTTGTATCCCACTATGATGTATGAATACAGTGCACCAATAAAATAAAATTAAAAAAAATATTATTTTGGCTACATAAGGAAATGTTTTAGTTTTACAGTTGTACATGGAAGGATTTAAAGACAGAATGTAGCCAGGCATAGTAGTATGTTTACCTGTAATTCCTAGGATTTGGGAGGCTGATACAGGAGGATCACAGGTTCAAGGACAGCCAGGGGCCCTTAGCTATTTAGTGAGACCCTGTTCCAAAATAAAATAGGACTTGGGGTGTAGCACAGAAGTAGTATGCCCCTGGGTTCAATCCTCAGTACCAAAACAAAACGTTTTTTTAAAGTCATGCTGTCTATTATTTACTTGAAAATACTTTCACATAAAAAAGTAAAGTAAAGCAGGGCACAGCAGTGTACACCTATAACCCCAGTATTTGGGAGGCTGAGACAAGAGGATCATAGGTCAGGGCCCAGCCTCAGCAACTTAGCGAGATTCTCAGCAACTTAGTGAGATCCTGTTTCAAAATTAAAAATAAAATAGGGCTGGGGGTAGAGCTTGCAGGTAGAATGCCCCGGGGTTCTATCCCACTACCAAAATAAAATAGTAGAGGGTATTTAAAGGAATTAAAGTTCATACTGAGACAGACAAAACATATAGGATACTGAGACTTTGCAAGACAGCTAACAGAAAACATGTCACAAAATAAGAATGACAAAATAATGTAAAATTGGTTGAACTTCAGATAAATTTTTTGAGATTTTTCTTACCCTTTGAGATTTTTTTAACTCACCATTTAAAATCTACTTATCAAATCCTGTAACACAGTAAGATTTATGTACAGCTATCTAAATTTTGTTACCTCATAATACAGACCCGCACTGAGCCTTTAAAGTTGCAGAGGCCCAGTTCCTCAGTGCAGTGGAGGGACAGGAGTGGGAATGCAGGACTGTGCTGGTGCAGATATGAGCTGCCGTTCTAGTGCTGCTCCAGCCTCCCTAAGCTAGACACCACAAAACTGCTCTGGGTCATTCTAAAGCAGATAGGGCTCCTGCACTCAGCTCCATCTGCACACACCTGCATAACAAGCTTCACATATGTGTCTCTAATCTGCACCTAACTGCATACTTCTTGATCTCTATGATTATCACCATGTATAGTCCTAAAATAAAAGCTCTACTAGTCTAGGGACTGCCTACTTCTCAGGAAAATAGGCCATCTATTTGGCTTTGGTATATAATTAGGATGCTCAAATCCTATGTATACCTCTTTGATAACATATGTTCATTTTCTTTTTTTCTTTTCTTTTTTGGTGGAGTACCAAAAGGGGTTCCTGGAAACCCTTCTATTTCTGGGCTACACTCCCAGACCTATTTTATATATTTTTATTTGGAAACAGGGTCTCTTAAGCCAGTGAGGCTGGCTTCGAACCTGCGCGATCCTCCTGTCTCCGCCTCCCAAGCGCGGGGATTACAAGCGTGAGCCACCACGCCTGGCTACCATATGTTCATTTTCTTAATCACCCACTCAACAAGCATGTATTGAACTCTTAAGTACTAAGTAATAGAACAAAGAGAAAATGAGCCATGAACCCTGAGTTTCACTTAAACTAACTCTACTACATCTATATAGCCTAAACATGAGAGCAAAAGAAACACTTAAGGGAAGAAGCGCAGTAATTTCACCACCTTCCATTACAGTTAGTGCAGCCATTCTCCATATGAGGCTTCAGGCCCAGCAGAATCAGCTACAACTGGGACGTGTTAGAAATGCAGTTCCTCTGGCTGAATCCCAGATCTACTAAATCCCAGACCCTTGGAGCAGTGCCCAACAACCTGTGCTCTAAGGAGCTCTACAGATGTCTCTGATGTACAGCCAAAGGTTTTGAAACACTGAATTAGAATAAGCCCCAAAATAAGACATGAGTTTGCTATTCCTCCTCTTGATCTAGGTTTGAGAATACTTCTACTACCTTAAGCATCTGATGTTTAAAGATTTCAGTTTAAACTGAAAGTTCAGTTTAAACTGTTTAAACATATCTTCAGTTTATAAACACATCCAGTTCAGCTGGATGTGTTGCCTCCTGCCTTAACTGCACTACTTGGGAGCCTGAGACAGGGAGATCAGAGGTTCAAGGCCAGCCTGAGCAATTCAGCAATGCCCTCAGCAACTTAGCAAGACCCTATTTCAAAATAAAAAATTTAAAAAGGACTAAGAGTATAGCTCAAAGGCAGAAAGCATCCTGGGTTCAAACCCAAGTAACAACAAAAGAAATTGTTAGCCCTAAATACAAGCCAACTACATTATATGAAGCTCAACAACAATAATGGTAATGAAAAACCACAATCTATTCCAATAAAGGGGAAAAGACTAGTTATGTTAGATGTAAAGAAAAGAAATACAAGCTCTATAGCAAGGGAACTTCCCATGGGATGCTAAGAGATAATTCTGCCGCAGTGATTTCCACCTTACCCACTAACTTTCAGACCTAGTCCTCTTAAAAAATGAAATATTATTGCTAGGCGTGGTAATGTATGCTTGTAATCCCAGCATTTGGGAGGCTGAGACAGGAGGATCAGTGGTTCAAGGATAGCCTCAGCTACTACTTAGTGAGGCCCTTTGCAGCTCAGTGAGACCCTGTTTCAAAATAATGAATAAAAATAGGGCTGGGGGTATAGCTCAGAGGTAGAATGCCCCTGGGTTCAATCCCTAGTACTGCAAAAAAACTAAAAATAAAAAATGAAATATTGTCAAAACCATTAGAAGCAGCCTACGAAGAATCACAGTTCAATAATGCAGTCTAAGGCTTTCAAACTGCAAAATGTGGATATGTGTTTGTATAGGTTATGTTATATATAAATAGTAAAAAGTTCTTGCCAAAGGAAAACCTTTTAAATATAGAAGGTCACAAGAACTTCAGAACCAGGGAGAACCAGATTCCCTCATATGGCTACCACCCAAGTTACTCCTGTTCATAGCAATCAGCCTTAACTCTTTAGAATGGGGAAAAGAGGAGAAATCTCCCTCTTGTGGAAAAAAGCAAGTTTCGGAGTTAATAGAGCTGATCTTGAATCTCTACTAGCTGAAAGGCCAAGTCACTTAACACCTCTCAGCCCAGGCATTTTCTACAGAAGATAAAGATTATAGAGCCTTCAAGGAATTGCTGTGGACATTGAGAAAATGCACCTTAAGCATCAAATAAAATTCTTGATTATATAATAAGTACTAAATAAATGTTAGCTCTACATTCCATCCCATTTGCACATCAACTCAGAGATAGATTACTTAGACAGCAAGAAAGAATGAAGCTATCAAAGAATTAAGGAAAGTTTTTTTAGAATGTCAAAATCACCTGTTTTCTGAGTGTTTCCCCTGAATATGAAACAACTGAAAATATGCAGTGAAATATTCTTTATTTTCTTGGCTGCTTCCCATCTCAGGAATATCAATTTCCAGCTGCTTTAAGGGTAGTTTTTAGTACCTAATGGTCAAGCACACAAAGGGCAGTATGCCCTCTGCTGTTAATAACTGGGACTTACATGCCACTTCCAGTTCGGGGCTCCTGAATATTTTATGAATTGCAACATGAAAGGGCCTTAGAAACCATTTTATTTGTGTTGCTCAACTGAGGAAATTGGGCTCAAAGAAGTCAGATGACTTGGCTAAGGTCACAGCAGAGCTGGAAATTTTTTTTATAATTTTGTTTATTGAAATAACCAAAAATAAGAATAAATGCTATAAAAATAACACAATGATGGCCTCAGAAAGAAACACACTTCTTTCTAGAATATGGCCCAAGAAATGTTTTAAATGCTTCCCCTTCATCACCATGTAGAGGAGAAATGGACTTAACCAATAGCCATTTACTAACAGTTACACTACAAAATATGTGGAGTGTGGTCTTTTCACTGTTCTCACTCAATTCTCACTGTGCTATGATTTTAACTCATTAGGACAGACACTGACAAAAACAAAATCATACTGACTCTTTCTCAGCAGTGTTTTGCTTTAGAAAACTCACTACACAGTTGGTTTTATTTAGGAACCCAGGTTAATAAAAATAGATAATAGAAATATTATGAAGGATACAAAAAGTATACTCAGAGATAAAGAAGGCCAAAATAGTGAACTCAGACCTCCAATAAATCAAAGCACCTTGAAGAAGGATCTCTAATGTCCAACTCTAATCCAGAGATGTTGAAATAAAATAAGATCTTCTTCCCCAATTTGATGTGTGTGTCCCATATTTATTTGGATATTGTGGTTTTACACTTTGTTAAGAATTCTTATGACTGACAACACTTCTGAGCAAGTTTGACCTCCCCTGATGGATAGACATCTTTACATCAAAAGGATGCAAGTTCTCAAAGAAGAAACCAAAACCTGGAAGGAAGGGGAGGATAGGCAGATGTCAAGCCCATAGTTAGAGAAGGGAGGGTGTCCAGAAGTGGGGTCCTACTACACTTACCCTTATGCCAGAGTAGATCTGAGCTAGAACAAGATCAGAGAGCAAGGCCAGTATCTTGTGAGTTAAACCATCAGCTATCAGGCAACTCCCTTTTTATTTCTCCTTTATTACATCAAGGCCTTTCAAAAACCTGTTTAAGTGTTGTAGCTTCATTCATCTCTATAATGAAGATACAGGAAGTACTGGAGACTAAATTCTCCTTAAAGAATTAGAGGGGAAATAGTACCCCTTGAAGATAGTGTGGTAAGGGCAAAGGAAATTATTACAAGTCCCTCTAAGAGGAAGAAGAGTCTAAGAAACAGGAAACATCTTTTCCTGCTCTTCACTGCTGACCCTAGGGGTCTGGTTTACACTTTTTGTTGGTTTGTTTTGGGGTTTGAGCCCGGGACCTCACGCATGCTAAGCATATAATCTACTACTGAGCTACACCCCGAGCCTTGGTTTTTACTTTAACAAGTAAGGCGAAAGTTTCCTGAGAAACGGCCTTCCAATGAAACCATCTTTCCATATAATAAGACACTCATCTCTTCATATGCTCTTTTGTCCTTATTCACCAGGAGGAAAAAATGCATCCTTTCTTCCATAGTATTTCATAACATGTTCAAATCATTTTAAAGGAGATGCATAGAAATAAAATATTTATTAAAAGAAGAAATAAGTAATGGGGGAAGAGAAGGGAAAAAGTTGATAGGGAGAAGGGAGAGCCCATTGTGGAAAAATTTAGAGACCCAGCTCCCTATACCCATAAATGGATAGTCTGAAAGGCAAGATGACAACAACTACCACAAGGTTCTTGTACAAGATAGATACTTCATAAATAATTACTGAAGAAATGCAGTTCTTCTCAAGTTTGATACTGAGTTGACTGTCTTCTTTCCCTTACCATTTCATTGTTTCCCTTGCTTTCCTAAGGCAATAGATTATAATTTAGGATTTTTTGCTTCAAAATTTTGCATAAAAGACTTTACAAGACACCTGTTTATCACCTTGTTATTGTAATCCCCGCACTTGGGAGGCAGAGACAGGAGGATCGTGCAGGTTCAAAGCCAGACTCGCTGGCTTAAGAGACCCCGTTTTCAAATTTAAAAAAAAATAAAAATAGGTCTGGGAGTGTAGCCCCGAGGTAGAAGGGTTCCATCCCCAGTACCAACATAATAAATAAATAAATAAATAAATAAATAAATAAATAAATAAATAGATAAATGTAAATGTTTCCTTATGCTTTTGAAATAAATTTCCTTTTGTAATTTTGAAAAAAAAGAAGTGCAGTTCTAAATCTGTGGCACCCCCATGGTTATGAATATGAGGTCCCCTTATTAATGTTAAAATTGTTATCAATGTGCTATGTTTTAGTAGTTAGTTCTTGAGATACTATGACAAGCTTTGATAAATTCTATACAGGTATATACAACACCTAAATTCATGTTTTAAAAGTAGTATATGCATGGTAAGAAAATGGATTCAAACACTCTATGCAATAACTGCACTGCTCAGTAACTTCCCTTGGCCAAGGACCAAGAGCCCCAAAGAGGGAATCACATGCTAAATTTCCAATCTGCTATGAAATCAAAATACTCTGCTCTACTGCTAAAACAGGGATGTCCTTGTGAATATCTAAATCATTCCAAGAAATGTCTTTTCAAACAACAGCAAATAGTGTCATCGGAAGAATCTGGCAGCACCGTGGCTGAGAACTCTGTGAGCAGGCCGCATGGCCCATGACTTCCCATGGTTCAGGAAGAATTTGCAAAACTGGAATCCCCTGGCCAGTGATTACACTCCTATCAGAGTGCTACTAGCAACCAGGGAGATGTAACTCAACACACTGAGATTCCATCTAACCACACTCATCAAGAAGTCAAATAATAATAAATTCTGGCAAGGGCGTGGAGAAATAGGAATACTTCTCCACTGTTGGTGGGATTGCAAATGACTGCAGCTGCTATGGAGACCAGTGTGGAGATTTCTCAAAAAATTATGAATGACCTGGGCATAGTTGTTTATGCTTGTAATCTCAGTATGTGGGAGACTGAGACAGGAGGATTGCAGGTTTACAGCCAGCCTCAGCTACTTAGTGAGGTCCTGTGCAACTTAACGAGACCCTGTTTCAAAAATAAAGAGTAAAAAAAAAGGGTAAGTGTATAGCTCAAAGGTAGAATGCCCCTGGGTTCAATCCCCAGTACTTCCAAAAGAAACAAAAAACTAGAAATGGATCTAGCATATGATCCAGTTCCTGGGTATCTTTCCAAAAGGACTGAAATCAAAATATTATAGTGATACATGCATGTCCGTGTTTGTAGCAACACAATTCACAATAGCCAAATTATGGAACCAACTTAGGTGTCCATCAGCAGATGAATGGATTACAAAATTATGGGATATACACACAGTAAACACTTAGCAATAAAGAAGAACAAAATTATGCATGTGCAGGAAAACGGATGGACTTGGAAAACTTTGATTAGCCAGTCACAGAAAGTGAGGGGTCATATGTTCTCTCATTTGTGGAAGCTAGGAAGTAATCAGAATACAAGAGAGACTTTAGACAATGAAGGAGAAACCCTAGTGTAGCAATGAAGGGGTCCAAGTGAGGGTATGTGGGGTTAAATTAATGAAGAAAACACTTCCACTGCTGGTAAGTGCATGTGTGAGGAATCAGTGTCAATCCCAATACCCTGTATGGGGAAGGGGCATAGGGAGGGAGAAAGTGGGGAAGCTTACCAAGTGTTGCGTGCATGTATGTGTCATCATCACTGTGAACTACATTATGATGTGAGACTACCATGTACCAGTAAAATAAAATAGACAGACAGACAGACGACAGACAGAAGTGCTGCTCATCACTCCACCAACCTCGGGAAATGTTATGCCATCAGAGGGCGCTGTTGTTTAAGTGGTAAAGTGAAAGAGACCATTAAGTTTTAAATTGGATTCTTAAAATTTAGGACAAAATGAGAATTTAGATGGCAAGACCAAACTTAGACAAAAGACAGGAACACTGAGATGGCAATTATGTTTAAACTTTGTTTTCTAAATAAACATATATTTGTGTCAGTGAAATATGGCAACTATTTCCCTTCTTTTTAAAGTCAGGGTTCAAATGTATGCTAAAGCCAGTGTGGAGGTACATGCTGATAATCTCAGTACTTCAGAAATGGAGGAAGGAGGATTGCAGGTTCATGGCCAGCCTCAGAAATTTACTGAGACCCTGTTTCAAAATAAAAATAGGGCTGGGATTTTAGCTTCCCCAGGACTTGAAAAAGAAAAGAAAAAGGATGCTGATAGAATTCAGGATAGTGGTTACTATTACAGTGGAGAAGTTATTTCAAAAGAGAATGTGGGGATTCTAGAGATGGCATCTTTTTCTATAGTGTGATCAAATAAAAACAAATCTCTAAATCAACAGTGAATGCAATGGGGCCACTAGAAACAGACAATTAACAAGTCAGGAACATTTGTCTGTCACCATGTGTAGAAGAAGATTAGTAAATATAGGAAGAATAAATGCATGCATGCTTCCTGGCTCTATGATGGCTAGAGATGGAGCCAACATAACTTCAGAGAGCATCATGACCCAAAACAATGAGAACGGAGAGGAAAGTTCCCAAGTCTGCGCAGGTTGGTTTATTCTATGGGTCTGTCGCTGACTTTGGAAGAGTTGCAGAATGCCGTGGTTGCATATGTATCTTTTCCCCAGTGACAGATCACATGCCTTAGGGAGAACTCAAACCTAGAATGGAAGACCAACCCAAAATCGTCTTCCCAGGCTGCTGAGGAAGCAGGAGCTGCCTGCACTCTGCTGCAGGAAGAAAGAGAGGGATGAATGAGTAACTGCAAGTAACAGACCAAAGGCCAGCCTGGGGTTGGAAGAAGACTAGTCAGCATTCTACTCAAGTATATTACCTAAGTACCCTGACCTTGTGACAGGGTCACACTCAAACGTGTGTGTGTGTGTGTGTGTGTGTGTGTGTGTGTGTGTAAGAAGACTAGTCAGCATTCTACTCAAGTATATTACCTAAGTACCCTGACCTTGTGACAGGGTCATAGTCAAACTTGTGTGTGTGTGTGTGTGTGTGTGTGTGTGGTACTGGGGATGGAACCCAGGGGCATTCTACCTCTGAGCTACACCCTCAGCCTTACTTTTATTCTTTATTTTGAAACACAGTCTCACTGAGTTACAAAGGGACTCACTAAGTAGCTGAGGCTGTCCTTGAACCACGATCCTCCTGTCTTAGCCTTCCAAATGCTGGGATTAGAAGTGTGAGGCTAGAAATACTTTAAAGCTGTGGCTCTCCATCAAGGCACAGTAACTTTACCTGCAAAGCCATCTTCTATGAATTATGCATCATATTGTTTCATTCAGCAGCAGAGTAGTGGTTGGTAAATCCAACAATGCTGCAAAATGTTGATTTGACCAACTTTCAGAACACATTTTCTAATACTAGAGGGTGTTTTGTTTTGTTTTGTTTTGTTTTTGGTGGTACTGGGGTTCCTGGAAACCCTTCTACTCCCGAGTTACACTCCCAGACCTATTTTATACTTTTTTATTTGGAAACAGGGTTTCCTAAGCCAGCGCGGCTGGCTGGCTTTGAACCTGCGCGATCCTCCTGTCTCAGCCTCCCAAGTGGGAATTCCAAGCATGCACCACCACACCCGGCTAATACTAGAGTTTTTTTAAGAAACATCAGTGACGTTTAATGCCTGAGGACAAAAAGTAATCAGAGGGAAGAGTTGAGAGGCTAGATGACAGGGGATACCTGAGGCAGGAGAGCCTCAGGAGGCAGGAGGGAGGGTCCATAGCACAGAAGGAGGGATTTAACTTGGGCAGAATGAGGAGCCCTTTGTCCATGGGGAAACAGGTTCAGAAGGAATCACCTTTCTTGGTGAAGTGGGAACGAGAAGTGAATGCACTTTAGCTAAAATACAGAATCTTAGTTTTTTAATCAGTGAAGTAGGGGGCAAGGTTATCTAACAGAAGAGACAGTAAAAGACAGCCAGGCATGGTGAGGCACACCTGTAATCCCAGTAGTTGGGGGGTGGGGTTAGACAGGAGGATAACAAGTTTAAGGTCAGCACTCAGAGTAATTTAGTGAGTGCTATTTCAAAATAAAAAGCCCAAGCATGGTGGTGTACTCCTATAATCCCAGTACTTGATAGTCTGAAACAAGAGGATCACAGGTTTCTGTTTGTTTTTTGTTTTTGTTTTTGTTTTGATGGTACTGGGGGTAGAACCCAAAGGAGGCTTTCTACCTCCGAGCTATACTCCCAGACCTATTTTATATTTTATTTGGAAACAGGGTCTCACTAAGTAGCTGAGAGCCTCACTCAGTAGCTGAGGCTGGCTTCGAAACTGTGTGATCCTGCTGTCTCTGCCTCCCAAACGCGGGGATTACAAGCGTGTGCCACCATGCCCGGCAGGATCACAGGTTTGAGGACAACCTCAGCAAGTAATTAGATTCTCATCAACCTAGTGAGATCCTGTTTCAAACTGTGAAAACAAAAATAGGGCTGGGGGTATGGCTTGGAGGGAGGTAGGATGCCCCTGGCTTCAACCTCCAGTGCCACAAAAATGTAAATAAAAAATCATAAAAGGGTTAGGGTGTAACTTAGAGTTATGACATCCCTGGGTTTAATCTGCAGTGCCCAAGAGAGAGAAAAGAAAGAAGAGAGAGAGAGAGAGTGTGCACGCACAATTTGAAAATAGAGATAGAAGTGCAGTATGGTATCTGACCTCCAGAGTCCCTGAGGTTGGGGCTGACTCAACAGGGGCGGTCACCTGCCTAGTTGGTGGCATGCTTCAGCAGAGACCCATGCCTCAGCAAGAATGGGATTTTCTCTGAGGCATGGAATTTCTGTGGCTGGATAGAGCTAGGATGATAGTTTCATCAAAAGGCTATGACAAATACATAAAGGCAAGAAAGTTGAGGTGACACACTTGATCTCCATGCAGCTGGGAATACCCAGAACTACTAGGTCTTCTCCATCACAGACAAAGCCTGCCATGATCTGCTTGCTGACTTGCAAAGCACTCAAGGTTATACTGAATGTGTTCCATTTTGAAGTGTAAAAATTCTTGCCAGAACTCATATACAATTTGTTAGCATTTCAAAGATAATCTTATAAAAAGCATAAAATACAGCATATTCTCAAAGTGTTATGAGCTTATACTCTCTTGTTGTATGAAATATGACATATTACTATATTTTTCTTCATGATCTATTGTGAATGTTTCTACACACACAATCTATTCTCCCAATACCACTACGCACAGGCTGTGCCATATCTGAGAGATGCAGGCATGTATGTAACATGAGAGGGGATAAAGATACCCCAAGTTCCCCAAAATGCAACACCATGCTTCTTACATACAGGAGGTCAGTCCTGTGATTCCTGTAACTTATAATCCAATCTTGCATTCGCCTGCAGTAATGACTTCTCAAATATTCTCCATCTGAGCAATTCAGTTTTGACTGTGATGAGCCACACCTTCAGTTCTATTTTACCTCTCAGTTGGAAATAGGGTCTCGCTAAGTTGCTGAGGCTGGCCTCGAACTTGCAATCATCCTGTCTCAGTCTACCAAGTACTGGGATTACAGGTGTATTCCACCGTGCCCGGCCCATATAGCACTATTTTACTATTTCTAAGATCCTCATAATCCTGCTCACACCCTGGTTCAATTAACATTCTCTCTGATGGATGCTGTGTCCAAAACCAAGTACAATATATGTATGCCATGTGGTCTAATGAAGTGCCTGTTCACTACTCACCAGGAATTATTTTAAAAAACTGGTAAGTATGCTTATAGATATGACTCCACTAAAGAGGCATACTTTACATCAAAATTCAGAGGCGGTAGACTGGGTTAAATATCATTCCCTCCAAAATTCATATCTATCCTGAACCTCTGCAAAGGACTCTATTTAGAAATAGGATCATTGCAGATATAACGAGTTAAGATGAGGTCATGCTAGAGTAGGGGAGCCTTAATCCAACATGACTGGTGCTCTTATAAAAAGAGAAGAGACACAAAGGAAGCACAGAAAGGGAAGTGCCACTTGAAGACACAAACATTCTAAAGGAAGCTGGCCACATGACCACGGAGGCAGAGACTGGAGTTGTGCAGATGCAAGCCAAGAAATGTCAGGGATTACCAATGACCACAGAAGCTGGGAGAGAGGCATGGAACCATTCTCCCTCTGGGCCCCCAAGAAAGAACCAATCCTGCTGACACCTTGATTCTGGATTATGGCCTCTAGAACTGGAGAATAGATTTCTGTTATAATAAGCCTTCTGGTTTGTAGGTCCTTGTTACAGCTGCCCCCCCCAAAAAAGAGAGGCCTCTCCATGGAGATAGCATTAGGGGTAAAGTCTGAAGGAGTCAATCCAGGAAAGAACACTAAAAAGAAGAAACATAAAATATAAAAACTTCAGCCAGATTCAGTGATGGAAGTCTGTAATCCCAGCTACTAGGGAAGCTGAGGCAGGAGGATAACAAGTTCAAGGCCAGCCTGGGCAACCTAGGAAGACCTTGTCTCAAAAGTAAATTTTTTAAAGGCTAGAGATGGCTGGGCGTGGTGGAACACTCCCCCATGATCCCAGTACTTGGGAGGCTGAGATAGAAGGATCACAGGTTTGCAGCCAGCCTCAGCAATTTAGTGAGGCCCCCACAACGTAAATGAGACCGTTTCAAAATAAAAAATAAAATAGGGCTGAAAGTGTGGCTCAGAGGTAGAATACCCATGGGTTCAAAGCCCAGTACACACACACACACACACACACACACACACACACACACACACACACATGCTGGGGATGTACCTCAGAGATAAAACCCCTAGCTGCAATGCCAGGAAGAAAGGAAAGAAGAGAAGGAAGAAGGAAGGAACGTCTACAGATTAGAAAGAGCTTGGCATGCTTTAGAAACAGAAATGAGATCCCAGTGTCTAAAATTTGTCAACCAAGAAGAGTGATTTGGAATGAGACTGAGACTGAGGGCTGTTGGCTGTTACAAAGGAAAACAATCTTTTCTATGGAAGTTACAAGATCACATAGAAACTAGCAGGCTTTATTTTGTAACTGTAGCCTAGATATCCATTTTGCAACTTTTGTACACACACTACATGTTTCACTCTCAGATATACTGGTTTCATGTTTCTTCTTTTGTAAAAATCTGCCCAGTGAAAGCTAGCCAACCTGATTCAATTGTAAAAGCCATATTCCAGCCAATGGGGAACGGCACAGTGGCCTTTGTGTGAGGAAATAAAAGGCTGAGCAGACTGCCCACCCAGTGTGCTTGCACCCTTCTGCACACAAGTGCATTGCCTTGCCAAGTTTCTTTTGACTTCATGAGTTTTTGTGGTTTCCCTAAAATCTGTTTCTAAATTGTCTACTATATGGGATTTGAATTAAAATTTTAGGGCAATGGGAATGAGAGACTTATAAGACAAGATTTATTCTGCTCTGTTTCAAATAAGATCACTCTGGCTGTTCTGTGGAAGATGACCTAATGATTTTCTTTTTTAAAACAAAAAGAGAAGGATTAATTCAATGGTCTAGGTGGGAGATGACTACAAGAATAAGCCAGGTTACAAAAGAAGGTCTCTCTTCAATTGTTTGTTTGTGTTACAAAATCGTAATACACCCAAGAAAGAGCACAAAGAAAGAGGTACCAGTGTATGACATCAGCGGTATTTATTTAATAGCAATCAACAGAAGGTTGTCTTTTGAGCAGTGGCAGCCAACACTATGGCACATTCATGAGTGATGCTGCCAGGCCCTGCCTGTGGGCATTCTGAACAGTATGGCACTGGTTAACTTGTGAAAGTACCAAGGCCGTCAGGCTCCCCTAGCATTTGATAGAAGTTAACAAGGCATATTCCCCTTCCGTTCTTTTCTTCCCAAACTGTTTAAAGACATTAATAGAAAGTGATATTCTAATTATTCTCAAACTTTTTGGTTCCTGTTCCACTCTAGTGAGACAAAGGACACCAGGGGCTACAACCTCTATTTCTGATGAGTAACTATTTTTTGAAAAGAAACAGTTCCATGTCTAAGCAACAGACCACATCATCACGCTAAAACACTAGTTATCCTCCACTAGGTAGGGTCTTCTCTGTCAAACTGTGAAAAACACGGAAATAGCAAACTTGCAAAGTTCTCATTTTAGAGAAAGACTGCTTTAAAATGAATCATTTTATTATGTTGAAAATTACAGACTTCCGGGAAGATGGCGACCGAGAAAAGCGGGGCTTAAGAGTCCCGCTAAAAACCAATCTCCATTACCACAAAAAGAGCACCTTTCATAGCCAGAAAACACCATCACCAGATAAACAAAAAAAAAACCACCAGGCTCCAGAGAGAAAGCGGACTGAGAACAGAGCTCAGGGCCACAGAGGAGACACACGCGCCCGAGGACGCGGCAGCAGCGCCATACTGCCGGCGGCAGCGGCGAACTCAACTGACGGCTACAGCAAGCCAGGTGAGCCGCTGCGGAACAGCCAGGCGGGATCTTTCAGCGCAGACAGCATTTAAAGCTCCCAGTGGCTGAGCTCAGCACACGCTGCAGGGATTCAGAGTGGAAATCAAAACCAGAGAAGAAAAAATACGCCAGCCTCATGGCCGAGGGCGTGGCAGAGGCGCCATATTGCCACCGGCAGCGGCAGCAGCAGTGAATTCACCGAGTCCAGTACAGCTACATCTGCGTACTCAAGAACAGTGAGTCAAATTGCGGGCCACAGAGGAGAAATCGCAGTATTGGGCCTCCTGGGACTTGACCCAGTGAGGGAGTGGTGGTGGCAGAGATATCACACCATAGGAGAACGTGCAACCTGGCACCCCCCATAGTTTAAAGCAGCCTCTATCGACTCCCTGGATCAGAGACTCTGTGATACAACCCAGTAAAGGAGTAGTGGGGTCTGAGATACTACAGACTCAAGATCCAGAGCACCTTAAGTGAAGCCATAGTGACCCAAGGGAAGAACCCAGAGAAGGCACAAACCTCCGAAATCATGGGAAAGAGGAATAACACTGGAGTAATGAATGTGCACAACCCCACAACATCAGAACCTGATAAAACAGAAAATCAGAGATTTCTAGAAGATCAAATCAGGAAAATAACTGTAGAAATAATAGAGGTGCTTCAAAAAGAACTCAGAGAGAGCCAAAAAGAGATAAAGGATGCAATTAATGAAGTAAAGGCCTCAATTCAAAGCACAAACAACCGATTAGACCACATGGAGAACAGAATCTCGCTCTTAGAAGATGAGCAATCCAAAAATGAATGCATAGTTTCTAATCTAGAAAAAAATATCCAACAGCAGGAATCTGACATTGAAGAAATATGGGCCCATCTTAAGAGAGCTAACCTAAGAATAATTGGAATAGAGGAGGGAAAAGAAAGTGATACCAAAGGGATCAACAATCTCTTCAAGGAAGTAATAGCAGAAAATTTTCCAAATATAGAGCAAGAGGTTGATACACAGATCCAGGAAACTTATAGAACTCCCTTTAGACAGGATCGGAGAAGAGGATCCCCACGCCACATAATTGTCAAAATGACCAATGTGGAAGCCAAGCAGAGAATCTTAAAGGCAACAAAAACAAAGGGCCAGGTGACATTCAGAGGCAAACCAATTAGAATCACTCCAGACTTCCCAAGCCAAGTCATGAGAGCCAGAAGGGCTTGGAGTAACATATTCCAAACTCTGAAAGAAAACAACTTCCAGCCAAAAATTTCCTATCCAGCAAAACTTTCTATCAAATTAGATGGAGAAATAAGAAGCTTCCATGACAAACAGAAACTGAAGGAATTTATGTCTTCAAAACCAGCGCTAGAGAAAATACTCAGAGATTAACTACAAAGAAGAAATAGGTAACACGCACCAGAACCAGAGAAACAAGAGTTTCCATCCAACAGACAACTAAGATTGGTTATCTGTGGAGATTCATTATTTATGTTAATCTTTTACCTATCTCTAAGTTGTATTGTTTGCCTTTATTGTTGTTAATTTTTAGGATTTCTAGTTGGAATATTAATATACCTTCAGATATAGCATTTGGAAATATTTTATCCAATTCTATTAGTAACTTTTAACTCTGTTTACATTGTCTTTGGATATACAATATTTTCTTTTATTTTTTAGGGAGTTTGTATATTCTTCTGTTGCCTGTGCCATTGAAATCATATCCAAGAAATCACTGCCAATTTCAATGTTGTGAGGTTTTATGACCCAGATTTTCTCCTAAAAGTTTATAGTCTTAAGATTTATATTTAGGTCTTTTATCTATTTTGAGTTAATACTTGTATATGGGATTAGGTAAAGGTCCAATTTTATTCTTTTCCATGTAATTATTATTTTTCAACAATATTAGTTAAAAGATTATTATTTCCACCACCAAATGTTCGTGGAAACCTTGTCAAAAATAACTTGACAATATAGGGAAGAATTTAGCTCTAGGCTTGTATTTAACTCCAATGGTTTATATATCTGCCTTTAGAACAGTACTACACTGTTTCAATTATTATAGCTTTATATGGTTTGAAATCAGAAAATATATATCTGCTAGCTTTGTTCTTTTTCAAGATCGTTTTGGGTATCTAGAATTCATATTCCATATTAGGATAGATTTTTTTCTGAAAAATAAATATATAAATATATGATAGTTTCACCTAAAAAAACAGAAAAAAATATGCTCTAGTAAGAAAGAAAGCAAAAAGAAATATTGAAATGCTATCTTTAAATCATCAAACGCTTGGTATCAGACAAATGAAACTGTTATGTGAGATTATCATTTTTAATTTTGGATAAATTGCTATAATACTAGATGTCAACCACTAAGCCAAGCATGGGAAGGAGGGATGGGGAGGGAATGGGGTGGGGATCGGGTGGGGGCTGACTGGGCGATGTGTGCATGTATGTCTACAAAAGTTTGTATCCCACTATGATGTATGAATACAGTGCACCAATAAAATAAAATTAAAAATAAATAAATAAATAAAAATGTTACAAAGGGCTGTCTGTGTAAAAAAAAAAAAAAAAGAAAAAAAAAGAAAATTACATGGTTTAAAACACCCTGAAAAAGTAAACTTTACAAGGTCCCCACATGTGTGGCATCCACAAGAGGAAGCAACTGAAGAAAGTTATGCCTAAGTCTCTTCCTCTTGGGAAACTCCAACATCAATTCAAGTCTGACTGCAATATAAAGTAGCCTCTAGGGATCTTTAATCATCATCTTGAAAAATATACTCTATACACTACTCATTGTTTTGAGCACTGTAAAAACAGATAAAGGGAAAAGGATATCCTCAGCTGAACCCCAAAAGCTCAGAACAATAGCAACAAGTTCAAGCGCAATCAAGTGATTTCCTTTGATTACTCTCAGGTGCTTTGGCTTCTACATCACTGTCTTGGAAAACTTCCCAGAGCTAATGGTACGTACAGTGAGTGGTTACATGCATTCACAGAACACATGTTTCTTTCTTGCTTGCTGTGTGTGTGTGTGTGTGTGTGTGTGTGTGTGTGTGTGTGTGTACTGAGCTTTGAAACCAGGGGCATTCTACATCTGACCTATACCCCCAGGCCTATTTTATTTATTTTGAAACAGGCCTTGATAAGTTGATGAGGCTTTCCTCAAACCTTTGAGTATCCTGTCTCAGCCTCCTGAGTAATGGGATTCAGGTATGCACCACCATGCTCAGCTTTATTTTATTTTGTTTTATTTTATTTTTCAAACAGGATCTCACTCAGTTGCTGAGTCTTGCTATTGCCGAGGCTGGTCTTGACTCTGTTATCCTCCTGTCTCAGCCTCCTAAGTATTGGGGTTAGAGGTGTGTGCCCCCATGCCCAGCTCTGAACATGGATTTCTTGACCACCCACCATGGGACAAGCACTAGGCACACAAGTACTAGTGAACAAGCTATATGAGGTCCCTGCCTTTGTGGTGCTTACAGTCTCATAACCAAACACGAGAAAACAATGAAGAATCAAACACACAAATATTTAGGAGCTATACTTGCACAGGTCTTATTCTGATAGAAAAATAACAGAGGCAGAACTACTCTTCACAGGAGGCTGGAGAAGAGCCTTGGCACAGGCAGTAGTTAATTAAACTTTGAGCCTCACAGCACTGACACAGTGTGAAGAGCCCCAGGGAGGGTCTATTCAATGTCACTTCCCACATGAGGCATTCCTGACTTTTTCCTAGTCCTGTAGTCCTGTTAGCTCTGCTATAAAGCCTCTCAAATGGAGCCTTGCACTGTAGGGTTTTTGTGGGGTGGGGGTGGGGGTCTGGGGTTGGAACCCAGGGGCATTCGACCTCCGAGCTACACCCCCTGCCCTATTTTGTATTATTTATTTTGAAACAGGGTCTCACTAAGTTGCAGAGGGCCTCACTTAGTAGCTGAGGCTGTCTGCAAACCGCGATCCTACTGTCTCAGCCTCCCAAATGCTGGGATTACAAGCATTTGCCACCACACCCGGCTGCACTGTAGTTATTTACATATACACATCTTATATCTCTTATACTATTATAAACTCCAAGACAGAAAGAACTATATATAATAAAGTGAAAATATATATATTCATATGTATGTATATATATTCTAAGTATATATATATATATATATATATATATTCTTTTTTGTTTTTTTTTTTTTGTTTTTTTGCAGTACTGGGGATTGAACCCAGGGGCATTCTACCTCCAAGCTATACACCCAGCCCTATAATTTATTCTTTATTTTGAAACAGGGTCTCACTAAATTGCAGAGACTGTCTTCAAACCACAATCCTCCTGTCTCAGCCTCTCAAGTACTGGGATTACAAGCATGTGCCACCATGCCCAGCTCTGAGAACATATTTATCACATCATGTGTATTGATCTCACCTGCCTTGGTGAATAATGTCACCAAGGTTCTATGTAAATTGTCTCCTTTATTCTTCACAGGAACACTATGAAGTAGGCAGGCTGTTTTTCTCACCAGGCCAAACTGCCTCCACCCTTCTTGTTCCTCCTTGTCCCTAAGAGCACACCACACCCTACACACAGGCCTTTCTCCACCTGTGACTGTGGTGTTCCCTGGGGAGAAATGAGAAGTTTGATGTGATGCCAAAAGACCAAGTGGCCTAGGCTGGGCTTGGGCTCCCAGCATAGCAGCGACCACACTGTATCATCAGTGACTTGCAGGTTGGATCATACACCAGAAAGAGCCCAGCTCTGTAGTCAGAAAGTCCATGTCACAATGTTAACCATGCCATTTTCTTGCTGTATGTCTTCCAGCAGGCTGTTCATATTCCTGAAACTCAGTTGCCCCATCTGTAACTGGGGTACACATACCGTCCATAAAAGGTTGCAAAAATTCAAAGTAGTGCACACACAAGTCCCTGGCCATAGAGAAGGCTCAAAATTTGTCAAAGTACAATAACTAACCCTAATGACTGGTAGCTGTCAATAATTTCATATTGTGGTATTAATAAAATAGGCACAAAAAACATATTACAAGCCAGGAATGAAAGCACATGTCTCTAATTCCAGTACTTAGGAGGCCAAGGCAGAAGGATCACAGGTTCAAGGCCAGCTTCAGCAACTTAACCAGACCCTCAGTAACTTAGCAAGACTGTGTTGCAAAATAAAATAAAAAGAGCTGGAGGTGGAGCCCAGAGGTAGAATACCCCTGAGTTCAATCTTCAGTACCAAGAAAAAGAAAAAAAAAAATCCAAAAAAGGGAGGGAGAGATGGAGAAAAAAAGGTGAGGGTATATCTCAGTGATATTCAACATTAAAAAAAAAAAAAGTTTAGAAACAGCAGAAATTAGAAAACCTCAACAAGCCCAGCAAGTATTCACCCACACAAACAATGAAGGGAAAAATGAGACGGTGACTTGACAAAAGAGTGAATGGGTATTATTATTCTCACTTGAAAAAAAAAAAAAACACCCTTCTACAAGTAATGGTTTAATGATCAAGGGAAAATATATATATAAACTAGAGAGACCCATGTCTTTTCTCCCCAAAGTCTTCCTACAGTAGGAAGCCATTTCATCATGCACTTTTCCCTCCTCTGAACTCAATGCTTCGTACATTCCTTTCAATACTTTGTACTTGTCGCATAGTAAATCCAGTCCTCAGCTTCCTTTTCTTCTTTCTATATACTTTTATAGGTGCATTATAGTCTCACATCAGTCATAGTGATGGTGACAAACAAGCACACAGCACTTGGCTAGCTTCTCCCAGCTCCCTCTTCTCTCCTTCCCTGTACACAGTATTGAGATTGACACTGGTATTCTCGTATATGTACATAAAGTCATGGAAGTGATTCCTTCATTGATTTTCCCTCTCCCCCCCACCATCTCCTTCCCCTAGAACACCTCTCTGGGTCCCCTGCAATTTTTCCTCCATTACCTGAAGTCCCTCTAGTATCCTGATTACTCCCTAGCTTCCACATATGAGAGAAAACATATGACCCTTCACTTTATGTGACTGGCTAATCTCACTTAAATAATTTTCTCCAGAACCATCATTTTCCTGCACATGACATATTTCTTTTTTATTGCTGAGTAGAATTCCATTGTGTGTATATCCCACAATTTTTTAATCCATTCTTCTGTTGATAGACACCAAGGTTCCATAACTTGCCTATTGTGAGTCATGCTGCTATAGACATACATATGTATATATTACTATAATATTCTGATTTCAGTTCCTTTGGAAAGATACCCAGGAGCGGTTTGATATATTGGGATCATATAATGGATCAATTCTCAATTTTATGAAGAATCTCCACAGCAGTTGTACTAATTTGCAATCCCACCAACAGTGTAGAAGAGTTCCCATTTCCCCACATCCTCTGCAGAATTTATCGTTTGATTTCTTGATGACTGTCATTCTGTTTGGGGTTAGATTATAACTCAGGATAGTTTTGATTTGCATCACTCTGGTTGCTAATGATGTTGAATATTTTTTCATGTATTTATTGGCCATTTGTATTTCTTGTTTTGTAAAGTGTCTATTTAGTTCAATTGCCCATTTCTTGATTGGGTTACTTGATTTTTTTAGTGTTAATTCTTTTAAGTACTTTATATATTCTTTTCTCTTTCTGTAGGCTCTCTTTAGACTCCTGATGGTTTTCTTTGATGAAAAAAACTTTTTAGTTTAATGGCATCCCACTTATTAATTCTTGTTTTAATTTCCTGAGCTTTGGGGGTCTTATTGAAGAAGTTTCTACCTGTACCTATATTTTGGAATGTTGGACCAGGCTTTAGCTTTCTATCATGAAAGAAATACTCACCTTTGTAGGGCCTGCATGATCTAGGGCTGCATTTTATAAATGGATGTGATAGATTTGTGGGTTTTAAACTCTACTAAGTAGACCTAGCACTTTTTTTTTTTTTTGGTGGTGGTACTGTGGTTCCTGGAAGCCCTTCTACCTCCGGGCTACACTCCCAGACCTATTTTATATTTTTTTATTTGGAAACAGGGTCTCTTAAGCCAGCGAGGCTAGCTCTGAACCAGTGCGATCCTCCTGTCTCCGCCTCCTAAGAGCGGGGATTACAAGCGTGCACCACCATGCCTGGCTGATCTAGCACTTTTTAAGAAAATTGCATACTATTGAGCAATTTTTTTTTTTTTTTTTTTTTTTTGGTGGTGGTGGTACTGGGGTTCCTGGAAGCCCTTCTACCTCCGGGCTACACTCCCAGACCTGATTTATACTTTTTAATTTGGAAACAGGGTCTCTTAAACCAGCACGGCTGGCTTCGAACCTGCACAATCTTCCTGTCTCCGCCTCCCAAGCATGGGGATTACAAGCGTGCACCACCATGCCCGGCCAAACTATAGAATTTAAAATTATTTCTATCAGCTTTCTTTCTGCCCGTGGACATCGCCGAGGAAGCATCGTTAAAATCTCTCTTCCCATTACCGTCATGTCTAAATCAGAGTCTCCTAAAGAGCCCGAACAGCTGCGGAAGCTCATCATCGGAGGGCTGAGCTTTGAAACAACTGATGAGAGTCTGAGAAGCCATTTTGAGCAATGGAGAACACTCACGGACTGTGTGGTAATGAGAGATCCAAACACCAAACGCTCCAGGGGCTTTGGGTTTGTCACTTACGCTACCATGGAGGAGGTGGATGCAGCCATGAATGCCAGACCACATAAAGTAGATGGAAGAGTTGTGGAACCGAAGAGAGCAGTCTCAAGAGAAGATTCTCAAAGACCAGGGGCCCACTTGACTGTGAAAAAGATCTTCGTTGGTGGCAATTAAGGAAGACACTGAAGAACATCACTTAACGAGATTATTTTGAACAGTATGGAAAAATTGAAGTGATTGACATAATGACTGACCAAGGCAGTGGAAAAAAGAGGGGCTTTGCTTTCGTAACTTTTGATGACCATGATTCCATAGATAAGATTGTCATTCAGAAATACCATACTGTGAATGGCCACAACTGTGAAGTGAGGAAAGCCCTGTCAAAGCAAGAGATGGCTAGTGCTTCTTCTAGCCAAAGAGGTCGAAGTGGTTCTGGAAACTTTGGTGGTGGTCATGGAGGTGGTTTGGGTGGCAATGACAATTTTGGTCGAGGAGGAAACTTCAGTGGTCATGGTGGCTTTGGTGGCAGCCATGGTGGTGGAGGATATGGTGGCAGCGGGGATGGCTACAATGGTTTTGGTAATGATGGAAACAATTCTGGAGGTGATGGAAGCTACAGTGATTTTGGCAATTACAACAGTCAATCTTCAAATTTTGGACCCATGAAGGGAGGAAACTTTGGAGGCAGAAGCTCAGGCCCCTATGGTGGTAGAGGCCAATATTTTGCCAAACCACAAAACCAAGGTGGCTATGGTGGTTCCAGCAGCAGCAGTAGCTATGGCAGTGGCAGAAGGTTTTAATTACTGCCAGGAAACAAAGCTTAGCAGGAGAGGAGAGCCAGAGAAGTGACAGGGAAGCTACAGATTACAACAGATTTGTGAACTCAGCCAAGCACAGTGGTGGCAGGGCCTAGCTGCTACAAAGAAGACATGGTTTAGACAATACTCATGTGTATGGGCAAAAAAACTCGAGGACTGTATTTGTGACTAATTGTATAACAGGTTATTTTAGTTTCTGTTCTGTGGAAAGTGTAAAGCATACCAACAAAAGGGTTTTAATGTAGACTTTTTTTTTTTGCACCCATACTGTTGATTGCTAAATGTAATAGTCTGATCATGACACTGAATAAATGTGTCTTTTTTTAATGAAAAAATTAAAAAATAAAAAAATTTTTTAAATAAAATTATTTCTATCAAAAAAATCTAAGTGGCCTGGACCATTATATCCCTGTGAGTGTAATAATTTTACTTGAAGAACAACTACCTATTTAAATCACATCCTGAGATGTAATTGTAGTTCATGCAGTCTCACAAAGTAAACATGGTTAACAGCCAAATGAATGCTACAGACAGTGAGTGCAAAGGAAGCCAGAAAAAGGAGCTATCATACAAGCCACGTCAATCAGAGGTTTCCCTGAAGAAGTAGGGTATAAGTAGAGCCCAGTAAGGCTGGACTGCAAGAAAGGAACAGAAGGAAAAAAATGATGCCAGCTGGCCTAGACAGGAGTGAATGAACAGAGACTGAAGAGGCTATGTAATAATTTAGCCCAGAATTACAAAATACAGAGTGGTAACCCTGGGGAATGCGAAGAAGAAACAGAAACTAGGAAGTCATCATGCACAGGTCTTAGTGACTGATTGGATTTGGGTGTTAATGTGAAGGCAAAGGAATCAGATGATCCCAAAGTTTTCTAACCTCAGTGACTAGGAGATTAGTGCCCATTAACAGCAATGTGGAAAATCAGAGAAGTTTTTGGAAGCAGCACTATGCAAAAACATTAATACTAGCTATAATTTTAACCTGTTTTGGATATCTACACCTATAAGTTGCACTGAGGTATCCATAGGAGGGATTTCAAAGCAGTATATGCAGCATCCTATTCTTAAGGCATGCATACACTACTAGGAAGAACCAAAGCTGATCCTCAGCTAGCTCTTAAAATACCAAAATATTTCCATGTTAGCTGGCAAATAACCACCTGAGCATCTTGAATTCCATAAATCACACACACACACACACACATGCAGGAATTTGCCAGGTAGAGAAAGGACAAACCATTTAAAGCAGAGGGACATCCGGATCACACAAGCCACATTCCCACATTATATACAAAACAGTGTAATAACCAATGCCTGGTACACGGTGTCAATGATGAATAATAATAAATTTTAGAGACTTTTTTCCTTCTCTGATTATGTTTTTAAAAGGTGACGTTAAAATTCAGATGCATTACATAAGCCTAACTAGCTGAATGAGGGATAGGCAGTCAAGATATCTAGGGAGACCGGGATCAGTACTGATCCATTTGGAACTTTTCTCTTTTTTTTTTTTTGGTGGTACTGGGGTTCCTGGAAACCCTTCTACCTCCAGGCTACACTCCCAGACCTATTTTTTTAATATATTTTTATTTGGAAACAGGGTCTCTTAAGCCAGTGCGGCTGGCTTCGAACCTGCGCGATTCTCCTGTCTCCACCTCCCAAGCACAGGGATTACAAGCGTGTGCCACCACGCCCGGCTCCATTTGGAACTTTAATATGAAACACATGGAATCCACAACATCAGCTAGAACCACCTACACTTGCGAGATACGCACAAGCAAAGACAAGCCTTGGTGAGGCTGTCAGCCTTCCAGAGCCATAGAGACCTGGGACTTGAGGTCATGGAGAGATGATATGAAAATTCATATTCATAGTAAATATTAATTCCCTTCCCTTTTGAAGAGCGGTAAAAATTAGACCACACAAAAAGGCAAACAGAAGGCTTTTTTAGTCTCCATTGGTCATTGTCAATCCTTTAAGGGAAAGGAAGCATCCAGAGCCAAGAGAAGACAGTCATCTGGTGACTGCTTTTCCACCATACTGGTGCATGAGCTGCTCCCTCAGAGGAAGAAGCCATCAATGGTCAGGAAAAGGCAGAGGCTTCCGACAGTTTTAAAGGACAGTGTCTGCAGTGTGACCCCTAGTTCAAACTGCACAAAAATAAAAATTCACTGACAAAGGAGAACAAGTACTTCCTTACTTTCCTATATGATGAGTCAGAGCCATTGTTTGGTTTGCAGTTCCTTGTTTAAATTGGGCTATTAAATCACAATGAGGATGGCCAAACATATGTAGTCATATGCCTTCAGGAAAACTTACCCAAAGTGCCACATAATCTAGTCAGCAGCCCTCATAGTACTTTAAAAACTTAATGGTACTTTTTAAATACTTTTCCTCCTTTTTTGTGACCATATTCTGTGATGCAGTGGGAAGAGAAGGGAATTAGAAGACAGACCTGAGTCTGAGTGCCAAGCCTGCCATTAATCAGCTATTTTAATTTGAACAAGTTATTTCATGTCTTTGGGCTTGTTTTCTCATGTATGTTCTCTTTTTATCTGTAATAAAAGAGAGGTCTTTATTTTTTTAGCAAGTTCATATATTATATTATATTATTTATATGTGGAACATACTGAAAATGGTATACATTTAGACTGTGTTTGGTGTCCTCTCCCTTCCCCCATTCCCCTTCCCCCCTCCCAACAATGAGCGTCCAAGTTAACCATGCTATATTCATACTTTTACACACACTCAGATGTGGCTTCTCCATTAATCTCCTCAGCCTTCTTCCTCTCCTATCCTTCCATTCTAGCTTTGCTGAGATTTCCCCTCCATTATCTGGAGTCCCTCTGGTGTCCCCAATATTGCAAAGTTTGGGCATATCAGAGAAAACACATGTCCCTTCTCAAAAAAAAAAAAAGGTCTTTAATCCCAGAATTTGGGAGGCTGAGACAGGAGGATCATGGTTTGCGGCCAGCCTCAGCTATTTAGTGAGGCCCTCGGCAACTCAGTAAGACCCTGTTTCAAAAATAAAAAATAAAAAACAGGGCTGGGTGTAGCTTGGAGGTAGAATGCCCCTAGGTTCTATCCCCAGTACTGCAAAAAATAAAAAATAAAAGAGGTCTTGTGAGGATTTGATTGGATAATACATGTGTGCAAGTACCCCCAGCAAGGGCCTGCAGGAAGTGAGGACTCAATGGATTATTAATGCATCTTGTAAAGTATTACTAGCACACACTTCCCAAGTCCGAAATCACTACCAAACACATGTACAAACATAGCCAATAATTTATGCTAGCAGTGCCAGGCATGGTGGCACATGCTTGTAATCCTAGCATTCAGGAGACTGACAGGAGGGTCACGGTTCTCGGACAGATTCAGCTACTACTTAGTGAGGCCCTTTGCAACTCAGTGAGACCGTGTTTCAAAATAAATAATAAAGAGCCAGGCATGGTGGTGCATGCTTGTAATCCCCGCACTTGGGAAGCAGAGACAGGAGTATCGCACAGGTTCGAAGTCAGCCACGCTGGCTTAAGAGACCCTGTTTCCAAATTAAAAAGTATAAATCAGGTCTGGGAGTGTAGCCCAGAGGTAGAAGGGTTTCCAGGAACCCCAGTACCACCAAAAATAAAAATAAAGAATAAAAAATAGGGCTGGGGATATAGGTCTCAGGTAGAATTCCCCTGGGTTCCATCCCCATTACCAATACATACAAAAAAAAATATATATATATATGTATATATATATGTATGTGTATATATATATATATATATATATATATATATATATATATATTCTATCAGTACTTGTTTTTGCCTATTAAGAGCAAGAAATTTTTACATAAAGCTTTAGCAAATTGATCTGAATGTCCACTTTAAACACACGGCTTGCAAAGTAATTTTTTAAATTACAGCTTTTCTTATAAGCAAGTCATCAACAAAGCACTGTCTTGGTGGCATTGACAGCCTCTTACATACCAAATATTTGTGGGTTTTTTTGTTTGTTTGTTTTTTGCAGTACTGGGGATGGAACCCAGGGGCATTCTCCCTCCGAGCTACACCCCCAGCCCTATTTTTTTTTTAAATTCTTTATTTGGAACAGAGTCTCTCTGGGTTGCAAAGGACCTCACTAAGTAGCTGAGGCTAACCACAGACCGTGATCCTGTCTCAGCCTCCCAAATGCTGGGATTACAACTGTGCGCCACCACCCAGCTTACATACCAAATATTTGGCCTGGTATGTGATTTGCATCTTCTTTTTACTTTCTGCCTGGTAATTAGACACCAAGGCTATGACAGATGTAATATGCCTTTAGTGTAAGTTGTGGATCACTGAGGAATGGCACAAATTGAAGAAATAAGGCACATGTGCTTTCTAGATATTTTACTTATAAAGATTTTCTAGATAATAAGTATAATGCTTTCTTTTTAAAATAACCTTTATTTTTTGAAGTTAATATATACACTATAGGAAGCAGAAAAATACCAGAAGCAAAAAACAAAGTCATCCAGTCTCAAGTAACTTAGTTGGATATGTCTTTCTAGGTCCTGTGCATACAGCCCCAACATCTCATTTGGTGTGATTAAGATCACAGTGTATATGCGATATGCTTTCATGACTTCATATGTTAAAGATTACATAACCAAGTCTCAGAGGACTATTTCTTCTTAGGTGGTAGAAAAATATAATTAAAACAATGGTCTAAACAGCCAGGGTTCTCATAAAAGTGATTTAAGGAGACTAGCTTACATTTTTAGTCTAATATCCTTTTAATCATAATTTCTGTGTGTGTGTGTGTTTGCATGTGTGTGTGTGTGTGTGTGTGTGTGTGTGTGTGTGTGTGTGTGTTTTGCTGGGGATTGAATCCAGGGACCATTGTATCTTTTCGCTATACTCCCAGTTCTATTTTATTTTTATTTGGAAATAGGGTCTCACTAAGTTGATTCAAGCCTTACTAAATTACCTAGGCTGGCTTTGAACCTGTGATCTTCCTGTCTCAGCCTCCCAAATATTGGAATTACAGATATATACCACCATACCTGGCATAATATTTTATAAAAGAGGAAAATAGTACAGTTATACTAAAACTCATTCTTAAATATAAGATCAGTCTTCAGGCTGCTAAAGAACACAAAATATCTACAAACAGTTAGCTGAATTTATCTCCCTAGCCTAAGGGCTAGTAGACTTTCAAAAGCAGAATTCAAGAAGGGACATGCAAAACACCTCTTCTAGTAAGTAGAAAATGAATGGATGCTGTGAATAGTACATGCTGCATAGATTAGGGACACTTAGATGAACTCTGATTAACTTATTCCAAGCCCATTTTTTTTTTACAGAGACTGTTGAGAAAGCTTAAAATGGGGGTGCACTAGTGGAATTAGGGTAAGCCACCCTGAGCACCAAGCTTACAAAGAAACAGTCTATAAGTGACTTCATGCCTGCCTTACCAATTTCGTCTCTTCCATTATTCCCTTGGCTAGTACCTTCTTGTGGTCATCACTGCAGGTCTCTTAACATCCTTTTAAGTGTATAGAGCTCAAAATATTTCACAGTCAAGTTTTATCTTAGATGGTTTCATAGTCCTCTTTTGCTACTAACATAGTTCTCATTAATTTAAAGCTCTTTTTGTAACACAAAGCCAAAGTCAAAAGAAAATAGCTTAAGTATCATTGAAACCTCCCTTACGATTTTTTTTAACTCTCTAAAATTACCCAAACTGGTATTAGAAGAACTGATTTTTTTTTTTTTTGCAACAGGATCTCACTGAGTTTCAGAGGATGAAATTCTTCACAAGATAATATCTGTCCCTAAGGGTCATTCCAATTCCATAGAAAATCATTTGACAAGCTAATTTCTGTCTCCTGGTCCATTTACTACCCTAATAATCATTTAGGACCCCTCAAGATTGCCTACATTCCCTTTTTCCCATTTTCCCTTAGAAGGGAAAGTATGTAAATACCTAGATCTCACTGCATCATGGGGTAATGCACTCCTGTTGATTCTCCCCTGTGCATACTAATAAGTTCTCCTATTTAATCTGTGTGTTCCGGTGAACCTTCATAGGGCAAAGGGAAAGTTCTCTTTTGTCTCTATAGATCGTATACCCTAAGTACAGTGCTGCTCAAAAAAAGTGCTGAAGGAAAACCTGTGTTGTTCTAAATCATGTGGGCAGTCCACATGTGAGCAGCAAGAAAGATGATACCAAAAGTTTGGCAAAGATGTATAGCTGCTCCTGTCTAGTTGTAGCACTGCAGAGAAACTTGAACTAACAAACATGCATGCAAGAGAAAATAAAGCTTAATTGGCATGATTACAAATACACATGCAAATCATAAAACATGTATATTAGTTCTCTAGTAAATATGGATTGCACACAATTATCATAGAAGTAGCCCTTCAAAGTTTTTAAAAATTATTTCTTTTTTGTGGTGCTGGGAATTTAACTAGCAGCATGCTTTACTACTGAGCTACCCTCTGCCATCGCAGTCTTTGTTTTTGTGGTTATTATTTTGCTGTTGGAAGCATTAGGAATTGAACCGAGAACCTCATACATGCCAGTCAAGTGATCTACCACTGAGCTTCATCCCCAGTCCCAGAAGAGCTCTTAAAAGGACACATTTTTCTTGATGTCTTCATTCTTCACCCTATTCTGAGCCATCCCCCATACATGAAACAAAGAAAAATCACGGTCATTCCCTTCCATAACTGTTCTCTGAAAATATGTTCGGGGAAGAATCAATACAAATTTCTAGTCACAGTTTCCAGACCACCGAAATAAGAGAATAAAAGCAAATAGGTCCTTTTGTATGACATTCTTTCTTGCTCTCTAAAAGTGGTAAAAGTGTGTGAGACAGTTAGGACTTAAGTTTCCACACTATCCCTACAATCTTCCATACCTCAACGTTTAGGAAGGTGGGCAAGAGAGGCAGATATAGATTCATCAAATTAATGAAGATAATAGTCTATCTAAAATGATATATAGTATGCTTTGGAGAAGTATGTCTACAAGGCAAAGTTCTTGCTTTAAAAAAAGTAATAGGAGGGAACAAAAATGATAGCACAAGGCTAGAATAAGATGCCACAAAAGAAATATAAAGAAAGAACTGGCCACTCACACATTCTCCAGGAGGCTAAGAAATGATCCTGAAATGGCAGAGTCTGAGATGGGGTAGAGATGGGTGGGATAAAGGCAGGAAGGGCCCACCAAGACCCACTGCCCGTCCTAGGCAAAGAAAACAATATGAGCTAAGAAATAGAGACAGGAAAAGTCAGCATGTGTGGGGAACAGATTAGCAAACTGGTAAGGCAGGATGGGGTCACCAAGTGAATGGCTTTGAATGCTACAGAATCTTGTTCTTAATAAAGCAAAGGATAAGGGGTCATTACCGGTTCTGAGCAAAGAGTATTTAATGGGGAACCCCTAGGGACACCCATGGAGGGGTCACTGAAGGAAACTAGGAGGAACTGGTCTCTTCTCATAGTGGGGAAGGAACAACAGTATAGCTGCAACAAGGATGAGGCCACAGGAGTGAAGATAACAGATGGGATCTGAGGACAGAATCCGCCCAACCAAGTCATACAGGAGAATGAAGTGCCAAAAATAACTGGCATTTCAAGCTTTATGGCATTCATCTTCCTGTTCCCCCTCAGGTGCAAAGTCCCTTCCTCAGAAGAAACCTTCCTGACATACAGGCTTTTCCACTGCACCCCATATAAATAGGAGCACATATTTCTTTAAAAGGGGCTTCATTAAGGCCAAAGAGGGACTTAACTCCCAAAGGACAGATGGGTATGGCTCACACAAGATACGCAGAGTGCAAGTGTAACTAGCAGCACACACAGGCATGGCACAACACTGCCAGGGCATCAGGGGCAACACACTGGCATCAGGTCCAATGCCCAGGCATGCCAGTCAACATGCAGTTGCAAAAGCTGTTGATCAGGAGCCCCGTGACAACCACATCGAGTCCCTAGGAACCTTAGGACTATAATTGTAAGCACCTGAGACTAAAAACCTACAGTATTTTTTTGTTTTGGGTTTTTTTTTTTTTTGGCCAAGAAGTCCTGCCACCTTGCCACTCTGACTACCAAGTCTGAACGCTGACCCAGCCCACTATGCCGGTAACCATCAGGCAAGTCCTCACTTTTGGTTCTGGTTGAACACTGGTTATGATCAGGCCTGAAGACCCAGACCAGACTCACTGACCCAAACCCAAGACAGTGACAGACAACTGAGCTCTCTGCTATGTGGTCTACCCAATCTGCCTTCCAAGCTGCACTAATTTCTCTCTCTCTCTCTGCCCTAAAATATCATAAGTTGTATAAAGTTTACATGGAGTGTTAACAAATAAAGAACCTGTTTCAGTCATGATTACAATAAACGTTCTTGAAATGACTTGAGACAGTGTTTGGGTTGTTTTCCATGATCTAACTCTGTTCAGAACAACCCATATTCACACACAGATCACCTTATTTCTTTCAAGGCAATCATTAAAATTTGTAATCTTATTTCCTTAATGATTATGTACTTATCTTTTTATTTCTCAGTAAAACAAATAATAAGTTCTACATGAGCAGTTCATCTGTTGTCGCTAAGCCATGCCCATAGTATATGTAGATCCTCAATAATTAGAGGCGGGGTATTGGGGATTGAACAAGGGGCACTCTACCTAAGCCACACCCCCTACTCTTTTGTTTTGAAACAGGGCCCCACTAAGTTGCAGAGGCTGGCCTGGAACCTGCAATCCTCCTATCTCAGCCTCCCAAATACTGGAATCACACAAAGGCCTATACTACCTATAATCGCAGCTACTCTGGAGGCTGAGGCAGGAGGTTCACAAGTTCGAGACCAACTTAAGCAACTTTGTGACCCTGTCTCAAAGTAAATAAATTGGAATGAGCCGGGCACGGTGGCGCACACTTGTAATCCCCGCGCTTGGGAGGCAGAGACAGGAGGATCGCGCAGGTTCGAAGCCAGCCGTGCTGGCTTAAGAGATCCTGTTTCCAAATAAAAATATAAAAATGGGTCTGGGAGCGTAGCCCGGAGGTAGAAGGGTTTCCAGGAACCCCAGTACCACCAGTAAATAAATAAATAAATAAATAAATAAATAGGAATGGAGCTTAGTGGTAGAATGGCCCTGGGTTCAATCCCCAGTACTGAATAGAAAGAGGGGGGGAAAGAGTATGTGAATTTGAAAATGCATTTATTATAGTTTAGATATGATCCATCACCCAAGGTGTTGGATATTTGGTCCTCAATGGGAGGTAGTGGAACCTTTAAGAAGTAGAGAGAGGCAATAGGTTATCTGGAACTTTGCCCTTGGAGGGGTTAACTCAGGGAGTGAAAACTCTAGAATGTGTTCTCACTAAAGTATATTGCTATAAAAAGAGTAAGTCTGGACCCTCCCTACTCTCTGGCCTCCAGTATCACCACGCCTTTCTCCTTCTCACATGTGTGCTCCTGTAGTGATGTGATGTAGCCAGCAGTGCCCTTGCTGGTGTTATGCTGCTTGGACTTTTATAGTTCAGCACTGTAAGACAAATAGACCTCTTTTCTTTATTCTTAAATTTTGTGATACAAACAAAAAATTAACTAAGACTACAATACAGTGCAGTTTTCTAATTTTCTTTTTATCATTAATGAATGAGCATTTTCCCACACTGGCAAACACAGTTAAAGACCAAAATTTTTGAAAGCTGGTTCAGAGTGGACCTTTATCCTTTCAAGAGACCATACGCTGTGAGTCCCTTTGGGATCAGGGTCCTATCCCAGTTCAGACACCAGACATCACTTTCCCAGTCTCTCTTGCAGCTAAGAACTGGCTCAATCAATTGGATACACCCATCCAGGACTTTGAATTTTTCAGACTCCTTTCATTTTATTCAATTAATTTCATATCAATATACGTGTAGATTGCTTGTTGGTTTTTCCCAATTACTAATAAGTTGGAGTAAAATATCCCATTTTATAGATATGCCACAAATTATTTACAATTTGGGATTGGAAAACAAGGAGTTTCATAAATGATATAAATTTGGATACTTCTATCTTATGATCTCTATGAACTTTAGTCATTTCTGAAAAAACAAGTAGGGATCTACTTCACAAGATTATTGTAAACCGTGAGTGGTGGCGCACGCTTGTAATTCCAGCCTTCGGGAGGCTGAGATGAGGATCGCAGTTGTGGACAGCCTCAGCTACTTAGTGAGGTTCTCTGCAACTTAGTGAGATCCTGTTTCAAAATAAAGAATAAAAATTAGGACAGGGGGTGTAGCTCAGAGGTCGAATGCCCCTGGGTTCTATCCCCAGACTTCAAGAAACAAAATTGTAAAAACTGAATATGGAATAGATGTAAAGATATCAACTTTGTTACTCCTACTTAGCACATAGAGGTATCATGATGTCAACAAAAGATCACAGATCTTGGAAGGAACAGATTAAAATTTGACTCGCAATACTGTCCCTTAGCTGGATGTAGTGGCACACACTTGCAATCCCAGGACTTGGGAGGATGAGATAGGATTCAGGTTCACAGCCAGCTTCAACTACTTATGCCTTCAACTTAGTGAGACCCTGTTTCAAAATTTAAAAAAATGATCTGGGCATGGTGACACACACTTGTAATCTCAGCATTTAGGAGGCTGAGACAGGAGAATTGTGGTTTGAGGAGAGCCTCAGCTACTTAGTGAGTCCCTTTGCAACTCAATGAGATCCTGTTTCAAAATAAAAAATAAACTAGGCATGGTGGCACAGGCTTGTAATTCCAGCATTTCGGAGGTTGAGAAAGAAGAATCCCAGTTCACAGACAACCTCAGCTACTTAGTGAGGCCCTTTGCAACTCAGTGAGACCCTGTTTCAAAATAAAGAATAAAAAAATAAGGCTGGGGGTATAGCTTGGAGGTAGAATGCCCATGGGTTTCATCCCCAGTACCAAAGTAAATAAATAAATACATTATAAAATTTTTTTAAATAGAGCTGAGGGTACAGCTCAGAAGTAGAATGCCTCTGGGTTCAATCGCCAGCACTACAAAACAATAAACAATATTGTCCCTTGATGGCTTGATTAAGACAACCTGTATGAGCTTCAATTAAATCAACTATTTTAAGAAGGTACTGTAATAATCAAAAATATATGTAAACAAATTTAGTATAATTCTTGGCCCAGAGTACAAAATCAATGTGTTCATTCACTGCTAGTAAAAAATAACTAGGATTTTTTATTACAGCTTTATTCTTTTTTAAGACACAGTCTTATTATGTTGTTAAGGCTGGTCTCAAACTAGTGGGCTGAAATGATCTTTAGCCTACTGAGTGCTGGGATTACAGGCTTATGCCACCATGCTCAGCTTAATGACTAGTCTTTTTAAAACTGAGTTGTAAAAAATGTTTATATTCTCTCATCACATACATCACAATTTAATGCATAATAAATACATTGATACAGATTTCCCTTTTTATTAGTAATTTTATTGGTACATTATAGTTATACATACTATTAGCATTCATTAGAATATATTCATCCATGCATTGTAACATAATTTGGTTGATTTCATTCCAATACTTCCCCTATCCTTCCCTTCCTCTTTTCCCCAATCCACAACCTCTGCTTCTCTATTTGTCTCCCTTTTATTTTCATAACATCCCCTTTTTTTTTCCATTTTTCTCTCTAGCTTCCACAGATGAGAGAAAACGTACCGCCCTTGACTTTTTGAGCATGGCTTATTTCATACAACATGCTGTTCTCCAGTTCCATCCATTTTCCTGCAAATGACACAATTTCATTCTTCTTTACAGCCCAGCAAAACTCCATCGTGTATGTATACCATATTTTCCCTATCAATCTATTGATGGACACCTAGGCTGGTTCCCTAACTTCATGATTGTTAATTGTTCTGCTATAAACACAGGTATTGATGTATCACTACAGTATGCTGACTTTAGTTCTTTTGGAAAGATACCAAGAAGTGGTAATAGATGGGTCATATGATGGCTCCATTCCTAGTCTTTTGAGGAATCCCCACAGTGATATCCATAATGGTTGTATTAATTTATAATCCCACCAAAAGTATACAAGTGTTCCTCCCACCCATCCTCACCAGCATTAATGATTAGTTTTATTCCTGATGATTGCCATTCTAACTGGAGTGAGATAAAATCTCAATGTAGTTTTAAATTTACTTTATTCCTGATTGGTATAATTATATATAATAGTGGGAGAATTCTCCTTTGATAATCAGATACCCTGCCTTTAACAAAGCATAGTTAATGTTTTATATAAATTTTATATATTTTATATAAATAGTTTATATATTTTATATAAATCTCTGTATCAATTATTTCTTTTATTATTAAAAAGCAAAACAACTAATTATTGAGTGAATAAGTAAGTTCCTTTTTATCGTGTGCTTTAATGTATAAACATCAAACCAGTAAGCTATTATGATAAGTTTAGCAAGAAAATATTAAACAAACTTCCCTCGCTTCAGAAATATTTTCTGAAGCAATCTGAGTTGTAACTATGTGAATGCTAAGAAATTACAAAATGTTCGGTGCTTTTCCAAGTTTGAGTATATATAATTGAAGCAGTTAACAAGTATAATTTGAGGTCCTTCCAGATATAATCATCTCTTATCTTCCAAGGCCTAGCCCAGTGGCTGACATATAAAAGGTATTGGATAAGTACTGAGGAGGAGGATAGGTAGGTGGGTAAATGACTGAGTATAGTAGTTATTAGTGCTGTCTCTCCTTCTTGGTACTCCAATATAATACTTTCTGTCTCTCCGCCCTATAATTAGGTACAATCATTTAACAAATGCTGACCAAAAAATTTTGAGAGGAAATGATGTGTGTCATTTCCAGATTGAACATTTGTTAGACCTTCCATTTTCTTTATCCATTGCTATAGTCATCATAAAAACATATGCTGAGAAGAAGCCCCCATCAGCCCCTCAGCCTCTGAGTAAATGAGTAAAGTCCCTTGTTCATTCCATTTGAAACAGAGTAAGACTCATATTTGCGGAGACACGGTGTGGGGGTGTGGGGGGTTAAGTCACTAAAATATTGAAGTTTTGTTTTAGTAGTATAACCTAGCCTATTCAGACTAGTATAACAAGGTAATAATTCATTTTAGAAATAGGGTCCCACTAAAGTTTATTTTCGGAAAAATAAAATGGTGCAGATAAGCAGTACAACTTGAGCATGTAATTTAATTTCTCTGTATGATAGTTCTCTCATCTTTAAAGTGGGATGATAGTAGCATCTACCTCACAGGATGGTTATAGAGATTAATTAAATGAATGTCTATTAAGTACTTAGCATAGGGCCTAGAGCATATAAAGCTTCCTCTAAGTAGTAGTAGAATATTATCCTTACTATCATTACTAGCATATTAGACATTTATGTGCTACTTATTTCATTTTACTCTTCCACCTCTTATTTTATTTTAATCTATGGTCAGTTTTTTCCATTTAAAAATTCTTTATTAAGAACTACCACATAAGCCAGGTGTGGTGGCACATGCTTGTAATCTCATTACTTGGGAGGCTAATACAGGAGGATCACAGGTTCATGACTAGCCTTAGCTACTTATTGAGACCCTGCTTCAAAATAAAGAATAAAAAAAAATAGGGCTAAGAGTATAGCTCAAAAGTAGAATGCCCCTGGGTTCAATCCCTAGCACCACAAAAAAAAAAAAAAGAGTTTGCACACAGTCCCAACTAAAAATCTACAGCTCAGAAACTGACAACTACTATAGCTATGATTATGCGATAAATGTTTTATGAAAGCATTTCTCAAAAAATAGAAAACTCAGTTGAAGTTGATATAAGGAAGTTACTGTTATTGCAATAAGTACTTATGTGACTCTATGTCCTAAAGTATAAACTAAATACAAACCAGTTGGCAAAGGTTAGCTGAGTAACGTCAAACAGATTTTGCAAATTACCAAAAATGGAAAATGAACCAACCTTAAATTATACTTCTGAAAAGTGAAGTGGCCAAAAGGGGAAACTACAACAATTGAATATAAATTCTACCCTTTCACTTCCCCTCACATTTTCTGCTAATTTTTTTCATCATTTCCAAAGAGATTTTATAGATCTTCTATTCCAATAGTTCTCTTCCTAATTTTACTTTGGTAATAGGATATGCAAATAGTTGTATTAAAAAAATCCCAGTTCATAAGACAGATAAAAGCTGAGAGCTCCAGGTGAAGAGGTCTGGGAGAAAGGGGAGATAAAGCACCTAGCATGGCCTCCAACCCTCACCCAGCTAGGATTCCCTCTGAGCTAGCTCCCTAAAGAGCCCTTACTTTTCCTCAACAGACTATAAACACATTGGTCCTAGTTCCAACCTTTCAATATACAAATGAGGAAGCTGTGCCTTAGAGAGTTAAAGCAGTTCCCTGAGAACAAGACCTCTGTTTCCTGGTACCTCTACTAAAATTAGAAGAAAAAAAAAAACTTTGTCTTCTTCAAAAACCCCAATTCAAATTTCTGGTTTAAGTGTCGGGCGTGGTGGCGCACACTTGTAATCCCACTTGGGAGGCTGAAACAGGAGGATCACACAGGTTTGAAGCCAGCCTCAGCTACTTAGTGAGGCTCTCAGCAACTTAGTGAGACCCTGTTTCCAAATAAAATAGAAAAAAGGTCTGGGAGTATAGCCCAGAGGTAGAAAGCCCCTGGGTTCTACCCCCAGTACCACCAATAAATAAATAAATAAATAAATAAACAAATAAATAAATAAATGAAAAACATCTTTAAAAAATTTCTGGATTAAAGTTTGTTTCTTATAAGTTATTCTACAAATGTATGTCATCTCTTTATCCCAAATTCCTGTTTGAAATTCACATAAGTCAGTAACTATACATTTACTAAGCGCCTACTTCAGGCCAACTACTTAGACAGGGACATGTCATCTACTCTCATTTAATCACCACGGCCTCCAGGAAATCAAGAAACTAGGCTCAGAAGTGTACTGTAACCTGCTCAGAATCAGAGCTAGCAGCTGGTCTGACTTCTAAAGCCAAGATCAAACCTTTGCACTTTCTTTTTTGGTACTGGGTATTGAATTTAGGGGCATTCTACTTCTGAGCTACATGCTCAGCGCTTTTTTTTTATTTTGAAATAGGGTCTCACTATGTTGCTGAGGGTCTTGCTATGTTGCAAAGGCTGGCCTTGAACCTGTAATCCTCCCGTCTCAGCATCCTAAATACTGTAATTACAAGTGTGCATCATCGAACCCATCTACTCTTGCACTACATAATCCCAATTTTCCCAAATTTTTATCCACCTTTAGACAGGCTCACATGAGTGAAGAATCGTTAGAGGTCTTTGTCGTTTCACACAGGCTATACTTTTCCATTCAGACTTGTGAGGTTATGATCCAGACGGCAGCTGAGCACAAAGGCATCCATAAAGCGGTTCTTAGAACTCTCAACTCAAGTTACAAACTGCAGACACTGACACCAATACACACCTCAAATCTTGACATATGCTTCTTACTTTCTTTGAAAACATAGGCTATATTTACAGTTTTATAAGGAACAGATATTGCTAAATGCCCGTAATGAAAGGCCACAAAATCAGCTTTGAGCAGATCCTAAAAGGACAGGCTGATGCTTTAGCTTGGACCAACATTCTACATTATCTGAATAGGTAAAGATATTAGAATTTGTCGTTAGGGGTTACCTTGAAGCAAAGATGACTGCAGGACTAGGGGCAAGGGTTAGCACTCAATAATTTGCATTTGAAAGGAATTTGGATTGAGGAGTCCTCTAGAAGCAGGGGAAGTTTAAGTGATGGTATTGGCCAATTGAAGAAAAGCCTGAATCAAGGCAAGGTGTTCTGGCCTCCAGAACTTTGAGTAAATTTGTTATTTTAAGTGTGTGTGGGGGAGGGAACAGAAAATAGTGCTAAGACATTTGTTAAAATTTTGGTAACAGGAAGAGAATTTTTAAAGGGGACTTGGGGAAAGTGTGAACCAAAGACTGGACAAATCCTAGGCGTTCGAGTCTGAACGTTGTAGTGGGCTCCGATGCCCGGGTTCTACAGGGCGGTGGTTTTGGCCGTTGGGACCTAGGAACTCCAAGCTCCCCCTCCCCCTGCCCCTTACCTTCTGTTGGAAGTAAAAAACTGAGTAGTTCTGAGCTACAGAGCGGTGAGATGTAGGGTTGGTTGACAAGTGTAAGCTGCCCGGGGCTTTTACTGCCGGTCGGAGGGCTTTGGCTGCCCCGGGTGCCAGGAAAGGCAGGAGCAGGAGCAGGAGCGCCGGACAGTCCATGGCTCAGGCAGGCAGCTGCAGCACGGGTGTAAAGGCGGGAGGGACTTGGGTGAGAGCTCTCAGCAAAGCCCGGCCCCAGCCCGCAGCTCCGCCCGCTGCAGACCGGCTCCTCCCCTGGGAAACCCAAAGCCAGCCAGCTCCTCAGCCTCGCCGCCTCCATCCACTTCTCTCTCGTGCCACGCCCTCCTTAGAGCCCACCTCCATTGCGGCCACAACCCAAATGGACCATTACCACGCCAGGGCCGCCTCCTGCTTCACCGCTGCATCCCGTCCTTATCTACAGCATCTTCCTAACCCACCTATGCGTCGGGTCACGCCGTATCCCTTGTCTTCATCGTCACCGCCAAACCGTACACTGGCTATCTCAGTTCTAATGCCACACCCCCAAACCCTCCGCAAATGTCCCTTAACGGTCACCTTTCCTATGGGGGAGGGGGATTACTGGAGATGGAACCCAGGGGGCATTCCACCTCCAACGTACACCCCGAGCTTCAGTTTTATTTATTTGGAAATAGGGTCTCGCTAAATTGCTGGGGCTGGCTTCAAATCTGCGATCCTCCTGTCTCAGCTTTCCAAGTACTGGGATTATAGGAGTGCGCCACGGGCCCCAGCCACAACAATTTGTTGAAGGCTCACTATAAGCCAGTATTTCAGTAGGCATGATGGCAACACATCACCTCATCTAATTCTGCCACCATAGCAATACTGTGCTTCGCATTCGAGTGCTACTCCTACTCATGGAAGAGGAAACTGGGTCGCTCCGGTGGCTGGATGTGGAGCTTGGCTTCGTAGACTGCACCCCCGCACCTCACCTCCACCGCGCCAGCCTATGCAGCCCTACGGCACTCTGATTTGGGGTGGTCTCGAACCTCGGTGCTGTCCGCACAATACATCCAACACCGAAAAAGGTCTAGGTCCCTTCAGGTCAGTTACGCCCCCTTTCTTCTCCTTGGAAACACCGCCTCTCGATGCCGCCCCCTCCCGCCTCCCTCGCTGCGCCAACACTTTCCACCGCTTCCATTCCGGGTCCCGCCCTAGTCCCCGGCGCTCCTGCCTTTCCCGCATCCCCACACCAGCCAGCTCTGCGCCGCCCCGCAGCCGACTATGCAGACTGTACTACTGCTTTACCAGTCGAGGAAGAGCGCACCTCAAACCAAGCGCCCCTCAAACCACACCTCTCTCCCCATTTTGACAGAAATGGTCCTTACCAAGTGTGCGGAACTTCCGGGATAAGCACCACCTTCTGCGGCGTCTCTTCTGATTGGCTCTGAGGAACCACGGCGGAAGCGTCACTTCCGGCGGAAGAGAACGCGGGAGATTCGATTGGACGGCGCTTGGCGTCTAGTCTCTGGGACTCGGCCTTCGTCCCGGGAGCGTCGCCCCGGCTGGTCCCCGGTTCTGTCTCAGGTGAGGAGCTGGGGAGAGAGGCTTTTGAGAAGCATTGGAATGGGAGACTCCTATCGAGGCCCTTAACGTCATCTTAAAGGAGGCACAGAGCCCTACATTTTAGGTAATTTTTACCCACCTCTGTAAAGGAAGAAGGGAGTCATTTTATTTTATTTATTTATATTTATTTACTTATTTATTTACTCTTTGGTGGTGGTACTGGGGGTGGAACCCAGAGGCTTTTTACCTCCGGGCTATACTCCCAGGCCTTTTTTATATTTTATTTGGAAATAGGGTCTCACTAAGTTGCTGAAAGCCTCACTAAGTAGCTGAGGCTGGCTTCGAACCCGTGTGATCCTCCTGTCTCAGCCTCCCAAGTGCAGGGATTACAAGCGTGTGCCACCACGCCCGGCAGAAGGGAGTCATTTTAGACTATGGTCATTTTAGACTATGCTGTTGCGATCACCCAGCAAATGTTTGTTGAACACTCACTGTGCCATCGAGCTGGACAAAGGATGGCTTTCTAGAAATGGAAGTACGCAGAGGAAGAGGCTCGACAGCTGGCTACTTATGCATTGTAGTACTACTTCAAAATAGGTCTTTTCCAGCTGGGCGTGGTGGCGCACGCTTGTAATCCCAGCATTTGGGAGGCTGAGACCGGAGAATCGCGGTTCGCAGACAGCCTCAGCTACTTAGTGAGGCCCTCTACAACTCAGTGAGACCCTCTTTCAAAATAAAGAATAAAAAATAGGGCAGGGGGTGTAGCTCAGAGGTCGAATGTCCCAGGGTTCCTTTCCCAGACCCGCAAAAAAAAAAAAAAAAAAAAAAAGGAAACCAAACCGCTTTTCCAAACCGCTTTCGTAGCCCAGAGGGAGACTATTCCATGAGCAAAGTGTTAAAACCAGAAATTTGAACGTTTTCTAAATTCCTTCCTAATCTGCCACATCCAGCCAATCATACCATCCTCTCGAATATCTCAAATCCATTTACCTCTCTCCACGTCCACTGGCATTTGGTTTGACTATGTGCCACCTAACTGTGACGGTAGCCTCCCAGCCAGTTCTCCTGCTTTCCATCTTGTTCTCTCCCATCTTGTTCCAATCTCCACTTCACAGCCGGGCGTGGTGGCGCACGCTTGTAATCCCCGCGCTTGGGAGGCTGAGACAGGAGGATCGCGCAGGTTCGAAGCCAGCCTCAGCTACTTAGTGAGGCTCTCAGCAACTTAGTGAGACCCTGTTTTCAAATAAAATATAAAATGGGTCTGGGAGTATAGCCCGGAGGTAGAAAGCCTCTGGGTTCCACCCCCAGTACCACCAAAAAAAAAAAAAAAAAAAAACAATCTTCACCATGCTGATAAAGTGCAAATTTGACCAAGGTACTCCCTATTTCAAACCTTTCCACAGTGTCTATTTGCCCTCACCTTTTGTTTCTTGTGATACTAGGAATTGAACCCAGGCATGTTCTATCTCTGAACCACACCCCCAGCCCTATTTTAATTTTTTTTTTTTTTAACAGAGTTTCACTTAGTTGCCAAGCATCTCAGCTAAATTGCTGAAACTGGCTTCCTACCTGAGATCCTCCAGTTTCAGGCTCCCAAGTACAGGGATTACAGGCTTGTACCACCACACCCTGCAAACTCAAGGACTACTAATGGATATGTTGTAGCACATGTAGAAAAGGGAGGAATAGTTGGGCATGTTGATACATGCCTATAATCCCAGTATTTGGAAGCTGAGACAGGAGGATTGAAAGTTCCAGGCCAGCCTTAGCAATTTAGCCAGATTCTGTTTAAGAATGAAAACAAAAGCTGGGCATGGTGGTGCACGCTTGTAATCCCCGCACTTGGGAGGCAGAGACAGGAGGATCACACGGGTTCAAAGCCAGCCTCAGCTACTTAGTGAGGCTTTCAGCAACTTAGTAAGACCCTGTTTCCAAATAAAATATAAAAAAGGTCTGGGAGTATAGCCCGGATGTAGAAAGCCTCTGGGTTCCACCCCCAGTACCACAAAAAAAAAAAGAAAAAAAAATAGGGCTGGGAGTGTAGCTCAGAGGTAAAACACCCCTGGGTGTTCTGTGGGGAAGGGGGAAGAAGAGGGGGGGGAGAGGAAAGGTTGACTCCTAGCAATGTAATCTCAGTAGCTGGTTAGAAAATAGTACCATTTACTGAAATGGAGAAAGTTTTACAGAAAGGTTTGAAAGGAAACTTAAGAATTTATGTTATATTACCTACTAAACAATTGAGATCCCTGTGAGACATCCTGTAAATACAGTTGGCTTTCAGGTAAACAGTGGCATTATGGAAGATTGGTGCTTGCATATATTTATTTTACCTTTGTATCACTTCTTTGATAGGTATACATTGTCTGAGCCAAGAGATTATAAATTCCTTGAACATAAGATCTATTTTCTGTCTCAAACTCCCCCTTTCATCTCTGTCATAAAATCTTGTAAATGATATGGAGTCAATGAACAAAATGTTGTATTGCTTAATATTTTCCTTGTTAATGGTTTTTAAGTGATTTTCATCAATAATTCACCTTTTGCAGGAGGCTCTATCTCTTTTGTGGGGGGGGGGTACTGGGTTTCCTGGAAACCCTTCGACATCCGGGTTATACTCCCAGACTTATTTTTTTATATATATATTTTTTATTTGGAAACAGGGTCTCTTAAGCCAGCGAGGCTGGCTTCGGACCTGCGCGATCATCCTGTCTCTGCCTCCCAAGCATGGGGATTATAAGTGTGCGCCACCATGCCCGGCTATCTCTTTTTTTTTTTTTAATGTCCTTAATCTCCATCGTTTGCCTTCATCTCTCTTCATTCTAGAATGGTCACAACAACGTTTATAAGTTATTTTTAGGGAATTGTTATGATTCTCTTTAGAAAAGATAGACAAAGCATATGGCCTTGAAAAAGACCATTATAGACAAATGTTAAGAAAACAAATCAGTGCAGTCACCCTTCCAATAATGAAGCCTCTTAACTTGTAAAGCAGGAAATATGAAAGCAACAGAATGATAAATTTTCTTGCAAGGTATGAATTGTTTTTGTTTTGCCTTTCATTTGTTTTGTTTTGCAGTAGTGGAGTTCAAACCCAAGGCCTTGTGCATACTGGGCAAGTGCTCTACCACTGAGCCATATCCCTAGCTAGCATGAATAGCTTGAGGAAAAATGAAGAAAGGAGAAAAAAATAGTAATACCCTCTTTTTCCTTATGTCATTAGAACTGAGCACTAGGTAGTTTTCTAAAAGGGTAATTTTATCATTTGGGCAGTCTTGAAACAGTTTCTTGAATATGATGCTTGAGCAAACAGTATAATGGACCAAAACTGGTAAACTACCCATCAGAGTTCTAGACCCTATTCCACCTACATTCTGATTTTGTGTGTGTGTGTGTGTGGTACTGGGGTTCCTGGAAGCCCATCTACCTCTGAGCTACACTCCCAGACCTATTTTTTATTTTTTATTTATTTGGAAACAGGGTCTCTTAAGCCAGCGAGGCTGACTACGAACCTGCATGATCCTCCTGTGTCCGCCTCCCAAGTGCAGGGATTACAAGGGTGTGCCACCACGCCTGGCCATTCTGATCTTTAATTAGGAGTGTGTGTATGTTACTGGGAATTGAACACAGGGGCATTCTACCTCCAAGCTATACTACCAACTTTATTTTTGTTTTGAAATGATCTCACTAGGTTGCTGAGTCTTGCTAAGTTGCTGAGGCCATCCTTGAACCTGTGATCCTTCCGTCTCAGCCTTCCCAAGTACTGGTATTACAGGCACATGCCACCACACCTGGTTTAAAGTCATTTGATTCTCAGAATGGATCAGAAGGATGGAAAAGCATTTCAGACTAGGTAAGGAAATAAGAAATTGTGAACTCAATTGGTTTATAAATTTCAAGAGAAGATCCACATCTTAAACTTCTTTAACCTATCTTCATTACCTTCCCCACATACTAGTTTACATTAAATACCTACTTGAATTTTTTCTCTAGCATCTAACATTTAATAAGAATTGTTTCAAACTTTCAAATCTAAATCTAACCCAGTTATTCTAGCTTTTTTTTTTTTTTTTAGTACTGGGGATGGAACCCAGGGGCATTCTACCTCTGAACTACACTCCCAGCCCTAGTTTTTTATTCTTTATTTTGAAACAGGGTCTCACTGAGTTTCAAAGGACCTTACTAAGTAGCTGAGGCTGTCTACAAACTGCGATCCTCCTGTCTCAGCCTCCTGCATGCAGGGATTACAAGCGAATGCTAGGATTATAAGCATGCTCCATAATGCTTGGCTATTCTAGCTTTTTAATTTAGCCTAGAGGATATGATTTTAATGTATTATGTGTTCATGTATGAATATGTTGTTTTTTTTTTCTCATAAACTACTAAGGTGCCTTTTAAGAACTTTGTAATGAGACAGTTAAACTGAAAGTTCACCCAATAATGGATTACAGCAAATAATTACAAAGTTAACTGCAGGGGACTGAAATGCTACCAAGCCTTGGAACATAACTAAAATCATGTTAATTCTAAGCCTTCGCCATCACAATAGTTAAACCAGTGGTTTTCAAGCATGTGTAACTTAAGTGGCCATTATCTGGAAACTGGTTAAAAAATGCAAATTCTCAGCCCTTATCCCAGACTTAATGATCAAACTCAAATTGGAGTCCAGCAGTCTGTGTTTTATCCAGCATGATTATGGTACAAGCTAAAGTCAGAGCTACTTGTCTAGCATGAAAATGGGATACAGCAGCTGCAATCATGAGCTTATATATCTATCTGGTCCCACTGACAAAACCATGTCTAAAATGAAAAGGTTACATCAGGCCTCAGCTTCATTTCATGAAGTAGAACCAGATAGCTCTTTAAGCAACTTTCTGTTATAATTTGGCTTAAATGTAGTTATGCTCCTCAGAAAAATATGAACTTTTAACATTTTCTTTTTTTATTTTGAAACAGAATCTCACTAAGTTGCAGAGGGTCTCTCTAAATTGCTGAGGCTGGCTAAGGACCTGTGATCCTCCTGTCATAGCCTCCCCAAGTACTGGGATTACAAGCACGTTCTGCTAGAGCCTTTATTCGCAGATGCTGACCCAGGGAATATCTAGGCCTTTAAAACAAAGGCCAAGCCGGGCGTGGTGGTGCACGCTTGTAATCCCCGCACTTGGGAGGCAGAGACAGGAGGATCAGGATCGGGCAGGTTCAAAGCCAGCCACGCGCGCTGGCTTAGGAGACCCTGATTCCAAATAAAAATGTAAAAATAGGTATGGGAGTGTAGCCCAAAGGTAGAAGGGCTTCCAGGAACCCCAGTACCACCAAAAAAAAAAAACCAAAGGCTAAGTGAGGCTTAAATTAGTTCTCATCAGTCTTCCCTAACACTTGTATTTGTCTCTTTTTTTCCATCTCAGTCTCATTTCTGTTTTTATTATATTAGCTTTTCTAATTACAAAAATGATACATTTAGAAAATACTTTTAGCCGGGCGTGGTGGCGCACGTTTATAATCCCAGCATTTGGGAGGCTGAGACTGGAGGATCACAGTTCGTGGACAGCCTCAGCTACTTAGTGAGGCCCTCTGCAACTTAGTGAGACCCTGTCTTAAAGAATAAAAAATATGGCAGGGGGTGTAGCTTGGAGGTCGAATGCCCCTGGGTTCCATCCCCAGATCCGCCCCCCCCCCCCAAAAAAAGAAAAGAAAAGAAAATACTTTTAATGTATAGGGGAGATAAAGAGTACAGAAAGAGAGAGAGAGTGTGTATGTGTGTGTACTGGGAATTGAATCTCGGGGCACTCTAACATGGAGTTACATCCACAGCTCTTTTTACTTCTTATTTTGAAAGAGGGTTTCCCTTGTTGCCCAGGCTAGCCTCAGGCTTGTGATCCTCCTGCCTCAGCCTCTCCAGTTACTGTGATTGTAGGGCATATGGCACCACACCCAGGGAAAAGTATTTATTTATTATTTATTTATTTATTTATTTATTTATTTATTTTTGGCGATACTGGGGATAGAACCCAGGGGCATTCTACCTCCAAACTACACTCCCTGCCCTATTTTTTAATTCTTTATTTTGAAACAGGGTCTCACTAAGTTGTGGAGAGCTTCACGAAGTAGCTGAGGCTATCTGCAAACTGCGATCCTCTTGTCTCAGCCTCCCAAATGCTGGAATTACAAGCATGTGCCACCATACCCGGCTGGAAAAGTACTTTTAATACCACTACTGTGAAAGAAAATACCTTTTCTAAAAAGGATTATATTTTTCTATTTTCTTTATCCCCATGCCCCTCAAACAAAAACCTAATCAGTTGCCTTATTTTTTCTCATAGCATTATGTATATATTGTCTTTATAATTATTACAATTGCAGTTAATTTTTCATTTTCTGTTTAATGTCTATCTCCTATACTATATTAAGTTTAGTGACTAGGAGGGTGTCTGTCCCTCACTTAAACTTTTCTAAAGTTGGCATTTAGCAGCTATATAGTAAATAACTCATGAGTAAGTAGAATATATTAAGCTTAACAAATTGGAATATGGCTTGCTGACTGATGGAGCTAAAGAAAATAGAATACGGTAGCATCATCCTTCCCGATAAAATTGAGATGAAACATCAGTTATAGGACATACCACATATGAAATTGCTCTCAGCCAAGGGTGATGGCACGTGCTTCACGTGCTTATAATCTCAGTACTTGGGAGTCTGAGCCTAGAGGTTCACAGATTCACAGCCAGCCTCAGCAACTTAGTGAAGCCCTCCACCACTTAGTGAGACCCTGTTTCAAAATAAAGTTTCAAAATAAAATAAAAAAAATAGGGCAAGGGGTGTAGCTCCAAAGCAGAATACCCCTGAATTAATCCCCAGTAAGAAAGAGGGTGCGAAGGTTAGAGGGAGGGGGAGGAGAAAGAAGAGAACTGCTTCCAGGTCTATCATATCTTCCTAGCTTTAGTAGCTTTATTCCTGGCACTTCCTTCAGTTTCCATCAAGCATGCCATATTGCAAGTCAAGTAGTAGAGAGAGAGAAAATAAACTAGGTAACAAGTATCCTGAAGGAAATGTTATAAAAATAGCAAAGAAAATAGCAGTGACTCCTTGAAAGGATCAGATTGTATTAATGTCCACTGTATGGCGAATGAGAATTCTTTTTGCCATTTGCTGGGGTTCACCAGGTGAAATACAAAGAATAAAAGTAATGAATTTATCTTTTTCATCTCAGTTCCTAAAATTTGCCTGGAGTTATAGTTTTTTTTAGACATACTTATTTAATCCACAAGGGGGCAGCAAATCCTCAAATAAAGATAATTTAATCACCCTTCCTTGGCTAAAGGAAGTGCTTACATAATTGGTGTTTGCATAAATAATTTAGAGATTATTCTTAAAATTTTATGTTTACTTATATTTTTCATATATTGGGGAATTTTTAGTTTTGTTTACTCCACAACACTTAGCATGGTGCCTTAGTCTCATTACAGGTTTAACCTATTTCCTAAAGTTTGCATTTGATAAGAACTATGTAAAGAATATTGTTTGATAAAGCTAGGTGCAGTGGCCCATGCTTGTAATCCCAGTACTTGAGAGGCTGAAACAGAAAAAATACAGGTTCTAGGCCAACATGCAGCAACTTAGCAAGATCCTGTTTCAAAATAAAAAAATGAAAAGGGCTGATAGTATAACTCAGAGGTAGAATGCCCCTGAGTTTAAGCCCCAGTACCACCACCAGAAAAAAATAAGAGTATTTCATAATCAATATCCATATAGGTGTACAATATAAAATTTTATTTTAAGCTCTAAGGAAGATAATCTGTCCTCACAATATGACCACAATTAAGAAGACAAGCTGGGTGTGGTGGTGCACACTTTGTAATCCCAGCATTTGGGAGGCGAAGACCAGAGGATCCCAATTCACGGACAGCCTCAGCTACTTAGTGAGGCCTTTCACAACTAAGTGAGACCCTGTTTCAAAAATAAAAAGACTAAAAAATAGGGCTAGGGATTAGCTCGGAGGCCCTGGGTTCCATCCCCAGTACAAAAAAAAAAAAAAATTAAAAGTAGCTAAGCGTGGTGGCGCATGCTTCTAATCCCATCATTTGGGAGTCTGAGACCGGAGGATCTCAGTTAGCGGACAGCCTCAGCTACTTAGGTCTGTTGCAACTCAGTGAGACCCTGTTTCTAAATAAAGAATACAAAATAGAGCTGGGGGTGTAGCTCGGAGGTAGAATGCCCTGGATTCCATCCCCAGTACCACAAAAATAAAGAAAATTAAAAGTGAGAATAAAATGCAAATAAGGACTAAAATATTAAATAAAGGTACTATATATGATACTATTCTGTGTACTCCATATACACATTCAGGATTATTTTTATGATTTGGTAATATTGTATCTTAATAGCACATGGCAAAACTGTGACTAAGGGAGCCAGGTATGGTGGTGCACACTTGAGAGGCTGATACAGGAAGATTGAGGTTTGCGGACAGCCTAAGCTACTAGTGAGGCCCTTTGCAACTCGGTGAGACCCTGTTTCAAAACAAAGAATAAAAATAGGACTGGGGGTGTAGCTCAAAGATAGAATGCCCCTGGGTTCCATCCCCAGTACCACAAAAAAAAAAAAAAAAACTGACTAAGGAATAGAAAAGTTGACAATTATGAAGAAGACTAATAGCTGAAATTTAGATTGATAATTTTTAGAGATAATCCTTCTAAAATCTTAACTTTTGAAAAGACCCCTGAGAAGAATCCAAAGAGTAAGCACTCGCCAGGAAAATGAAGGAACATTTTTGATAGAGAGAAGAGTAGAAAACAGCAAAGGCATAGAAATATGAAACATCCTGTGTGGGCAGGAGGCAAGGAACACAACTCAGATTACATAATATCAAGGAAGAGAGGCAAGAGAAAAGGTATTAAAAAGTAAAACCTCACAAGCTTGCAATCCCAGCATTCAGAAGGCTGAGACCGGAGGATCGTAGTTCACGGACAGCCTCAGCTATTCAGTGAGGCTCTCTGCAACTTAGTGAGACCCTGTTTCAAAATAAAGAGTAAAAAATAGGGCAGGGGTGTAGTTCGAATGCCCCTGGGTTCCATCCCCAAACCCGCAAAAAAAAAAAAAAAGCATAAAACCAAATAGAAAATATAAATAGACAAAACAAATGGTAGGACTTTAGAAATATAAGGAGAATAAAATATAAAGAAATATTTTAGAAAAATAAGGTATAAAAAAAGAAAAGAAAAGCTATCCTTTCTTTATTAATAAAGGCATGGAGGGGCTTCAGTGGAAAAGGAAAATCAAAATATATGGCATATGCTAAATCTTCTATAAAGAAGTTTCTTAAACTACAAGATTCTAGACAAGCACAGTAGCCAGTAATCCCAGTTCTTGGGAGGCTGAGACAGGAAGATTATAGGTGCAAGGCCAGCCTCAGCAACTTAGGGAGACTCAGTTTCAAAATAAAAAGGGCTGCAGGTATAGTTCAGAGGTAGAATGCCCCTGGTTTCAATCCCCAGTACCAACATACCACAAAATTTACAAAATTCTGCTTATATTTTTATTTAATGAATATTGTGAACTTTATAGAACATGATCAGCAGGTCATAGAAACTAAGGAAGGGATGTGTTTTTGAGATACAGTGGGACTCTCTAAAGAGTAATATTAAAGTTGAAAAGGAGCTAGCTATTCTAAGACCTAGGGAAGAACATTCTAGACAAAGGACAGTAAGCACGAAAGCCTGAGAAGGGAAATTGTGTGTCATATGTGAGGAGGAGAAAGAAGGCTTGAGTACAGTGATTAAGGGGGAGGGTGGTACAAAGTGAACTCAGAGAGATGGGCAAGGTCTAGATGACCCAGGGCCTCTCAGTCTATTATAAGAACTCTAGACTTCATTCTGAATAGCAGGATTTGAAGCAAGTAAGACATGGCATTTTCAAGAGGGAGGTTGCTTTATTTTCTCTCCCCTTATCTGCTGGTATACACCATGTTACACTCCACCCTGAACAGGATTTTAGAGGAGACCTAGAGGGAAGATGTCTTTGCTGATACCCATTTTCATCTTTTATTGCATTGTCAAAAAATTGTGGTTTTAGCACTAAAAATGGCAGTCTTTATATTTCTTTCTGCCTTTCTTGAGTATCCTATATCACATATTCTACCTTATTTTAGATATTACTATGTAGCCTAAGATGACAACCAAACCTAGGTATACTTATCTGCTTTTAGTAGGAACTTGTATCCTAGTAAGGGGTACCCAGTCATGAATACCAAAGGATTAGCATTTCCTTTTCTGTGTTCCCTTTCATAACATAGGTAGGTCAGTGATTTATATGTTTATCTTTTATCTTTCCAAGTTTCCAACTTTTGCCTTGGGTAACAAGATTTTATTTTCACAGACATGTTATGTTGACTTATGACTGGATTAGTATCCGTGTAAGATCTTCCCTCCCGAGCCGGGCGTGGTGGCGCACACTTGTAATCCCCGCGCTTGGGAGGCGGAGACAGGAGGATCGCGCAGGTTCGAAGCCAGCCGTGCTGGCGTAAGAGACCCTGTTTCAAAAATATAAAATAGGTCTGGGAGTGTAACCCGGAGGAAGGAGGGCTTCCAGGAACCCCAGTACCACCAAAAAAAAAAAAAAAAAAAAAAAAGATCTTCCCTCCCTAGTTAACACCTTTGTGTGTGTTTGAAAAGGTATATGAAAAGCTATGCCTGAAAGATTCTATTACAATAAAATGATGACTTCAACTTTGGCAGAATTTGCTGGTTGGTGCCAATCTTAAAAACAGTTCCACCCATTTTCAGAAATTGGAAAGCTTTTGCCATGTGTTACATTCAAAAGTTTTATTTAGCTCCAATGGTTTATATATCTGCCTTTAGAACAGTACTACACTATTTCAATTATTGTAGCTTTATATGGTTTGAAATCAGAAAATATACATCTTCTAACTTTGTTCTTTTTCGAGATCGTTTGGGGTATCTAGAGTCCATATTCCATATTAGGATAGATTTTTTCTGAAAAATAAATATATAAATATATAAATATATGATAGTTTCACCTAAAAAAAAAAGAAAAGAAAAAATATTCTCTGGTAAGAAAGAAAGCAAAAAGAACTATTGAAATGTTATCTTTAAGTTATCAAAAGCTTGGTATCAGACAAATGAAACTGTTATGTGAGATTATCATTTTTGATTTTGGATAAATTGCTATAATACTAGATGTCAACCACTAAGCCAAGCATGGGAAGGAGGGATGGGGAGGGAATGGGGTGGGGATGGGGTGGGGGTTGACTGGCGATGTGTGCATGTATGTCTACAAAAGTTTTTTTTGTATCCCACTATGATGTATGAATACAGTGCACCAATAAAAAAATTTTAAAAAAGTTTGTTGATATAGCTTTATCTCAAACATGTACAGAGACTTTTGTTTCAGATCATTTATTTTATGCTATAAATAAGCTAATAAATTAAAATTTTGTGAGCAGAGTTTTGAAAGAAAGTATGATGTAAAACATTGCAATTTTATTATTTTTCCTCCCTACATGTTTTATTCAAGAGTTTTAAAAAACATATGTGCTTTTCTTTGGCTATGTAACATTTTGTTTTCTGTTTACTAAAGCTAGAGTTCTTTTTTCTTTAAACTGCAAAATGTGCATATTGATATTTAATAAAGTGGGCTTTCATCTAAAAGGAACCATTTCTCATATAGTTCCTTTAAAAGACTCATGTAGAGCTGGGTACAATAGACATGCCTCTAGTACCAACTACATTGGAGGCTGATAGGTGGATGGATGGGTGGATGGGTGGATGGGAAGCTGAGATTACAAGCATGCACCACCACGCCTGGCCTGAGCCAATATATTATTTTCTTCCTCTGAATACATTTACTAAAGCAGAAAAAAAAAACTGTTTTCCAATACAGGGCGTGGTGGCACACACTTGTAATCTCAGTGCTTGGGAGGCTGAGACGGGAGGATCGCACAGATTTGAAGCCAGCCTCAGCTACTTAGTGAAGCCCTCAGCAACTTAGTGAGACCCTGTTTCCAAATAAAATATAAAATAGGTCTGGGAGGATAGCCTGGTGGTAGAAAGCTCCTGGGTCCCACCCCCAGTATGACTAAAATAAATAAATAAATAAAAGCTTTAAAAGACAGCTATTATGTATGATCGGTTAAGTGGCTTTTCTAAGAAACAAATATGCATATATGTTGAAAGTTTTGCCATTTGCCTCCATCACTTATTTTATTTTGCAGGCCACAGTGTGAACGCATGAATAGAAGAAAATTTCTTCTTGCCTCAGTACTTGCTCTCCAGAATTCAAATTTTATCTATCCATCATGTCAAAAGTGCTTCTCGCGAATAATCCTTGTCTCCAAAAGGTAAAAAAAAAAGACTATAATCATGAGAGAGGAAGTATAAGTATATAGATTTCTGTGGCTCAAGGGCATGTAAGTACTAAATTCACTATACCAAGACATTCAGTTCTCTCAGGGGTTGGTCCTTCTCTAAATCCCAAAAATAGAACAAACTGTTAATCCAATTTCTAGAGGAAGGTTTCAAGTTACTGCAAAGTCTTTGCTAAATGCCAGATCAGAGAAGAAAAATAACTTCTCAGAGAACAAATCCCAGTCCTGGTGAAAAAATTTCAGACCATAGCCGGGCATGGTGGTGTACCCTTGTAATCCCAGCATTCAGGAGGCTGACAGGAGGATCTCGGTTTGCGAACAGCCTCAGCTATTTAGTGAGGCCCTCTGCAACTCAGTAAGACCCTGTTTCAAAATAAAGAATAAAAAATTGGGCAGGGGATATGGCTTGGAGGTCAAATGCTTCTGGTTTCCATCCCCAGACCTGCAAAAAAAAATCTCAGACCACTTGTATGATATCCCTGGGAATTATGTAGAAGTTTTTGTTTATATTTCTTTGACCCTCAGATTATAAGAACAAGCACTGTGTTATACATGTTCAGTGTCCCTTACTGAAATATTTAGGGTTTTTGAAGTTTTCTAGATTTGGAGGTATTTGCAGAGACATAGTGGTTCAATATCCCTAATCCAAATATCTCTAATTCAGAATGCTCCAAAATCTAAAACCCTTTGAATGTAATGTCAGTTCTCAAAAATTTTAGATTTTGGATTTCAGATTTCCAAAATAGGTCTACTCAATTCATAGGAATTTCTGTCTTCCAAAACTAAAAATGGTGTTTGGCGCCAGGCATAGTGGCGCATGCTTGTAATCCCCGCACTTGGGAGGCGGAGACAGGAGGATCATGCAGGGTCTAAGCCAGCCACGCTGGCTTAAGAGACCCTGTTTCCAAATATTAAAAAGTATAAGCCGGGCGTGGTGGTGCACACTTGTAATCCCAGCATTCAGGAGGCTGAGACCTGGAGGATCACAGTTCGCGGACAGCCTCAGCTATTTAGTGAAGCCCTCTGCAACTCAATGAGACCCAGTTTCAAAATAAAGAATAAAAAATAGGGCAGGGGGTATAGCTCGGAGGTCAAATGCCCCTGGGTTCCATCCCCAGACCCACAAAAACAAACAAACAAATATAAAAGAGTATAAAATAGGTCTGGGAGTGTAGCCCGGAGGTAGAAGGGTTTCCAGGAACCCCAGTACCACCACCAAATTTTAAAAAAAAATGGTGTTTGACATATAAGCCTTTTTGTGTGTGTGTGTGATACTGGGTATTGAACCCAGAGGGATTTTACCTCTGAGCTACACCCCCAGCCCAATTTTTTATTCTTTATTTTGAAACAGGGATCTCACTAAGTTTTAGAGGGCCAAAGTAGCTGAGGCTGGCTGCGAAACTGCAATCCTCCTGTCTCAGCCTCCCAAGTACTGGGATTACAAGCATGTGCCACCATGCCTGGCTCATAAGCCTTTATCATGGTGGTCAGATGTAAGCCAAGAATAGCTGAGAGCCTAACTATTTTTTGTAGAGTCAAAATGAAAGTCTAGATTTGGTTTTCCTCTTTCTGTCTGGAAATAAGATAAATATATCTAATAAGTACCTAGTAGTATGTAAGAGGAATATTTTTAACTAGTCTTTCTCTAGTTCGCATTGACTGGGGAGGCAGAGAGAGAGATTAGCAGTTCTACCTCATGTCTAGACTCTAGGATTATCCCTTTAGTAATCACTGTTTCTTTAGTAAATCACTCAATTTCTCATTTTTAAGCTCTAGGAGAAAGCCCCTATTTGTGTTATTCTTCATTAATTCCATGGCATTCAGCCTAGGCTTTCATTCACGGAAAATGCTCAAAAAATGTTTAATGAGTGAATAAATGACAGTATGATAGTGTATAGGTTATCTTAGGTTACACTCATTTTCAGGTTTTGCCTATCGTTTGAAACAACTAAAAACCATTGACTATTTGTCTTATAAGGATTTATTTTTAGAAATAGTATGGTATATGGAATACTTTCAAGCTTCAGAGAACACAATAGGGTTACAGACAGGCTCCAACACTTATTAATTATATTGCTTGGGGTAAGATACTTCTATAAGTCTAACTGCTCATTTGTAAAGTGAGTTAATAATACCCACAATGTGGAATGATTACAGAGATAATGCACAGAAATAGCCTACAATACAGGACATATATTGGGATTTGCAAAATGGTAGCCATTATTATAAAAAATGTACTATACACATAGTTTACCTATTGCTATTATTTCAGATAGATCTGCTGAGAGGTTCCTTAGCTCAACCTATTTTCACAATAATCCTAAGGGGTCATTTTCCTTTTTACTCTGATTCTGTCATGCATTCATAGTGGAGTTTCTCCAAGGCCACATGACATGTGGTACCACAACAGATTGAACAGAGAAGCAAGCCCGTGAATCCAGCTGTCTTTTTACTAGGCCAGACGTTAAAGAGATTTGCAAAATATAAAACAATGCCTATCTCTCCTACTAATTTTTTTAACTTGGGGGTGCATAGTTATGTTTTATAAAAAATATTCCTTTATGTTTATCATGTACTGTGTCTATTATTTACATATATGTATTATTGGTGCATTGTAATCATGTCTTAATGGAGTACAAGGTGATAGAGGCATACATGCACACATCACTCATTTAGCCCTTCCCCACTTCCCACCCTACTCTCTCTCCTCATGTTCGGTTTAGTGATATGCATATGCCTATTATTTTTAATGAACTAATAATTATTATACATTTTTCAGTTTTAATTTCTAACCTTCATTTAAATTAAAATATAAATATCAATATAAGATTAATAAATTCTAGGGATCTTATGTACAGCATGGATTATGTGGATGCATTAGTTTGATTTTGGTAATCATTACATAATGTATATATATTTAAAATCATCATGTTATATACCTTGAACTTATTCAGTCTTATTCAGTCTTTGTCAGTTAACTGTTTTTGTGTGTGTTATGTATGATACTGGGGATTGAACCCATGGGCATTCTACCTCCAAGCTATACCCTCAGTCCTATTTTTTATTTTGAAATAAGAGCTCACTAAGTTTTGGAGGGCCTCACTAAGTAGCTGAGGCTGGCTGCAAACCTGTGATCTTCCATTCTCAGCTTCCCAAGTAATGGGATTACAAGCATGTGCTACTATGCCCAGCTGTCCATGAAATATTTTAATTAAAAAATACAGTTCTTATACAGTATAGTTCAAAACACTGATACATATTAATTATTCTAAGAGTTACTAGGCATTTAAAATTAGACCTGAATGCATTATTAGTATATAACATTTAAAAAATTCTAATATATGCTTAAAACACTTAGTTCATTTCATTAGCACTTGTTACTAATGGAAATGGTTTTATCCCCTAGTGAGTCAATTCCCTTTTTTCTATGGCCAGCTCACAGCACAAACTCCAGATTTGGGTGAGATTATATGAATGGATCGGTGCAGATCCATCCTGAATGTGACAGAAAAATAATTAGCACTCACCTATAATGGTGTATCTGTAACATCTTCTGTGAAAGCTTTGTTGAAAAAAAGTCATTTTGAGCCAAGGATTTGACTCCGCCTAGTGGCGGTCTAGCAGCAATCAAATTTATATAACCGTCTTCAACATTACTTTCTCTTTGCATTTTGCCACCCTAGTTTGAGCCAGACCATTAGCAACATGAAGAAAAAAGAAGTTCTAGTATTAGCCATTCCTGTAAGATGTTTTAAAGGGTCATTTTGATAAATTAAGAACATGAGAAGCCATGCTTGTAATCCTAACATTTGGGAGGCTGAGACAGGAGGATCTCAGTTCAAGGCTAGCCTCAGCTACTTAGTAAGGTCCTTTGAAACTCAGTGAGACCCTGTTTCAAAATAAAGAATAAAAAATAGGGCTGGGGGTGTAGCTCAGAGGTAGAATGCTCCTGGGCTCTATCCCCAGTACCACACACAAAAAAAGAACATGAGAAATGGAAATCAGAATTATATTACTGCAAGCTAGAAAAGAGGAAAATCTAAGGAGAAATGATAATAATTACCACAGTGTTTTATTTAATTATGAGGGAGAGGCAGACATCATGTTAATTTGGTACGGTTTGCACTATACTCTTTTTAATTTTGTCTTATTTTATCCTTCTTAGCCCTGGATTTTACAGACAAGATACTCAGAATTTCAGGCATTTAGTAACTATCCAGAGAACAGATAGCTAGTACATGACAACAGTTACACTTGCTATGTACATTTTTACTAAAAAGCCTATAGCCAGAATTGCATATTGCCTTGAAAACAAGTTAAATCACTTGGTTTTAATGTCTGATTTTTGTAATCTAATAAGTTCTCAACATATTACAATGGATAAAAGAAAATAGTTTTTATAATGGTAAGAAACATACAGCTAGTTAAATGCTTTGTGTATAAATATTTCAAGATTATTCTCATTTTCTCTATCTCTCATGCATTCACACATAGTTTACTTTCTGATTAATGGGTATTAATTTCTCTGAATTTGGTGCTGTTTAATTTAAGTCAGCAAAGCCAGCTGTTAAAGAGAAATTTGAAATAAGTCAATCATAATTTAAGAAAAAGGTAAGTTACTAGGAGCATTGTATACAAATTATGTAAAAATTTAACTTCTCTCAATATTTTTCATATGAAAAAAATTTAATGAAAATCTCTATACTTTTTTCTTCTACTTTTTTAGGTCTACTTGTCCAAAATGTGGCTCCAGGGGTGAAGCTGAAAATGTCAGTTATAGATATAAACTTTCCTTAAAAGTTTCAGAGTCAAATAAATTATTTGTTATTACGGTATTTGGAAGCTGCTTAGATACATTTTTTGGTCTTACTGCCACTGATTTGCACAGGTAAGAATATTTAAAGCATTCTTTTTTCTGACCGTTTCTCTATGCCAATAAAATTGGAGATAGTAGGGTTTTTGTTTTTTTTGAAGATTTAAAGAAGTTTATTAAAAAGATAGAAATACAGAAAATAGTTACAGCCCCATGCCCAAAATAGCATGAGGGGGGAGGGTGGCCCAGGCCAACTCACCACTCCCCCGAGATAAGTAGTTTTAAAGTAATATACTGTACTTTATCCTTTCATTAAATGAAAAAAATAATCTTCAGACCATCATTTTCCGTAAAGTATAATCAAGTGAGAGAGAAAAAGATATTTATCTCATGAATACATAACAGGTTAATGCTGCACCAGAAGTACTCAGGGTAACTAGAATATAGTTAAAGTATTAAATTATAAAACTAATCCAAGTTACAGAAATTTCAGTAGGAAGGCAAAATCATTTCAAAATGAAAGACCATCCAAAATGAGGTTAACTTTCAAGTGGTTAACAATCCCTGAAGCAGAGGAAGCTATTTAAGGAAATATTTGCATATCAAAACTTGAAACTTTGTCATTTCTTTCACATGTACTGTAAGTTCATCTGCAGAATCCTAATACGACATAGCCCTGAGAATGTAAGGACCTACAAATGCAATTCTGCCCTTTTTCCTAATCCCTAGATAGAAGAAATCTCTTTCATGTCCCGTAGCTGAGGGCAAACTGATTTAAAGGAAGGAATGCTAGAGGGATCTCAGCTAGAATTGCCACTCCCCACCTGCTACTTTTATTTTTCTCTAAGTATAATTGCTGGGCCTGATGATTAGGCATGTATTTATTTTACTCATACTTGATCAGTTGGTTTTTGTGATGAGTTTGGTTTTCTTTTTTGTCTATGAAATCAGAAATTTAGAGGGAACAAAATGCCTAACTTTACCTTGTTTCTCTGAATGTATTTCAAAACTAATTGTGTCTTCTGACTCTGTTTCAAATTAAAATTTTGAAGTTTATCTCTTTACAATTTTTTATTTTCTTTTCAAGGTACATTCAGGATCCTAATAAAATTCCAGAAACACTGGACAGTGATACAGCTCAGAACCTATTAACTAGAGCAGTTGAAACTTGCTTTATTGGACAAAACTTTATTTTTGGAGTGACGGTAATTGAGACTTTCTCTTTTTTAGTGTTCTATTAATATTTCCATTGTAGTGAAATGATTTTAATTTTCTAAATGGTTTTCAGGAGTTACATAAATTTGAAGGCCTTTAGAAGTACTTTAAACTGTATAAATTTAGCTTACAGAGACCATCTGTTTAAACATCATACATGACAACTTCCTCTTTCAAAAGTCAGAAAAGTCCAGTTCAAGTGCTTTCAGAGCTCTAAAAATAGAAATTTGTTTTAAATCCAAAAAAATGTTAGATGTTTGATTTTGATATTTGGTATTTATTTCACTCTAAAGAGTTTTGTTCCACTTATGTGGTAAAACTTTTATCAGTTCTCTAGTTTTTAATTGTCACGTATAAAAGAAGAAGGAAGGCAGAGTATCTGAGTATTAATCAGAATATTAAGAGCAGATTAAGAATGACCTTATTTGTAATTACAACGTGTCTCTTGGAGTTAAAAAAATACTGTTTTTTTTTTTTTCTTTTTTCTTTGTGTGTGTGTGTGTGTGGTATTGGAGATGGAACCATGGGCGTTCTACCTCTGAGCTACACCCCCAGCCCCATTTTTTATTTATTTTGAGTCAGGGTCTCACTAAGTTGCAGAAGACCTCACTAAGTAGCTGAGGCTGGCGCGAACCTGTGATCCTCCTGTTTCAGCCTCCCAAATGCTGAGATTACAAGCATGCACCACCACGCCCAGCTAAGAATATACTGTTTCTAAAGGAGTAATAGTTCACTATCTTATCTACACTAAAGGGAACAAATGGAAATTTTGTCCACATTAGAATCAGAATTTTTTGTTTGTGCACGTATGTGTATGCATACGTGTGTATGTGTGTGTTCATTTTCTGTGGGGTTTTTTGTTATATTTTGTTTTTGTAGTATTGGAGATTGAACCTAAGGGCATTCCCCCTCTAAGCTACACCTCCTAGCCCTCTTTTACTTTTTTTGTTTTGAAACAGGGTCTCGCTAGATTGCTGAGCCTGTCCTAAGACCTATGATCCTCCTATCTAAGCCTCCTAAACACTGGGATTATATTCATGTGTCACCGTACCCAGCCTAGAATCAAGGGATTTTTTGTTGTTTTTATTTTGTTTTGTTTTGTTTTGCGGTACCAGGGATGGAACCCAGGGGCATTCTACCTCCAAGCTACACCCCCGGCCCTTTTTTTTTTTTTTTTTTTTTTTTTTTTTTGGTGGTGGTGGTGGTGGTGGTACTGGGGATGGAACCCAGAGGCCTTCTACCTCCAGGCTACACTCCCAGTCCAATTTTATATTTTATTTGGAAACAGGGTGTTGCTAAGTTGCTGAGAGCCTCACTGAGTAGCTGAAGCTGGCTTTGAACCTGCACAACCCTCCTGTCTCAACCCCCCAAGCACGGGGATTACAAGCGTGGGCAACCATGCCCAGCTAGTATTTTATTTTATTTTATTTTATTTTATTTTATTTTATTTTATTTTATTTTTGGGGGTGGTGGTACTGGTGATGGAACCCAGGGGCCTTCTACATCTGGGCTACACTCACAGACCTATTTTATATTTTATTTGGAAACAGGGTCTCTTAAGCCAGCTGAGGCTGTCTTTGAACCTGCGAGATCCTCCTATCTCAGCCTCCCAAGCGCGGGGATTACAAGTGTGCACCACCACGCCCGGCTTAGTCTTTTTATTTTTGAAACAGGGTCTCACTGAATTGCGAAGGGCCTCGCTAAGTAGCTGAGACTATCCACAAACCATGATCCTCCAGTTTCCACCTTCCGAATGTTGGGATTACAAGCGTGCGCCACCACACCTGGCCAGAATCAGGGTTTTAAAAAGAGGAATAGAGTACTCCACAACTAAACAGTGAGAAAAAGCCAGAGAGAGTGAAATCAAGAGCTACATAGCTTTACTTGGTTAAAGTCTTGGGAAGTTTGGTTTTCTTTTCTCTTTTTCTTTATTTCTTTTTTGTTTGTTTGTTTCTTTCACAAATATAGTGGTAACTACTATTTATTGAGCAACAACTCTTTGCTAAGCACTACACAGTTTTGTTATTTTTAAAACAATAATTCTGCATTTTTATTCTTTGATAAATGAAAAAACTAAGGCTCAGAGACAATAAGTAACCTGCCCAAAGTTCCAACACTACTAATAAATGTTGGAACCATTTGAAGGTGTTTGAAGGATCTGAAGTCTCTTTATTCCAAGGTTTATTTTATTTTATATATTCTATCCTGCCTATACCACTGAAGGAATTGAAATCAGAGAAGTTAAGTGTTATGTTTGTACCTTTTAAATTCCTGTTTCTTATTTAAGTCGGAAGAACATTTCATTTAAATTTAATTTTGATCCTTCCACAGAATTTTGAAAAGCAATGTGGACAAAGTTCAGATTCTAGCAATTTCTTACAACAGTGCCACGACCACAAAACAGAAGCCAGAGCTCTAGTGGCTTGCCAGATTGTTCTACCAGACCCTAGTGTTGCAGGCTTCACGGTCATTGACTACTTCCATCAGCTTTTGCAGAACTGCAATTTCAGGAAGCTTCACTTTGACCCCCAGGAGCCTAGTAGCCACTCGCTTGCTTTAGATCACTCAAATAGTGATCTCGGAAGTATACATGGTTCTGACAGCACTTCCAGCGTTTCAGGATCCCACAGCAGAAATAATTTCTCAAGATTCTGGCAACCATCACTTGAACTCACGTCTACTATTTCACAAAGAGATAAGGATGATATCTCAGCTTCAGAACAAAGTGTGGCTATTGGTACTCTTCACCAAAATAAAATGGGCATGTCCTTTGCAAAGGTCACTAGTTCCAGTAGCTGCCATGATCCCATTCAGGGTTCATGGAGTCTCATTTCATATATGGATAAAAAGAGTACAGCAGAAAAGTTGGATGAAGAACTCGACTTACAAGCTATTGAGCCAAATGCAATTCACAGCAGTCATCTTGAAAATGGAGTGACTAACTTTAATTTATTCCCCTTGAAAATACAAGAGCCCTTTGAGTCAAGTAATGCAGAAGCCTCCCACAATTCCGTGAAAATTAAAAATAGATATTCTCAGAGCGAGCTACCATGTTACCAGCATCATGATGTAGATACTGCCACTACCCTTCAAGAGAGATGTGCAAGCTGTCCACCTTCATCACTTACACCTAAAGAGATAGCTAGCAGTGCCCAGGATTCTGACTCCATGATTTGGGATGATCTGCCACTCTCTGAAAGCCTGAACAGGTTTCTGGCAGTTATTGAAAATGAGATTGCTATAACCCATACAGATGCCAGGAGTAGGAAATACGGAGATGATGACATCAATGAACTCCATGCAGGCCATAGCAGGCTATCTGTGACTCCCAGGAGAAGTACGAGAGCCCTGCATATACCATCTAGCGCTTTAAAATTATCACAAGTAGCAGTCATAGCAAACTCTAGCAAAGATAAGTTATTTTCCAACTGTGAAGCAAATTCAAGTACTAATATTGAAAAGGAGTCACAACCAGCTAACACAGCACAGGCTGTTTCTATAAGCATTAATGGAGGCTCTCTTTCAGAGTACTTTCTACCAGACGCTTATGTGTCACCTCTGTTTTCATCTTCAAAACATTTAGAAAAAACAGTTAATGGTGTCAGAATTCTATCACATAGGGATGAAATTTCACTTAGGCCCAGTACTTCAGAGAATGACCATTTTTGTCTCAGTATGGAATATTTGAATGGATGTGGGGAAAAACCACTTTCAGAAGTGAATGAAAAGTTGACAACTTTGTGTTCTAGGAGGTATAATGATCTTTGCAAATTAGAAAATAAGCAAAATTATAGGTGGCCAACAAACCAAGGTGACAGTTTTACAATTTGCAGGAAACTTACATATCCTTTAGAAACTCTTTGCAGTAGTCCAAATAGAAGTACAGAAACATTGAAAGAAATACCTTATGGACCTACCAATAATAACTTAACACAAAGCTATTCTAATGGTCATGAAGGCAGCTATAATGCTTCAGCTGATCTCTTTGATGATATTGCTAAAGATATGGACATCACAACTGGAATTGCCAACAGATCACAGGATATTTTGTTACAGTGGGAAACATCTGTGGCAGAAAATCATCTTGCAGAGTCACATTTTTCACCAAGATCACTTACTGAAAACCTCAGCCAGCCTTCACAAAAATTATCCTTGCGAAGCATATCTGCTGCTACGTATCTAAGAACATACTCTCCTCCGCCTCATTTTCAGTCTGATTCAGAATATGATCTTGAAGATAGCCAAGACTTTGTTCCATGTTCACAGTCAACTCCAGTTGCAGGATTCCACCAAACAAGAATTCATGGGATTCAAGGAGCTTTCCAAAAACTGCCTGCCTTTTATTCAGACCTTGATGCTGACTTTAAAAAAGCAAGGAGTTCTCCTAAAAATGACAACCAGCAAGCCACCCCAAGTTGTCCAAAACACATAACACCGAGCCAGAAATTCAGAAGTCCTATTATGTCTTCTTTTACACGGCCAGAGGTTTGCAACTGCCATACTATTGGTGAATGCCTTGAAACTGATGCTGATGGATGGGTCCCTCCTACTACAAAAAAAGTATTTGTTTCAGATATGCTTGGACTACAAGTCATATGCCTAAGAAAATGTTTTACTGCCCATCATTCTCCTGACCAAAAGGCGCTACCAAGAAAGAAACTGAAACTGGTCAAACAAAGAACCAATCTATGTTTAATTAAGAAAAAGTTAAAGAATATGTTTACAGCAATAGTTGCAAAGCAGGAAACTCCTAAATATAACTGTAAAAGGTCAGACTGGATTTCCAGAGCATCAGTTCTTGGTCTTGATCCTGTTTCAGAAGTCAGATGTTGCCTTCCATCTTCAGAAAACTGCCCACCTTCAGTGTCTGAAATGAAAAGTGCTTGGTCACCTGAATTGTTTTCACAAAAAGTTGCCTAAACCCAATTCCTCAACTTTAAAGTAAAGATAAGTCTGTTTGGAAACTTTTGCCACCAGGGGCATAGAAAGAATTCTTTTAGTATTCACCTCGAGAGAAGTACTTAAGGGACGATACTAGGTGCTGTTGGGTTTTTAAAGATGTAAAGTCATTGTTTCCCCAGGGTTTTATCCAGAATACTACTGATTTTGAAAACTGGGCACTTTATCTTTTACTGTTGATTATAATTTAGTAATACTGTTAATTTTGCTTTTTTAAGCTATTTCTTAAAACCACATGTATATCCAGAAATAAAGCCTTTGCAAGCCAAACAAAGTCTTACTTGTTCGGCTCAGATCAGAAAATACCTGTCATGTAGTAGGCAAGCTACTGGGCTGAGTTTGTGATACAAGGCTAAAATAAAAAAAAAAAAGATTATTATTGATATTAAAAGATTTTAATCTACTGGGTAAGATAGCATAGAAACATTGTCAGTACAATAAGGAAAATGCAATGATGTAGGTTTGTAAAAGGTTTTATTAAGTTTATGTTGATATGAGAACGTGCTAGAGAAGCAAGTGGTTAACCCAGCAGTGGGCTGTGGGTAAGAAAAAAGCAATAGAAAAAGGTTCTTTACAGATGTCTGTGAAAAAATAGAAGTTATATGGAAAATTCACTATTTAGTACATATTTCTCAATTGTTTACTAAATGCCAGGCACGATACTTGTTGCTGAAAACTCAGCAATGAAATTCAGGCCCCCTTTACTCAAACTCATGGTCTAATAGGGGAAAAGTAACCAGACGATTAGAATATGGTATGTTCTGTGAGAAGGAGGTAAGCTTGGAATGGTATTAGGAGCCAAAATGAGCACCCCAAACAGCACCACAGCTGCTCCCTGTGAAATCTGACGTTCTCTGCTCAGCTTCAATTCTCATTTTCCACAGTAACTATTCCAAATCTTCACTCTTCATGCCACCAACCTATTGCTTATCTCTTTGTCTCACTTCATGGAGAATACTGAGATCAATACTGGTGTTTCCCCAACTTCCCATACCTGCTGACTCATACTCTGTATTAGCACTCTGACTATATCTGTACTCCCCCACAACTGTTTTCCTCTGGTGAAGTATGTGTGACATTTTAATCTATTTGTTTTGGGAGAGAGAGAGAGAGAGAGAGAGAGAGAGAGAGAGAGAGAGAGAGAGAGTGTGTGTGTGTGTGTGTGTGTGTGTGTGTGTGTGTGATTTTTGTGTGATTGCTGAGGCTGCTGAACCTGCAGTGTTCCTGTCTCAGCCTCCCAAGTACTGGGATTACAAGTGTGTGCTACTAGAACAGTGATCATAATGACGTAGCATCTAATTATACAATCTAGATTTAGTCATTTTGAAAATTTCACCTTTTGTGTATGTGTGTATTTGCTTGCTGTTTGTTTATACAGATATATATTGCTTATGGTATTTTCAGTTTTCTAAACCATTTAAAAGTAAGCTTTAGATTGGACATTTTATCCCTAAATAGTTCTGCATGAATTTCCTTAGAAGAACCACAGTATCATCATACTAAAGAAAGATAATAGTAATTCTCCAGTATCTCCTAATATCCCGTATTGAAATTTTTTGCTTGTCTCCAAATTATAATTATTGATGTGATTTAGCCCAGCTTTCACCAAGTTCTATCCATCGTGTTTCATTAGCTCCTTTATTCCTTTTTTCAGAACCTCAACTCTAATATTCCAAAAACACTGTCTATGAAAAGAACTAAGCCAGTTTTCTTCCCTCATCCAATGGATTTGTGTTTTTCATTTGACTCCTTTGAACTCCTATTTCTAAGATACTACTATTAGGGCTTCTAGTTTCTCCTAGTTTCTGCTCTTTAATCAAACTTCCCTGGTAGACAGTAAAACTATTTAAATAAATAATTTTAGTTTAAAATTATGTACAGAGCTGGGCGAGGTGGTGCACACTTGTAATCCTAGCATTTGGGAGGGTGACACAGAAGGATCGAGGTTCAAGGACAGCCTCAGTTACATAGGCTCTTTGCAACTCAGTGAGACCCTGTTTTAAAATAAAGAATTAAAGCCAGGCATGGTGGCACACACTTGTAATACCAGTGTTTGGGAGGCTGAGACAGGAGGACCGCACAGTTTCAAAGCCAGCCTCAGCTACTGAGGCTCTTAGTAACTTAGACCCTGTTTCCAAATAAAGTATAAAAGATGTCTGGGAGTATAGCTCAGAGGTAGGATACCCCAGGGTTCTACCTCCAGTATGGCAAAAAAGTAAAATAAAATATATTACAAACCAGGTATAATGGTATACACCTGTAATCCCATTATTTGGGAGGCTGTGACAGAAGGATTGAAGGTTTAAGGCCAGTCTTAGCAACTTAGTAATCCTGTTTCATAATAAATGAAATAGGGCTGAGGGGAATAGCTCAGAGGTAGAAGACCCCTGGGTTCAATCCTTAGTACCAAAAAAGTATTAAAATTCATGAGCCCATGTAGAGTGGCTTATCAATGAAGATTCAGAATAACAGAGAAAAAGTACATGTTTATTCAGTCTGTATGCAAAGATTCGTGTGTGTGTGTGTGTGTGTGTGTGTGTGTGGTACTAGGGGTGGAACCTAGGGGCTTTTCTACCTCCGGGCTATCCTCCCAGACCTATTTTATACTTTATTTGGAAACAGAGTCTCACTAAGTTGCTGAGAGACTCACTAAATAGCTGAGGCTGGCTTTGGAGCTGTGCTATCATCCTGTCTCAGCCTCCCAAGCACTGGTATTACAAGCTTGCGCCACCACGCCCAGCTGCAAAGATTCTTAAACAGGCATCATAAGGACTAGGAAATAATGTTCTTTTGTCAACTGCCATTTCTAGCAAATTTCCTATCTCCCACTGCAATGAAAGAGTAGCAAGGCCGGGCATGGTGGCACACGCTTGTAATCCCCAGGTTTGGGAGGCGGAGACAGGCAGATCGTGCAGATTCAAAGCCAACCGTGCTGGCTTGAGACCCTGTTTCCAAATAAAATATAAAATAGGTCTGGGAGTGTAGCCCAGAGGTAGAAGGGTTTCCAGGAACCCCAGTACCACCAAAAAGAAAAAAAGGAAGAGTAGCAAGGCTGTTAGTATTCACAGTGCCATGACTCTTCAGAACCTATTTGTATTGAACTGTATAGATCTTTTCTCTGCAGTTCACTAACTACATGTATTTAATTCTGGTTACATCATTCATGATGCTGTACCCATTGGTGTGCCATTGGGAATATTGTCTTCCAATAACTTTAAAAGTTTATTAACTGAACTTCACAAATGATTACAAATCATTCAGAATATTCAGGAAAATGAATAATTCGTTTTCTGGTCATATATTTACCATTTGGGCTTTTGTAGCATAAACATTGAACAGAAGCTGGCTGTGGTGGTGCATATCTGTAATCTCAGTACTTGGGCGACTGAGACAGGAGGATTATAGGTTCAAGGCCAGCCTCAGCAATTTAGTGAGACCCTGTTTCAAAATAGAAAATAGGGCTAGGAGTATAGTTTGGAGATAGGTTGTCTCCTGGTTCAATTTCAGCACAAAAAAATAAAATTGATCACACATTCTAATCATGGCTTCTCAAACTTTTTAGGCTATGATTACTATATTCCCAGACTGATCTCTTTCAATGTTGGCCATACCCAGGAAGGACAAGCAAGAAGCCCATAGATGTAGCAAAAAGAGCGATTTCATTTTGCAAGCAAATGTTCTTTCTTTCATCTCCAGCCTAAACCTGGATAACACAGTGTCATCAGTTAGAAACGAGGTTATTCATTAGAAAGACCCACTATTGCCGGGTGTGGTGGTGCACGCTTGTAATCCCCGCGCTTGGGAGGCGGAGACAGGAGGATCGTGCAGGTTCGAAGCCAGCCACGCTGGCTTAAGAGACCCTGTTTCCAAATAAAAATATAAAATAGGTCTGGGAGTGTAGCCCGGATGTAGAAGGGCTTCCAGGAACCCCAGTACCACAAAAAAAGAAAGAAAGAAAGAAAAGACCCACTATCTTTCTAGAACAACAGTCTTGAAAAACCTCAAAGAACCCGGGCATGGTGGCATACACTTATAATCCCAGTGCTTGGGAGGCTGAGAGAGGAGGATCACAGATTTGAAGCCAGCCTCTCTGGCTTAAGAGACCCTGTTTCCAAATAAAAAATATAAAATAGGTCTGGGAGTGTAGCCTGGAGATAGAAGGGTGTCCAGGAACCCAAAGGAAGAAAGAAAGAAGGGAGGGAGGGAGGGAGGAGGGAAGGAAGGAAGGAAGGAAGGATCTAGCTGGGGGTCTACCTCAGAAGTAGAATATCTCTGGGTTCAATCCTCAGTACCATACACACAGAGAGAAATATTACCTCTTAAGGCTATTGTGAGAATTACATTAGAAAATGACTAGAACCTGCTATTAAATTCACACCTGCCACTACCAGAATTTTCTATTTGCTTTGATCTACCCCTTTGCTCCTCAAATACCATTTTGAATAAGTATCTGCTCAGGAGTTTCAACACCTTTACCTGTTTTCAGTTTTTTACCCCCACCATGAGTTTTCCCCATTTTTTTCCTCATATTAAAATTCAAGCCTTTTTTTTTTTTTCTGCCCTCTTGTGCTCCCAACCCTCACCCAACCCAAAGTATTTTTTTGAAAGATGTCTTATCACTTATACACTATTGACTGGTGCTATGATTTAAATGTGTCTTCTACAAAATTCAGGTATTGCCAAGGTGATCATATTACTAGGTGGGCCCTTATCTGGGTGTGGTGCTGCACACCTGTAATCCCAGTATTTGGGAGTCTGAAACAGGAATTCAGGCTTGAGAACAGCCTCAGTAATTTACCAAGACTCTCAGCAACTTAAAGAGAGCCTGTTACAAAATAAAAAATAAAAAGGGGTGGAATGTAATTCAGAAGTAAAAATGCCTCTGAGTTCAGCCCCCAATAACACACATATACATACACACACACACACACACACACACACACACACACACACACACACACACACAGGTGGGCCCTTTGAGAGAGGTCATTAGGGCTCCTCCATCATAAATGGGATCATGAACCTTATAAAAGATGGTTCACCAAATATTCAGTTAGCTTGCCAGCTTCCTCCATGAAGGACCTCACTAGCCTGGGATCTTGGACTTCCCACCCTCTAGAACTTTGAGAAAGATATTTCTGTTCTTTATAAATTTTCAATTATTTTGTTATAACAGTACAAGATGGACCAAGACAATGGGAATGCAACTGGTATGAATTCTATAGAATTTGGCATTATCTGAAAAGCTTAAATCTATCCTTTTAAAAGTAGTTACTCTCCTTCTAGGAATTTATTCCATAAATATATAAGAAAGTATGAAAGAAATATACTTCATAAGGCATTTTTTGTAGTTACAAAATAGTGAGGTAAATATCCATCAACAAAAAAGTGATTTTGTATACATAGAATATTGCTAGGAGGATATACAAAAAACTGAAAAGAGTACAAATCAGAGTATATTGTATTTCTTACAAATATGTATATATTTCATGAGTTCATAATGACATTTTTTCATAATGATATCTTAAAAACCAGTCACTTTCAGATGATACTAGAGAACCAGTTCATTATCTTGAAAACTTTGTGTGTGTGTGTGATAATGGAGATTGAATCCAGAGCATTCTACCTCTGAGCTACATCCACAACCCTATTTTTATTTATTTGTTTGTTTATCTATTTATTTGTTTGTTTGTTTTGTGGCACTGGGGATTGAACCCAGGGGCATTCTACCTCAGAGCTACACCTCCAGTCCTATTTTTTTTTTTTTTGAAACAGAGTATCACTAGGTTGATGAGAATCTCATGACTTGCTGAGGCTGTGCTCAAATGTGATCCTCCTGTCTCAGCCTCCCAAGTACTGGAATTACAAGTGTGTGCCACCACACCTGGCCTGATTTTTTATTTTGAAACAGGGTCTCACTAAGTTGTAGAGGGCCTCATTAAGTAGCTGAAGCTGACAGTGAACCTGTGATACTCCTGTCTCATCCTCCCAAGTACTAGGATTAAAGGCACCACCACTCCCAGTGCAAACTGTTTTTAGCCTGGTGTGGTGGAGTAGTACTGTAATTCCAGTATTTGGGAGGATGAAACAGGAGGATCACAGGTTCAAGGACAGCCTCAGCAAACAGTGAGACTCATCAACCTAACAAGACTCAGTTTTAAAATTTTTAAAAATTGGGCTGAGGGTGTAGCTCAGAGGTAGAAGATCCCTGGGTTCAATCCCCAGTCCCCCCCCAAAAAAAACAGCCTGTAATCCTAATACTTGGGACACTGAGACAAAAGGATCATAGGTTCAAAGACAAGATTAGCAATTAGTGAAACTCTCATCAATCTAGCAAGACCCTGTTTCAAAATAAAAATAAAATAGAGCTGAAGGTGTAGCTCAGAGACAGAATACCCCAGAGTTCAATCCCCAGTAACACACACACACACACACACACACACACACACACACACACTGACAACTGGTTTTTAAAAGGAAAAAATAGCCAGGCATGGTGGTAATACTTGAGAGGCTGAGACAGGAGGATTACAGGTTCGAGATCAGCCTCAGCAACTTAGTAAGCCATTTTTTCAAAATCAAAAATAAAATTGGGCTGGGTGTGTAGCTCAGAAATAGAATGCTCCTGAGTTCAATCCCCAGTACCACAATAAAATAAAAACATTTAAGCCGGGCGTGGTGGCTCACGCTTATAATCACAGCATTCAGAAGGCTGAGACTGGAGGATTGTGGTTCACGGACAGCCTCGGCTACTTAGTGAGGCCCTCTGCAACTTAATGAGACCCTGTTTCAAAATAAAGAATAAAAAATAGGGCAGGGGGTGTAGCTCGGAGGTAGAATGCCTCTGGGTTCCATCCCCAGACCCACAAAAAATAAAAATAAAAGAATTAAAACATTTAAACCTTGTTAATTTTCATACAGAACACTTAGCAAATATATGAAAAGAAGCTCTTTGTAAAAATATTATAGTTAATACACTTATTAAATAATAGAAGTAGCCAGGCGTGGTGTCACACACTTTTAATCCCAGTACTTGGGAGGCTGAGACAAGAGGATCGGGTTCGTAGACAGCCTCAGCTACTTAGTGAGGCCCTTTGCAACTCATTGAGACCCTGTTTCAAAATAAATAAAGCCGGGCGTGGTGACGCATGCTCATAATCCCTGCGCTTGAGAGGCTGAGACAGGAGGATCGCGCAGGTTCAATCAAAGCCAGCCTCAGCTACTCAGTGAGGCTCTCAGAAACCTAGTGAGACCTTGTTTCCAAATAAACTATAAAATAGGACTGGGAGTGTAGCCCAGAGGTAGAAGGCCCCTGGGTTCTATCCCCAGTAGCACCAAAAAATTTTAAAAAATTAAAAATAAAGGCCAGGCGTGGTGGTGCATGTTTGTAATCCCCGCGCTTGGGAGGCAGAGACAGGAGGATCGCGCAGGTTCGAAGCCAGCTGTGTGCACTGGCTTAGGAGACCCTGTTTCCAAAATAAAAATGTAAAAATAGGTCTGGGAGTGTAGCCCGGAGGTAGAAGGGCTTCCAGGAACCCCAATACCACCAAAAAAGAAAGAAAAGAAAAGAAAGTATAAAATAGGTCTGGGAATGTAGCCCAGAGATAGAAGGGTTTCCAGGAACCCCAGTACCACAAAAAAAAAATTAAAAATAAAGAATAAGAAATAGGGCTGCGGCATAGCTCGAGGTTGAATGCCCCTGGGATCCCCCCCAGTACTGCCAAAAAACAATAATAATAGAAGTAAAATATCACCCTTTTGCAACCCCTAATAATTGATGCTCAGTGAGTCCACTGAGCATCAATGGCATCCCAATGACATTGAGAGTCTAAAATGAGACAAAAATATTTTGTTTCCTGATGAAAGATAATACAACTTCCTATAATCTTGTCAAGGTGACTGAACCTGAGTCTAATTATTCCTCTGCATCCAGACATCACTTTTCGTGTTCTCTCAATGGTATATGTTGCAGATTTGCACTATAAACATCTAGACTCAGTAACTATAGGTCAGATAGCTCATGTTCTTCAATAATTGACTGTGAGGAAAAGAAAAGGAAGGAGGAGGAGCCTGTATGCTAAAGTCACTTAAAAGGTACATGAAAAAAATGTAATGGGCAAGACTAAACCCCAGTGCCTTGAGATACATGCTTGGGTGCATCACTTCCTTGGTTACCATGAAAATCAAATGAGCAACTACTATTTGAAGAGGAAAGAGATTCTGGTATGGCTGGCATAATTCTCTTTCTTGACCCAAATACAAGAGTGTTTGCCTTAAAATAGTTCATTGTGTAATGCATGTGTTTTTCTGTATGTTTTTTAAGTTTATATTAAAGCAGTTTAAAAATTAATTTAAGGAAATGTATGTGCAATATAATGAGGGAAGCAAAAGGCCCTGGGATGAGGAACATCTGTCTCTTAGGTATTTTACATTACTTTGTCGTTTTTTCCCTTAAAGTAACCCATAAGAATTGAGGAAGTCATCCTTATAAACTCTGGAAATTTACAGAGGTGAAGTAAGTCCCTCAAGTGCAATGTCACACCACTAAGAAGTAACATGGCCAGTGTACTGCTTTGCCTCTCCTAAGACTAAGGGAAAGTGCTGCATGAGCCCTCATCACTCAGTTGAGGCATTATTCTGTGAAACACCTTCTTGGTGGCCAATGTCTGCAACTCCTGCAACAACCAAAGGTCAAACATAGTTTAAGTAGTCTGCAGTGTTTCCCCCTCATCTATCACTTGCTTTCCAGCCTGAAGTAGTATATGATGTGTTAGAGAAAATTGCTTCCCAGGGAGATAAATGAATTCATCTATTAAAACCTCATCTTTCCTCTAATATGATCCAATCTGCTTGCTTCAGTTTCCTTGAGGTGCTAAGTTGAAGTGCATGACCACTTGGCCCAGGTCCCTTCCTCACAGCTCCTTCACAAGCTGAAGCGTTTTCTGCTGACTAACCAGAAGCACCAGCTCTGCCAAGATAACTCATGACATTGCAAAACCTAGGGCTTACCAGCAGTCTTTCATTTTGTTAAGTAACTGCAAAAGCTCAGGGCCAAATTGGTAGATACAACAGCATCTATAGCCATGTAGCCACATCCAGGAGATACACACACACACACACACACACACACACACACACACACACTCACACACACACACTATTCATTATAATCCCAGTAGTTGCAAAATCAGCCAATCAAAAGCATCATGAGCCAGGTGTGGTGTACACCTATACTCCCAGTACTTGGGAGGCTGAGATAAGGAGGATCACAGGTTCAAGGGCAGTTTCAGCAATGTCATAAGATCTTGTTTCCAAATTAAAAAAAAAAAAAAAAAAAAAGGCTGGGAGTGGTGGTACATGCTTGTAACCCAGCGCTTGGGAGGCTGAGACAGAAGGATTGCACAGATTTGAAGCCAGCCTCAGCTACTTAGTGAGGCTCTGAGCAACTTAGTGAGACCCTGTTTCCAAATGAATTATAAAATTAGAGCTAGGGATATAGCCCAGAAGTAGAAAGCCCCTGGGCTCCACCTCCCAGTACCACAAAATAAATAAATTAAAGTGGCTGGGAATATAATTCGGGGATGTAGTTCAGTGTAAGAGCATTTTTGGCTGGGTCTGGAGTCAGCGGGCCAGGCCCGGAGCCTGCCACAAGGCGAGGCTGGGTCTGGAGCCAGTGAGGCCGGGCCTGGAGCCTGTTGCGCAGCAGGCCTGGAACTGGGGCCTGCTTCACGGCAAAGGGCCAGTGGGTTTCTTCAACTGTGTGGCCAGAAAGCAATAGAAGCTGCCACTGCCTCACCTAATCTCTCAGCAGATTTCCAGACACAAGTGACCTCTATTTAAAAAGAAAAATTGGTTGTGAGTAGATCATCCTGTCAAAGTTACCTTCTGGCTTTCAGGTTTTCAGTAAGTGGGATTAATTGTGTAGAAACAGAAGCTCTAATACATTGTTAGTGGGATTGCAAGTTAGTGCAACCACTTTGGAAAACAGTATAGAAGATCCTCAGAAGAAGGAAAATGAACTTACCATATGATCCAGCAATACCACCTCTGGGTATCTACCAAAAAGATGAAAACCAAAATACCAAACGAATGCATGAATAACCATGTTCATAGCTGCACAGTTCATTATTGCCAAACTGTGGAATCAGCTAAGATGTCCTTCAATGAATGAGTGGATTTCAAAACTATGGGATATGTACACAATGGAATTTTGCCCAGCCATAAGGGAGAACAAAATTATGGCATTTACAGTGAAATGTCACAAAAAATAAGAAATCAGATGCTTTTCTTAATGTGCAAAATATTAGGGAGAAATGGGTAACAGGAGGAACTCTAGATGAAGAAGGGACCCTATTGAGAAACAATGAAGGTGACATATCTGAGGGGATAAGAGGGAGGATAAGGGAAACTCTTTAAAGCACATAATGTACTTAAACATATTGAAGTCGCTGGGCGTGGTGGCACGTGCTTGTAATCCCCGCGCCTGGGAGGCGGAGACAGGAGGATTGTGTAGGTTCAAAGCCAGCCTTGCTGGCTTAAGAGACCCTATTTTCAAATAAAAATATAAAATAGGTCTTTGAGTGTACCCCAGAGAAGGATTCCATCCCAGTACCATATATATATATATATATATATATATATATATATATATATATATATCAAAGTCAATCAGGAAGCCAAGCATGGGTAGGAGGAGGGAGGGGGAAGGAAAGGGTTAGAGATTGGGTAGGGGCTGATTGGGTAATGTGTGCATGTATATCTCCACAAGTTCTTTATCCCATTGAGATGTATGACTACAATGCGCCAATAAAATTTTATTTAAAAAAAAGAGTATTTTTGTAGCATGAGAGAGGTCCAATTCCAAGGACCAGCCCCCTCCCCAAATTGTGAAAATGCACATTATTCAAGATGACTAAAACAGAGATCCCAAACTAGCAGTGGCTGGAGAAGAATTTACTCTTTGAATTGACAGTATTTGTGTTTGGTAAGATAGGTATATTTCAATGAGCCTTAAATAAATTACCATCTTCAAGGATTCTAGTTTGGCTGGTAACATGACAAGATAGTGATTGAAGATGTTTGAACAAATATTAATTTAGACAAGCTGAATGGGCATGATCATTTTAACTGCAGTCAATAAATGCTATTGGCAATATGTTGTAATCCTTTTTCCTTAATCTTCAAGTACTACATTCTCATAAAATACAGGGCAAGTAGATATGGTGTCTCTGCTATTAAGCTTGTGAGTAACCAAGATACCATCTTTCAATGACCTGCTGGATGACTAATTTCATTTTTTTTCTTTTTTCTTTTTTGTGGTAATGGGGGTGGAACCCAGGGGCATTCTACCTCTGAGCTACACCCCCAGCCCTATTTTTTTAATTCTTTTTTTTTGAAACAGGGTCTCACTGAGTTGCAAAGGGCCTAAGTAGTAGCTGAGCTTGTCCATGAACTGGGATCCTCCTATCTCTGCCTCCCAAATGCTGGGATTACAAGCATGCGCCACCACGCCCAGCTCAGGATGACTAATTTTTTACTTCATACATGTAGAATTACTTACTGTTGATTGCATATTATATGCCAAATGCCATGGCACTTTGCCTATATTATTTCATACACTGTGTGGCACTGGTGTTATGTTACATTTACAGAAGGAAAACTTAGGCACTGTGTTAGCTTCTCATCATTGTGACCAACATACCTGACAACTTAAAGGAGGAAATGATTGTTTTGGTTGATGATTTCAGAGGTCTCAGTCCATGGCCTAGGCCTGAGGTGAGCCAAAATATCAAGGCCTGTGACCCTAGTACTTAGGAGTCCATAAGAGGAGGATTACAGGTTCGAGGACAACCTCAGCAAGTAGCAAGACTCTCAGCCACCTGTTTCAAAACAAAAAAATAAAATAGCAGAGACGGAGCCACTAACAAGTATAGTCCTCAAGGTCTTACCCCCAATAACTTCCTCCAGTCAAACCCTACCTACTTACAACTACTACATAATAGTTCATTTGATTTTTTTTTTTTTTTTTTTTTTTGGTGGTACTGGGAATGGAACCCTTCTACCTCCGGGGTACACTCCCAGACCTATTTTTTTATATATTTTATTTGGAAATAGGGTCTCTTAAGCCAGCAAGGCTGGTTTCGAACTTGCACAATCCTCCTGTCTCCACCTCCCAAACGCGGGATTACAAGCGTGTGCCAATTCATCAAATGTATGAACCACGGGTGAGGCCAGAACCCTCATGATGCAATTATTCCATATAAGTTCTACCGCTGAGCACTGCTTCATTGTCCAGCACAAAAGTTCTGGGGGACATTCCAGAAACAAAGCATAGCAGGCACAAAAGTAAAATAGCATGTTCAAGGTCACAGTCAGTATACAACAGAGCACAGGCTTTTTGTCTATAAAACTGTGCTCTTCCCACAAATGTTAAGGCAAAGATTGCTAACTACCTACCCTAATATCCATTCTCTGTTTCCTTCTTTGTAACAAAACCCCTATTTTATCTAGGGCAGCAATATTTTCCAGCCTTTCTTGCAGGCCAAGTTCTGGCAAGAGGGATATAAGTAGAAGTATGACATGGGACTTCTAAGGAGTCTAAAAATGAATGGGTTAGACTCTTTTCCATGACTCTGGGGCTGGAACACAAACTGGATGGCTAGAGCTTCTATCTCAGACCCCATGGGGATGGATCTTCAAAACAGAGGCCAGGGTGACAGGGCACTGACAACACCGTGAAACCACAGTACTAGTTTCAGGCTACCAACCTCTAGATTTCTTATGTATGAAAAGAAGAAACCCCTGTCTTGTTTATTTTATGCTTTTTTAAAAAAATTATATATAATTTTAAGTAATGCTAAACAAAATGCCACATATGTCATTATTCCACCTACATTTTGCCTTGTATAATTTTCTAGAACCAAATAATTTTGGTCTTAATAAGCCAGTGATTAGTAAGACAGCTGTCCCTGGCTTCAAATTGTTAGTGTTGTCTTTAAAGGGGGCAAGCGTGTATGAAATTCTGTAGCAGGGCACTTGCCTAGCATGCTTGAGGCCCTGGGTTTAATCCTCAGTACCACACATAAAAATATTTTCCCTACTTCCCAAGACAGAACCAACTACTTGTGTATCTTCTATATGTCTTCATCATCATTTCATTCTCATTAACTCCTAATACTCTTAGATGGCTCTGCATTCCCTCCTACTAATGTGTACTGGCTTGTGACACTTAAAGCCAACCCTTCCCCAGGTGTACTTAGGGACAGCACTCCAGATCTTAACTTCCTTTCTCCTGTATCATGAATCATTCCTTGAGCATTCCCATTGGCGCTAGTATCACCTGCCTTGATAGCTAACCCTTTTTTGGCCTCACATCAGCTTATTCTATGATCGGTGTGTCCATTTCCTCTTTTCCACTTCTCCTGTATTCATGCAAGGCATTCTTTCATTTTCTTACTCCACTAAAATAGCCACCAATGATCTTCTGTTCCTAAATCCAAAATCTTGCTTAGTCTTCCTCTTTCCTAAAAAATTAACAACATGTGATACAGTTGATTACAGCCTCCTTAAAGACCTTTTTCACTAGGCTTTCAGAACTTGGCTCACTTCCCATCTAAATGGCCATTTTTTCCATCCTTGCCGACTGAATGTTGAGGTGCCTTCAGGGTTTAGTCTTCAGACCTCTTCTCTGCTTATATTCACTCTTTTGGTGATATTGGTTTCATGACTTTCCATATTATCTATATGCTATAAAATCCCATAATTCTATCTCTAGCCTGATTTCTTTTTTTTTTTTTTTTTAATTTTATTTTATTGGTGCACTGTATTCATACATCATAGTGGGATACAAACTTTTGTAGACATACATGCACACATCGCCCAGTCAGCCCCCACCCGATCCCCACCCCATTCTCTCTCCATCCCTCCTTCCCATGCTTGGCTTAGTGGTTGACATCTAGTATTATAGCAATTTATCCAAACTTAAAAATGATAATCTCACATAACAGTTTCATTTGTCTGATACCAAGCATTTGATGATTTAAAGATAGCATTTCAATATTTCTTTTTGCTTTCTTTCTTACTAGAGCATATTTTTTTCTGTTTTTTTAGGTGAAACTATCATATATTTATATATTTATTTTTCAGAAAAAAAATCTATCCTAATATGGAATATGAATTCTAGATACCCAAAACGATCTTGAAAAAGAACAAAGCTAGCAGATATATATTTTCTGATTTCAAACCATATAAAGCTACAATAATTGAAACAGTGTAGTACTGTTCTAAAGGCAGATATATAGACCATTGGAGTTAAATACAAGCCTAGAGCTAAATTCTTCCCTATATTGTCAAGTTATTTTTGACAAGGTTTCCACGAACATTTGGTGGTGGAAATAATAATCTTTTAACTAAATATTGTTGAAAAATAATAATTACATGGAAAAGAATAAAATTGGACCTTTACCTAATCCCATATACAAGTATTAACTCAAAATAGATAAAAGACCTAAATATAAATCTTAAGACTATAAACTTTTAGGAGAAAATCTGGGTCATAAAACCTCACAACATTGAAATTGGCAGTGATTTCTCGGATATGATTTCAATGGCACAGGCAACAGAAGAATATACAAACTCCCTAAAAAATAAAAGAAAATATTGTATATCCAAAGACAATGTAAACAGAATTAAAAGTTACTAATAGAATTGGATAAAATATTTCCAAATGCTATATCTGAAGGTATATTAATATTCCAACTAGAAATCCTAAAAATTAACAACAATAAAGGCAAACAATACAACTTAGAGATAGGTAAAAGACTAACATAAATAATGAATCTCCACAGATAACCAATCTTAGTTGTCTGTTGGATGGAAAATCTTGTTTCTCTGGTTCTGGTGAGTGTTACCTATTTCTTCTTTGTAGTTAATCTCTTTGAGTATTTTCTCTAGTGCTGGTTTTGAAGACATAAATTCCTTCAGTTTCTGTTTGTCATGGAAGCTTCTTATTTCTCCATCTAATTTGATAGAAAGTTTTGCTGGATAGGAAATTTTTGGCTGGAAGTTGTTTTCTTTCAGAGTTTGGAATATGTTACTCCAAGCCCTTCTGGCTCTCATGACTTGGTTTGGGAAGTCTGGAGTGATTCTAATTGGTTTGCCTCTGAATGTCAGTTGGCCCTTTGTTTTTGTTGCCTTTAAGATTCTCTGCTTGGCTTCCACATTGGTCATTTTGACAATTATATGGCGTGGGGATCCTCTTCTCCGATCCTGTCTAAAGGGAGTTCTATAAGTTTCCTGGATCTGTGTATCAACCTCTTGCTCTATATTTGGAAAATTTTCTGCTATTACTTCCTTGAAGAGATTGTTGATCCCTTTGGTATCACTTTCTTTTCCCTCCTCTATTCCAATTATTCTTAGGTTAGCTCTCTTAAGATGGGCCCATATTTCTTCAATGTCAGATTCCTGCTGTTGGATATTTTTTTCTAGATTAGAAACTATGCATTCATTTTTGGATTGCTCATCTTCTAAGAGCGAGATTCTGTTCTCCATGTGGTCTAATCGGTTGTTTGTGCTTTGAATTGAGGCCTTTACTTCATTAATTGCATCCTTTATCTCTTTTTGGCTCTCTCTGAGTTCTTTTCGAAGCACCTCTATTATTTCTACAGTTATTTTCCTGATTTGATCTTCTAGAAATCTCTGATTTTCTGTTTTATCAGGTTCAGATGTTGTGGGGTTGTGCACATTCATTACTCCAGTGTTATTCCTCTTTCCCATGATTTCGGAGGTTTGTGCCTTCTCTGGGTTCTTCCCTTGGGTCACTATGGCTTCACTTAAGGTGCTCTGGATCTCGAGTCTGTATTATCTCAGACCCCACTACTCCTTTACTGGGTTGTATCACAGAGTCTCCGACCCAGGGAGTCGATAGAGGCTGCTTTAAACTATGGGGGGTGCCAGGTTGCACGTTCTCCTATGGTGTGATATCTCTGCCACCACCACTCCCTCACTGGGTCAAGTCCCAGGAGGCACAATACTGCGATTTCTCCTCTGTGGCCCGCAATTTGACTCACTGTTCTTGAGTACGCAGATGTAGCTGTACTGGACTCGGTGAATTCACTGCTGCTGCCGCTGCCGGTGGCAATATGGCGCCTCTGCCACGCCCTCGGCCATGAGGCTGGCGTATTTTTTCTTCTCTGGTTTTGATTTCCACTCTGAATCCCTGCAGCGTGTGCTGAGCTCAGCCACTGGGAGCTTAAAATGCTGTCTGCGCGGAAAGATCCCGCCTGGCTGTTCCACAGCGGCTCACCTGGCTTGCTGTAGCCGTCCGTTGAGTTCGCCGCTGCCTCCGGCAGTATGGCGCTGCTGCCGCGTCCTTGGGCGCGTGTGTCTCCTCTGTGGCCCTGAGCTCTGTTCTCAGTCCGCTTTCTCTCTAGAGCCTGGTGGTTTTTTTTGTTTTTCTGGTGATGGTGTTTTCTGGCTATGAAAGGCGCTCTTTTTGTGGTAATGGAGATTGGTTGTTAGCGGGACTCTTAAGCCCCGCTTTTCTCGGTCGCCATCTTCCCGGAAGTCTCTAGCCTGATTTCTTCTGAAATTTCAGGTGCATGTATAACTGCCAATATCTCTATTTGGATATCTAATATACTTTTTTCCCCCCTGCGGTACTGGGATGGAACCCAGGGACATTCTGCCTCTGAGCTACACCCCATCTCTATTTTTTTATTATTTATTTGTTTGTTTTCGGGTCTGGGGATGGAGCCTAGAGGCATTTTACCTCCAAGCTACAGCCCCTGCCCTAATTTTTTTTAATACGTTGTGGAGGGCCTCACTAAGTAGCTGAGGCTGTCCACAAACCGTGATCCTCTGGTCTCAGCCTCCCGAATGCTGGGATTACAAGTGTGCGCCACCACACCTGGCTTATTCTTTATTTTTTGAAACAGAGTCTCACTGAGTTGCAAAGGGCCTCACTAAGTAGCTGAGGCTGTCCGCAAACCATTATCCTCCTGTCTCAGCCTCCAAAATGCTGGGATTACAAGCGTGTGACACTACACCCAGCTTCCAGCTTCCAATATACTTCTTAAACTCAGTGAGTACCACACCAAATTCCAATAAATGTCCACTCCCCAAATCCCCTACAGTGTTATGTGTATAAATACCAATACAATACCACCAGTTGTTTAAGCCGAAACTTTCATAGTCATTCTTGATTCCTCTATTTTTTGTGAGGAGGTTTTTTTGTTTGCTTTTTTTTTTTTTAGTACTAGGGCATTCTACCACTGAGCTACACCCTCAGCCCCCCTTTTTTGTTGTTATTATTTGTTTGTTTTGAAACAGGATCTGGATACATTGCTGAGGTCTTGCTAAGTTTCTGAGGCTAACTTCAAACCTGCCATCCTCCTTTCTCAGCCTCTCAAGTACTGGGATTACAAGTGTACACCACCGTTCCCACCTGACTCTTCTTTCCTTAAAATACAGAGTCCATATTTGAGAATACTAAATAATTATTTTAAACTTTTAAAATATGATGATAACAGTGTAGTCTTAAAACATTTAATGATGGCAATTAAAATGTGGTGGCGCATGCTTGTAATCCCAGCGCTTGGGAGGCTGAGACACGAAGATTGCACAGGTTCGAAGCCAGCCTCAGCTACTTAGTGAGGCTCTCAGCAACTTAGTGAGACCTTGTTTCCAAATAAAGTATAAAATAGGTCTGGGAGTGTAGCTTAGAGGTAGAAAGCCCCTGGGTTCCATCCCCAGTACCACCAAAAAATAAAAAATAAATAAATACAATGATGTATTTCTGGGTTAAATGATATGATATATGTAGGCCTTGCTTCAAAATAATACAGAATGAAAAAATTGGTGAGAATATAGGTGAAATATGATTGATTACAAATAGATAATTGTTGAAAGTATGTATTTTATGTACATAAAAGTTCATTATACTAATCTACTTTTATCTATGTTTGGCATTTTCTGTAAGTTAAATATAGCAGAATTTGAGCACTTCCCACAGCCTTCACACCTACTATGACATGTAGTATTATAGCAGTAGTTTCTATGGATCATCTTTCTTCTTCTACCTTTATGGTCTGTCCTCAACAGAGCAAAAGAGTAATACTGTTAAAATATGTCAGATCACCCCTCTACCCAAGACACTTCAAGGGCTGCCATCTCACTCTAAGTAAAATCAAAGTCCTTGCTATGGAAACCAAGGCATTATGATCTTTGCCGTCATTCCCCTTCAAACCTCTACTGCCATACTGGAATCCTTGATGCTCCAGGAGAACTAGAAATTATTTTGTTTTGAAGCTGTTGCACATTTTATTCTGTCTAGACACTTTTCACCAAGGTTTGCACACTGTTTCTTCCCTTACTCCTTCAAGTCTATTTTCAAATGGCACCGTTATGGATGAGACCTTTCCTTGACTAGCTTATGTACAACAGCGGCATCCTGCCGTCACTACCTCTTCTCCTCCTGGTTTATTTTCTCCATAGTCATTACCACTACTTGACTTACAATATATGTCTTTATTTTCTGCCTCTCCCATACTATGATGTCAGTTCCATGAAAGTAAACTTTCGGATTGTGTTTGCTGCTATCATTCCGGTGACTAAAATACTACTTGTCACATAGTAAGTGCCTGAGAAACAAAAGCCATGTTGAGCTCCTTATTTTGTATACAAGGAAACTGAGGTAAACACAGGTTAAGTTTTGTCCAGATTGTTCTCTGTGTTCAAAGCAGGGTTCTGATTTTTATTTTCCCTCAAGATCTGTGCACTTCCTACTCCAGCTCATGCTAGTACTTCATGGGGCTTCAACAAAGATGAAATATAAATTAGCATCAATTAAACTTGGTAGACTATTAGGCTTCATCTTGTTAGAGCTTGAGGATTCCTCTGTGCAATCAAAATCAGAAAGACTTGTGTTTCTCCATGCTTACTTTGATCTGGATGTGAAAATACAAGCATACTTTGAAGCCTGAATAAATTCTAGGTGTGAATGTTTAGATAGGATGTCTTATATTATTAACATGTCATTTCTTGCAGGTCATGGAAATAAGATATTTCAGTTCCTGAAATGTACTGCAGTTCTTGAATATTCAGGCATGCGCACCTGGCCAAAAGCACACTCATGAGACCGCGGTTTAAATGCAGCTCCAGGTTTCATTTCTCTGCTGCAGATGTATTTGTGGGGAGGGATAGACCACCATATATCAGGTGTGGTCTGACAGCACAAATGGAGTGACTGAATCAACTAATGATAGTAATCTTAGAGAGTTTTCATAACACTGTTTTCCAATGGGCCAAAGAAGGGTGTATTTGGAGCCTTACATTGCCCAAAGGAGAAGCACAGTGGCCTAAATATTTAGATATTTGGGGGATAATCCAAAAAATATACCTCCTTTCCAGTGATCTATAAATATTTGTGTATAAGCTGGTCGTGGTAGCACACGCTTGTAATCCCAGTATTTGGGAGGCTGAGACCGGAGGATTGCGGTTCGCAAACAGCCTCAGCTACTTAGTGACGCCCTCTGCAACTCAGTGAGACCCAGTTTCAAAATAAATAATAAAAAACATAGGGCAGGGGGCGTAGCTGAGAGGCAGAATGCCCCTGAGTTCCATTCCCAGACCCCCCCCAAAAAAATGAAATAAAATAAAATAAAATAAAGATTTGTGTATGAAGAAGCATTTTAAAATTTGGTGGAAGTTTGCAATTTGTTCCATTTAACTAATGGGAAAACGAGTGTGCTAGGTGAACTAACCTAATCAAATTGTCTTAGTAGGAAATAAAAAAGATGAAACAAAATGAAAAATTTTAAGAGTCAGCTGGGCGTGGTGGCACACGCTTGTAATCCCTGTGCTTGGGAGGCAGAGACAGGAGGATCAGGTTCGAAGCCAGCCGTGCTGGCTTAAGAGACAGACCTTGTTTCCAAAATAAAAATATAAAAACAAAAATAGGGCTGGGAGTGTAGCCTGGAGGTAGAAGGGTTTCTAGGAAGCCCAGTACCACACACACACAAAAAAAAAACCTCCAGGCTACAGCATCCTGGGGGTTTGCTGGGAGAGGATGTGAAATCTTTCCCCAAAGTAAAACTACTGTGCAAATTCCAGGTTACTTACAAACCAGGGTGCAAGCCTGTCAGAGTTGTGAAATTTTCCAGTAGCTAGGCTTGCTAGCATCCATGTTGATAGAGCTTGCTGGGAATCTCTTTCACATTTACCCCAACAGAGAGGAGATTCCTCCTCCCCCTGCTGTGGAGCCAGGATGCCAGATGCAAGAATAATTTGTGTTTCTTTCTATGCAGTTGTAAGACATTTTGTCAAGTGAATGTCCCAAGGCAGAAAATAAAAGGCAAGAGTTGGGATGGAGATAAAGATACAATGATGAGCAGGTGGTGCAAGCTTGCAATCCCAGTACTTGGCAGGCTGAGACAGGAAGAGGTTCAAGAGTAGTCTCTTCAACCTAGTGAAACCCTATTTCAAAAAAAAAAAAATGCTGAGGGTGTAGCTTGAAAGTAGAATGCTCCTAGGTTCAATCTGCAGTACAAAGAAAGAAAGAAAGACAGACAGAAAGAAAGAGAGAAAGAAAGAGAAAGAAAGAGAGGAGAGAGAGAGAGAGAGAGAGAGAGAGAGAGAGAGAGAGAGAGAAAGAGAAAGGAAGGATCCATTACTTCCGCAGTGGACAGGGATTCCATTTAAAACATAGATTCTGGCCAGGCGTGGTGGCGCACGCTTGTAATCCCTGCACTTGGGAGGGGGAGACAGAAGGATCACGCAGGTTCAAAGCCAGCCTCGCTGGCTTAAGAGACCCTGTTTCCAAATAAAATATAAAATAGGTCTGGGAGTGTAGCCCGGAGGTAGAAGGGTTCCATCCCCAGTACCACCAAAAAAATAAAATAGACTCTTATACTTGCAGTATGCTATATGTGCAATGAATGATGATTAAATAAGTAGGTGAAGGAATGACTGTCTTACTGGTGAAAGGTAAGACGTTTCATTCTGTTGTGAAGGATAACATGTTAGGTGATATCTCTGAAGAATATAGAATCATGTAATGTGTTTTAGCCAAACAGGACCTTCAAGATACATGATCTGGGGCCCATGTTTTAAAGTTGAGGAAATTAAGGCTTGGACTAAAATGATTACCCTACTGTCACACTAACTGGGACTAGAATTTTTAACTTAGTGTTAGGTCTAGGACTCCCGTTTATAACTCCCATTTCCCAGTGGAATACTCCTTCCAGTATATCATAAGATAAATCATCTCTCTCACCACTATAAATAACAACATATAAATTTCACATCCCAAACACAGCAGAGTAGTCTTATGGAGTGTTATAATTAGAAGAGTCCTTACAGGTGGTCTAATCTAGCTCCCTATTTTATAGAGGAGAAAAATATGATACAAAGTGTTAAATGGCTTGCCTAGGGTTAGTCAGTAAGAGAAAAACCTCCAAATTCAGGTATTCAGACCCCAGATCCAGGGCACATTGCACATTATACTGAACGATATTAGGATAGTATATTTAAAGAATATTTGCTGTTTACATATTGACACGGTATATGATCATATGTGGGCAACAAGAAATGTTTATTTATATACAAGTACATGAGAAAGCAATTTTCATTCGGCTTTAAAAAAATTGCTACAAATAAAAAGATTTTGTTAAATACATTCATTCTTTGCACATAAAATACATTCTTTTTATGTTTACCCTCAGTATGAATTATTTCTTAATAATAAAAACTTAAGCCACAATGAACAGTCAGGTGGTTTGGCGATTTGACAATCTCTTTTTTTTTTTTCCAAGAAGGAAGATCCAAACTTTAAAGATAGTCAATATATAAAAGAAATTGAACCTTAAAAATGTTTCATTAAATTCTAAAAGACAGACTGAGTACTCCTCTCCTGCGTGATGTGTAGCTGTCCTTAAAACAATGCAGAGGAGTTTAGAAGTTCTGTGAGGCCAATGCAATTTCTATAAGATGAGAGCAGTCTTCACGAAATCTGGTTATTGTATCTAAACAACAGGCTCATAGAAAAAGCCCTAGGGACATGCTAGAGAGTTAGCCATTACCCAGAGATTCCTAACTAATCAATTGAACTACGCTCTTAAGTTGTGCTCTCCATGTAATACCTTAAAAGCTTCTACTTAAATACATACCAATGACTTGATTTGTTAGGGTAACTGCTTTTAAGAGATGTAAAAATGTATGCCCACACAAAATCATTGACATAAATGTTCATAGCAGCATTACTTATTAAAGCCCCCAAATGGAAATAACCCAAATATCTATCCGCTGATAAATGGACAAATAAAATGTGGTATATACACACAATGGAATTTTACTTAGCCATGAAAATAATGTATTGATTTCATGGTACAACATAAATGAGCCTTGAAAACATTATGGTAAATAAGAGAAGTTGGGATGGGCATGGTGGCACACATTTGTAATCTCAGTACTTGGGAGGCTGAGATAGGAGGATCATAGATTTGACGCCAGCCTCGGGTACTTAGTGAGGTCCTCCACAACTTAGACCCTCTTTCAAAATAAAAAATAAAAAATAGGGCTGGGGGTGTTGCTCAGAGGTAGAATGCCCCTGGGTTCCATCCCCAGTACCATAAAAAAAAAGTGAGAGAAATCAGAAACAAAAGGCCACATCACATCATAGCATGGGATTATATTTATATGAAATATCCAGGATAGAGATAAAAGGCAAATTATTAATTGTTGCTAGATGCTGGGGAGGATGGAGAAGTGATTGTTAATGGTTACAAGGGTTTTGGGGGGAATGATAAATTTTTCTGAAATTAGTGATGATATTGTACAACATAGAGAAGACAATGAAGAACACTGAATTTTATACTTTGAAATGGTGAACTGTGTGGTGTGTGAATTATATCTTAATTTCAAAAGGAGAGACGCGACTTTATTTTAGAATATTTTGTTTAGGTTCCTGTTCCCTTCTTGTCCTCCTTTTAAAACGTTGATTAAACTTTTCATAAATCACCTTTTTACAGAATGTTTTCAGCTAGTTGCACTCGGGTCATTAGTGGCTTATATTCTGAACAGGCTTTTTGTTAAAATAAATTGATACATGGACACAAAAAATATACATTGTATGGTTAATATTTGCATAATATCATTTAAAATTAAATACTATGCATATCTTGAAGCTGATGAGATTTTTACATGTTGATGTATACAGATGTTACTGAGATCATATGCACAAAATCATTAGCCAAATACTATGAATTGAGTTCATAAAACTGAGTGATTAACCTGTTTATTAAAACTGGATGGTAAAGATTCTGTTTTAATGGAGAGATAGGAGGAGGGAGAAAATCAAGGATTTTCTACGTCTTCATAAAGCAGCATCTCTATTTTATCTAGCAGTGTTGAGATCTCCAGAATTATATATTTTGCATTTTATTTTGTCCCTATACTAAGAGTCATGCATTAAAGTGTGTGCAATAATATATATAGGGCACACTTTTTTCCCTTTAAATTATCAAAACTCTCATCTTAACTCTTTATTAGCTGAAATTTTGAGCAGAATTTTTTTGGGCTGAAAACTGCAATATTACCCATGCACTAGTTCAAATACATGTATGCAGCTCCTTTCTATACCATCAAAGGAGCTCCAACCATCTGGTATGTCTAGAGGACACTTCAGAGAGGAGAAATTAGAAGCCGACATTCTAGTCATTAAAAATTTTTTTACAACAGGGACATGAAAGCCCCAACAGACTTTAAGGGTATAAGAGATTTAAAAAAAAATTTAGTAAATCAATTGACATTCATTTGTCAAATAGCCTACAAAAGTTCTACTAGCATTCTGTAATTGTATAGAATAAGAGAATATTTATTCCTAATGATTTACATTCCAGAAAGCAATAGGTTTAGCAGCTGCTTTTCAGAAGGCTTATCAAATTCACTATTGTTACTTAATCTAGTCATAACTGTGTAGCCTTAAACAAAATCTATGCACCATTCAGCCAACTAGTAAATTAAGCTAACTGACCATATTCTTATCTTTTGTTACTCTGTCCATGAATTTTATTAGCTTTATTAGACTTTGAGTACTCCAATTTTTATTTCAGAACAGTGCACACTTAGAAAGGGGGAAAATATTTTGGGTATTGGTAATTACATTCATCAAATATTATAACACATGAGATTCAATTCTAAAATCAGATCCCAAAACTAGGATTCATGACTCCATATTACCAAGGGATGGAAACAAGAGCTACACGACTAGAATAATTCTTCAGAAGCACATCTTGTTATTAATTGTATAACTCAAGAAGAAAAAAATACATGGATAATTGAAGAGTCAAGATCAACAGTAAGATTATGACCTTAATTTGATACCAGTAAGAAGCTAAGAGTCAACTTAGTGTAGCTCAGTGGTAAAGTGCTTGCCTAGCATTCATTACACATTGGGTTCAATCCCCAAGACTACAGAAAAAAAAAAGAAAAAGAAAGAAAAAGAAAAAAGAAAAAAGAAAGAAAGAAGAAAGAAAAATAAAAAATCTAGGAATTAATAAAAACCTATCTTGACATCGAAGGGGATAATAATTATTACCTTAGTGAGCTTTTTATCTATTATTTTAAAAACAAATTTAGTCATGGAGGCAATAATAAATGGCAAATGTGGTTCAATGTGAAGACAGAGGGATCATTAACACATTTTTCTTTCCATGGAGAAATGGGATCAAGAAGAAAGAGGTTTAAATTGCCCTATGAGGTATTTCAGTTCTAAGATTAAGTTTCCTGATAATAAGGAGTATATAACCCTGGAATTACCTAGAGAAAAAGAGAGAATATCTTTCAAGAAGGATGTAAAGAAACAGAGTGATGGTAATAATGCCCAAAAACAGATCAAATAAGTGACTTCCTACTAAGAAACTCTGCCCAAAATGGAATTCATTTCCTTGAAGTCAAGAAGGTTGTATTGTCCTTTGAAAGATTTATTCTTGTTGCCAGACCATCCAAAACCTTTTTTCTTTTTTTTGAGAGGGGGTCTCCACAGTATTGCCCAAGCTGGTCTGATCCTCCTGCCTCAACCCCCCTACCCAAGAAGCTGGGACTAGAGGCACCTCCCACCTTGCCCAGCTCCCAAATCTTCTCTTAATTAAGGAGAAACTAATATTTGAGTGTTTACTGTTTACTGATCACTGTAATTTCAATTTATCACATGTAATTTACAGAACCAGAAGAAGGCTGATGCTGTAGACAATGCTTTGCCTAAAGCTACTCTATGTGCCTTAGGCTTCCTCACACCTGAGTTAGTTGCCCCTTATGGACATCTCTGTCTCCCTCCAGGGTGTCAAAGTTGTCACTACCCACCAAGGAGGATTCAATCAGGAACTAAAACACAGCATCTCCAAAATTCTGCTTTAAATTAGTGGGAACATAAAATTTTGACTCATATACCTCAGGAAGGGTAAGAAGTGCTGGACTTTGGGGTCCAAAGGAGTCAGCATGTCACTCAAACTCAAGTATGTCTCTTCCCATACTGATTCAATTACTTTTTTTTTTTTTTAAAGAGCAATGAAAAGCCATCTATCAGCCTAGGGAGAGTGCAAGTTATTTTGCAGGTGGAATCATTTGGGTGATGGGCTTTATTGACAAAAATTGCTTATACTTATCTCATTTTCAAATCCAAGACCTAAGTTTTGTTATTTTCCACATGAAGTAATTTGGCCTCAGTTTTTTAAAATTCACCTTCTCAAGAGAATCAAGGAAAACCATCAAATGTCACTTGAGACTTTTCTAAAACAAATCTCAAAGATGCTTTCTGCCAATGATCTACTAGTCCATCTTTCATGGGAGCTGGAAAACTTCATGCTGATCTATTTGTGGAATCTTTAATAAAAATTTTTACTCTGCTAAAAAGGTCTATCCTGAAATCCCAAAGAGAGACCATTATTTGTTAAACCAAGCTAGATAAATTAATTTACGTGACTTTACATAACTTCTACTAAAATAGTATCTTTTTTACTTTTGATTCAGTAACTAGTCTGTGGCTTCCATGTCAATGAGTGTGAACTGGCAAGGCCATCCCAACTTAGGGCATAATGACAGAGCAGCTCTTGGCCTAAGGAAATATAATCAAATGCTTTCCTAGAGTATGGGTGTATTTGTGGCAAAAGGATAAAGCCTTTTGTGTATGTGTGTGGTACTGGACATGGAACCCAGAAGCCTCCTACTTCTGAACTATACTCCCAGCCTTATTTTATTTTAAAATTTGGAACAGGGTCCCACTGAGTTGCCAAGGCTGGCCTTGAATCTGCGGTCCTCTTGTCTCAGCCTCCCAAACTGGGATTACAGTTTTGTGCCACCACCCTCAGCTAAGGAAAACCTTTTAAAGAAAATCACTAGAGCAGTGTGTCAACAGATATTTAATCAAACTTGTTATGAGGAGCAAAGTATTGCAATATAGAATTTTAAGTTAAAAGGTCATTTGGTCTAACTCCCAACCAATGAGAGGATCTCCTCCACATCCTCTTTGCTGGGTTCTCATCTACCCTCTGCTTGATGGAGGTTATAACCTGGAATGGCCACTTTCATGAGAACGAACTTCTTGAGAAAGTTCTCCCTGACATGGAGACCAAACCTGTGGTCATACCTCTATTCACTGGGCCTCTTTCTACAACTTTGAGCTACAGAGCATCTTGCTGTAATATACTAATATACTCCCTGCTCCCAGACTGTCCCATAAAATTCTTCAAGGATTCTTCAGATATCTTACATTTTAAATTTCTTTACAAAGCTGGCTATGCCTCAATTTGTTTTTAATTTCAAAGTATGTCTCCCAGGAATGATTGTAACATTTCAATATCATGGGAATTAAGATAGGAGACAAAGAACCATCTTTCTTATCCTAAGATTACTATATTAATTAGTGGTTTGAAGGAATATTTCTTAACTTAGTATGAAGAAATTACCAATATGTATAATAGGGAAGGCAGCTTTTCTTTCAAACATAGTCTCATGTCACAAAAATGAAAACCAAAAAGAAGAAAATATATCCTCCCTTTATCCCAAAATTAGCATTTAACAACACTGTTTATTGGGACACACCTGTAATCCCAGAACTTGGGAGGCTGAAACAGGAAGATTGCAGGTTTGAGACCAGCCTCAGCAATTTATCAAGGCTCTCAGCAATTTGGTGAGACCCACTTTTCAAATAAAAAATAAAATAGAGCTGGGGGTATAGCTCAGAGGTTGAATGCCCCTAGGTTCAATTCCTAGTAACACACACACACACACACACACACACACACACACACACACACACACAAAAGAGAGACAGAAATGCAATACTTTTCAGTGCTTTTCTCTAGTTAACTCTCAGAAAGTGTTGTTACAATTACATCAAAACACACATGTCAGGAAGATGGTTGAGAATTATAGTTAAAACAAAATTCTTGAAAAAGGAACCAGCAAACCCTAAGAACTCTTCCAGATGATAATGAGGAAGAGATCCCTAAGTATTTATGACCACGAAATCGAGTTCTACAGAAATAGAAAATGTCTATTTTTAAGGCTATTGGTATGATATATGGAAAAATGAAAGTTTTTTTCTGATTAAAGTAAGATGACATTTCATTCTGTGGTTTAGCTTATAAAAAAAAAAGTCTCTCTTTAATGAGAATACCAGTTCAAAATCATTCACAATTGATTCTATTCTGAGTGAGTTACTGCTGAAACTTGATGCTGTGCCTGGAGAAACTACCCTGGAGGAACAGGGCAGATGAGGCCTAATATCAGCAAAGTCACCAGTGCCCACTCCCCCTCTCCAGGCATACATTCATGAACAAAAGCCTAAAGATAAGGAATCCAGTCCTCTGCTGAATGTGCTACCTCCCGACAAGTCTAAATTGCTTAAAATAATCCTAATCCAAATCTTTTGTTTTGGTCAGTGTTTTTTTTTTTTTTTTCTTTCTTACCAAACTCTGAATCAGAACTTGACATGTTGTCAAATCAACCCATGTGAGTTTTGTTTTTAGTTATTTTCTTGTCACTTGACTTGGGGAGAGAGGTTAACACAAAATGGCCAAAAGACAGGGAGAAAATAAGGCCAGCAAGAGCCAGTGGCTTACCCTAAGTAATTTACAGAAAAGATGGTTGCCCCTGTAATTAAATGCCACTATAATTCAACAGTCTGATAAAAACATACAAAGGAGCATGAAATCCTTTGAGGCTATAACATCCATAGTATCATTAATATCAGCAAGTTATCATTTCATAGGTTCTTCCATGTCTGGCTCCAGAACATGAATGTGTTTCCATTGAAAACTGAAAAAAATTTAGCCAAATATTTAATAATTTTATAAAAAGAAGAAAAAGATTGTACCAAATACAGAAGACATGGAATCTGATGCTCCTGTCAGACCAAGCCAAACTAAGCTTTAATAAAACAACTCTTTTTTTTCATCTGCTATTAAATAAGAATTTGTTTTTATCTAAAGAAGGCCCATTTCAGCAAATGTTGCCCTGGCAATAAGACCTATTAGGCAAACCAGTAAGTGTAGGTCTTGGCTTCAGATAAGATGACATCATTTAATTAGCATCTTTCCTCCAAGTCTACTAGAAGGAATTTCTATTTAGCTGAAAAAGACCCTCTTGGCACTAACTCATTTATTCAACTAATATTTATCGCACCCACAATAATATATTGTCAGGGATTGTTCTCAAATTTGAGATATACCAGTGGAAAAATGTCCATAAGGCCTAATCTGAAATCCACAGAAGAAAAATAAAATAAAATAAAATGAAAGAAACAAAGCTGCACATTCTCATGTGTCCCTGCAGATGGGCCATGGATGGGTGACTGCAAGCTACAGAAAGACTGAGAGGAGTACCAGAGAAGAAAAGAGCCCAGAGCAGACAGAGCTCTCTGATCCCACTCGGAGTATGGCAAGGCTCTAATAGAGGGAGATAAACCCTAGGAAATAAGGATCCCATAACACAAGTATGGGCCTAGAAGCTGTTATTTAGGGAGCTGATATTTCAATCTCACAAAGCCCTTTAAGTTTACAAAGCATCTTTATATTTAGCACATATGTTGCTGTGAGCTGAAGTTGGGTCCTCATATGCTGGAGACACTGGATTCCCCCCCCCCTCTAAAAAGGTAATAAATATAAAATTGGGGGCATTTACTCACAGCTTAAAAAGATAAGTTCTTCAGTCCACGTTTATGAACATATTTTCTGATACCCTTAGTTGCTGGCTTAGTGGAAAAGAGGGGGGTGGGAGGCAATAATAATTATAAATAATTTGGGTTTCTACTAAAATGATTATTTTTCCTGCAGAGTTATATTCTAAAAGAAAGGCAATTTGAGGTTCTGGAATTCCCTTTTTCTCCTCATAGAATTAAGGAAAAAAAAACAAAAAACAAAACAGTGAGGCCAATCAGAAGGATCAGTCCCTTAACAGTATGTGTAAAGCCCATGTGTAAGAGATTGGTCATTCAGAAACCTGCTAGAAAAATGCCAGAAATGCTTTGTCAATACCACATTCCACATGACTCATTCCTTTACAATTAAATAGCTTTCAAACATCAACAGATCAGGACTGAGACTGTCACCACTGGCAGCAACAGTAGAGTGACAGATCACACCCTTATTCCATTACTCATCCCTCCGTTACACTAAGCAGCACACGACAAAAACATCTGACAGCACCAACAGCCTACAGGTTTAATTATGTTCCCAATTTGCATTTATATCAACGAACAAATTGGAAGGTATCAAAGTATGGCACTGAAGAGACAGGAACACAAACAGCAGTACATTTTCCGTTCTGAGTCCTGTTTTTAAATTGGCTAAGGAAAGGCATATAGACCTCCATTTGACTTGGAGATTTGCAGTAACACATACATGTCTGGATGGGAGAAATGGAGAACCAAAAGAGTAGAGCAGGAATGAGACAGAAGAGAAGAGAAAAGAAGAAGAAAGAATGAATGGTCATGAGTCTAAGGATTGGTGACAGCTCAACCTGCTACCACAGGAAAATTTATCTAAGGTTATTGAAGATACAAAATGGTTTGTGAGACTTTTCATCTGTTGCTACTCTCATTTATACTAAAAATATCTACAAAATCCTAAAGCTTGGTTTTTCCAAGAAGGATAGTACCAGAAAATAAAAGATGTCACCTGTTAACAAGGACTGTGCTCTGCTTGGAAGCCTGCTCCGCAGTCCATTAATCCACAGTATTTTGGTCATATCTGGTCAGTTTTCTCATACTACTTACAATGTTTTGGAATTCATCATTTCTACTGGAATATCATCAATCATTTCAATTGCTTCTTTGTTTTTCAAACTTTCATTTAGTCAAAGGGCAGGAAAGATAAGAGAATAGAAGATAATTTCAAGAGGAGATTTAAAGGGGAGCATGAGAGAAGAAGTATTCTCCTTTTCAACAAATCCATCCTAAAGAAGGTAATAATGAGACTGAAAAAGAGTGCTGATTCATGGACTTCCCCCATATTTTTTTTTTATTTCTATGTAATACATTAAGGACATCACTGTACTAAAATGTTTGGTCTGTGAAATAGCGGAATCATTAGCACCAAAAGGAGTCATGAAACTTGTATATATTATTGAAACAATGATTGTTATTGTTGGTCATGGGTAAAGGTTTAATTTTTACATCCCAAAGTTCTTGAAAGTGCCTGTGGACAAAAGAAATAACACTTTTCAAAGTCTCTATGGGGACATCCATATACACCACAGAGACAGTACTTGGCCTTCCCAGTTTTGGTTCACCTGGTAGTCAAGAAAACCAGGGCCACCAGAAGATCTCCCCTGAAGCCCTATAGCACAGCCCCCACATGCACCCACTGACGTGCAGGAGGGATCCCTACAGTGCATTGCCCCCTGGACTGTGTTCAGGAATGCGCTTTTACTTGCTTTTTAAAAAAACAAAAGCAACATGCTCTGCAGATCCTGGAGTGCCTAGTGCAATTTTCTCCTCGCTCCAACTCCAGACCACAAAAGGGTGAGACCATTAATATGTTCTGCTAATGTCGGCCTATGGACGAGGCCCTTGGCCTGCCATGCTTTGAAAGCTCAGGAGCCCACACAAGTCAGAAGGTCCGAGAGCAGGAGCCACAGTCATCGCCAGATTTCCCCAGCAATTCCTGGCCCGCTGGGGTGGCTGCTGATTCCTTTCACTTCTCCTCGCCTCAGCCTTTAATTGAAATTACAACAAGTCAAATAGCTGATGCTTTTCCCTTCTCCCGGCAAGGGCGAGGAGACACTGTTCACCAGCGTGTTCTGTCTGGCTTCGCTGATGAGCCGGCATGCTAGGTCAAGAAAAAGCTTCTCAACATTGTCAGATTCCTTGGCAGAGGTCTCCAGATAATACATGTCCTGAGCTTCTGAGAATTCTTCTGCTCTCTGCTGGGAGACCTCTCTCCTTTCAGCCAGGTCAATCTTGTTGCCTGTGACAGTGGGGAAATCAAAGAAAGAGTCATCACTTTCGTTGTTGTTGTACTAGAGAGTGAATCCAGAGGCATTCTACCTCCAAGTTATACCCACATCCGATTTTATTTCTTATTTGGAAATAGGGCCTAAGTTGCCAAGGCCAGCTTTGAACCTGTGATCCTCCTGTCTCAGCCTCCCAGGTACTGGGATAACAAGCGTGGGCCACCACACCCAGCTACCACTTGACTTTTTGTAGGCTCAGAAGCATCAGGATTAAATTCCTGATTTAAAGTCGAACCAGACAAATGGTTGAGTAAAGCAAAGTGAATGTCACTTCAATTACTGGAATGCTTATTTTAAAATATTACCACCATTTGTAAAAACAACTGAAATGTACATCAGGGTATTGGCTGAGTAAACGATGGTAAAGCTACATCTTTGTAAAGCAAAGGAGTCTTTGCCCCTGTTAAAGCTATGAGAAATATTTCTAGATATTGCTATGAAATGAGAAAACTAAGACATGTTGTTAAACATAAAAGTAGAAAAAATATACAAAATATGTATTATATATATATTTATATAACTTAGAACTAAGAGGAAGAACATATAAATATATATATACATATATACACACACATACTTTATTTGCTTATTTTTATTTTATTCATTTATTTTTTGCAGTACTGGGGATTGAACCCAGGGGCATTCTACCTCTGAGCTATACCTCTAGCCCTATTTTCTCTCTCTCTCTCTCTCTCTCTCTCTCTCTCTCTCTCTCTCTCTGGTGGTACTGGGGGTGAAACCCAGAGGCTTTCTACCTCCAGGCTACATTCCCAGACCTTTTTTTATTTGGAAACAGAGTCTCACTAAGTTGCTGAAAGCCTCATTAAGTAGCTGAGGCTGGCTTCGAACCTGGGCGATCCTCCTGTCTCAGCCTCCCAAGCGCGGGGATTACAAACGTGCGCCACCACGCCCGGTGTTATTCTTTATTTTGAAACAGGGTCTCACTAAGTTGCAGAGGGCCTCACTAAGTAGCTGAGGCTGGCTGGGAACTTACGGTCCTCCTGTCTCAGTCTCCCTGAGATTATTGGGATTACAAGTGTGCACCACTACATCCAGCTTATTTGCTTATTTTTAAACAGAAAAGCAAATTAAATTTTTAGCTTAAATGATAATGGTTTTATATTAAACAAACAAGATCAAAGAGACAGGAATAGAAACCAGATCTCTCTGAATAAACTTTGTTTTATAGATTTAACTTCAGAAACTTTTTAATATTTGACATAATTTTACAATTAATTATAACTATGCAATTATACAATTAATACAAAATAAAAAATAGCAATCTCTAAAAACTGAAAGCAAATTTAAACAAATGAACATGGTTATCATGTAATGGTATCATCACACACAACTATTTCTAGTGAGTTTAACTATGCATCCTTAGGTGTCTATACATGTGTATATATAGTAAAATATACATGGTGTTTATATATATATATATTGTATTTACTGTTAATACACACACACACAAGACAAAAAAAGAATTAAAGGAAAACGTTTGAAGCCGTTTCTGTAACCATCTGGTGGTAGGCTGGTATTGTTATTATGAGGCTACAGCAAATGAGTAATTATGCTGGTCTCACTGGAAACTGAGATTTGGGTCACAAGAATGAAGAAATACAGAGATAAGCTTAATGAAGTTAAGTAAAATTTCCACAGTCTTGAATTACAAATGGAAGTATCAGTATGAATAATTCATGGTGCATTTTATCCTTAAAAAGTTTTCTACATCTATTCGGCAGGAAACCTGACAAAGGTGATATGTCAACAAATGTTACCAGACAACATTTCTTAAGTGATTGAATTGGAAAAGAACTCTGGTTGGGGAATTCTGTATATGAATTATGAATACCTCACGGTATTTTTACCTGTGCCGATTCTTCACTGGAAGAGATCCTGAAGTTAAGCCTGCAGGGTTGTTATGAGACAATGGCCCCTAGGAACACTGAGGTTCCTAGGCCAGGGCAGATCCCACACCTGCCTGAAGTGAACCTTGTTTCCTGGCACCTCAATTGTCCAGGGCAGGGAGGGTCCTGGAGAGCTACAGGGACTGCTGTGAGGATGACTTCCACCAAGAGGGATGCCTGATGCCAACCTCTGGGCAAGTCACGTTTGCTGTCCTGTATCTTTCCAGATGAATGTGATGCCAAGCATGGCTTACGGTAGTCTTGTGAGTCAGAACATTTAGTGGAGCCTAAGAAAGCAACCCTCTTGTGGACGCCACAGAATCCAACATCCACACACATACACATACGAGCTCTGTTCACTGAAAAATAATGGCCAAATCGTCGGTAAGGAGGACTCTGAGGACCTGGGTTGTACCCTCTAACTGTAAACTTCCCATTAAAAAGAAACAGCATTTCTTGAAGAAATGACTAATTCCAGGGTGGGCAAGGTAGGCAGAATAGATGGGGAACATAGAAATAAGATTGGTCATGAGTTAGTTGATAATTGTTGAAGTTGGGAGATAGGCACATGGGTATTCTCTGTACTGTTTTTTCTACATGGCTTGTATTTGAGATTTTCCATACTAAAAAGGTTTGGTTTTGTTTTTATTTGTGATACTGGGTATTGAACCTAAGGGCATTCTACTTTTGAGCTATAACCCCAGTCCTTTTTAATTATTATTATTTTTTGCAATACTGGGGATGGAACCCAGGGGCATTGTACCTCCATGATACACCCCCAGCCCTATTTTTTAGTCCTTTTATATTTTGAAACAGGGTCTCACTGAGTTGCAAAGGGCAAAGTAGTTAAGGCTGCCCATGAACCACACCGCAATCCTCTGGTGTAAATTAGCCCGGCTAATTTTTTTACTTTGAAGTAGAGTCTTGCCAAATTTCTGAGGCTGGCCTTGAACCTGTGATCCCCCTACCTCAGTCTCCCAAGTTTAGACATATACCACCATACCTGGCTAAAAAGCTTTAAAAAAAAAAGTCAATCCCTTTTTCATACTGAACTAGTTATCTCTTCCCAAATCTTCATTTAACTTTCTTAGATAAAACCCCAAGTAATAATGCTTTGACTCAAGTTTTCAAGGATTTTCTGTGAAACACAAAGAAATAGGTCCAGAGCTGGAGGCTTTCAAATTATTCATGGCAAAGGTGTATCCTTGTGCTTGAGGGTTGTCAAGAATGTGCATGGAGCACGAGCTCACAGAGAAGCAGATTCTTGCCTGGTATGGTGGCGCACGCTTTTAATCCCAGCATTCGGGAGGTGGAGCCTGGAGGATTGTGGTTCACAGACAGCCTCAGCTACTTAGCGAGGCCCTTCGCAACTCAGTTAGACCCTGTTTCAAATATGAAAAAAATTTAAAAATAGGGCTGGGGGTGTAGCTTGGAGGTATAATAACCCCTGGGTTCCATTCCCATTCCGTAAAAAAAAAAAAAAAAAAAAAAAGAGAGAGAGAGAGAAGCAGATTTTTAACCAGCAGCCTGAAGGGAAAGTCCAGCAACTTGTTACAAAGGAGCATATCTCATGGACAACCATGAGATGCAGGGAGCTGATCTTGCTACTGTGTGACCTTGAACATAGAATTTCACACTTCTAAGCATTGGCTTCCAAGCCAATAAATTAGGGACCATGGCATGTAAAGTTCCCAATTCAATTCCTGGCATGTATATAAAATTTATGCTTACTATAAAATGTTTATGTTACTATAAAATGTTACTTGGGGCCCAGTGTGATAGCACACAACTGTAATCCCAGTACTTGGGGGCTGAGGCAGTACCATAGCAGGTTCGAGGACAGCCTTAACAATCTAGCGAGACTCTCAGCAGCTTAACACGACCCAGTTTACAAACAAAAATAAAAAGGGCTGGGAGAATAGCTTGGAGGTAGAATGTCCCTGGGTTCGATACCCAGTCACACACACACACACACACACACACACACACACACACTTATTTGGCTTACTGCTAACCATGATTTGTAGTTTCACTCTAAGTTTCTGAGGTTCTCTACCCATATTTCCAAATTTAAATCTTGCTAGACAGCAAAATGCTAACAAAAACATCTATAAAACCATATAGTTATTAATACTCTTCCTACACAACTAAAAGAGTTTTTAATTATCTAATCCACTTTACTGTAATTCCATTTTTACTGAGTATAGTTGTCACCACAGCAAAGCAAAGGTTGTGTTCTGTTCCCCCCCACCGCCACTACACAGAGGTTCAGTCTTCCTACAAGTTGAAACACACTGCCACATTTCCCTTAGACTCTTTCTGAAACCAGAATTTCTCAAATCAGCCTAAATGGAAAGTGAGGGGGAAAAAATAACCAACGTCGGTTTTGGGTAACAATTGCCTTAAAATAATGAATTCTTTATCAACTTACAAGAGATATTTCACTTTTAGACCAGTTTCCACAATCTTATAACTATTGTTTTAAAAAATGTATAGCAGCCAGCTGGACGTGGTGGCGCACGCTTGTAATCCCCGCGCTTGGGAGGCTGAGACGGGAGGATCATGCAGATTTGAAGCCAGCCTCAGCTGGCTTAAGAGACCCTGTCTCCAAATAAAATATAAAATAGGTCTGGGAGTGTAGCCCAGAGGTAGAGGGCCCCTGGGTTCCATCCCCAGTACTACCAAAAAAAAAAAAAAAAAAATTATAGCAACCTATGTAATTAATTTGCAATCTCCCAACTTCTCCCCTAGAACCTACATTGATAGAAAATCCAATCGAATTAGCGTTTTCTACTTTATTTTTCTAAACCATCACTATGGGATAAAATGTATTGCATTTTCTCTTCAGTCTCAGAGGAGTCAATGTTGAGTTCATGACATACACAGCTATAGACTATATTCTTAGACGGTACTAAGGAAAGCCCGGCGTGGTGGCGCACGCTTGTAATCCCCGCGCTTGGAGGATCACGGAGGTTCAAAGCCAGCCACTCGCGCTAGCTTAGGAGACCCTGTTTCCAAATAAAAAATGTAAAAATAGGTCTGGGAGTGTAGCCCGGAGGTAGAAGGGCTTCCAGGAACCCCAGTACCACCACCAAAAAAAAAAAAAAAAAAAAAGAAGGTACTAAGGCACAAGTATTATGTGATTATAAATTTTCTGATGCCCACATATCAGCCTCCCACCTCATCATCCTTGCTTACCTACTAACACAGTGATGACCTTGTTGCTGGCATACTGTTCTATCTCCCGCAGCCACTCGGGAAGGCAGCGGAAGGATTCCTCACACGTAATGTCGTAGGTAAGGATCAAGGCATTGGCGCTTCGGTAATAACTCTGGGTGATAGACCGAAATCTCTCCTGACCTGCAGTGTCCCAGATCTGGAGCTGTAAAGGAATAAGAGAAGAATCAGATTGGAGAAGTAGAAAATAAAAGGGCATCTCTTTGCCGGGCATGGTGGCGCACACTTGTAATCCCAGCATTCGGGAGGCTGAGACCTGGAGGATCAGGGTTCGCGGACAGCCTCAGCTACTTAGTGAGGCCCTCTGCAACTCAGTGAGACCCGGTTTCAAAATAAAGAATAAAAAATAGGGCTGGGGGTGTAACTCGGAGGTCAAATGCCCCTGGGTTCCATCCCCAGACCCGAAAAAAAAAAAAAAAAAAAAAGAGCATCTCCTTGCCTTAGCTTGGAAATGGGAACACCTTCACGCAAATAATTTTGTGGTCTTTTTTTCATAAAGAAAGCACTTATGCTGGGCATGGTGGTGCAGGCTTGTAATCCCAGCACTTGGGAGGCTGAGACAGGAGGATCGCACAGGTTGGAAGCCAGCCTCAGCTACTTAGTGAGGCTCTCAGCAACTTAGTGAGACCCTGTTTCCAAATAAAATATAAAATAGGTCTGGGAATGTCGCCCCGAGGTAGAAAGCCCCTGGGTTCCATCCCCAGTAACACACACACACACACACACACACACACACACACACACACACACACACACACACACAGAAAGCATTTATGATTTGTTGTTGTTGTTAAAGGTTTCTGGTTGGGACAAGGGCTTACTTTTGTTTTTCTTTGCTATTAAGAATTCTCTCTTTATTCTTAAAAAAAAAATAGTCATGGTGGTACATGCCTGTAATCCTAGTACTTGGGAGGCTGAGACAGGAGGATTGCAGGTTCAAGACAAGCCTCAGCAATTTAGGAATGTTCCCTCTGCAACTTAAGAGACCTTGTTTCAAAACAGAAAGTAAACACAGCTGGGGGTGTAGCTCAGAGACAGAATGCCTCAGGGTTCCATCTCTAGTAAAATAAATAAGTAAATAATTGAGTAAGTAAATAAATACATGTTATTGGGCAGCCAGGTGTGGTGGTGAATGCCTGATGTCCCAATACCTGGAGGCTGAAGCAGGAGGATCCCAGGTTCAAGATAGGTTTCAGCAACTTAGCAAGGCCCTGAGCAACTTAGTGAGACCCTGATTCAAAATAAAAAAATAAAATAGGGTTGGGGTTCTAACTCAGAGATAGAATGCCCCTGGGTTAAATCCGCAATGCCCTCAAAAAAAGAAAAGAAAAAGAAAGAAAAACATATTAAGCATTAATTATCCTCCAAGCCCTACTGCAAACCTTTTATATGGAGTCACTCAGTCTTTAACAATAATCCTGAATTCGACACTATAATGATACCCCTTTCTCATACAAGAAAACTAAAGCTCAGACAGGTTAATCAACTTGCTTGGTGTCTCATAGACAATTTGACCAGGTATCGTGGCACTTTGAAGCCACTGGTATTTCAGTCAGCAACCAGAGGAGAAAATCCAACCTCACCATCCTTTTCAGCTCAAAATTCTAATGAACATATCAAGGTATTACCTTTGTTGATTAAAAATAGGAACCATACCATGGCAGACAAAACATTTCCATTTATCACATTTAAGCTCTGTGACCTCAACATGTCACTAAATCTCTTGGGGCTTCAGCTGTTTCCTTATAAAATGAGGCTAATAACATGCAACTACCTGCTATAAGTTCACCTTTTCTAAGATCATCTACTAGTTCCAAAGCCTAATTGTGTGTGTGTGTGTGTGTGTGTGTGTGTGTGTGTGTGTGCACGCGCATGCGCGTTGCTGAGGTATTCACCTTCAAGCTACACCCCAGCCCTATTTTATTTAATTTTATTTAGAAACAGGGTCTCTCCATGCTGTCGAGATTCTTACTACTTGCTGAGGTTGTCCTTGAACCTGCAATCCACCAGTCTCAGACTCCCAAGTACTGAGGTATGCACCACGCCTGGACAATGATTTTAATAACAAAGAAGAAGGCAAAATGCTTCCCACATCTCCTTCCTCAACTTCTGTGCATAGAACAGAGCAAGACTGAAAGAGACCAGGTGCTCCAGAGAGACTGCTTGGTGGAGAGCAAATCACAGGGCCTTGAGAATAAGAATATCAGCAAAAGCAGTAATTTCCCTCTGACTGTATACCCAGGTTGAAAGTGTATTCATCTCCTTAGACACGTCACCACTTCTCCAAGGACTGCCTTCCAGAACCTTCCAGTTAGGCAGGGCTTCCGTCCCCCACTCCCCAGTCTCCCTTGCAACACAGCACGACATTCTCCTTCATGGCACCTGACACTCTTGAATAATTTGCTTAATACCTGGCTTCCCCACTTGACTTCATAATGGAGGAGTCAGGGTCTTTTTTACTCACCTACTAGTTCCTGGCAAAGAGTAGATGCTCAAATATTTACTGTCTCATTTAAAAAGACTGGTGGGTGGCTGGTGGTCCCTGTCTCCAGTCAGCAGAACATAGACTCTGATTTAAAGCTGTACTTTATTTCTCTTTAATAATACACAGCAAAGTCTGTGTGCTACAGATTTTTGCTGGGACAAAACCTATTTCTGCTTCAAACCTCAGGGGCATGGTGCCTTAGGCTAGCAGGTGATTGTTGTAAAGCCCCATCGAGCCTTTGAAACACTTGAAAGTAGATTTAGATATTATCAATCATTAGAAATCAGCATGTTCTCAGGACTTGGGGACAGCTTTGAGCATTCAGATACTTCCTAGAATGATGGGGCCTTATCATGATGTATGGGACTTTCTCAGAAGGAGCTGCCTGCCTCTAGCCTAACGTTTTTTATCAAAGCTGTTCATATTCCACTGTCTTTATCACTCAACTTGGTTTCACCATCCTCTACCCAGTAAGAAGTCATTCGCTGCTTTTCAGCATTTATGAGACATTAGTAATATATGCAAGACACTGTCCTAGGCACAAGGAAGATACAAGATGAACAAAACATGATCCCTAATCCCAAAGGGCTCATAGTCTATAAAGAGGCCAAAAGCACCATGTGAAATGCTCTATTAAAGAGGTAACCGGACTCAGTGTCTCCTAATATTAGTCTCATATATTCTCAGTACTTTAGCTGTGAATTTTCTAGCGTCTCTCCTGTCAAGTATAGGGCGACTCCACTGTCTATCTCCTCTCCTCTCCTCTCCTCTCCTCTCCTCTCCTCTCCTCTCCTCTCCTCTCCTCTCCTCTCCTCTCCTCTCCTCTTCTCTCTCCTCTCTCCTCTCTCCTCTTTTCTCCTCTCCCCGTTTGGTACTAGAGGTTGAACCCAGGGGCATTCTACCTCTGAGCTATAACCCTCAGCCATCTTTATTGTGAAATAGGGTCTCACTGAGTTGCTGAGATTCTCATTAAATTGCTGAGGCTAGCTTCCAACCAGTGATCTTCCTGTCTCAGCCTCCCATGTAGTGGGATTATAGGCATGCACCACCGCACCTGTATTAGTCTCGCTTCTTCTTTGCACTATTTAACCTCCACTGCCTCCCTGTCAGAATAACTTATTGTTGTCCCTGGTTTACTAGTCTGTTATCTTGCTAGGCCTGAGTTCTTTGAGTCCCAAGGCTGTCTCTCATTTGACCTCATAGCCTCCAGTGCCTTCCCAAAACAGTATGTGGTGGACATAGTTGAATGATAGCTAACTAAATAATAAAGGATTGCAGAATCACACAAGAAGAATCCATTCATTTTCTTTAAAAGACTCACGGGATATAAAAGGTTTCACAAACTAAACATTATTAGAACCAAATGACAGCAAGTTCCTAGGGGGCAAAGATGCCTTACCTACCACAGTGCTCAGCACAGAACACTATAATACAGATAGATGAACATATGATTGAAGATATGAATAAGTGTACCTACAGAGCAGAGATATATGGCACATCTATTATAGCTCATTTAAGGCTTAAGTTTTGCTTATTACTCATTAATTTGTGATAGACAAAAATCAATCAGTAGGAGAAAATTCTGCATTTTTCCAATTTTTAAAATTGTGCTAAATGATACAGAATTGAAACTTATCGTCTTAACCATTTTTTAAGCGAATAGGTCAGTAGGCTACAAACATTTCAATTCTATTTTCTGCCCGAGGTCACCTTCATGACACAGACCACTTTAAGAAAAGGGCCTCTCCTTCAATCTTGCCTTTAGTGATCTGGCACACAGTTTCAGTAGTGACAAAAATCTAAGACTTTCATCCATGCCTGTAATCCCCATACCTGAGAGGCTGAGGCAGGAGGATTGCAGGTTCGAGGACAGCCTCAGCAAGTAGTGAGACTCTCATCAACTTAGTGAGACCTTTCAAAATAAAAAAAATAATAAGCCAGGTGTGGTGGCACATGCTTCTAATTCCAGTACTTGAGAGGATCACAGGTTCTTGGCCAGCCTCAGCTACTTAGTGAGACCCTGTCTCAAAATGATAGATAAAAAAATAGGGCTGGGAGGGGTAGCTCAGAGGTATAATGCCCCTGGGTTCATCCCCAGTACTGCAAAATGTATTATTATTATTATTAATTATTGCTGGGTTTGTAGGTTGAAGGTAGAATGCCTTCAGTCTAGGAGATATTCTAGAAAGAATGATACTTGTAGGGAAGGCTGAGAGAGCTGATGAAGAATCAGGAAAGAGACCCTGGCTCTTGGTTCTGGTTCTAGTCTGGTCCTGCCTCTTGGTTGGTGGGTATATGGTGCAGACTGTCAGTGGATTCTTTCCTCTGTATAAGACTCTGAGGAAGCTGCACAGGGCTAACAAATAGACACTTAAAGCTGGGGTGGTGGCGCACGCTTGTAATCCCCGCGCTTGGGAGGCTGAGACAGGAGGATCGCACAGGTTCGAAGCCAGCCTCAGCTACTTAGTGAGGCTCTCAGCAACTTAGTGAGACCCTGTTTCCAAATAAAGTATAAAAAAGGTCTGGGAGTACAGCCCGGAGGTAGAAAAGCCCCTGGGTTCGACCCCTCAGTACCACACACACACAAAAAAAAGACACTTAAAAATCACCAAGAAGAGGTAGTCAGTAAATGTCAACAAGTATGACAATAAAATAACCACTGTGCCCTTAGTGATGCCTGGGCAGCTCTGGCCTCTTCTGATAAAGGGCTGAAGAAGTTTCTCCTATGCCCACACACTAATGAAGCTTTTTGATTAATATGGTTGTAGATAGCCATAGGCAGATCAATTTACCCCGGATTTGGGGGGCTGGCCAACTCTCATTTTTTATAAAGTTCCAGAAACCTGAAGAGGTGTATTGGGGATGAGAACTGTGTTATGAATACCAGGATGAGTAAGACACAAACCTTGCTCTTGGGGAGCCTGTGGTCTTGTGGTGGAGCCGAATGCCATCAAAGAGGAATTCCAGCAGTGTAATAAGCACTTACAAATGAGGATACAGTTTTCAGAAAGTAGAATAAATGGAATACCTATGTCTAGGGATTTGAGAGAGAAAAATAAGCCTGTTCTTTAATCGTGGGAGCCATTTTTATTTGCTCTATTCCCAGACAGTAGCTGGCATATGGTAGGTACTAACATTTCTGGTCAAACAAATGAACTCACATACATAAATGGGAAACCAGACATCTGTAAGTAGAATGCATGAAATAGTACTTATTCTCCCCAAAAGGTCAGCAACCACCTCACCTCTGCTGGGGCAGTGGAAAGCTACAAAAGGCTGCACCAATGTCCCTTAAGCACATGCCTGTCTGCTTCCTGTCCCCTCACCCTAGCTCCTCCTCATCCCAAACACGCTATTTTTCTGACCTTCTGGCTGGTATTTATGTGGAATCCTGACTCCACCTTTCCCTTCCAGTGCCTCCAGCTCTCTGTTCACTACTGTACTTGGTTGTGGATGTCTCTGCAGTAAGGAAACCACTCAGGAGCCTTGTCCTAATGCTTCTTTGTGATGTCAAGTGTTTAGGAAATGCTGCAAAAAACATCACGGAGCTTCTCTGTTCTTCCAAAGAACTCAAAAGGAGTGCAGGTGTATATGGGAGGAGGGTGCAAATAACATGGACCCAAACTGGAGATGCTCAGGTTGGGATCTAGCTAGACTCTGATGCCAGTTTTCATTGTGCTGCTGATGTTTGGGTTAAGACTTCTTCCCATGGGGCTCAGCTCTGAAAGCTCCAACAGTAGAACTTCACTGAGTGGTGGGTGAAATGCAGTGTCAGTGATCAGTATCTTCACTCCACGTCACACTGTGTTTCTTTCCATCACCTTCCTCCTTTCCTTGCTCCAGGGTGATAACCTGCTATGACTTCACTCCCCTCTCATCTCACAGCAGAGGAGATCCCAGGCAGGCACAGGGCATACTGGTTTGCAAAAAAGGTTCGAGTCCTGCCTAGCACCTTTCCTGACTATGAAGCCATGAATAAGTAAATCGCTTAACCTTTGAGAAGCCTTAAACAAGGCTAATATCACTTACCTCCCAGGATTTATATAAAGATTAAGGTAGCTATAAAATACATGTAAAATGGGGCACATACTTTTAATCCCAGTTCTTGGGAGGCTGAGACAGGAGGATTACAGGTTTGTGGATAGCCTCCACAACTTAATGAGACCCTGTTTCAAAATAAAAGAATAAAATAGGGATTGGGGTATACCTCAGATCTACAATGCCCCTCACTTCCATCCCCAGTACCATATACACATACTATAGATAGATAGATAGATAGATAGATAGATACACACATATACATGTATGTATGTATAGATGTATACATATATGTTATATTATGTATCATATAATATATAAATATATACACATACACACACACACAAACACACACATACACACACACACATATGAAAAAACACCCAGCAGGGTCACTGATACATAGTAAAAACTGAATAAACACTATCTCCTTTGTCCTATTATTAAACATAACACACTTCTTTCAGGTGCCAAGCCATGCAGAAGCCACCACGTAGGGGTCAGGCTAGATATCATGAACCCTCTCTTGAACCCCTCATGTATTATTTCTCTCTTACTAAGAATGATGGCATTGTGGGAGACAGGATAGTGTGTGTGTGTGTGTGTGTATGTATTTGTGTAGTATTGGGGATGTAACCCAGGGCCATTCTACCTCTGAGCTACACCCCCCAGCCCTATTTTATTTTTCCATTTTGAAACAGGGCCTCACTAAGTTTCTGAGGCTGGCTGTGAACTTGTGCTCCTCCTGTCTCAGTCTCCCAAGTACTGGGATTATAGGCGTGCACCACTGTGCATAGCTCAGGATCATTTTAATAAGTGATTTATATGACTTAATTATCTAAAATGAAATGTGGCGATTGGGAAGCTTTTTATGGGGCTGTTGTTTAGAGGAGGGTGCAATGCTTACTGGCCCATCTCAGCAGATGCAAAAAAGATATTTCTTCCATATTTTTATATGACCTCTGACCTGACAGTAGACAAGACAAACTTGCTTTGGTCCTTCTTTCTCTGTCTTCCTATTCATAAACATATCCCAAATCCCTTCCTGCCCCCATAAGAGAACTAGAAATAAAAAGTTACAACTGAGTATACTGTTTTTGCTGAGGGTTTCAATTGGGAGATTTAATAAATAGGATGAAAACATGGTTACACTTCCCCTAAACTCACACAGAGCGCTCAGGAGACTTACTCAACATTTACCAAGTCTTACCTTTACTTTTTCACCATTAATCTCCACTGTTTTAATCATAAAATCAACTCCAATTGTGGCTCCTTGACCTGGAGGGAAAAGACCCTAGAAAGAAATAATGGAAATAACAGTTATGTACATCTTTCAAGTAAATGGAATTCTGTACCCTCCTTTCCACCTACATCGGGCCCTTCTTTGACTGAGTTATCTAGTAGAAAAGAGAACTCTGGCTACTTTCATAAAAGCCCTATTTAATTTAATGTTTTTGTTATTGGTTGTTTGGAGGGCTTTTTGGGGGGACACTGGGGACTGAACCCAGGGGCATTCTACTTTCAAGCTACACCTCCAGCCATTTTTATATTTTTATTTTGAAACGAGGTCTCACTAAGTTGCTAAGTGTCTCACTAAATTGCTGAGACTGGCCTCGAACCTTAGATCTTTCTGTCTCAGTCTCCCAAGTACTGAGATATCAAGCATGTGCCACCATGCCTGGCTTAATATAATGTTGTATATATGTTTTGAGAGAAAGAGAAAGGAGGGAGAAGGTGGTCGGGAGAATTTGTGAGAGAAGCCAAAAGAGAAATTGGGACAAAGAAAAGGAGAGGATAACAGAGAGTAAGAGGAGAGGATCGGTAAAGGACAGAGGATGGGGGGCTGTTTTCAAATAAGAAACAGAAAAATCAGACACAAGGAATCATAGCAATGAGATCATGGTTATTAGGGGGAAATGAATAAGTGCTCTAAGAAGGTAAAATCAAGGAAGCTTAAAACTGGTTATCAGTCCTGACCACAGGCAGCCAAGGGGGCAGCCAACAAATATGAAAAACTGAGAACTCAGCATAAGAAACATGAGCAAGACAGTGAGGCTTTGAATTTTCTTCCACCCTGAAGGTGATCACCACCCTCCATAGCACAATGTGCCATATGCCTGAAATTACAGGAGTTCAAGTCCAATGGCACGGGAAGACACCTAAGGAGACATCAGGGAGACAGTGGAGCAGAAATAGCCTGAAAGCTGGACATGGTGGCACACGCTTGTCATCCCAGCATTTGGGAGGCTGAGACAGGAAGATTACAGGTTTGCGGCCAGCCTCATATCTTTAGTGAGGTCCTCTGCAACTTAGTGAGACCCTGTTTCAAAATAAAAAATAAAAAATAGGGCTGGGAGTGTAGCTCAGAGGCAGAATGTCCCTGAGATCAATCCCCAGTACTGCAAAAAGAAAAAGAAAAAAGAAAAAGAAAGAAAGGAAAGAAAGAAAGAAAGAAAGAAAGAAAAGAAAAGAAAAAAAAAAGAAACAGCCTTAAACCGGGAGGTGGCAGACTTAGGATCTCTGGACCTCAAATCCAATGAGATTCAGGTTGAGGTAGGCTATAAGAAAAAAAAGCTTTACCTCAAACTGGAAATGTAGCAGTTTCCAGAAAGACAGGACATTAGCAAAATTAGGTATATAATATAATTTACTGTGCATAATATTTCCCGTAAACTTAGAGGAAGTGAAGAGTAGCAAGGAATTCTATTAGGAAAGAACTTTTTACCTAGACTCTCTTCACTCATATTCCAGAATTTCCAGAAATTAAAGTAAAATGGTCTTTATTAGCTCTGGCATCTAAGACTGGGGCATCTGTAATTAAGTCCTTTCCCTAACAAGAGAGTTCCTTAATTAAAATTTGAACTTAAAAAGCTGAGCTTCAAACCAAAAGAAAATGTTCCACTGTGTATCTGCAAAAGATGTAAATATAAACATTCAGAACTTTACTTACAAATATTGAATCAATTTTCTTCTCTTTTGGCTTGGCTCAGATACAAGGCTGCCAAGCTTCAAGTTTATAGCTCCAGCTGTTTTTCAGCCTAACAAGTGCCAAAAAAATAAAACAAATCCTTCCCGATATCTCCTCCATCATTTTGTTCCCCGGGCCTTTATGCCTCAAGAACAGCTGAATCCAATTCGTTTTAACTGCTTATTAAATAACAGAAACAAACATAATCCTGTCTATGAAATATGAACTTTGGGGAGAGCTGAAGAGCTGGGGAGGGTAAAAAGTAGTCAGCAAAGAAAAACAAGAAGAATGTGCTTGTTGGTAAAAAAAAAAAAAAAAAAAAAAAAAAAAGACGGTTCAAAAAGAGAAACATTTTCACCTTGAATTGACAGCATTGTGTTTTTAAAGAGAAGACATGAGTTCTAATCCTAGCCTTGCTACCTATATGACATGAGCTCCCAAGCCCGGTATTCAGTCCCTCCAGATCTGAGCTTCTCATTTGTAAAATAGTTATCTCTCAGTAACAATTATCTTTCAGTAAGGAGACAAGGGCAAGGAAACTTTTGATAAAAGGACTTGAAAGTTTCTCTACATCACTGCAGTTTCACAGACTTGTCCTTCTTTCAAAAGCAGAAAAGACTACTAATGTTAGATGGAAGTCAAACCAGTTGGAGTTTCCAATATATCGTGGTGGCTGACAGAGCCCCAGATGCCTGTTAGATTTTGCTTTTGACTTGACCAAGCCAAGGCTTAGTAAAAATCACGAGTTCTTTTCTGCGTTCTCTTATCTTGTGAAAAACCCTGACATTTCCAAAGTGACCCTGGGCCTTAAAACTGGTTTTTAGCCAATCTGCTTCTCTAGTTTTCCACAGACCCACAGACTGTCAGAGTTTAAGGGGCCTAGGGGCTTGCCAGGCTCTTAACATTCAGCAGAGAGGCCGGTGACGGGGAGGAATCTTACCCAATCCCCCAGAGCAAGCCAGGGGTAGAGCCAAGAAGAGAAACAGTGTCTTAACTCTTTCTTTTTCTTTTTCTTTTTTTCTTTCTTTTTTTGTATTGGGAATTAAAACCAGGGACATTCTACTTCTTAGCTACATTCCTCAGTTCTTTATATATTTTTAAGTATTCAAACAGGGTTTTGCTAAGTTGCTAAAGGCCCTGCTAGATGGTTGAGGCTAGCCCCAAACCTGTGATCCTCCTGTCGGAGTCTCCCAAGTAGTGGCACGCCACCATGACTGGCTTGTGTCTCAACACCTGGGCTAGTGCTCTTTCACAAGTTGCTCTACACCTTAGATCTAATCTCAACCTTCCCAATGAGCACTTTATGAAACTACAAGCTATATGCCTGGTGGTTAAGAAAGGGACATCATTCATATTTTTCAAAGGAAAATACAAAAGGTGGTCTACTTCAGAATGATTTCTCACTAATTTCCATATTATATCAAGCTGTGATCTTGGCCATTGATTCTCAAGAGGGTTTCCCGAAGGAAACTTGTACTGAAGTCACTTGATAAGGATTCAACCCAAAAAGGACAATTAATTCAGTTCAGGTAGTTCTCCACTGTCCTTACTTCATTCCCATTGATGAGGTTTAGCAAGTCAGACTATTTGGTTCTAAACCAAAATGATTCACTCGGTTTCCTAGGAGGATATGAGTGGGCATAGAGAGAGAGTTTGAGGTTAATGTATTAGAGGTTAATTTAAAAAATAAAAGTTTCGCTGGGCGTGGTGGCACACGCTTGTAATCCCCGTGCTTGGGAGGCTGAGACAGGAGGATCGTATGGGTTCGAAGCCAGCCTCAGCTACTTAGTGAGGCTCTCAGCAACTTAGTGAGACCCTATTTCCAAATAAAATATAAAAAAGGTCTGGGAGTATAGACCGGAGGTAGAACGTCTCTGGGTTCCACCTCCAGTACCACCAAAAAAAAAAAAGAAAAGAAAGAATAGTTTCAGTTTGATGTCCCAATTAATTTATTCCCACCTTTGGATTATTAAGAACTATTTTTAATAATCTATTTTTTGTACCGAGGATTAAGCCCAGGGGCATTCTATCTCTGGGCTACACCCCTAGCCCTTTTTATTTTTTATTTTTTTTTATTTTATTTTTTGTGCGGGTCTGGGAATGGAACCCAGGGGCATATAACCTCCAAGCTACACCCCCTGCCCTATTTTTTTTTTTTTATTCTTTATTTTGAAACCGGGTCTCACTGAGTTGCAGAGGCCCTCACTAAAGTAGCTAAGGCTGTCCAGGAACCACAATTCTCTGGGCTCAGTCTTCCAAATGCTGGGATTACAGCTCCTTTTTAAATTTTGAAACTGAGTCTTGCTAAATTGCTGAAGCTAGCCGTGAACCTGCAATCCTCCTGTCTCACCCTCCCACGTACTGGGAATACAGGCATATGCCACCATGCCTGGCTTAATCTATTTTTGATATTACACACTGAAAACAAATCATTTGCCCCTTTCATAAAAGGAAGAAAGAAGAGATGTGGGAGAGTTGATGTTGATTCCCAGAACCCTGCTCCCTTGAGGCGCTTTGGAAAGCCTCTAGGATACAAAGATGATGCAGCTTTCTAAGGGTGTGCTGAAACACCCAGCCGAGTGCTGGCACTGGGACCAGCTGTCCATCCCATCAGACTCCCTTGAGACAGCAAGACCCACAAGCCCACACCTGGGCTTCCGAGTTCTCTTACCTGAGTGAACCGTCGGACTAGGCACGTCTTCCCCACGCCGGCGTTGCCAATTAAAACAATTTTAAACAGGAAATCATAATCTTCCATACTCATTTACACAGCTGCAAGGCAAACAGGCAAGAGTGTGAGGGGCCGGGTCAGACTTGCCCACAGAACTCAAGCTGCAGGAGCCCTGTCTCCTCGGGAACAACAGGTCTGACGCACTTGGAGAGCAATTTAAGGCTCCCCTCTCGTGACCCTGCCAATGGGAGAGGAAAGCAGGTGCTTGGTCACAGACGGACTTCATTCCTCCCCGCCACATCAGGCCACAGAAAGCAAACAGATGTCCTTTCACCTGGTGACCTTTATTCCTCCAAGCAGTCAGATCACATGGTCCCCAAGTGATAAGATCTGTTTTCTCTGAGTACTGAAAAAAGATTGATTACCAGGTGAGTGGGATGACAGAGAAACAGGGACAAAGGAGAGCTCATCCCAAGCTTATGGGCTGCACATGCCTTTGGGAAGATTTAGCTAGTAGGAGGCTGCAAGGAAGGAACTATGAAATGCCCTTTTAGTCTCCTGCAAGTCTTGGGGGTCTTGGCGGGAGTTGCGGTCCCCTTGCTCTCGTACCCCTACCTCACCCCATATATTTCCTGCCAGCCATGCAGACGCTAAAGAGCCTCCCAAAGTGCCCTTTTCCCCATTCATCTGGGTTTGGTATATATATCATGTTCCTCTGACTGGGATGTCCTCCCTCCCACTCTCTCTGCATCATGAAGTCCTTCAAGGCCCCAAACAAATGTCTCTTTCTCTGGGGTTTTTTGTTTTTGTTTTTGTTTTGCTGATCTTCCTCAAATAAAGCAAAACACACCTGCCATTCCCCTGTCCTAAAATTCCACTTGCTGTATCTATTTATTTATTCAAATGTCGGTCTCATCCTTGAGGAAAGGAATTAATGTCTTTCAACTCTATGTTCCTAGCTTCTGGGGCCAAGTCATACTCAGTAAATGCCTACATTAGAGAAAAGAATTAATAGATGGACATACTACTTAGGTGTGGGCCTTAGTTTCTCCAATCATGATGAAAAGAGTGCTATATGCTCTATCTGCCTCAGAGGACTATTGTGAAGATTTAAAACACAGCCTGTCAAAGAGCTTTAGTACCCTATCCTGGTGAAAGCAACCATTATCCATTGAAAGCTTACTGTAGTACTCTGCTATCACCTGGGAGAGGAGACATAGTCTGCCCACAAGACCAATGGGAGCAAAGTTAACAAACAATAAAAAAAAAAATTTAAGTCATAGGCAGAACAGACCTAGTAGACTCTGGAGGGAGAAGAAAAGGAAGTTGGTAACCCCTGGATGAAGAGAGAGCTTGGGAGAGTTAGAGAAGCCACAGGGCACTCCTGCCAGCAGTTCCAAAGCTCCCATGGCTGCAGGCTTATGGTGCAAAGCCCAACGTGCAGAACCTGTCAAGTGACTGGGAAAGAAAATCCTCAGCCTGCAAACGTGATTTCCATGTGGATTTCAACTAGCCCTTGGAAAAATGACTGATATGGAAGCCAACATAGCTCACAGAGTTGTGTCTCAGATCACTGAGACTGTAAAGGAAAAGCATTTCTTTCTAATAATAATCTTGGCCCACTGTGGCCGCTGTGAGGTCTCACTGGGAAGCTTGCCTGGAGGGGGTCAAGAACAAAGGACTCCAGAAAGGTAGCAAGAAGCCTCTAGCCATCCCCCTGCCCCAGCCCCATAAATTAACCTGCTCTGGATCAGATGGCAAACCCACCAATCAGAGAAATACACAACTGCTTTGCTCTCCCACCCATCCTAACTCCCATAAAAAGCCCCTAGTTTGTAAGGAAGGGGCTCCTGACTCTTGAGAACTCTCTCTTCTGGTCAGTTGCCTCCTCCCCAGTTTTTTTTTTTTTTTTTTTTTTTTTTTTTTTTGTGGTACTGGGGTTCCTGGAAGCCCTTCTACCTCCGGGCTACACTCCCAGACCTATTTTTACATTTTTATTTGGAAACAGGGTCTCCTAAGCCAGCATGCGCGGCTGGCTTCGAAACTGCGTGATCCTCCTGTCTCTGCCTCCCAAGTGCGGGAATTACAAGCGTGCGCCACCACGCCCGGCGCCTCCTCCCCAGTTTTAAAAGGGGTTCTTTTTTTTTTTTTTACTTTTTTGGAACCGGGGATCGAACCCAGAGCGCCACACCTGCAAAGCAGGCGCTTTGCCACTGAGCTACATCCCGGCCCTCCTCCCCATTTTTATTCCAGAATAAAATCTGTTCCTGCTGTCGAGCTATGCTCTTTGACCCCAAATTTCCCAAGACCCTGACTTCTCAACTCCTAGCTAACTCCTTCTCCTCCTTAGATCTCAGCTGAAATATCCTTTTCTCTGGTATGCCCCCTGCTGAATGCGCCCATAACACCCCCCCCCTTCATCAAGGCAATGGAGTGTGTATATGAGACTTGAGCCCAACTCCTCCAAAATCACCTTCATCATCCTCATCATCTCAGTCTAAATACCAGCCACTCATTTAATCTCAAACAACGATGGGGTGGACACAGTTGGCCTTTTGAACTTGACAGATGAGGATACTGAGGCACAAGAGAAATTTAAAAAGAAGGTGTTAAGTTTCTATGGCTGATAACTAGTGAAGCTGAGTGTGGAACCCAGATCACCTGTCCCCAGCACCCACCTCCGTGAACCATTCCTTGACAGCGCCTTTCAATGATGCCTGGCTCAAAGTAAGACCTCAAGAAAGATGTGATGAACTGAATGACAAAGGAACTACTCAGTAAATGGGACTTCCCTTCTTTCTCCCCTCTGGCTTCTGATCCAAAACTCTCTCTACCACAGTATCTATAGTGGTTTACATAAGAATCAAAGTCGAACGCTTGATAAAGCTCAGGTACATGTGCATCAATCAAAACTCACTGTGAAATAGGCACAGGATAGCAGGCAGCCCAGCTGTGTGGACCAGAACTCATACCTTTCCTAAGCCAAGAAGCAACAGGAAACACAGGACCAGGCTGCATTCTTTTCCTGCACTTAGATTGTTTGACACATTTATTTCTACACCTTTGTCCGATGTCAAAGAAGTCCAGAGAAGAATGTCCAAAAATAAAAACCTGAGAAACAGGGATCCTAAGAGGTTATCAGTGCCTCAATTATGGACCTTTATGAAAAGAAGGAGAAAGAGAGGCTCTGTCAGAGTCAACACTGTCTCACATTGTCACCACCCGGAGCAAGCCACAGGAAAAAAAAAAGACATTTTCCCTTTCTGTGAGAAATTTCCTTTCATGCTTTGTTGACTTTTTTTTTTTCTTTGTGCTGGGGATTGAACCCAGAGCCTCGTGTGCAGGCTAAGCATGTGCACTACCACTGAGCTACGTTCCCAGATCTTAATAAACTTCTGGAGAAAATATATTTGGTCTCTTTAAAACTTGCCAGCTCTCTGTGGCTAAGGATGGACTATAAACTCCAGGTTATCCACTGTGGTTACTGTTCTGTTTCTAATAGAAAACACATGATGAATGAAAAGCTCATAGATTCTCGGTAAATACGATACTTTGAGGAAGCCCTTTGCTTGGTCCATAACATAATGGTCCAGGCATTACCAATCACTATGTGATGAGAAAGTACTCGAGGAGTGGGAGACCCATTCATTAAGAAGCAGACTACCATGTTACACTCAGCCCTACACTGAAAAATCACACTTTATCTTCAGAATAAACACCCTGCAAGATGTGCTGCTGGCCAAACACTGCTCTAGGGATTTTCCATTCTATACTCTAAATAATAACAAACACTAAGCGCTGGCTCTGAATTGGGTATTCCTAAATGAGCATTTACTCACTGAATCCTCACAACAACCCTATGATGTAGGTACTCTTATTACCATCTCTAACATACTGATGAAAAACTGTGGCACAGAGGGGTTATCCCAAAGTCATAGCTAATTAGTCTCAGGACCAAGATATAATACCAGGTCCATCAGATTCCAGAGCTTCTGAAAAGGATGCTGTCTCCTGTCTTGTGACTGATAATGAATGCCACTGTATCTATCATGAGGGCTGGAGGCTCAGCTGAATGAAGCCACAGGCCCCTGTATACTTCAGTGTTCTAGAAGCCCTCGCTCTGAAAGCATCTTGCCCACATCACTGGGACCACGGGCTGGTTTCAGATCATACGGTGCTCCTCACTGTGTGCCCAGCCAGGGTCCCTCTAAGGAACTACACTCAGGCTTTTCCCTTGAATTCCACTCCATTCAGACATCAATTTGTTCATGCAACTAAGTACTAGGCACAAGGGAATAAACAAGAACACTACTCAGATGAACAAATAAAACCCCCAATATTGCCATCACCACCATAGCTCTAAGTAAATAATGAATCCACGCATGAGATTCAAAAAGAAAAAAAAATAGATGGGAGAAAATGAGCTTCAGAAGAACACAGAAAATGAAACCTAGTCTGAAAAGCTTAAAAGGAAGAAAATCATTCTAAGCAACGTGAATTTGGCTACACAAACCTTTTTTTTTTTTTTTTTTTCCCCAGTACTGGGGATGGAACCCAGGGGCATTCTACCTTTGAGCTACACCACCAGCCCTCTTTTTCATTCTTTATTTTGAAATAGGGTCTTCAAAAGGGCCTCACTAAGTAGCTGAGGCTGGCCTCGAACCACGATCCTCCCATCTCAGCTTCCCAAATGCTGGGATTACAAGCGTGCACCACCACGCCCCAGCTCACAAACCATTTTTAAAAGTGGCCTTAGGCTGGCGTGGTGGCGCCTGCTTGTAATCTCCACGCTTGGGAGGCTGAGACAGGAGGATCGCACGGGTTCGAAGCCAGCCTCAGCTACTTAGTGAGGCTCTCAGCAACCTAGTGAGACCCTGTTTCCAAACAAAATATAAAAAAGGCCTGGGAGTATAGCCCAGAGGTAGAAAGCCTCTGGGTTACACCCCCAGTACCACCAAAAAAAATTAAAAAATAATAAAATAAAATAAATAAAAGGGATTTTTTAAAAAGTGGCCTTAGGAAATCAATAACTGAGTTGGGTTTGGTGGCACATACCTGTAATCCCAGCAACTGAGGAGGCTGAGACAGGAAAACCACAAATTCAAGGCCAGCCTGGGAAACTTTGTGAAACACTATCTCAAAAATAAAAAATGAAAAGAGTTGGGGGTATAGCTCAGTGGTAGGGCACTCCTGGGTTCAATCCTCAGTACTGGGTGGGGGCGGGGGAGAAGACAGGTAAGAAACCAGCAACTGTGTCCACTGTTGCATGTCTGGGTGTTTTCCTCCTGACATTTTGGATCTCAGTGTAATAGGTAAGACAAGGCCCGATCCCCTTCCCCATTCTCAAATGCCAAAGCCCTACCTAAAAATACTGTTCAAAAACCATGTGTCTCAGGAGACTCTTTTCTCTTCCAGGGCCTTAACATGGTCTGAAGGTGAGGTAGGTGGGGAACGTGCCCACGGGCCCTTCCCACGACAGCGGGTAGCATCATTCTCTCATGCCAGGGAGGCCGCAATAATGAAGAGGAAGCCACTTCTGTTAAAAGAGAAGTGTAAAGTTTCTTACCCATAAAATGGGGATAACATGAGAACTTAGATCACTGAGTTGCTTGAGAGGCAAATGAGATACCTGGAAAAGTGCCCCTATAAAAATACTATAATCAAATGATTTTTTAAAATTCTTCTAACAAGCCATTTATACCCACTGCAGAAAATATAGACAAGCAAAAATGAAAAGAAAATCATCTATAATCTCTTTCCCTACCCACATCTCCCTCTGGATATAATTATAGTTAACATTTTGATATACCTTCTGCTAGTCTTTTTATTTATATACCCTTATGTCTGTATATATTTTATTATAAACTTATGGATTTAAAAAACAGAAACAGTATTACAGCATTATGTAAAGTTTTGTTGCTATTGTTGTTGTTATTTTCTGTAGAATGTTATTTCACCAAAACCCCAAATTATAACTTATGGTCTGCAAATAGAATGATTCCCAGAGAGCCTCAGCATTCACTCGCCATTTGCTTCTACAACCCTAAATACTCAAGAAGGGAGGGTTTGCCAGGTGTGGTGGCACACACTTGTAATCCCAGCATTCGGGAGGCTGACACCGGATGATCACTGTTCACGGACAGCCTCAGCTACTTAGTGAGGCCCTCTGCAACCCAGTGAGACCCGGTTTCAAAATAAAACATAGGGCAGGGGGTGTAGCTCAGAGGAGGTCGAATGCCCCTGGGTTCCATCCCCAGATCCGCAAAAAAAAAAAGGGGGGGGGTTGCAGAGGCTAAATTCATAGTGACACATTTTGGGAAATACCAAGTACTATCCAATTCTAGATATTTAAAATGTTCTGAAATTTCCCACAGAAAAGTAAACTGTCTAGGTTTGTTTCACCTAGGATTTACCAAGCATAATTTTAGTTGAGAATTCTTTTCATATATAACACCCTCCAGCATATCTTGCTACTAAGGCTCCATGAAACATGAGTGTGGTAAATGCTACTTTTATGGTACTTGAAACCAGGGCTGCCCAGGTAGCGTTTTCCAAGGAAGTCAGGATACCACTTAAATTTCAATTTTCAGATAGCAATAAATAAATATTAATATTTGTTTCAAATATTGCATAAGACAAATGAAAACTTTTTTGCTGTTGCTTTTTTTGGTACTGGAAGTTGAACCCAGAAGCATTGCATTTCTGAAGTATACCCAGCCCCCCTTTTTTTGCAGTACTGGGATTTAAACCCAGGAGTGTTCTACTTCTGAGCTATACTCCCAACCCTCTTTGTTATCTTTTATTTTGAAAAAGGGTCTCACTAAGTTGTAGAGATCCTCACAAAGTAGCTGAAGCTGGCCATGAACTTGGGATCTTCCTGTCTTATCCTCCGAAGTACTAGGATTATAAACGTGAGCCACCATGCCTGGCTACACCCAGCCCTTTTTATTTTATTTTATTTTATTTACTTATTTTTGTGGTGCTGGGGATTGAACATAGGGACATTCTACCTCTGAGTTAGGCCCTCACGCTTTTTATTTTTTGTTTTGAAATAGGGTCTCACTAGATTGCTAAGTGTCTCACTAAGTTGCTGAATCTGTCCTTGAAACTGTGGGTCTCCTGTCTCAGCCCCCCAAGTACTGGGATCACAGATGTGTGCCACCACACCCAGCTCAGCCCTTTTTATTTTGAAAAAAGGGTCTTACCAAGGTACTGAGGATCTTGCTAAGTTGCTGGTGATGGCCTCAAACTTGTGATCCTCCTGTTTCAACCTCCCAAGTATTGGGATTACAGATGTGTGCCTTTGTACCTGACAAAATGAATAACTTATTTTAAGATATAAGTGTGACCCAAATATTACATGGGGCACACACTAAAAATATTGATTTGAAATTCAAAATAGACTATGCAATTTATATTTTATTTGGCAACTCTATCTAGGGGATTTTGTTTTTTTGTTTGTTTGTTTGCAGGTTTGGGGATGGAACCCAGGGGCATTTGACCTCCGAGATACAGCCCCTGCCCTATTTTTTATTCTTTATTTTGAAACTGGGTCTCACTGAGTTGCGGAGGGCCTCACTAAGTAGCTGAGGCTGTCCGTGAACTGCGATCCTCCTGTCTCAGCCTCCCAAATGCTGGGATTACAAGCAAGCGCCACCGAGCCCGGCTCAACCTAGCAGAATTTTGAGTAGTTAAGTCATAGCAGAAAAAGGCCCAAAGCACAATGCCTGGCCCATGAAGAAGATGTGGAAGAAGATGGGGAGGGCAAGAGAAATAAGATACCTCTGATAATCCAAAACAAGCAAATCGTCTAGGAAGCATTACTAGACTAGAGTTCTTTAGAACATGAGGTCTGCCGTGGGCCGCTCCCTCCTGGACAAGCCCAGGGCACTGTGGGCCTTCATCCAGCCACACCTGGCATGTGTGTCTGCCTGGTGAGGATGGCTGTGCTCTGCATGTCCATCACCCCTCCTGTCCTCACGGACAGGACTATACTTCAGCGAGACACTCATCTCTGCACACTCCATTGCTGTGTTCAATTAGTATATGCTGAACTGAAAGCCTTTGATGCATCCTTCATTCTAACAAGGTTCTGTCCCGGGAAGCTCATTATTGCTTAATTACTAGGAGGCAATTACTAACCATTACTATAATCAACTGCTGCTACTCACTTGCTTTACATCAGCGGCTAATTTCATGTTATTGCAAGTTAATTATTCTCCTTGGACACAGATGTCAAACACCCACCTGTCCTGTGCTGAGGCTGTTCCTCGTTCACCGGGCCATAAACTCCAACATTTCGTTATAGACTCTTTACAGATTACAAATGCTTTTATACATATCATCTAATCCTTCCAACAACCTCTTGAGCTACTTTTTATTCATTATATAGGTGAGGAAACCACAGGTTTAGGTTGACTCCCTGTCACACACTAGTGAGTTGCAAGGTGACTATCTTGGCCACTGATAATTTCTTTTTGCCAGAACCCATGATGTTTTCCCAGGTTCCTGGGTATTTGGATCATGGTTGGAACACAGTGTACCAGAAACAGTGCTAAATCTGCCGGGCGTGGTGGCGCACGCTTGTAATCCCCGCACTTGGGAGGCAGAGACAGGAGGATCGCGCAGGGTTCAAAGCCAGCCGCGCTGGCTTAATAAGAGACCCTGTTTCCAAATAAAAATATAAAATAGGTCTGGGAGTGTAGCCCAGAGGTATAAGGGCTTCCAGGAACCCCAGTACCACCAAAAAAAAAAAAAAAAAAGGAAAAAAAAAGGAAGAAACAGTGCTAATCTTTTCTTTTCTTTTCTTTTCTTTTTTGGTACTGAGGATTAAACCTAGGAGCATTCTACCTTCAAGCTTCACCTCAATACTTTTCACTTTTTATTTTGAAAACAGGGTCTTGCTAAATTGCTCAAATTAGTCTTCCTAAACTGTTGAGGCTGGCTTCGAACCCACAATCCTCCTGTCTCAGCCTCCCAAGTACTGAGATTACAGGTGTGTGGCACTACACACAGTTTGTTTAATACTTTTACCTTTTCAGTAGCCTAGTAGAAGCATTATTTCCATTACATTGATAGAAAACTGAAGTTCAAAGAGGTTCATTTGTTCAACAGTCATACCGCTAATGAGTAAAAGTGCCTGTATTCAAGACCCAGTTCTTTTTGGAAAGAAATCAAGTTGAAGCTATATCTCACTTTTATTTGTTTGTTCGTTGGTTGTTTGTTTGTTTGGTTGGTTGGTACTGTGCACTGAAAAGAATTGAACCCATAAGCATTCTACCTCTGAGATACCTGCCTCCCATCTTCAGTCCAGCCCTGTTTTATTTTTTTATTTTGAAACAGGGTTTCACTAAGTTGCAGAGGCTGTCACTGAACCTGCAATTCTTCTATCTTAGCCTCTCAAGTACTGGGATTACAATCATGAGCCACAAAGCCCAGTTTATCTCACTCTTTATACTAAAATAAACTCTAGATAAATTTTAGGGTGAATCTGAAAGAAAAAAGAAGAAACATAAAAATGCTAGAAGAAAGCATGATAAATACATAATATCTTAAAGTAAGGAAGGTTAAGTAAAAACTCAAAATCAAGGCTAAAATATAAAATAAGATTAACAAATATGACTAATTCTTTTTGTGTGTGTGTGGTACTGGGGTGGAACCCAGGGGCTTTCTACCTCCGGGCTATACTCCCAGACCTATTTTATACTTATTTGGAAACAGGGTCTCACTAAGTTGCTGAGAGCCTCACTAAGTAGCTGAGGCTGGCTTCGAAACTGTGTGATCCTCCTGTCCCAGCCTCCTAAACTCTGGGATTACAAGTGTGTGCCACCACGCCCGGCTTTGACTAATTCTTTAAAAGAAATCTGCATGACAACATAATAAAAACTGATTAAAGTATCTGCAATATATATAATTAAGCCTAATTTCATTAAACACATTAAGAATTCCTACAAATGAATAAGAAAATTCAATAACCATTGAGATTATAGTCATCTCCTGATGAGGAGGTAGAAAGGAAATAGGCAGATAGGGAAAAGGTCTTGGTACTCGGTAGAAAAAAGTTAATTTCCTGAGTTTCCAGAGTTTCCTGAGGGGCGACAAATACCTGAAATTCCAAAGGCTCAGAGATAAGAAGGCCAGAGCTTCACAAAGCCATCTGTTTACTAATCAACAAACCCAGGAGCCAGCACAGAGCAAGTTGGACACTCCTACTGAATGAAAGGAGATGAGACCCTTCAAAGGACTTGAAAATACCCTATGCAAATTCTGAGAGCTGCTTCCCAGAATTCCCAAAGTCATCCTAACCATAAGAGGTCGAAAAACAATCAGGCCTTTGCCTTAGTCGAACAGCAAATTGGGCTTTTCCTCCTCGGGACCCCCTCCCCTTTTGGGGAGCTGTTCTCTCTCTCACAAGTCGTGTTGGCCCTAAGAGAAGGCAGAGTGCATCTGAGGGCACATGGCTCGGGCGACTCTCGAGTAGTGACCTGAAGGCCTCTGCTGGACATCAAGGCTAATCAGGGCCCCTAGGGGTGACCTGTACCTCTTTTCTGGCAGATCGCGTGGACTCTGGGAGAAAGTAGTTTGCAAGTGACGGGCACTTGGCTCGGGCAACCTTGGATAGTGACTCTGAAGGCAGCTACTGGACCCCAGAGTTCCGACCGCCACTTTGGGGTGTTCGGCTACTTTTCTCTATTCCCTTCTGGCAGATTGCCCAGACTCTGGAAGAAAGCAGCCTGTACCTGAAGGCAATTCGGCTTGGGCTACTCTCAAGTATTGTCCTGAAGGCAGCTGCTAGACCCAGAGTTCCAGCCCCTTTGGGGGTGTTCAGCTGCCCTCCCCCCATTCCCTGCTGCTTCCAATAAACCTTTTACTCCCCTTCCTGAGGTCTGTGGGTGTCATTCTTCACTCACCGTAAAAAAAACCCAGTAAGGAAACGTCAAGTTCCTTCAAGAGGGAACTCCGTTTCATCTCGAGGAAACGCCAGGTTTCCTCTCAAGAAACCCCCATTTCAATGTGAGACTATAATGCACCAAAAAAAAAAAAAAGCATAGTGGAAAAAAAAAGAAAGAAGCTGGCAAGCCAGGTGTGGTGGTGAACATGTGAAACCCAGTACTTGGGAGCTGAGACAGGAGAATTGCAGGCCCAAGGCCAACTGTCGCAACTTAGCATGGCCCTTAGCAACTTAGTGAGACCCTGTTTTAAAATAAAAAATAAAATGGGGCTGGATTGTAGCTCAGAGTAGAATGCACAAAGTACAGAAGAGAAGGAGGGAGGAAAGCTGGCTACCAAGGAAAGAGTAAGGGGAGTTGCCCCTCGGAAGGCTTTACAATTTAGCTCTTTCCATCAAAGAATACAATCTCCAGTTCTTGAATTATACTCTGCTCTTCATTCAGTTTTGATAGTGCTGGAAAGGCAAGACAGTTTTCCTAAGACAGTGGAGAGAGGCCCTTTAAAAAAAATCTGTTTGTAAAAGAATCTGTTTGTCCCAGGCGTAGGGGTACACACTTGTAATCCCAGTACTTGGGAGGCTGAGACAGGAGGACCTGGGTTCACTGACAGCCTCAGCTACTTAGAGAGGCCCTTTGCAACTCAGTGAGACCTTGTTTCAAAATAAAGAATTAAAAATAGGGCTGGGGGTGTAGCTTTGAGATAGAATGACCCTGGGCTCAATCCTCAGCACCACACACACACACACACACCCCAATCTGTTTGTTGTGCTCTGTTTTCCGCTTTGTCTGCGCTATTGCACCCCTTCATGTGATAGGGATCCAAGGAAGAACCATGCCAGCCAGGCTCTGGAGTTGCCTCTTCCAGTTCCCCGCATGTGACCACTGCTTGCTGTGTTAAAACACGCTTTGGTACAGTAAGTCTCTAAAAGCAGGATTCATTCTTTTGGACCAATATCCCTCACAACCAAGTATCCCTCCCCTGAGAGCCAAAACTAACGGATCAAACAATAGTTGATTTGTGACACTAATAAAAACAAAACTCTTGCACATTTGTGCAGCTTAGAAACTGCTCTCTGACACAGACCTTCCTGAAAAAGTAGGAGCTTCTCTTTTCTTCCCATTTTACAGAAATGGGATTTGAAACCAAGAAAGTGACTTGCCTTAAGCCAATGGTACAGAAGCAACAAACTACATACACAGTCCCTTGATTGTAAACCAGAGCCTCTGCCAGGACAAATAAGGTCACAAAAATAAATTCCCTCAGGGCAAGGTCACTGGCATAACTGCCAGGGGTGGCTGGCATGGACCCATGCCATGGAGTAGGGGCGGCATAAGGATAAGAGGGCACAGAATCAACCCTTGGAATATTTTTTTAAACATGCAAAGAAATACAAATGAAAAATAAAAGTAGGCCAGAGATCTCTATCATATTACTTTCAAAAGTCAAGACACAAAACATTGTATTCTTGGTATATATTATCTATTATTTTTTTCCTATTTTCTAGAAATAACGAAATAGATTTGAAATTCGAAACCTGTAAAAAGAAAACTAATCCACAACATATCATTTCATCAGCATTAGCCAAAGCAAACATCTGAATTATCTTTTAGTTGCTGGGCGTGGTGGCTCACAGTATAATCCTAGTACTTGGTAGGCTGAGACAGGAGGATCAGAGGTTCCAGGCCAGCCTCAGCAACTTAGCAAAAATCTGTTTCAAAATAAAAAATCAAAAGGGCTGGAGATATGCTCAGAGGTAGAATAGCCCTGGGTTCAATCCCCATTACCAAACACACACACACACACACACACACACACACACACACACACACACACATCTTTCAGTGCTCTCTTGCCCTGTTGAGGCTAGCAGGAGTGTCCCTGCTTAGAACCCACTTGGCCTCCTACTCAGTTAACTCCCTAGGTGGAGCCAATTTGTTTTGTACCAAAGCACCTGGGAGCAGGTGCTTGACAAAAGGACTTGCGTGCACCTGGAAAACTGGCATTTTGTTTCCTGGGAGAAGAAAAGGATACCTTTCCCATTCATTATCCCTCCCCAAAATGGGGAACTTCTGTCTGCAAAACATGTTTGTGGATCAGATCTAAAAAAGGTCCTTCCAGATCCAAACCTGCTGTTTCCGTCTTTTGCACAAGCAGGCAAGGCTCTCTCTGTTGTCCTCCTGCAGCAATAAACAATACCACCACACAGAGCTGCCAGGTTTTGCCCCTCTGCCCTCCTGCTTGTGTTCTAATCTTTCCTCTGCAGAAGCCTTCCTGCTCCTGTTTGACAGGACCTGAAGGCCTCCTTATCAGCCTCTTGGGTTTCCTCCCCAGGCCCAGCACACAATGCAGCCTGGCCAGGCAGCCAGAAGTCAGGGCCAAGGCCCAGAATTAGGCTCCCGCATCTCCCTCCACCCCTGCAGCCAGGGGCATTCCAAAGAGAGGCAGCTCCTCTCCTGCAGGAAGATTGTCAAGTCAGGCTAGACCCTTCCTAAAAGGGTTCCTTCTTCACTAGAAGTAGGAGAAAAAGTAAAGGCAAGTGTCTATATCATCTAGCACCCACGTGGATGAAGCTGTAACACAGAAATGCTCCCAAGTTTGCAACAGGCCATATATCAAGAAAAAGAATAACTATTTGTCTAGAGCCCATATACTTCACACACGCTGGCCCATTTCATCCTTGCAATGGTCCTGTTGGGCAGGATTTCTTCAGTACTATCACTGTGGGTAAGCTTTTACATCTATAGAGCACTTCTAGCTTGCAAGTGCTTTCCTGTGCATTACCTTAACTGTATTCTGGCAAATTCCTATGGAGAAGACAAGCTGCAAATTATTCTCCCCCTGACATGAACACACACACACACACACACACACACACCATGCCCTGAGCCAGCTGTTGCTAGTTTCCTGTCAAGTGTAGCTTGCATGCCTTTCTGCTTCACCTTGGTTCTTTCTTTCTTTCTTTCTTTTTCTTTTTCTTTCTTTTGTTTTTGCAGGTCTGCAGGTAAGACTCAGGGGCATCAACCTCCGAGCTACACCCTCTGCCCTAGTTTTATTCTTTATTTTGAAACAGGGTCTCACTGAGTTGCGGAGGGCCTCACTAAGTAGCTGAGGCTGTCTGTGAACTGCGATCCTCCAGATTCAGCCTCCTGAATGCTGGGATTACAAGTGTGCGCCACCATGCCCGGCTACCTTGGTTCTTTCTGTACCAGCAGTACCAGCCAGCTCAGGCCCTCATCAGCCTTCACAGGGCAGCCTACTATAGACTTCTAACCAGGTTCTCTGCCAAATCTTTCCTGAAAATTCCCTACCATTCTCAGCCTTGAGGATGAGGTCACTGCAGTGGTATGTTCATGTCTCAAGGCTCTTTATAATGTGACCCAAATTCACTTCTCTCCAGCCCCCACATGCTTTAAGCTCCATCACATACACTTTTCTCTTGTCTCCAAACACCTCATGTCCTTTTTGACTTTCATACCTCTGTACATGTTCTTCCCCCATCTAACATATCCTTTCTCCTGCTGAATAAAGCCTTCCTATCTTTTTCTCCAACCTGCGATCCTCCCATTTCAGCCTCCCAAGTACTGGGATTACAGGCATGTGCCACCACACCCAAGTCCTAGGATTTGTTTTTTTATTGTAGACTTCTCTGATTCTATCTGTTGGGGACATTTACCCATCTGCATCTTCTGCCCAGTTCATAAATGGTACCCTGCAGCACATTTATTTGAATTCTTGATTTACTAGAATTTCCTAAAACCTAGAATGCTTTGAAAGACACTTTTTATGTTAGATTAAAAATTCCCTCCATTCTCAACTATTTCTTTCACAAATAATCGTTGAATTCTAATTTGAGGGACTCAGAGTTTAAAGAAGATGGAGCCAGGCATGGTGGCGCATGCTTGTAATGCCAGCATTTGGGAGGCTGAAACAGGAGGATCATGGTTCATGGACAGCCTCAGCTACTTAGTGAGGCTCTTTGCAACTCACTGAGACCCTATTTCAAAATAAAGAATAAAAAAATAGGGCCGGGGGTGCAACTCAGAGGAAGAATTCCCCTGGGTACCATCCTCAGTACCCCCCCCCACACACACACACAATACACAAGAGCTGGAGGTATGGCTTGGAGGGAGTAGAACAGCCCTGAATTCAATTCCCAGTACTATAAATAAACAAATAAATCCTGTGATTTTATCCCGGGAACAACATGCCCAGGGACCAAAAAGCAAAGGTTCAAATCTCATTTAAGATACATAGATAAGTAAGTGGCCACTGGTGCTCACCTAGTAAAGGTAGGCATGACATCCAAATAGTAGCATATGAAATACAAAGCACAACTAACAAGTTCTCAAAATTCATCAAACGCCTCAACAAGGTCCTACTCTTTGACCCAGAAATCCTTCATCTAAGAACTTTCCCAAGGAATGATTCCAAAATGTGCACAAGGATTCATTCACAAGAAAGTTTATTCTAGTATAATTCAGACCCATCCCCAAGATGGAGAGGGAAGTAAAGCTTCTATTCAACCAGAGAGAGTGATTACACTTTCAGAGAGCCACATGATGTAACATTATGAAATATACACCTGGGGAGAAATACATTTTAAAAATCCTTACCTCTGGGTGGTGAGATTGTGAAGAGTTTATTGTCTTGTTTATACACTTATATCTTTCCTAAATTTTCAATAATATGACTTATTTAGAAACAATGCCGATTATTAAAATATCATAGGAGCTTAACACTAGTGAAAGAGACATAGGGCAGGTAAACATGTATAATGCTGAGGACCATACCCATTAAAGTAGCCCTTTCAAAATGCAGAATCTTAACAAAAACCATAATAGAGTTTAGACTTTTCATGAAATGAGCACAATACTGGGAATTCACTTTAAGGAAAGAACTGGACAAACTCAAATGCTAAATAAATAAAAGTCCTCATTATGTCTTTTAATTGGGTATTAATCCCAGAGGCATTCTACCTCTAAATTATACCCCAGATCTTTTTCTGGTTTTTTGTTTTGTTTTGTTTGTTGTTTGTTTGTTTTGTTTTTTGCAGTACTGGGGATGGAACCCAGGGGCATTCTACCTCCAAGCTATACCCCAGCCCTATTTTTTATTCTTTAATTTGAAACAAGGTCTCATTGAGATACAAAGGACCTCACTAAGTAGCTGAAGCTGTCCACAAACAGCAATCCTCCTGCCTCAACCTCCTGAATGCTGGGATTACAAGTGTATGCCACCACACCCAGCTCTTTTTCTGGTTTGTTTGTTTGTTTGTTTGTTTGTTTGCTTGCTTGTTTTGAATCAGGGTTTCATTAGATTGTTGAGAGTCTTGCTAAGTTGTTGAGGCTGGTCTTGAACCTGCAATCTTGTCTTAGCCTCCCAACACTGGTTTATAGGCATGCACCAACACAGCTCATTGTATCTTATCTAAAAGAATAAAGAACTGGAAACAATGCAGACCTCCAAAGAGAGAGTTCAGTATAGAAGTTCCACACTATGGAATGCAGAAGACAGCCACTCAAAATGCCAATTATGAAAACTATGTAGAAATACGAAAAATTGTTGACAATAGGTCATAAAATGAGAAGAATATACAAAGCTGCATGTGTTAAGACTGAAACAATGAGAAATTAGCATGTATATGAACAAGGAAATCTCAAAAGTTAAAAACATATGTTGTGTTAGGATCATGAGATCCCAAGGAGATTTTTTATGTTGTAAGTTTTCTTCTTTTAACAACTGTTTAACATTTTGCATGCACCAGAGACACTGTCTTTTTAAATTTAGAAAGGGGGAAATAAATTGCCAATAGGATCATAATCATTGTCAACATTTTGGTGTGTTTTTCCTATGTACTGGGTAGTTTTGCTTCATTTTGATCATTCTTGTAATTATGTCAGTGTTGTCCTTAAAGTTGTTACAAAATCATTTCTATTTGTAAAGAGCACAGAACTTGAGCTGAGGGTATAGCTCAATGGTTGAGTGCTGGCTTAGCATGTACAAGGCTCTGAGCTCCATTCCCAGCATCATGCAAAAAAAAATAAAACACACACACACACACACACACACACACACAAGCAACTATAGAACTTCACACAAGGCCTATCTGAGGATGTGGTAGTTTACTTCAAGGTCTATCAAGAGACCTCAGGTAATGTCTGTTACTTATTTTTAAGCAAAGAATAAATAATGTACCATCATGACAAAATAGCTGGATTCATCTCAGTTCCTTTTGTGTGTGTGTCGGGGGGGCGGGGCACTCAAGATTGAACTCAGAAAAATTCTACCTCCAAGCTACACCTTTAGCCCTATTTTGTTTTTATTTTGAAACTGGTCTCCCCTAGATTGATGATAGTCTTACCACTTGCTGAGGCTGTCCTCGAACCCATGATCCTCCTGTCTCAGTTTTCCAAGTACTGGGATCACAGGCGTGCACCACCTCACCCAGCTTGATCACAGTTCTTAACACTCTGGGAGACTCTAAGTTTATGATAGTAGCCATAACCAAGACTTTGGAGAATATCATGTCACTAAAGCTGATCTAGTTGAAAATCAGAAAGAATTTTACTAGACTTTGATTTTTTTTTTCTTTTTCCAGTACCAAAGATGGAATCCAGGGCCTCAGGCTGTCTAGGTAAATACTCTACGACTGAGCTACAGCCCCAGCAAGGAGATTTACTATACTTTGAAGACAGAAAGATACAATAGCCGGGCGTGGTGGCGCACGCTTGTAATCCCCACCCTTGGGAGGCAGAGACAGGAGGATCACGCAGGTTCGAAGCCAGCCACGCGCTGGCTTAGGAGACCCTGTTTAAAAAAAAAAATTTATATATATATATATATATATATATATATATATATATATATATATATATATATATGTAGGTCTGGGAGTTAGCCCGGAGGTAGAAGGGCTTCCAGAAACCCCAGTACCACCAAAAAAGAAAAAAAAAAGAAAGATACAATGGTTTACTAAATTTTTGGATCAGAAAAAGCTTAAAGGGAACAAACCCAATTGGTTAGTAGGTTTGGGATATTCAACCTCCTTTCCATCTGCCTTGCCCTTATTCTCCTGTCTACCTGCCCCTCTCTTCACTGAGGCCAAACACTAAGCAGTGCACAGGCTCTACAGCCCATGGGCTGAGCATAGCCTCGAGGGGGCTGGGCATTGTCGCCAGGGAGGGCTCAGTTTCTGCAGGAGTGTGAATCTCCTGTGCTTTTCAACCACGGGGCCCCTCCACACAAACCAACTATTCATTTACTGCTGGCCTGTCTGCCAAGGACTCTCTGCCCTCTGTTCCTAGGACAGAGGAAAAGCTGCTGTGTTGGGCCAGCTGGGACATGGTGTGGCCCCCACTAACAAGCAAACCTTCTTGGGAGTCAGGGAGAAACAGAAATCGACATGTGTTGCCTTAGATGCTTTTAGGAATGAAGCTCTGTACAAGATGCAGTGTGACTCCACCACGGCCTCTCCAAAGCACTAATCAGATCGTGTTGTTCCTGCACTTAATTCTCCTCTGGGGCTCCCAGATCCTCCACAGTCGCCTGTGAGAGGAAACCCAGGGCTGGATGGAGAAGGTGAACTCTGGACTCAAACGCCCTCTGCCCTTTGTGAGCTGGGTGACCCTGGGCAAGGTTCCTATCTGCAAAGGGATTATAAACAGTATCAACCTCATGGGGTTGATGTATGCATTATGGGAATTCATACAATGAAGCACAAAAAAGAGAGCCTGGCACGCAGGAAGCGCTCTGTAAGCGTCAGGAGCTGCTGCTGTTACAACAGCCATGGAGACAGCTTGAATCCCCTCGCAGGGCCCACACAGCACCACCACCCAGCCCCTGTGCACATTGTTGGCCTCACTTCTTGTGACCTCACTCTATCTCCACTGTGATCACAGGCCGTGCAGTGCTCCCGGAGGGAAGACCCAAGACGGCCCATCCCGCCACACATGTTCTCCCGGGGCCTCCTCTTCCCCTGCGCTGGCAGGCAACTGGATCTCTGAGCCCCTCCCCATGGGAGTCAGACTCTCCCTCCTTCTGTGCTTCCTCTGTGGCCTACAGAGAGAAGCTTTCTTTTCTATGTTCCTGACTTATGCATCCTGCTCCCTCCACTCGGCCTTAAGGACAGAGCGCACGTGATCACCACCTGTATGTTCACTGCCTGGTACTTCAGTAAACTCTAAATAAAAACTGGCCAGTAAATACAAAAGCCAGGGATGCTTTTCAAAGAAACTGAACACCAGGAAATCAAACCCTCTAACACCTTGCTCCAAAGCAGAGTTAATTGGCAAAGATCATATAACCAAAGAGAAGAATATTATCATTTCCCAAGAGAAAGCCAAGCCTTGTTATAATGCAAGTTTGTTTGTTTGTTTATTTATTTTGTACTGGGGAATTGAACCCAGGGGCATTCTACCTCCCAGCTACACCCCCACCCAGCCCTTTCTATTTTTTTTATTTTGAAACAGGGTCTCATTAATTTGCTGAGGCTAACTCTGAATCTATGATCCTTCTGTCTTAAACTCCCAGGTACTGGGATTATAGGCATATACCACCACAGCTGGCTATAATGCAATACCTTAATATTGGAGATGAGGTAACAGAAGTGACATTTAAAATGGTCCTAAACTAGCTGATAATGACCATTCATGGAATAATGCCTTTAAAAACTCTTCTGTGGAGAAAAATTTAGACTTCTAGCTGATCGGGGAAAACTCTTTGCCTTGCCCAAAGTATAAGTTACTTAAAATATAAAATACTGCAGAAGACCCAAACTATTAAAGAGAACTAATCTTTGTCAAATATCTACAATGAGCTACATACTCTAAAAAAATTGCTTATACTTATTAAACAATATGTGCTAAATAGAGACAAACCTATTCACTTTATGTGCATTATCAAATTAGACAATGTAAGCTCTCAACTACTCGGAGACTAATGTTTTAGCCTGTTCACTTTGCAGATGAGAAGAACATATTCAGTCATTCCACACATTTGTACTAAGCATCTACTAACTTATGTGTAAGTAGTAGACTTACTTAGAGTACTTACTTTTGTGTAAATCATAGACCCCAGGAGCAGGGGGACACAGTGATAAATAAGAAGAGAAAGTCTCCCTCCCACAGAATGTAGAAATGGAGCGATGAAGGCATGGGAAATAACAGTAAACATAAATGAACAAGAAAAATATCAGATAGTGACAGGTGCTAGTAGAGAATTAAAATAGGACGCAAGGACTATTTTAGTCTGAGTTGTCAGAGCAGGGCTTTCTGAAGTGGCTATATTTAAGATGCAATTTGAATAACAAAGAGCCACCCATGCAAAGACTAGAAGAACATTTCATGCTGAAAAGATCAGCTGGTGCAAAGGCCCTATGGCGAGAACAAATGTGGAACCTGAAGAAGAGACAGAGAAGCTGAGTGCACCATCGAGCAGTGTGGGGCAGGTCACAGAGATCTGGGGAAGCCAGGCAGGAAGTTGGGGTTTCATTCTGAAAGCAACAGGAGGCCACCTGGGAGGAGGTTTGTTAAGCAATGTGACAGACACAACCCAGTGAACATTCTGAAAGGATTCTCTGGGCCCTGCAGTGGAGGGTGTTAGGGTATGGGTACCAGTACAAAGACATCAGTTAGGAGGCTGCTTACCACAAGTAGTGTCATTGAGAGACTGTGCGGCCTGGACTAGGATGCTGGCAGTGGACGAGAAGGTGATAGATTTGGAGAAGGTTTGAAGATAGAGAGGGCTTATTGAGAATGGCAAAGAAAGAAGAAATGGAAATGTAACACATACATATTTTGGTGTGGGCATGTTGGGGTCGGTGGCTCCACTTACTGAAGTGGAAAGATTGAGAAAACAGCAAGTTTGAAATGGGGGCTGCTTCAAGAATTCTCTTTTAACCATGTTAAGGTTGCAAAGAGATCCATGAGAGGTGTGGGAGGAAAAAACAGAAAGTAGTGATCAGGCTTATCAAATGCTGCAGAGAGAGTAAGATTAAAACAAAGAGCTAGGTGTGGTGGTACAGGCCTATAATCGCTCTATTTGGAAGGTTGAGATAAGAGGTTTTGCAGGGCTGGGCGTGGTGGCGCACGCTTGTGATCCCCGCGCTTGGGAGGCTGAGACAGGAGGATCACACAGGTTCGAAGCCAGCCTCAGCTACTTAGCGAGGCTTTCAGCAACTTAGTGAGACCCTGTTTCTAAATTATATATATATATATATATATATATATATATATATATATAGGTCTGGGAGTATAGCCCGGAGGTAGAAAGTCCCTGGGTTCCAACCCCAGTACCACAAAAAAAAAAAAAAAAAAAAAAAAAAGAGGTTTTGCAGATTTGAGACCAGCCCCAACAACTTAGAGAGACCCAGTTTCAAGATAAAAGGAGCTGGGTTCCTGGTACCACCTAGGTTCCTGGTACCACCACCAAAACAAAACAAAACAAAAACACTAGGAAGTGGCCTTACAGTTGACAACATGGTTGGCACAGACAAAGACAAGGACAATCCTGGTGGAATAATGGGAAATGATTAGTGAGAGGGAAATCTGAAGACAAAACTATAGGCAAATTATAAGTATTAATCAAAAAAGGAATAGAAAAACTAGGAGCTAATGATAGAAGGATAAAATGACAACAGATTTCTAAACATAAAGAAAATTTAAGAGACAAAAATAAATTTTTAAGAGACAAAATTAGAAAAGGTTTGGTAATTTAGGGGGCTTGGTTTGTTCTCAGTAAAGAAATACTGGAACATATTTATTTGCTATTGAGAATTATCTGTTGGTTAAAGTAAATTTAATAGAGTCAGACATGGTGGTACATACCTGTCATCCCAGTACTTAGGAGACTGAGACAGGAGGATTGCAGGTTTGCAGCCAGCCTCAGCAACATAATAAGACTATTAGCAATCTAGAGAGATGCTATTTTAAAACAAGGAATGTAAGTGAGGCATGGTGATGCACGCTTGTAATCCCAGTACTTGGGAGGCTGAGACAAGAGGATTACATGCTGTTTGCACCCAGCCTCAGCCACTTAGGCCCTGTTTCAAATCAAATTAAAGAAGAAGAAATAGGGCTGGGAGTGTAACTCAGGAGTAGAAACACCTTTGAGTTCAACTTCCAGCAGTGCACACACATGTGCGCAGCCCCCCCCCACACACACACACAACATAGAAAGAGGAGTCATAATTACAATTTACAAAGATTCAAGAAAGTTAATAATATGCCCACGGTTAAAAACAAAACCAAAACTGATGGGCAGAGTTGCTGGAATACTAATCCAGGGCTGTTTGACTCCTAAATACATCATCTTTCCGCCACACCACTGACTTTAATACATACAACAGCTTTTGCAAGAGATTTCAACTCCAGGCTCAGAAGATAAGCAGAACAGTTGGAAGGCATCTTCAAAGAACTTGAGAGCGTCAACGCAAACACACGCCCCCTTCTCCCTCCCACGTGAGCAAGCTCTCTGTTCCTCACACAGACTTCTATTATTGCATTTCCTCTCAAATGCCATTTATGTTTGCACATCTGGCAGGGGTCCGACTAGGTCTAGGACCCTCAGTTGTTGCCATTTTATATTTACGATGGGGACAGAAAGATCACAGTGCAGTTTAAGTGGAAAAACTGTAGGCAATAACTTCTCTAGCACTTAATAAAGTACTAAAACAAGCCACACGTGGTAGCACATGCCTGTAATCCCAGTACTTAGGAGGCTGAGAGAGGAGGATCACAGGTTCTTAGTGAGAACTTGTTTCAGATTAAAAAAATAAAATAGGGCTGGGGTGTAGCTCTGAGGTGGAATGACCCTGGATCCAACTCCCAGTACCATCAATGAATCAATCAACCAATCGTTGGACTAAAGCAATTTTTAAATACCATTTATGTTCAACAAAACTGAAGATGGAGATTAAAATGCACAGTCATTTTATTTCTTTCCCCTGTGCCTGGCTCTCTTAGTTAGCACACGGCTGTGAGTGTTCAAAGAAATGGCGTTTTGTCCCCTCTCTCCATGCCTGCCCCACACAACCCCACCCACTCCACCCTTGGACCTTCTGTGTCCAGCTTCCCCTTGCCTGATGCAGTTTGTTCCTTCATTTAGGGCCACAGAGATGCCACCTCCTCCACAAAAGCCTCCCTGACCTCTCCTTCTCTGAAGCTTTATGACCGTTGGATATTTGTACCACGTACATTCAACTCTTGATCATATTAGAGGGTAAAGCTATTCTCAGATTCAAATATCAGAGTAAGAGTACTTTTGGGTAGGAAATCCAATACAGCTGCTGGCCACTATTACTTTGAGAGGTAGCCTTCTGGTGGAAAGATTCAGATGGATTTGGGCTAAAGTTGTAGGTCTGTTTCATCTCTTGCACACTGAATGATCTGGGGCCAGTCACTGCCTGAGCCACTCCCTGAGCCTTGATTCACAATCTAGAAAGTGGGAATATTATTACCTATCTCAAAGACCGCTGTAAGAGTTAAGTGAAATATTTTTATAAAGCACCTGCACAGTACCTGGAACAGAGTAAGTGCTCTACAAATATTAATTCCCTTCCTCCTGATGGCTTTGTGAATGTCAGTTTTAACCTCCAATAAGATGGTCTTGAAGACAGATCCCATATTTTACATATTTCATTTGATTGTCTATAGTTTCTAGCATACAGCTCAACACATTGTAAGTACTTAGTTAAGTACTTCTTGGTTTGATCTCAAGTGAAAATTATGGCTGTAGGTATGCTTTACTAGGTAATAAGTACTACTAACCTAGTTATCTATCACACTTTCCCAAATGCTGGTATCAGGTAAACACATAAAATTCATCCAAAAAGGTTCCTAATAATAAGATTGCTAAAACCAGGCTTGATGGCACACACTTGTAATCCCAGTACTTGGGAGGCTGAGACAGGACGATCACAGGTTTGTGGTCAGCCTCAGCTAACTTAGTGAGGCCCTCTGCAACTTAGTGAGACCCTGTTTCAAAATAAAGAATAAAAATAGGACTAGGGGTATAGCTCAGTGGTAGTATGCCCCTAGGTTCAATAGTTCCACAACAAAAATAAATAAATAAATAAATAATTTTAAAAAGTTTGCTAGATCCCTTTCCTAAGTATTCTGATTAAGAAACTCTGTTTCAAGCTGGGCGTGGTGGTGCACACTTGTAATCCCATCATTTGGGAGGCTGAGACAGGAGGATCACAGTTCACAGACAGTATCAGCTACTTATTGAGGCCCTTTATAATTCAGTGAGACCCTGTTTCAAAATAAATAATAAAAAATAGGGCTAGGGGTATACCTTAGAGGTAGAATGCCCCTGAGTTCCATCCCCAGTACTGAAAAAAAAAAGAAAAGAAAAGAAAGAAAGGAAGGAAGGAAGGAACTCTATTTCATTGAAAGGGCTTTCTATTTTTACTTAGGTATTTTTAATCCCTATATTTTTCCTATTTTTAAAACTTTTTTTCTGTTTTATTTTATAATTTTAAATAAAAAGAAAATAGAATCAAAGCTGGGCATGGTGGCGCATGCTTGTAATCCCAGCATTCGGGAGGCTGAGACCGGAGGATCGCGGTTCGTAGACAGCCTCAGCTACTTAGTGAGGCCCTCTGCAACGTAGTGAGACCAGGTTTCAAAATAAAGAATAAAAAAATTGGGCAGGGGGTGTAGCTTGGAGGTCGAATGCCCCTGGGTTCCATCCTCAGACCCCCCCCCCAAAAAAGAAAAGAAAATAGAATCAGAAGTAAAATCAGACTATTCTAAAAATTTTTCCAACAGTAATACAGTTTTTAAAAATGAAGTAAAAGCCGGGCGTGGTGGCGCACGCTTGTAATCCCATGCTTGGGAGGCGAGACAGGAGGATCACTCAGGTTTGAAGCTAGCCTTGCTGGATTTTTTTTTTTTTTTTTTCGGGTCTGTGGATGGAACCCAGAGGCATTTGGCCTCCAAGCTACACCCCCTGCCCTATTTTTTTATTCTTTATTTTGAAAGAGGGTCTCAGTGAGTTGCGAAGTGCCTCACTAAGTAGCTGAGGCTGTCCGCGAACCGCGATCCTCTGGTCTCACCCACTCGAATGCTGGGATTGTTGGGATTACAAGCATGCGACACCACACCCGGCTTTAGCCTCGCTGGTTTAAGAGACCCTGTTTCCAAATAAAAATATAAAAATAGGTCTGGGAGTGTAGCCTGGAGGTAGAAGGGTTTCCAGGAACCCCAGTATCACCAAAAAAAAAAAAAAAAAAAATTAAGTAAAAACATTTTCTAAGTCAGAACTGAGGAAATATAAACATGGCCTTGTGCTTCTGCAAACATGTTATTCTTGGAAGATTTTCTTTCAAATGATTCAGCATACATGCATATATATACATATATATGTAAATATATAATATATATGTAAGTATATACACAGATATATATACATATTTCTACATGCATACATATACACATAAATCTGGGAAATATGGCAAAATATTAACAATATTTTAATTCAGTTGGTGTATATTTGGCTGCTCATTTCATTACTCTCAAATTTTCAATATTGAAATATTTTTCTGCCAGGCGTGGTGGCACACGCTTGTAATCCCTGTGCTTGGGAGGCAGAGACAGGAGGATCGGGCAGGTTCAAAGCCAGCCGCGCCCGCTGGCTTAGGAGACCCTGTTTCCAAATAAAAATGTAAAAATAGATCTGGGAGTGTAGCCTGGAAGTAGAAGGGCTTCCAGGAACCTCAGTACCACCACCAAAAAAATAAAAAATAAAAAATAAAAAAATATTTTTCTCTTTTTTTTCTCTTGCAGTACTGGAGATCAACCCAGGAACTCATCCATGAAAGGCCATCACTCTGCCACTGAGCTGCATGGCCAGCCCTAAAATCTTTTCATAATTGAAAGTCGGGGGGGGGGGGTATTCTTAGATGATTCTGATGACAACCTAGTTTGGGAATCAATGATTAACTCAATGCATTTATTCCTGGAGTTATAAAAATAAGAATTCTGATATGCCCAATATATTATAAATGCTCTAAAGTCAACAGTATACAATAGAATTTTGTTACTGCCTCCCAATTAATTGTTAATAAACCTACATCTCACATGGGGTTTGCTTAAGTGCTCAGAGAAAGTCAGACTTGAAATGTCAGTTAATCTTAAGAGACCCTGTTTCCAAAATTTAAAAAAGTATAAAAATAGGTCTGGGAGCGTAGCCCTGAGGTAGAAGGGCTTCCAGGAACCCCAGTACCACCACCAAAAAAAAAAAAGAAATGTCAGTTAATGAAAGCAATGGGGGTGGGGTGGAGGATAAACATAGCCTGAGGGTTGTGCTCCACTCTTCCTCTTAATTCTTAGTACCCTCTGAATATTTATCAATTCTGCCCTTGAGGAGCAGCCTCTTATGCTGGCCCTGCACCCTCCCTAGGAGCCTGTCACCTGTCCATACACCTGAGCGGTGAGGGTCTCCAGCTCCAAACTTCACGTGGGCGCCCCTGCAGCCAGTGCCCCGTGGACTCCAGGATGACGCAGGTCGGGCCCGGAAGCAGTGCTGTAAACATTTCTTGAGCACCTTGGTGCAAGGCAAAGCCCTAGACACAATGGAAAGTGACATAACAGGTCGAAGGAATATGGGATCACCTGACAGGTAAGAAGAGGTGGGCAGGCAATACGAGTCAAAGAAGGACGAGGCTGTATGTCTCGGGGGTACCACTGGAGGAAGTGACATTTGAACCGGGCCACAAAGGTTTGCATACAGATGAAGAGTGTGTCCCAAGTTGTGCTCCTGCTCCTCAGATGAAAAGTCAGGTCGGTTTAGGAAATGCTGCTTAACGCGTGCCCCTCTATAAGGTTTTCAACACATAGTCACAAGGCTCTGAGAGTCTGGAAATAAGGAAGCCCTATTTATTTATTTTTTATTCGTGTGTGTGTGTGTGTGTGTGTGTGTGTGTGTGTGTGTGTAGTATTGGGGATGGAACTCAGGGGGGCATTCTACCTCCAAGCTACATGCCCAACCCTATTTTTTTATTCATTATTTTGAAATGGTCTTACTAGGTTGTGGAGGGCCTCACTAAGCAGCTGAGGCTGCCACAAACCTGCAAGCCTCCTGTCTCCCAAGTACTGGGATTACAAGAGTATACTACTACACCTGGCTAGGAAGCCCTGCTTAACTCTGCTGAGCCAGCATCCCAAGTTTATTTGACCACTACTTCTCTGTCTTTCCTCCTGAAGGATATTTAATAGCATCTTGGAGAACATACTTTTTCTTTTCTTTTTTTTTGGTCCAGGGGATTGAACCTAGGAGCATTCTACCTGCAAGAATTACTGCCAGTCCTTTTTATTTTTTTTTGTTTTGAAACAGAGTCTCACTAGGTTGCTTAGAGCCTCCCTAAATTGCCAAGGATGGTCTTGAGCCTGTGACCCTCCTGTGTCAGCCTCCCATACAGGGTTTACAGATGTGTGCCACTGCACTTGGGTTGAAGAACATACTTTAAGAAACAACAAGGCTTGGCCTGATAGTATATGTTTGTAATTCCAATACTTCGGAAGCTATGACAGGAATATTGCAGGTTTAAGGCCAATTTCAGCAATTTAGTGAGACCCTGTTTCAAAAATAAAATAGAGCCGGGCGTGGTGGCGCACACTTGTAATCCCCGCGCTTGGGAGGCAAAGACAGGAGAATTGCACAGGTTCGAAGCCAGCCGCGCTGGCGTAAGAGACCCCGTTTCAAAAATATAAAATAGGTCTGGGAGTGTAGCCCGGAGGTAGAGGGCTTCCAGGAACCCCAGTACCACCAAAAATAAAAAATAAAAATAAAAAAAATAAAATAGAAAGCTGGGTATGGTGGCACACACTTGTAATCCCAGCTTTCAGGAGGTAGAGACCGGAGGATCACAGTTCATAGACAGCCTCAACTGTGAGGCCCTTCGCAACCCAGTGAGACCTCGTTTCAAAAAACAAAAAAAGACTTAAAAATAGGGTTGGGAGTGTAGCTCAGAGGTAGAATGCTCCTGGGATCCATCCCCAGTATCGCATAAATAAATAAATAAATAAATAAATAAATAAATAAATAAATAGGAGCCGGGCTGTGGTGGTGCACCCTTGTAATCCCAGCATTCTAGAGGCTGAGACAGGAGGATTGCAGTTCAAGGACAGCCTCAGCTACTTAGTGAGGCCCTTTGCAACTCAGTGAGACCCTTTTTCAAAATAAAGAATAAAAAATAAGGCTGGATGTACCAGTATTTGGAAATGGCTTCAAAATGTATTTGAAAATAGATTTGGCATTAATATGCTAGTGTTAAGTTGGGTCCTGCACTCATGTGACTTTGTGTCACATGACCTCTGCAGGGCAAGGGAGGGGCTGAAACCCCCGTGAGAATTGGGCATTCCCGCGAGTAAACCCCCATCTCGCGAGATGCATGCCTTTAAAAGGAGAGCCCGCGTCCTCTAGCTTCGGACAGGCGCGCGGGCCCCACGGTGCCTCGCCCTGATCCCCGGGAGAGCCGTGCCATTAAAACTTTACATGCCACGTGTACCGGACCTCTCTCGTGTTTTTCACACTCCGCCGTATGCACATTATTTTTATTTTACTCGCATTTAATTTTTTATTTTACTTATCATTTGGTGCCGAAACCCGGGAGAGCCGTGCCATTAAAACTTTACATGCCACGTGTACCGGACCTCTCTCGTGTTTTTCACACTCCGCCGTATGCACATTATTTTTATTTTACTCGCATTTAATTTTTTATTTTACTTATCATTTGGTGCCGAACCGGGAGAACTCTTGGGTCCCTCCCCATTTTTTTTCCTTTTTTTTTTCTGTTTTCTCTTTTTATTTTTACTCTCTTTTTGAGCCCCGGACTCTCCAACCCGCCAGCAGCTCGACTGTGAGGTCCCACACCAGCGCTCCGCTTGCAGGCGTTGCTCCCACCACTGCCGCCGCTGCCGCCCCGTGCCTGCGTGGACTACCTCCTGCACGGGCCAGGACCTCTGCCTGCTGCTTGGACCTCCTAAAACCGCCGTTCCCGCCTGCCCACGCCGCCCGCCGCTGGAATGGGACCGCGCCGCCCGCGGACTGCGCCACACCGCGCACCTATGTCTTCTCCACGCCTGGCGTTGCTTAGACCCGCCTGCCGGGGCCGCCTGCCTCCTCCATCTAGGCGGCCGCCACTTTGCTAAACAGCCCCCAGCCCGCCAAGTCCAGCCCGCGCTCCAGCTGGTTCCTCCACTCGGACTCGCGCCCTGGCGCCCTTCACCCTGTGCCTGCCTACCCCTGCTGCCTGGGCCTGGCCATTCCGGAGTCGGCGGCCATCTTTCCGGCCCGAGCCAGGCAGCTTGGCACTTGCTCTGCCTGCCAACTGCCTGCGCGGGCCAGGACCTCTGCCTGCCGCTTGGACCTCCTAAAGCACCGTTCCAGCTTGGTTCTCCGGTCACCGCCGGGACCTCTGGCCGGTTTGCCCCACCCGCCCCGAGCCAGGCTCACTGGCGGTGCTCCTCTGGGCCCAGCCTCAGCCTCTGGCGCGTGCCTGGAAGCCATTTTGTCTCCACGCCGCCTGCCCGGCAAGCCATGCCGCCTGCGCACCCCCACTGATCCCACCTGCGCCAGCCGCCAGTGCCGTCCACACCAGCCACCGGCATCCACGCGCCCCAGCTCCACCACGCTCCCAGCAGCTTCTCAGCGCTTCTGTCGCAGCCAGCGCTGGCTGGCAACACTTCACTCCGGTAAACTGCCTCCTTCCCTTGGTTAGCGGGTTCCGGACTTGGGTCTTCCGGTCCACTGGGACCCAAAAATCCAAGCGCTTGGTGACCCATTGTCCCCCGGTCCACTGGGACCACCCTGTGGATGACCAGGTCATCCTCCGGTTTTGAGAAGGAATGAAGACGTTCTTCCCTATCTCTTAACCTCTGTTTCCGAACGATTGAGCAGGGAAATCGGGGACGCCCATTTCCTGTTCTTCGTTTCCGCCTGCGAACCAATTATGGGAAGTCGAACCTTTATACTAGCAGATGCCCTGAGAGCCTGTCTGCCTTGATACGAGTTGGGAAATAGGTTGCGGTGGCCCAGGAATAGTTAGGAACTTTTATAAGCGGTCTGGTATCCCTCCAAATGCTCTCCCCCATCAGCTTCCATTTATTTTCCTGCCAGCTGCCATTTTGTGATGGCGCATAGTCACTGCCTGGTGATGTCACAGTCACCATCTTGGCCTGCGCCAGACTGCAATTTTGCTGGGTGGCCCGCTCGGGCGCGCCCTAGGTGCTGCGGGAAACGACAGGCCGGGGCTGGGGCGACACTCTCTGTCTGCCCGTGCGGAGTCCGCGTTGCCATTCTTGCTAGACACCCGTCTCGGGACGTGCTCTTTGTGAGTATAGGTCCGTCGCAGCTGACAGAACCTTAACATGGCATCTAAGTTTTAATTCCAGAGAGAAACAGGTGGAGATGGAGCATACACTCTTGACTTTGCCAAAAAGCAGATCCCTGGTAGCTGCCCTTTGGCTGGTGGTGGCGGCTCAGCCCTCTGGAGCGCCACCTAGGTGTGGAGGACTGCAATGACGACTACCTCCAGGAGCCTGCCTCAAGTGGGGCGAAGCCACGCCCACCAATGAGACTGTGCCCGGCGTGCGGCCAGGAGGGCCACTGGAACAGTGCCCTTGGAAAAGGATGAGCCGCAGCCCTTTCCTGTTCAAGCCTCCTCAAGCGCACATCACTAAGCTGTCCAGGGTAACCTCCAATTCGCACTGCAGCTATGCACCCACCTGCACCCCCTTCTGGGGGACTGAACTCCCGACTCCTCCCGGCCTGGGGCCCCTGACGACGCCCCTTGACAGCAGGAAGAAGCTAGAGGGTCCAATCGTCATCCATTATCCCTACCATCAAAAGGCCGGAATGTTAAGTTGGGTCCTGCACTCATGTGACTTTGTGTCACATGACCTCTGCAGGGCAAGGGAGGGGCTGAAACCCCCGTGAGAATTGGGCATTCCCGCGAGTAAACCCCCATCTCGCGAGATGCATGCCTTTAAAAGGAGAGCCCGCGTCCTCTAGCTTCGGACAGGCGCGCGGGCCCCACGGTGCCTCGCCCTGATCCCCGGGAGAGCCGTGCCATTAAAACTTTACATGCCACGTGTACCGGACCTCTCTCGTGTTTTTCACACTCCGCCGTATGCACATTATTTTTATTTTACTCGCATTTAATTTTTTATTTTACTTATCAGCTAGTATTGGGAAAGGGCTTCAAAATGTATTTGAAAATAGTTTGGGTATTAGAAAAGCCAGAGCTTGGGTGCGGGCAGGCACTCAGACAGGAAAGGAACCCTGCAGAGTTCCCAGCAACAAGGGTGATTAGCAAGAAAATAGAGGGAACCCAAGGTCCTTTTGCATTTTAAAGACAAGCAAAAATTCCTCAAAGAAGTGGTAGGATGCCACAAGCCTTCAAGAGATCTGTGACTCTGATAATCATTTAACATATTTCAGAGTGCAACAAAAAGGCCTGGGGTCTGTACTGGAGACAGGGCTGGCCTACAGGAAGGAATCCCCACATCAAAAGACCTGCCCCTAGAAGAGGTGGTTCTAGTTGGGTCAGAAGATTATTTGTATAAACACTGTTCTGTAAAGCCAAGCGTGGTGGTGCATACTTGTAATCCCCGTGCTTGGGAGGCGGAGACAGGAGGCTCACGCAGGTTCAAAGCCAGACGTGCTGGCTTAAGAAACCCTGTTTCCAAAAATAAAAAAAGTATAAAAATAGGTCTGGGAGTGTAGTCCGGAAGTAGAAAGGCTTCCAGGAACCACCAAAACAAAACAAAACAAAACTGTTCTGTATCAAACAACTTCAGTGACTTATTTTCAAGTCTCCATTATGTCACTCTCTCTTTATGATGTAGTACTTTAATCTAAGTTCTGTCCTATTTTTCTACCTTTGTAATAATAAAATTGCTTAAGCATACAGCAAAAAGGAGTTCTGGCTATTGTTTTCTACAAATAGCTAAGAACAAGAACCCGCAGCTACATCTCACACTGGTACAATTTCTCTGTACCGGTACCGTAACACTGGCAGTATAGCTCAGAGGTAAAATGCCCCTGGCTTCCATCTCCAGTACTGCAATCAATCAATCAATCAATAAATAAATAAATAAAATAGGGCTGGAGGTTTTATTTAGCTCAGAAGTAGAATCTCCCTGGGTTCAATCCTCAGTACCACAAGGAGAAAAAAAAAGAACAGGTAAAGTGTTATCCTTTCATTGTTATATACTTGCATTTTAACACATAATACCTTGACATCCGATTTTCCAAGAATGTAATCAGCCATTTCTAACACTCTCCTGACATTTTGTCCAAAGGAAAAAGCAAAGGAACACAGTACAGAGCTAAGTAGCTGTCAAGAACACATTCTCTCCTTTGGTGTGAAGCACAGTGAAGCCTGCAGCCATGTTGGGAGGGAAGCAGGGCTTGTCCAGCTGGGCCCATTCCTTCTCCTTAGGATGTTTACACTCACAGCGCTACCCTCCCTCCCTCTTCAAACTGCTGACTGAATAAAAACACAGCAGACTCCAAAGCAAAGGGAACAACATTGCATAACAACAAGCCACGGAGGCATATTTTGCTCTTTAATATTTACCAAACAGTTATGCTTGTAAAAGACAAGAAGGAAAGGGGCATTGTACGCTAGTCTGTCCCCACCCCCGGAGGCACAATGCTCAATTATCCCGTCTGTGTGTGAACAAATGTTTACTCGGAGTGAGGCACTGGGCTCATGATACAGTGAAAAATAAGATAAAGTCTTACTTCCAGGTCCTGCTGCACAGGCCAGTGGGGCCGAGAGACAGGTAAACAACCGCAATGCAGCAAGCAAAAGATTCCATCATCAGAGCCGAGAGGGAAATGCCAGGCAGGCACAAAAGCAGGGACTCCTTCACTCTGCCTGGACGTGACATCAGCAGAGGCAACTCAGAACTAATGGGAATCAGAAGAGTCCTCAGTTCTTTAGAGACTGAAAAAGAGTTTCCCAGGCAAATACACACATGCATACACATGTAAAACAGGGTTCTAAGGCTGAGTAATAAATAGGATAAGGCAAGAAAGACAGAGAAGAAAAAAAATTAAGTGACCAACTTCTGGAGAAGGTGGCACACAGAACAACTACATCTAATGTCACTTATTCCTCAAACCCCACAAACACTCAGTAAAATTCTTTACTAACAAGACCTTATAAGCTTAGGGACAGATAAGAGAAGAAAACAGTGTCAGTTTTTGAAAGTATGGGAAATAGATGAACAAGTAGGAAATGAGTCAAATCTAAATCCTAAACCAAATGCAGGGAAAACTAAGCATTCGGCTGATTCAAACCACAGAATCCTAAAATAAAATTTAAAAAAATACTCAAGAACTGGCAGTACCTTGAATTCTTAGGGCAGAAGCAGAGAATGCTTGGGAAAGAACATGTGGGGGGAAAGATGCTCGACAAGTTAAATGCCTAGATTCCTCCTCCTCCTCTTCCTCTTCCTCACTGATAGAATTCTGGAGGCTCAGTCTCTGAAGAACGTAGCACAGAGATGTTTAGTATTTAATAAAAAGAAATTGGGAAAGGGGACTGATAGATATGGGGGGAAAATGTCCATGAAAGAATAACGGATGAGCACAGGAGATGCACTGTACTATCCTCTTTACTTTTGTAAACCATGGGAATTTCCCATAATAGAAAATCACCAGTACTTGGAAAGCTGAGACAGGAAGATCGAGGTTTGCAGCCAACTTCAGCTACTTAGTGAGGTCCTCTGCAACTTGGTGAGACCCTGTTTTAAAAATAAAGAATAAAAATAGGTCAGGGTATGTAGCTCAGTAGTAGAATACCTCTGGGTTCAAACCCCAGTACTGCAAAAAAGAAAGAAAGAAAGAAAGAAAGGAAGAAAGGAAGAAAGAAAGAAAGAAAGAAAGAAAGAAAGAAAGAAAGAAAGAAAGAAAGAAAAGGAAAGAAGGAAGGAAATGGGAGTGTCTCTGGTCTAGGGGTACTCAGTGAGGATGAAGGAGAAAACACAGCAAAGTAAGGCTCTGGGTCCACTGAAGGCCTGGTGTCTTCTCTTGGTTCTCAGAGAGAGCAGTCAGGTAGGATTGCACTCGGCAAAGGAAAATCCAAACACACCGACCTCAGGTTCCAGGCACAGCCAACACAGATCTCCCTACGGTGAGGCTCAGAGCTAATGATCTACTCCTGCATTCTGAATTTCCTGCTAGCATTTTTAAACAGCTTTATTGAGAGATAATTCACATATCATAAAATTACCCCTTTAAAGCATACAAGTCAACAGTTTCTAGGGTAATACAAACATCAACACAATCCATTTTAGGATATTTTCACCTTGTTATCCCACACCAAAGGGGGAAAAAAAAAAAACAATTCACATTAGCAGTTACTTTATAGTCCCCACCACTCCCCAGCCCCAAGCAGCTACTAATCTATTTTCTGTCTCTATAGATTCGCCTATTCTGGACATTTCATATAAAAGAAGTCATACTCTGTGGTCTTTAGTGACTGGCGTCTTTCACTCACCATAACATCAAGTTCTTAGCAGCCCTTCGCCTCCCACTGCTAATTGGGAGCAGCACAGTCGAGGATCACGTGCAGCGTGACACCTTGGGAAAGCCTCTAATGAAGATGCAGACCACAGCAAACACAGAAAAGCGAGTTGAAGGAAATAAGACACTATGCATGTGTCTGTGGGGGGAGGGAGGGATGTCCATTAATATCCTCGCAAAAATTAAGTCAAACTGCATCCATGAAACAAAAATAGGATACTATAAAAAGAAAACCCTCTGAGAACAAAAAGAGCTCTTAGAAAATGACAACATAATAGCAGAAATTAAAAAAAAAAATCTCAGTAACAGGATACAAAGATAAATTTGAGGAAATTTTCTAGAGAGTAAAATCAAAAGATGAAGATGTGGGAGACAGAAAAGAGAAGACTATTCAGCCTGATGCAGTAAGTAAGCAGAACACCCTATAAGTAGAATACCCCTGAGTTCAATCTCCAGAACGGAAAAATATATTATGTATAGAAAATGAATATTGTAGAGGACCACTACAGGGGGGCCTATATCTAAGTAAAGTGAGTTCCCAAGAGAGAACAGAAAAACAAAAGGTCTTAAGAATATGAAGGATGTGGGTAGCTAGGTTGAAATGGCCCAGTGCAACAAGTACAGTGTGGAATTTCTATGAAATTTCAGAAAACAGAAGACAAAGAGAAGATCCCATAAACTTTCAGAGAGAAAAAATGGCAGGAAGGCCATTCACAGAGAACCAGAAAGCAAAGCCCTCCCAGCCTTTCCCCAGTGACAAGAAAACAATAAAGCAGACCAAGAAAAGGTAGAGAAAGATCATTTCCAACTTAGAACACAATTGCCAAGCAAGCCATAGATCAAATATAGAACTGTCAAGAATTTAGCATGTTAACTTAATCTATCCCTTTTTTGTATTTTTTTTTTATCTCAGGGGCTTTCTACTACTGAGCTATATCCCCAGGCTTTTGTTTTTGTTTTGTTTTGTTAAAAAAAGGGTCTCACTAAATTAGTGTATGCTGGCCTCAAACCTGTAAACCTCCAGTCTCAGCCTCTCAAATACTAGAATAAAGGCATGCGCCACCTTGCCTGACTTTCTATTTAAATGTTTTAAAACAAATTCCACATCATCACTTTGTTTTATCCCTATGTATTTCAGAACCCATCTCAATATCCCCCATCATATGTTATGATACCAGCCTCACACTTAAAAATGTTAACAGTAAACCAGGTGTGGTGGCACACGCTTGTAATCCCCGTGCTTGGGAGGCTGAGACAGGAGGATTGCACAGTTTTGAAGCTAGCCTCAGCTACTTAGTGAGGCTCTCAGCAACTTAGTGAGACCCTGCTTCCAAATAAAAAAATATAAAATAGGTCTGGGAGTATAGCTCGGAGGTAGAAAGCCTCTGGGTTCCACCCCCAGTACCACCAAAAATAAATAAGTAAATAAAATAAAAATGTTAACAGTAATTTCTTTATATCACCTAATATTCAGTCCATACTAAAAATTCCACAAGATCTAAAACATACCTTTTTGCAAGTGAGTCTGTTATGGGCTGAAATGTGTTTCCACCAAAATTCTGAAGTTGAAGCTCTAAGCAACTCCCAATGCCTCAGAATGTGAATTGATTCCCTTAAAGAAGAGACTAGATGCAGACAGTGGACACCTGGTGTGGTGCACAGAGGGGTGACCACATGAGGTGGCAGCAGGAGGATGACCTTCTGCAAGCCAAAGAAAAAGGCCTCAGAAGAAGCCAGACAACCCCGCTGGCACCTTGACCTGGGACTTCCAGTCTCCAAAATGATGAGGAAAACGTCTGTGTTGAAGCCACTCAGCCTGTGGTATTTTGTTACAACATCCCTGGCAAACTAATACATAGACTATCCAAATCAAAATAAGGTTCGCACAGTATATTTGGTTATCATTCTTGTTTTTCTAGATGGAGTCTCATTATGTTGCCTAGGCTGGCCTTGAACTCCTGGCTCAAGCCATCCTCCCACCTCAGCCTCCCATGGGCTGGGACTACAGCAGTGAGCCGCTGCACTCAGCTCCAGTTATAATTCTTAAGTCACTTTAATGCTTTATTATTTTTTTCCTGCCATTGATGTGCTGTAAAAGTCAAGGTAGTTTGTCCCACAGAACATTCTAGGTTCTGATTATATCTGTTTGCTCCCGTTGAATGTACTGCTACGGGCCATTCTTCCCCCATCTTCCCAATAAGTCAAAGTTAGTTCCTGAGGCTGAACAAATTTAAGGGTCAACTTCAAGGTAAGAACATTCCATAGGTAATACTGTGCACTTTCTTTTTAACCTGACAAAGGCAGGTAAGCTCGGTCCAGATACTCATCTGACTGTTTTGTTGGGGTTTTTTTTTGTTTTTTGGGTTTTTTTTTTTTTTTTTTTTTTTTTTTGGTGGTACTGGGGGTGGAACCCAGAGGCTTTCTACCTCCAGACTCTACTCCCAGACCCATTTTATATTTTATTTGGAAACAGGGTCTCACTAAGTTGCTGAGAGCCTCACTAAGCAGCTGAGACTGGCTTTGAACCTGCGCGATCCTCCTGTCTCAGCCTCCCAAGCGCGGGGATTACAAGCGTGCGCCACCACGCCCGGCTTTCATCTGACTGTTTATCTTGACCACATTGCAGATGAAAATTTGTTTGCCTCCTCTTTGCTGCCTGCCTGGATTAGTTGATGGCATCCAGTTCTTCCCGTAGAAGAGTTTTGCTCTGACCCACTTCCTGAGAGCTAAAGGGAGACCAGAGAGAGGCGAGGAGCCCAACAGACAGTGGACTCTACTCTGTGCCCATATTCCCACCAGATATGCTGCACTTGCCCACACGATAGCCTTGTCAGATACCCCAATACTAGTGAGCCTTCTATTTCACTGGACTTGTTCACAACTTGCCCCCTCACTTTCTCATTACCACCACCTGTAACACCCAGGGAGGCAAAAGCCAGGCTAGTCCAACCCATCGTGTACATCTAATAGTGGCCATTCTGCTGTTTTCTTACAACGCTTACCAGGTTTGTGTTTGCTTCTGTTGTTAAAAACTAAACAACATATGTTTAAGTGACGCAAACATGTATGGCTAAACCACAAAGAAAAAAGGAAGAGAGCAATCAACATCAAGGACAGGATAATCACTGCCTCTGGTAAAGAGGGTACACGTGCTGTTTCTAAGGCACCAACAATATTCAATTTAATAAGACGGATGTTTTGATACACCGTTTTCATTTTAATCGTCTTCCTTAGGCTAAAGCGCTTGTTGGAATGCGTTACTTGTGTAATGCTGTGGATTTAGAATGTCTCCCCAGCCCTCATGGAAACGAGCAGCAAAGTTGGAAGCTGGACTTGGTTGCTAAGGAGGGTCCCTGGGGAGTGGCCTTAAGGATGGTGCTGGTATCCTTGAATTCCCTTGCTTGCTTGCTCTCTCTTGCTTCTGGCTTCCACAATGTGAGAGCAGACCTTTGCGCTCCCACCACCGTGCCCTGAGCTTCAGACCCTGGCCTCACATGAACTGAACCCAGAGTCTCCAGAACACTTCCTTCCTCTAAGTTGTGTGGCCAAGTCTTTTGGATTGGAGCAGTGAGAATGTTGACTGAGACATGTTTCATGTTATTTTTTGTCAGCAGGCCAGGACACAGGATTGAAGACTGGATGAAAGTAGAAAAGACTAGAAATGGAGTTTATTCTGACGGCAAATGGGCGCCTCAGGGATGTTCTCTTGAGAGTATCATCAGGGGACATTTACACCTAAGATCAGTGAAAATGACTTTCTCCCATCTATCCATCAGGAATGACGGGAAAAAGCCTTTCTCTCTATTCAGTTACCTAGTGATAAAACAGCTGACATCCTGAGCATCTCTCTGGGAAACATCAATATGGTCTGGATGTATTTTTCCAGTGAGAGGAGTTCCAGTTTGCCCGAGGGAATGTGTTTGCCTCCAACTCATAAATGACACAAAGCTGAGAGGGATGCAGAACACATGTTTTTGATGACAGAAGTGGGATATATCTTGGTGAGCTGGAGTGACAGGTCAAATCTAGCCCAATTTATAACAGCATCCGCCTCTTGTTGAGAACATATGATATGCCAAGAGCTTTACATAATTTATCTCATTGAATCCTTGCAGCTCATTGTGAAGCCAAGACCCAGGAACATAACTTGCCCAAGGTCATAAAGCAAGTCAATAGCAGAATCATGATTGGAACCTGGGTTTTTCGACTCAAGTTTCAATGTCAAGTTAGTCTTTCAGCAACCAGAAATTAACATTTAAAACTGAACCCAGTGTGGTGGTGCATGCCTGTAATCCCAATACTTGGGAGGCTGAGACAGGAGGATCCAGTTTCGAGAACAATCTCAGCAAGCAGAAAGAATCTCAGCAACCTAGAGAGATCCTATTTCAAAACAAACAATAAAAAGGGGCTGGCAGTATAGGTTCAAAGTAGAATGCACCTGGGTTCAATTCCCAGTACCAGAATTTTTTTAAATTAAAAAAACTGGCTGGGCGTGGTGGCACACACATGTAATCCTAGCATTCAGGAGACTGAGACTGGAGAATCATGGTTCACGGACAGCCTCAGCTACTTAGTGAGGCCCTCCGCACTTAATGAGACCCTGTTTCAAAATAAAGAATAAAAAATGGGGCAGGGGTTGTAGCTCGGAGGTAGAATGCCCCTGGGTTCCATCCCCAGACCCGCAAAAAAAAAAAAAAAAAAAAAAGAATCCTCTTTAATTCAGCCTGCCACCCTCAGAGAACTGCCCTCTTAACCCCAACCTCTTGGCATATGAAGGTATCAGCACTTCCCAGGAAGGATCAGGTCTGGCTGACTTCATTAATGTAACAATTGAGGACCTTCTGACAGCTTCCAGGGAACTTCCATCTGCCCCTAAAAGCAAGCTCTAATGGTTTTTTCTCCACTACCCATTCCCAGCTCAGCTATGTCTGCCTCCTCATCTGTACTTGAGACTTCACAAAACTCCAGCTGTGTACTTACAGATGGGGGTCCCTCACTGGCAAAGATTGCTGAGCAAAAACCTTCAGCTAGACTTTCCCCACCTTCAGTTCTCTCTCCTTCCAGGGCCACTGTGATTTGAAGGGCGTGTGTAGCTGCGAGAATGCACAAACAGCTCCTATGCACAGTCATAGCCAATAGAGAAAACTCGAAAGACAGCCAGAGAATTTTAATGAAAACCAGAAAACCCCTGGCTGCTAAGTTGGACTGCAATCCAGGCCCGCCAGCCCCTCCCTCTGCAACTAAGAATCCCTGAGCCAGCTCTATCCCAGAGAGCAGGAAAGAAAATCCATTTTGCATCCAGTAATGCCTTTTGCAGCAGCCACTTTCCAGAGTTATTGGTTAAGTTAGAGCAAGGTACTCTGACTGCAACAGAACTCAGGGACCCTGAGAAGTACAGGGAGTGGCTGCAGCAGAGATCTGCGCCAACGGATTATGAAACAGTCGAGAGAGAGAGAGAGAGAGAGAGAGAGAGAGAGAGAGAGAGAAACACACTCTTTCCTCCTGCCAAAGCTGTCTGCCCACAGCTGCATACAAGGCTAGTGGAGAATCTTAACAAGCTTAAAGGGGCCGTATTTGAAATACTTGAGACCCAAAGGGGGAGACAATGGGAATTGAGAGCATGTACTATGTATAAGTCAGACCTCTGGTCTCTTTTTACCATCACTGTGAATCTGGAATTGCAAACTGCATGTGACAGATAAGGACAGCAATTTCAGAGAGGTTAGAAATCTTGTCCAAATCACACTGCTGGTAAGAGGGGAGCCAAGACTCAAAGTTCAGCATGGGTGAGGCTTATCAAAAACACCAAAGGGGAAATACTGATCTTTCTCACTTAACAAAAAGGAGGATCGCTTACAGAATGTTGACTGTGTGCCCAACACTAAGCTAAGATTTTTGCATGCATTATATCATTTAATCCTCGGTGACCAGGCAAGATTGGCACCTGTATTGCCCCATTTTACAACGAGCAAACTAAGGCTTAGATGTTAGGTAACTGGCCAAGGAGACAGCATCAACTGTGTGTGCATGTATCACTTTGAACCTAGCAAGGATGTATAATTACATTGTACCAATAAAAGTATGAGGGGAAAAAGCGCATCACCAGGATTTGAACCCAGTGCTATGCTTGCACGCTCTCTCGCTCTCTCTCTCTCTCTCTCTCTCTCTCTCTCTCTCTCTCTCTCTGGAAACCCTTCTACCTCCGAGATACACTCCCAGATCTATTTTATATTATTTTTATTTGGAAACAGGGTCTCTTAAGCCAGCAAGGCTGGCTTCGAACCTGCGCAATCCTCCTGTCTCCACCTCTCAAGCACGGGGATTACAAGCATGCGCCACCACACCTGGCTCAGTGCTATCTAATTCTAAAGCATCCACATTAAAACACTCTCACAGCCTACAGTAGGGAACCATTTGGGCCATCAAGCCAAGCAAGTAATTTGCATTAAGATTTCTGCTTCCCTTCTCGGCAGGAAATTTATGTTCCAGGCTTACCTTTCAATTCCTCCTAGCACAATTCAGTGCAGACACAGAATCATGGCTCTGGGAAGACTGCTGGCTACGTTTCTACCTTCCCATGCTCTGTGGGCTCTGCTGACCCTACACATGTGGAAGAGAGACCCTGAGAGTGAGAGCGCAGGCAGCTCCCCTCTGCACACAACACTCCCACCCAGCAGTTCACAGGCCCATTTCGTATTCTTAACGGGAGACCACGTGCCTCCTGCTAGAGCAACTGTGATTTCCCAAGGGAGACCACTGTCTAGACAGAGCATCCCAATCCATCTCCACAAGAAACGGGCCCCATGACATCAGGTTTGACTGTTTAGATTTGAGGGTCTGTGTGTAGCACCCCAGTAAAGGCTCTAGGTGTGGTACCTCTGGTTATCTGAGCATCGCACAGGACAACAGCTGATACAAGCTGTCTTCCCAAGTAGGCAAGTGTGGCCTGAGGGGTGTCTTAGGCATCTTACCCAGGCTTATGGGTGTGTGCACAGGCACACAACACATTACTCAGTAGGCTGCAACTTGATAGAACTCTTCGACACTAGTTCCAAATTAAGCACCCGGCTTTGAGGCAGACTGATGCCTAGTATGTGCCAGATACCGAAACAAGTACATTCACAGTTAATATCTTAACCTTCACAATATTCTGTGAGGTACACAGGATTGCTATTAGGCAGAGGGGGCAACTGAAACCCAGAGAGGTATGTAATTTGCCTAAAGTCACACAGGAAATGGCAAAGCTCAAATTTAAAGGTGTGTGTGTGTGTGTGTGTGTGTGTGTGTGTGTGTTACTGAGGATTGAATCCGGGGCATTCTACCTCCAAGATATACCTCCAGTCTATTTTTTTTTTTACTTTTATTTTTTTATTATTATTATTATTATTTTGGTGGTACTGGGGTTCCTGGAAGCCCTTCTACCTCCGGGCTACACTCCCAGACCTATTTTTACATTTTTATTTGGAAACAGGGTCTCCTAAGCCAGCGCGCGCGGCTGGCTTCGAACCTGCGTGATCCTCCTATCTCTGCCTCCCAAGCGTGGGGATTACAAGCGTGCGCCACCACGCCCGGGCTTTACTTTTATTTTCAAACAAGGTCTCACTAGGTTGATGAGAGTCTCACTACATGCTGAGGCTGTCCTCAAATCTGTGATCCTCCTGTGTCAAGCTCCCAAGTACTGGGATTACAAGCATGCACTACCACATCTGGCTTCAAAGCCATTTTTAATGTGGCTCCACACCTTTTCATTCAGTCAGTTAGAAGTATATTCATTTATTCCCTAGTTATGTACTGAGCTAGCTACTGTGTCACTTTTTAAAGCTCTGACTGTTCACGTGATGGGGTAGGGCCAGTCACTGTCTTCAGAACTTACATGCTCAGAGGAGAGAGGATCACACCATCCAAGCAATAGCTACAGGAAGATGAGACCAGGGCCTGAGATGAAAGATCAGGGCAGGTCTGTCTGAGGACGTAGGATTCAAGCTGAGACCTGAAAGCCAAGTGAGTCAGCCATTTACAAAGCTAGGAAAAGAAATGTGTAGGCAGAAGAAACAAGAGGGGCCAGCTGCAGGGAAAGGCTTGGTCTGTCTCAGGAACATAAAGGAGGCCGGGACGAGGGCTGAGCGAGCTACTGGGAATACTGGATGCTTCAGATGAGGCAGGGTCTCGACCACGGAAAAGAGTTTAGACTTTGCCCCAAAGGCAATGAGAAATTAAAGTTTTAAGCTGGACACAGTAGAGCACACCAGCAGTCCCAGCTAATCAGGAGGCTAAGGCAGGAGGATTGCTTGAGCCCAAGAGATTGAGATCAGCCTGTGCAGCATAGTGAGTGAGGCCCCATCAGAGAAAGAGAGAGAGAGAGAGAGAGAGAGAGAGAGAGAGAGAGAGAGAGAGGGAATTTTAATCAAGGAAATTACATTATCTAATTAGTGCTTTTTTTTTTTTTTTTTTTGGTGGTACTGGGGGTAGAACCCAGAGGCTTTCTACCTCCAGGCTATACTCCCAGGCCTTTTTTATATTTTATTTGGAAACAGGGTCTCACTAAGTTGCTGAGAGCCTCACTAAGTAGCAGAAGCTGGCTTCGAACCCGTGCGATCCTCCTGTCTCAGCCTCCCAAGCGCGGGGGATTACAAGCGTGTGCCACCACACCCAGCTTTGATTAGTGCTTTAAAGAGATATTCTTATTGGTGGGTTGGCGGAGGGACTGCAGGGAAGAGGCAAGAGGTAGGTGATGGTGGCTTGAACCTGGGTGATGGTAGTGGAGATGAATTTTTATTTGGACTGAAGAGACTCGCTGGTAGACTGGAGGTGAATGGTAAAGGGACCAGACTCCTGGGCTCCCAGTGTGAACAGCTGGGTGAATGACAGCAGCATTCATTAAGAGAGACTGAAGAAGCAGCAACACACTCATGACAGGACCATGCCCTTGGTATCTGTATCACACCAAGAGAAAAGAAGGTATACCCAGCTTTGTTTTATCAGAAGAAGCTATGAATTTAAAGGCTTGAAGCTGCTTAATCTGGTGAAGGGAAGGTGATTGGAGGTCAGGATAGAGAGTAAACTACAAGAATCTGCCTTAGGAAATAAGTTTGACATGCTTCAGAGGGCTATGGCCGTTGTGCTGGACCCCTGTGCAAGGAAGGACTTCAGCTCCTTGTGAGAAGGGGCCGTGTCATGTTCAGAGCTGTGGAAAGAGCAGTGAGCTGCCTTAGGACCCAGGAGCAAGAATGAAGACTGCTCTGTCATTGGAAATGCCAAAGAATAAACCAGATAACCCCTGGCTAAATGACTAGGAACAGAGTTCAGTAATTGGGTAGGCAGAAGACTGCCTGAAGTCCTTCTAAAGCCTAGAATTCTGTAGTTTTAAAGTAAAATCAGTCTGGTCTTCTGGACTGGAGTTTCCCAAACAGAGCAGAATTTCTTTGGTATGTCTGACCTCTCAACTGAAAACAGCATCAGCTAATTTCGTCACTATACAGTGGCTCCTAGTTCAAACCTAAGTGTCAGACAAGATGCTCAAAGGCTTCCTAGTAGAGATAAAAGGAACAGTATAGAATCGGATATCCCATACCTGCAAGTTATGAATTCTGTATCCTCTGGTAAGTTATACAAATCCTCTGAGTCTCAGTTTCTCTCTTTGAAATGTGGAGAAAATCATGCCTAATTCAGGATGTCTGCCCTGAGCACCAAAGAACCAAGTCTGAAACATTCTGATAAGAATAATTTTGCTAGCAGACATCTATAACTAGAGATCTGTAACTTTATGATAGGTATCTTCTATATGCATTTTTCATCAAATCCTTACAACAGAAGGCAGTCACTACTATTATCCATGTTTTAAAACTACAAAACTCATTTTAGAGGTTAAATAATAAGTCATATAACTAGCAATTAATCAAATTAGGAAAAACAAATATGTCCACAAAGGTTGAAAGGAATAGAGAAAAAAACTACACACATAATTTTTTAAAGCAACCTACTGTTGAATTTAACAACCCAGTTACTGACTAGACATTTAGTAAATATTTATTAAACATTTAAATAATAATCGAATGAGTTAATGATTCCCACAAATGTTTACTGAGTTTCTACCAGACATGGCATCAAAAAACCAGTGTTAATCGGGGAAGGGCTAAGTAAGTGATGTGTGCATGTATGCCTCTACCATCTTGTACCCCATTAAGATATATGACTATAATGCACATACAAAAAAAAAAAAAGCCAGGGTTACAGAGAATTTACATCAATTGAATTGAGAGTTTCCCATTAAAACCACAATCCTCAAATATCAGATAAACTGCCAACATATAAAGGTCCTAATAAACATATAAAGGTCCTCATATCTGCAGACCAAAGGAAGTCACAGTTACTGTCTCTTTCTTAGGAAAGTCAAAACTGTAAGAGGAATGCTCTGAGCAGTAGGAGGGAGTCAACAGTATACCATAAATGAAAACCAAGGAAGGAGATAATATCAAACAAAAGATAAGTGCTGTAGTTTAGCTCTTAAATGTTCCCCAAAGGCTTGTTCTCCAGCTTGAGAGGGTAGAGGAGAGGGAGAGGGTAGAGGAGAGGCCTAGCGGGAGGCCGTTAGATCACTGGGAGTATGTCCTTGAAGAAAATGATGGGCCTCGGGTCCCTTCTTCTTTCTATCCTTTTGTTCCCTGGCCATGAGGTGATGGGTTTTGCTCCACCACATGTTCCACCATGACATTCTGCTTCCCACAGGTCCAGAAGCAATGGGGCCAAACCATCACGGACTAACACCTCTAAAATTTGAGCCAAATAAACCTTCTGTCTTCTTTCTTTATAAGCTGATTATCTCAGTTGTTTTGTTATAATGATGGAAAACTGTCTAACATAGCAATATTATAAAGAAAACAGAAATCTTAGAGAACAGAGGAAAAAAAAAGTATCTGGTTTAATAAATAGGCATTTGCTAGTGAACTTTATTGGAATTGTGGGGGAAAGAAACCAAATTTCAAATGGCAATTAGATGACTGGATTACAGAGGAAGAGGAAATTGTGTATGGTGTTGCACTCTAGTATTCCCAGTACTTGGAAGGCTGAGATAGTAGGATCCAGGTTGAGACCAGCCTCAGCTCCTTAGTGAGAACCTGTTTCAAAATAAAGAATAATAAAAAAAAAAATGGGGCTGGGGGTGTAGCTCAGAGGTAGAATGCCCCTGAGTTCAATCCCCAGCACCACCAAAAATAATAAATAAATACATAAATACATAAATAGATAAATAAACAAATAACTCACTCAGCCAGGCATAACTGGCACACATCTGTAATCCCAGTACTTGAGAGGCAGAGACAGGAGGATTACAGGTTCAAGGAAAGCCTCAGAAACATAGCTGAGACTTTCAGCAGTCTAGTGAGACCCTTTTTCAAAACAAAAAATAAAAAAGTTCTCCAAGGTAGAATGCCCTGGGTTTGAAAAGAAATAAAGAGTAATCAAGAAAACTATATATTCCTTCAGAGAGGTAACATTCCTTACCATTTTTTAAATTCTCCCATAGTACTGAATCAGACCAGATGTTTATTAGGTATCTAATGAATATATGTTAATATGATTGGAAAAATCTTAACATGAACTAGACTTAAATCTACATCCAAGAAATGAAACCTTTGTGATTGTGAAATTTGGCATAGCTCACTATAGCCAAATAATTACATTTACCATCACTAATAATCTAATCTAGCCAATGATATATGCCTCTTGTGATACCATGGGAAGCATACAACATCATTTATTTTGGGTTTTTTTTTTTGGGGGGGGGTTGGTGGTACTGGGGTTCCTGGAAGCCCTTCTACCTCCGGGCTACACTCCCAGAACTATTTTATATTTTTATTTGGAAATAGGGTCTCTTAAACCAGCACGGCTGGCTTCGAACCTGCACAATCCTCCTGTCTCCGCCTCCCAAGCACAGGGATTACAAGCGTGTGCCACCATGCCCGGCTACATCATTTATTTTGAATCCTTGCCAAAATGTTTATCTTGCATACAGTCATGGAGAAATGATTAGATAAATTCAGATTGTTAGATATTAAGAAAATAGGCCTGAAATTTTTAGAATACCATAAAACAAGCCTGGTACAGTGGCATACACCTATAATCCCAGTACTTAGGAGTCTGAGGCAGGATTGCAGTTTGGAGGCCAGCCTCGGCAAATTAGCAAGACCCTCAGCAACTTAGAAAGACTCTGTTTCAAATAAAAAATAATGATAAAATGGCTAGGGATATAGCTCAAAGGTAGATCTCCAGGACCAAGAAATAAATCATAAAAATTCTCACAAAAAACTTCTTATAGACACTTTTAGATAAGAAACTAGAGAAATAAAAAGAGACTAAAGGTACATAACAACTAAATTTAACATGTAATACTTGAATGCATCCTGGGTTAAAAACAAGCCAACGGTTTTATTGTTAACATTACAACATTAATATTATTATTGTTTGGACAATAGAGACATAATAGGTTGTTTGCAAGCGTGGTTGTAATTATTCATGCTCCCCTATCCATGCCCCTGAGTAGTATGACTTCATAGCTCTCCCAACAAGAGGAACTCGTGACTGGCTTTGGCCAAAAGACTGCACACATGAGGGATGCTGTGCCTGTTTCAAGCCTAGGATTCAAAAGCTTTGCACACTTCTGCTCTGTCTTGGAACCTGCATATAAGCCAGGGGAACAAACCTGGCCTCTCCTGCTGGAGGAAGAGAGACCTTTGGAGTAAACACAAGCCATACAGAATGAGGCCAACTAAGAGCAGCCAACCTCTGTGTGATCCAGCAGCTGAATCCAGGTGTAGGAGGGACCCCAGCCAAGCAGTGATTCTGATCCACAACAGAAGAGCCACCCACTGACCCAATGAATTAGAAGTATGAAGAAATGGAAGTTATCTAGGCATGGTGGTACAGGCGGTAATCTCAATACTTGGGAGGCTGACACAGGATGATGACAGGTTCACAGCCTGCCTCAGCAACTTAGCAAGGCCCTCGGCAACTTAGTGAGACTTTATTTCAAAATAAAAACTAAAACGGGGCTGAGAGTGCTAAGAGTGCAATTTAGAGGTAGAACATGCCAGGGTTCAAGGTTCAATCCCCAGTAACACACACACACACAAACACACAGTTGTTTGAAGCTGCTGAATTTTGTTTTATTTTATTTGTGTGTGTGTGTGTATGGTTCTATCCCCAGAAACACACACACACACACACACACACACACACACACACACAAATAAAATAAAATTCAGCAGCTTCAAACAACGTGTGTGTGTGTGTGTGTGTGTGTGTGTGTGTGTGTGTGTTCTGAGGATAGAACCCAGGGGCTTCTACCTCTGGTCACAACCCTGACGTATTTTATACTTTATTTGTAAACAGAGTCTCACTAAATTGCTGAGAGCCTCACTAAGTAGCTGAGGCTGGCTTCGAACCTGTGTGATCCTCCTGTCTCAGCCTCCCAAGCGCGGGGATTACAAGCGTGCGCCACCACGCCCCACTTGAAGCTGCTGAAGTTTGGTATGATTTGTTACTTCGTTATACAGCAAAACTAGGTGATTGGAGGTAAAACTTCAATAGACTGTATATGAGATAATATGGAACTGATATTAAATATCTAGAACATGATAATGGTGTCATGGTTATATAGAAGAAAAAAGAGATAAAGAATCATGATGACTCAAGCCCCAATTTTAAATATGTACTTATCTTCCTCTAAAGAGAAAGCAAATGTGGCAAAATGTTAACAGTCAGTAAATCTAAGTCAAGGGTGTTTGAATGTTCTTTGTACTAATCTGTTTGAGTTTTTTCAAATTAAAAAGCTTGATAGGAAAAAAAATGCATGCCTATCTGTAGAACACAGTGATACTGAATATTTATTTACCTGGTACCATGGGAAGAAGCCACTTTGTAGAGAACAGATACTTCTGGTTCTTTCTCACCAGACCCTACCCCCTCCAAGCTTTCTTACTAGAGACTACTTCTGCTGAAGGGGGAGGAGAGCAGATATAAACTGCAGGAACACAGAGATATATTCTCATACAGTTATAAGATTCATCAATAATTAAGGAGCATTTAAAGGCGGATATTAATAGCAAGCAACCACTAAGTGGGGTTTTCTTCCTGACATAATCAGGAAAAAAAATAATTTGTGGAGGGTTGGATGAGACATGAAAGAAAAAAGCTCTGGCAAGAAACATGGGCAGGTCTTTGAATTGCTTTGTGTTAGAAAACAAATGTTCATGTTTCTCTATTTTAAGGAATTTCTCAACTGCCTACAAAGGAGAAGAGTATCTTGCATTTTATCTCTTCTCCCTGAAAATCCCTAAATAATCTTACCAATAGAACCTAAATCTCTTCCCCTCTCCACAGCCTAATGAAAGCCCCTCTATATAATTCGGACTTTAATGCTGTGTACTGATGCATATGAACCAACCCAGAGGCCTAGGTTCAAATGATACAGTTTTCTGAACTAAAATCCAAAGATTGGCTTTCTTATGCCATATAATGAAACTGTTTACAAAGAATGGCAAACAAAGCCCATGTCATTTTTTATGTAAGAAAAAACAGTAATCTAGGTAGAAATGTTCTACAAATCTGTTTTAAAGAACCTTTGACTTCAGAAACTACCAGTGGAGCAATCCCATGTATTACCCGTTGTCAGGTGAGAAAAGCATTCTACTTACATAAGAAAGGGAAGAAAACATCACAAGTTACTATATATTCCATGAGTTGGTTGTACTCATCTGTCATAACTAAAAAATTAACACAGCAAGATAACTGTTTTAGGCAATATTTGGCTTGAAGACAAATCCATACCTGATTTCTCTTAGAGAATTCCTTAATGATCTGGTCCACAAACCCCAGGATGTCTCAGAACATAGTTTGAAACCATAACTTTAAAATGACTGCACAAGAAGTGGAAGTCACCACATGCAGGGAGAATCTTCCAGTTGCCTACACAAACTTCATCAGATTCAGAGAAACCAACTAGGCTGTCATGTCTTCAAGGAAACTTTGAAGTTCAAAGCGAATTCTACTGTGCACATTAAGTCTCGAAGTGTTCTGGGAAGAGGTAAAAGCAATGGGCTTTCCTGACTCACATTTGCATGTGAGGCTCTCTGTCTCCTTGAAGGACCAGATAGCCATCAGCAGACTTGAATATGCTTCTGACTCAGCCACTGGGCGCCCATTCAATGCTTGGCATCAGGAGTGTTAACTGTTTAAAGGAGGACAGGCTTCATTGGTTCATTCATCCATTCTACAAACATTTATTGAGCAAATTGTACAATGCCAAGCCCAGAGTGAGGAAACACGGACGAAGAAGACATGGCCCCCACCTGCAAACAGATCTCTAACTAATGGAAAAGCACAATCCAAACACTTGGCCAAGTTGGAGCCAAGCTGGACTCTGAGCAGGTACACAGTAAAGCACTTGAGCCTGGATCTGAATCCTGACTCTATTACTAACTGGTTGGGTGATCTTGGGCAAATTTTACTAAATCTCTCCAAGTTTAGTTTCTCTAGCTAGTCATAAAGATTACATTTAGTTGTCAAAATTAAATAACTTATACTATTATACTATACATATCATAGTAAACTTTAGAAAAATGTTGGCTATAATTTTTTCATCTTTATTATTACCTGGATTGTATAACTATCTAGTTATACTTTGTATCTTTTTTAAAAAATGTACACTATATGTCTTTTTGAAAGTACATAGTATAACTATTAAGTTGTACTCTTCATCTTTTAAAAATATACAACTACCTAGTTAGACTATTTTCAAATCTAAACTAAATCCTCAGGTACTATTGTACTAGCTGCCTTTTCAAACAAAATATTTCCACATATGAAAAACAAATACCCAAGACACAACAGGAGCTCAACTGCTATTTGTTTAATTAAATAAATGGATCGTGTGGCAGCAACCTTAAGAACTAAATCTCCCACCAAGATAGTAAATTGGGTCAGTGTGCATAGAATGTTCATTTAATAAATGTTCCCTGAATGGATGCCACAATGAGGATAATGATAGGGACACCTGCAAGGGCCTGGGCCTCAGGTAACCAGGATCAAGATTCCCCTTATTCCTACCAGGTGTGGTGGCGCACACTTGTAATCCCCATGCTTGGGAGGCAGAGACAGGAGGATCACACAGGTTCAAAGCCAGCCTTGCTGGCTTAAGAGACCCTGTTTCCAAATAAAAATATAAAAAATAGGTCTGGGAGTGTAGCCCAGAGGTAGAAGGGTTTCCAGGAACCCCAGTACCACCAAAAAACAAAAAGATTCCCCTTGTTCCACCAAACAAAAAATACATGCATACATGGGGGCACATTCCTGTAACTTGGGACGGTGAGACAGGAAGATAGCAGGTTCATAGCCAGCCTCCTCAATTTAGTGAGGCCCTTAGCAACTTAGTGAGACTCTGTTTCAAAATAAAAAATAAAATAGGGCTGGGGGTGTAGGTCAGGGGCAGAACACTTCTGGGCTCAATCCCCAGGGCAATACACACACACACATGCACACATGCAGCCACTCCCGGAGTGAGCCCCTTGTGTGAATTAAAAGGCTATCTAATAGTACCTATCAGAAACACAGATCATCTGAATAGATAATAGTCATAGACACAAGAGAATAAATTCTAA